>NC_080833.1:20266702-20953720 GCF_030435755.1 Ochotona princeps
GCTTCCTACTTGGGAAAGCGAAGAAAGATGGCCCAAGGTCTTGGGGACCTGTCACTACAGAGGAAACCCAGATGCAGTTCCTGGCTCCCAAATTTGGCTTGCCCAAGCCCTCACCATTGTGAGGTTGCCCATTCCCTCACTGGGAATTAATCAGCCAACAAAAGATCAATATCTCTCTATATAGTGGCTTTTCAAGTAAGTAATCTTTTAAAGAATAGCTGTCCTTTTTCTTTTTTTTTAAGATTTATTTTATGGGGCCAGTACAATGGCTCAACTGGCTAATCCTCCATCAGCAAGCACCGGGATCCCATATGGGTACCAGTTCATGTCCCAGCAGTTTCACTTCCCATCCAGCTCCCTGCTTGTGACCTGGGAAAACAGTAGAGGACGACTCAAAGCCTTGGAACCCTGCACCCATGTGAGAGCCCGAGAGGAAGCTCCTGGCTTGGGATAGGCAAGCTCTGGCCATTGGGGCCACTTGGTGAGTGAACCAGAGGACAGAGAATCTTTCTGTAGCTCTTTCTGTCTCTAAATCTGCCTTTCCAACAGGAATAAATAATTTTTTTAAAGATTTATTTATTTTTATTGGAAAGGCAGATACACAGAGGAGAGACAGAGAGGAAGATCTTCCGTCTGATGGTTCACTCCCCAAGCGGCCGCAACGGCTAGAGCTAAACCAGGAGCTCTTCCAGGTCTCCCACGCAGGTGCAGGGTCCCAAGGCTCTGGGTCGTCCTCGACTGCTTTCCCAGGCCACAAGCAGGGAGCTGGATGGGAAGTGGAGCTGCCGGGATTAGAACCAGCGCCCAAATGGGATCCCAGTGCGTGCAAGGCGAGGACCTTGACCACTACGCCATTGCGCCAGGCCCAGGAATAAATAAATCTTAAAAAAAAATCTTGAATAATTTTTTTGTTGTTTTTTTTTTAAGTATTTACTTTTTCTCACCTCTCTGTAACTCTGCCTTTCAAAATAAAAGTGAAAATCTGAAACAAAAGATAAAATCTATAGAAAATCCAGCTTTAAAGAGAGATCACAAGGTCGGAGGTTGTTCAGCAATAAAAACTAGAAGCACTTTTTCTAAGATTTATTTATCTATTCAAAGCCAGAGTTGCCAAAAAAAAAAAAAAAAAGACAGATGGAGAGATCTTCCATCCATCTACTGAATCATTCCCCAAATGGCCACAGCCACAGCCAGGGCTAGGCCAGACAGAAGCCAAGAACCTCTTGTGGGTCTCCCATGTGGGATCATGGGCCCAAATACTTGGACCATATTCTAGATTTCCCAGACACAGCATCAAGGAGCTAGATTAGAAGTGTAGCAGTGGGCCTGGTGTGGTGGCCTAGCGGCTAAGGTCCTCCCCTTGAACACGCCGGGATCCCATATGGGTGCCAATTCTAATCCTGGCAGCTCCACTTCCCATCCAGCTCCCTGCGTGTGGCCTGGGAAGGCAGTCAAGGATGGCCCAAGGCCTTGGGAACTTGCATCCACTTGGGAGACCTGGAGGAGGCTCCAGGCTCCTCGCTTTGGATTGGCGCAGCTCTGGACGTAGCGGTCACTTGGGGAGTGAATCATCGGACGGAAGATCTACTTCTCTGTCTCTTCTCTTCTCTCTATATCTGACTTTGCAATAAAAACAAATAAATCTTTAAAAATCAAGTGTAGCATTAAAGTGGTGCCTGGTACTGCAGGCAGAGGCCTAAACTACAGTGCCACAGCACTGGCCCCAACTGGAAGGATTTTTTTCTAAGGTTATTAGAAAAGTTCATAGTTCAAGCTTTAAACAGAAGAATGGGCCAGAATCAGAGACTGAATTTGCCTTTCCCGGACAACTCTGAGGTAACAGTTTTATGGTAAAACATGCAACAGCTGGTTATGCATTGATGTTCACAAAGACACAATAACCAAGGAACAGTTACTTTTTTTAAAAAAAAAGTAGTTACACAGTTATATAACCTAAATTTTAAAAAGATTACTGTTTTAAAAGAATAGTTACATAACCTAAAAGAAAACAAAAAGGCTACATTCTGGCCCACAAGTATCCACAAGCAAGTTTAAGACAATCATGTGCTTCACTTATTTTGAAACAATTCAAACTCCAGCTGTCACAGACATAGGACCATACCTGCCGAAACCTCTTTTTTATTTCTTCATCTGTCACCTCAGGATCTATCTGAAGAACCTGAAAGAATCAAAATCAAAATTTTAAAGTGACTAAAAGAATTCATATGTAAGAGATGCCCAGTAAGTACAGAAAGGCCAAAAGTTCATGAAAATGCAATTAAAAGATAGGCTTATTTTCAAAGCTTCTTCTGAGAAAGTTCATAAAAAGTGTTTATTTGTTTGTTTTTTTCTCCAAAGAATTCATTCATTCATTCATTGGTCCATCCATCCATTTGAAAGGCATCAGGGGAGGGGGGAGATCTTTCATACCAGAATGACTAAAACACGAGGGACTGGGCCAGGTCAAAGCCAGGAGTCAGGAACTTGCTCTAGGTCTCCCACAGGGGTGGCAGGGGCCCAAGTACTTGGGCTATCTTCTCGGCTTTCCCAGATGCATTAGCAGGAACTGGATCAGTCACAGCCAGGATCCAGCCAATGCTCTGATCTGACATGACAGCATTCCCAGCCGTCGGCCCAGTGCTGGCCCTCCTGGGAACTTTTGGAAGGACCTTCTTACATACTAATTTCAGCATCGAGAAAAAGTACCTCATCTTCTAGAACACAGGCTGGCACACAGGTCTAAAAATTGCTCAAGAAATAGAAATGATCAACTTGGTCATTGTTCAAGAGCTATATTGTTTTAGGGCTCCCAAATAACAAAATGCTTACTTTCTACCAGGAAAATCATTTACTTTACACCGAGGGGCAGGTTCTGAGAAAACATTGCACATCTCCTTTGTTAGGAAGAGTCACCCACCCCAAACAGGACACAGCGACTCAACAGGAAAGCCATTAGGTCAGCTGCCTGATTTTCAGTTCAGTCCACAAATGGTCACTTTATCATCTACAAGGCCCATTAATTCTCAAGGCCCAGTGAACAGCAGGATCGCCTTGGAAGCCTGGGAGCAGGGCTGAGGCCCCACTATGGGGACAGCTGAAGGCAACTCAGCAGAGCTGCGACAGGGGCAGAACCCAAGGCCCCAAGGCCTGCATTTTAGGACAACACAACTTCAAACAAGGGCACTCATTCTTTCCCAACCTTGGGTATCTTGGTCTCTCGGTGTTGACCTTCCTCATCAAGGATGACTCTGACCCCACCCCCACAAATATATTCCTCCTTCATAACAACGCTCTTCAGTGCTGCACATTAGAAGTGCAGACAGGGGCCCAGCGCAGTGGCCTAGCAGCGAAAGTCCTCCCCTTGAACATGCCAGGATCCCATATGGACGCAGGTTCTAGTCCCGGCAGCTCCACTTCCATCCAGTTCCCTGCTGGTGGCCTGGGAAAGTAGTCAAGGATGGCCCAAAGCCTTGGGACCCAGCACCCACAGGGGAGACCCAGAGAAAGTTCCTGGCTCCTGGAAGTGCAGACAGGAGAGAAACAGGATTTTTCAAACCGCCACATCAGTGCTTCTTAAAGTCAATAGCACAAGATATACAAGTAAATGCTTTTGGAGTGTAAGTTGTGGATTCCACACAGCACCTACTGCTTGTATTTGAGTTGAGGGTAAGGTGCTAAAAGGACAGAGTGAGAAGTTATCTTACAAAAACACAGGAGGGACAGGATAGACCCAAAGTCTGTGGTGCCAACATCGCACTGATTCTAGTTCTGGTGGCCCCACTTCTGATCCTGCAATAGGCTAATGACTTGGGAAAGCAGCAGAGGATGGTTTGCACCTTGCACCCAGGTGAGAAATCCAGGAGTAGCTCCTGGCTTCATACTGGCCCAGTTCTGGCCATTGCAGTCATTGGGGGCTGAAACAGCAAACAGAAATTCTCTCTCTCTGTGTAACTCTTTCAAGTAAAAAAAAAAAAAAAAAATATATATATATATATATATATATATATATACGCACACACACACATATAGCTGTATTAAAAAACAAAAAAACCATGAGTAGATCACATTTCATTTGGCTGAATCATAACATTTCAACAAAATAGTCAGGGGACCTATATCACGTTAAAGTTTGAGAACCAATGCTAAGGAATGATGGAGGTGGGCCTGGCACGATGGTTCAGCAATTAAACCCTCGCCTTGGGGATCCGTTATGGGTGCTGGTTCATGTCGCATCTGCTCCACTTCCCATCCAGCTCCTGGCTTGTGGCCTGGAGAAGCAGTGGAGAATGGCCCAAAGACTTTGGACCCTGCACCCACGTGGAAGACCCAAAAGACGCTCCTGGCTTAAGACTGCCATCCAGCTACTGCAGCCACTTGAGGAGTGAACCAGTAGACAGAAGATCTTCTCTCTGTATCTCTTCTGCAAATCTGTCTTTCCAATAAAAATAAATGTTTTCAAAAGCTATTTTTGAACCTGGCACAGGTATGTCCAGCCAAAAACACTAGCTCCTTGGGTAGAGGGAAGCTCAGCAGGTCTCCAGGACCACCCCATCCTGGAGGTTAGGTTTTCCACCCCACTGGGTGCCTGTAGCTGGGTGGCCCAAGCCAAAGGTGCTGGGCGAAGCCCTTCAGGCTGCCCGGAGGTACACCCTCATGATTGGAGGATCGTAATTTATAGGGGGGTGATGGGATTACACAAGTGGTAGTGGGAGATGACCTGTGATTTTTAGGCCCAGGTTAGGAATTACAACTGAGGGACTTTCACTGATAAGTCCATGACATGTGTATTTAAGTAGGGGACCCATATCAAAGTGGTTTGGAGGGGAGAATAACAGAGAGAAGTGGGTCTGATAGCAGAATCTGTGGGGGAAATGTGGGCTCACTCCTGTGGAACTGCAACCTCTACTGGTTCACCCAAGAACCATGGATGGGGTCAGGCCTTTCTGAGGTTCCCACTGGTGAGAACGAGAGAACTGAGGGCAGCAGACATGGCTGGACATGGCTACAGACTGCACCAAAACAGGTGTGAACTAGGATGGTGGAGCGACAGATGGGGCTTGACTCCAGCCCCCACTGGCACTCGAGAGAGCCAGGCTGGGTGTAGAACTGGCCAGGCTAGGTCTTGACTCCTGCTGAACTACATGAAAAGCTGTGTCTGGGCGCGGACCAGGTAGCACTGGGCTACAACAACCAACAACAAGAACCAGAATAGGTGTGGCTGGTTGAGCAAGGCCACTGTTCTTGCCAGGACAGGGGGTAGACAGAGTCAACCTGGGCCAACCACCCACTGGTGTGCGCGAGAACTGCCACTAGGAGGAGAGTCGATGAAGGAGCTTGGGAAACTCCTTCATTGGGACACAGTCCCTGCCCGTGAGCACAAGAAGCAAGGCAAGGAGCAGCCCAGATAATACCATGTTATAGTACCAGCTGGCATATATATGGGTCAGGTCTGGGGACAGACCAATCTGGGCCAGCACATAACACCCACTGGCAGATCTGAGAACCAGGGCAGAGGACAGAAGGAGCCAGATCAGGCTGCAACACCAGCCAGTTCACATTAGAACCAGGACAGCAATCAGGCTGGACTGGGATAGGCTGCAGCACCCACCAGCAGGAGCTGGAACAGGGGGCAGACTAGGCTAGCCCAGGCTGCACAATAAGACTGTAGACGCTGAGGTCAGGCGAGTCACGCCAGCCTGTTTGCAGCAGGGCCGGGTACGTGAGTCCCAGGGACAGGGGATCTGACAGGGCTTGGGTAGCTTGGCTCAGGTCATAGGACCCACCTGAGTGGTGGGGGCTGGGTTACTGAGTCCCGGGGATGGAAGAACTGGTGGGGTTTGGGTTGCTCGGCCCAGATCCTGGGGCCTACCTTCTAAGTGAGTGTTGGTTTTGTGAACCCTGGGGATTGGGGATCTGGTAGGGCTGCGTCTCCTGTCCCTGTCCGTGGTGCCCACCTACTAGGTGGGTGTCAGGTTCCTGAACTCCAAGGGTGGGAGATCTGGCGATGCTTAGGACACCTGGCCCAGGTGCTTGGACTTGACTGCAAGAACATGCTCTACTTTGAAAAAGGCAGAGCAGTGGACAAGGCCCTGTTGTAAAAGGAGACTATGGCAGCTCATTTAGTGCTGTAGCAGAAGAACAGAACTAACTGGACAACTACCCCAGGGAAACGATGACAGCAAACAATCTCAGTGAATGGAGCCAATGGACATTGGAAGGGTGACATCATCCTCGGATTGGTGAAATTGGCAGCATTTCAGAACTATCCAAACCACTTGGACAGCACTTTCGGAATATGTACACATTGAGGCTCTGGACTGATATGAGGTGGCAATTCCTCATCCCCGGGTACTGGGATATGTGGGAAGTCATGAGTAGTGTTCCCCTTTGTCTCTTTCCTTCGCCCGGGAACAATAAGAACAAATAGCAAATTTGGAAGCAATGAGTTCACCCAATTTTCCCTAAACCTTGGTCCTTCCTACCCTGATCAACTATGTAATCATTATTAAATAAAAAAAAAAAAAAAAAACTATTTTTATTAAAACAGCAAAGTTTACAAAGAGAGAAGGATGAAGGACTTTAGACAGAGACAAATCTGTCCATTGACTTCACTCTGTAATGGCCACAATGGTTGAAGCTGGATAGGCCTGAAGCCAGGAGCCAGGAGCTTCTTCCAGGTCTCTTAAATGGGTACAGGGTCCCAAGGCCTTGGGTCATCCTCCATTGCTTCCCCTGGGCTATACCAGGGAGCTGGATGGGAAATGAAGCAGCCAAGACATGAACTGGTGCCCATATGGAATGCCAGCACCACAGGATAGGCTTAGCCTACTACCCTGTGGCACCAATGCCTAGGCACCCTGAAACAATTACTGAAAAACAAATTACTTCAAGGGACTGTAGCTCTCTTCCCAAGGAAGAAGGACTCTAGGAAAGAGTCACTCACCAGAAGAATGACGCTAAGATTACAGAAGAAGGGCCCGGCGGCGTGGCCTAGCAGCTAAAGTCCTCGCCTTGAAAGCCCCGGGATCCCATATGGGCACCGGTTCTAATCCCGGCCGCTCCACTTCCCATCCAGCTCCCTGCTTGTGGCCTGGGAAAGCAGTTGAGGACGGCACAATGCATTGGGACCCTGCACCCGCGTGGGAGACCCGGAAGAGGTTCCAGGTTCCCGGCTTCAGATCGGTGCGCATCGGCCCGTTGCGGCTCACTTGGGGAGTGAATCATCGGACGGAAGATCTTCCTCTCTGTCTCTCCTCCTCTGTGTATATCTGGCTGTAATAAAATGAATAAATCTTTAAAAAAAAAAAAGATTACAGAATAAGCAGCGTATCTGTGCAATGACTCAAAGGGGAACCACTGGGTCTTGGAAAAAGTATCCTATTGGGACAAACCAAGGTCCAGCAAACCCCGCACGACATCAGGAGGGATGGAAACCTTCCCACTCTTACAAAAGCCTCTGAAACTATAGCTTAGAACTAAATATACCAAATGTTGTTCATAAACCTTGGCTGGTTCCTTTTTTTGAAATTTATTTATTTTATTGGAAAGTCAGGTGTACACAGAGGAGGAGAAACAGCGAGGAAGATCTTCCATTCAATGATTTATTCTCCAAGCAGTTGCAACGGCTGGAGCTGTGCCAATCTGAAGCCAGGAGCCAAGTTTCTTCCAGGTCTCCCACATGGGTACAGGGTCCAAAGCCTTGGGGCCATCCTCTACTGTTTTCCCAGGACACAAACAGGAAGCTGGATGGGAAGTGGAGCAGCCGGGACACGAACTGGCACCTATATGGGATCCTTGGGAATTTGCACCCATGTGGGAGACCTGGAGGAAGTTCCTGGCTCCTGGCTTTGGATCAGCACAGCACCAGCCACTGTGGTCACTTGGGGAGTGAATCATCGGACAGAAGATCTTTCTCACTGTCTCTCCTCTTCTCTGTATATCTTACTTTGCAGTAAAAATAAATAAATCTTTAAAAAAATGAATAAATAAATAAAAATAAAAATAAATTTAAGATAGGTAGAAAGGGGCACAGTGCGGTAGCCCAGCAGCTAAAGTCCTTACTTTGCATGCCCAGGATCCCATACAGGCACTGGTTTGTGTTCCAGCAGCCCCGCTTTTCATCCAGCTCCGGCTTGTGGCCTGGGAAAGCAGTCAGGGACGACCCAAAGCCTTGGGACCCTGCACCCGTGAGAGAGACCCTAAAGAAACTCCTGGCTCTGGCTCCAGATCAGCTCAGCTCCAGCCGTTGTAGTCACTTGGGGAGTAAAGTACCGGATGGAAGATCTTCCCCACTATCTCTCCTATGTACTCCTGCCTTTCTGAGAAAAATAAATAAATCTTAAAAAGAAAAAAAAAAAAAGACCTTCCATCCACTGGTCTACCCCCCAAGTGGCTGTAACAGCCAGAGCTGAGCTGATCCAAAGCCAGGAGCCAAAAGCCTCTTCCAGGTCTCCCACTCGGGTACAGGGTCCCAAGGGTTTGGGCCATTTTCCACTGCCTTCACAGGTCACAAACAAGGAGTTGGATGGGAAGTGGAGCAGCTGGAAACAAATCAGTGCCCATATGGGATCCTGGCAAGGTATAGACCTTAGCCACTAGGCTAACGTCAGTTGGCACTGCAAATGGTGCCATGACGTACTGTGCCACAGCACCAGCCCCATATCATCAAAATCCTCATCACCTCCCTAACAAATCATCTTACCCTATGCCCTCCTCCTCAATATTCTTCAGTACTGAACACTCACATTTGCTGCAACACCATTCATAACAGCTAAAATGGGAGCAAGTGTCCATCAATGAATGTGGATAAGCAAAACACAGGCTACCCATACAACAGAACTACTCAGCCACCCTTGAAAAGAAAGGAAACTGGGCCTGGCAGTGTGGCCTAGCCTTGAACGCCCCGGGATCCCATATGGGCGCCGGTTCTGGTCCCGGCGGCTCCACTTTCCGTCCAGCTCCCTGCTTGTGGCCTGGGAAAGCAGTTGAGGACAGCCCATTGCGTTGGGACCCTGCACCCGCGTGGGAGACCCTGGAGGAAGTTCCTGGTTCCCGGCTTCGGATCGGCACGGCACCGGCCATTGCAGTTCACTTGGGGAGTGAATCATCGGACGGAAGATCTTCCTCTCTGTCTCTCCTCCTCTCTGTATATTTGACTTTGTAATAAAATAAATAAATCTTTAAAAAAAAAAAAAACATTATAGGGTGTGAAAACCCACTGAACTGGGGCACACCAGTAGTCCAGTGGCTTAGAAACTGGTGAAGGTGCCCATGCTCCACATCAGTGTTTAGGTTGATGCTGGACTGCAGCTGCTGACTTCAGCTCACTGCTATTGCAGACCTAGGAAGCAGTGGCTACAGCTCAAGGACTGGATCCCGGCCACCCACATGGGACATCCAGATAAGAGTCCCTAGCTCCTGGCTTCAGCCTGGCCCAGCAAGGCTGTTGCAGACACTTGAACCAATGAATGGGAGGTCTCTTTCTGTCTCTCCAACTGAAAAAAAAGGGGAGAGAGGCCAGCATTATGATATTGAAGGTTGAACCACAGCTCGCGATGCCAGCATCCCACAGGGACAGCAGTTCACATCCTCACTGTTCCACCTCTCATCCAGCTCCCTAGCCTAAGATAAGCAACAAACTATGGTCCAGGTTTTAGGCCCTGGCCCAGCCACATGGGAGACACAGGTTAAGTTCCAAGCTCCAGTCTAACCCAGCTCTGGCCCCTTACAGTCAGCCAGGAGTAAAACATCAGATTGAACATGAGTATCTCTCTGTCTCTTCCTCTTTCTCTAACTTGCAAAATAAATAATTCTTTAAAAAACAAACTCCCACCAACAGGGAACAGAAGTGTGATACAGTGGGCTAAGTCACTACCTGCATCATTGGCATCCCATATCAGAGTGAGGCTGGTTCAAGCTAACATCACTCCACTTCCAATGCTCCCTAATGCACCCGACAGCCTAATCAGCTATGGAAACATTAAAAAAACAAAAATGCAGGAGCCAGCACAGCACAATGGTTCGATTTTCAACTGGCTAGTCCTCCTCCTGCAAGCATCACCATCCCATATGGATGCCACATAGTGTCCTGACTGTTGCACTTCCCATCCAACTCCCTGCTTGTGGCCTGGGAAAGCAGTAGAGAATGGTCCAAAGCCTTGGGACCCTGCACCTACATGGGAGACCCAGGAGAACTCCTGGCTCTTGGCTTCGTATCAACTCAGCTCCAGGTTTTGTGGCGATTTGGGGAGGGAACCAGTGGATAGAAGGTCTTTCTGTCTCTCCTCTCTCTGTAAACCAGTGCTCCTTGGTGAAAACATGAGTTGCAACTGGGTCAAGAAAAGTACGAGAGGGCCTCCCTAAGAGGCTGTTGAACTTGAACTGGACAAGTGGGATGCTGGACTCTGTATGGTGTGAGCTTTTAATTAGGGAATCTCAACGGTACTTGAGCTGTGGTTATGCATCAAGGTGAAGGAATTCACCATGGGGGAAGGGTTTGGGGTGAAGGGGGGGGAATCCCAGTACCTATGAAATTGTGTCATGTAATACAATGTAATTAATGAATAAATGAATATTAGAAAAAAAAAGAAAAGTACGAGAGTTCCTGGTAGCCAAAGAATGATGATGACACACTAAAAAGGCAGAGGAGTGAGTTAGTATGAAAGGGGACTCACTGAAGAAACTGCACAAAGTCTGAACATCCAAATAAATACTCAATTACATAACTCAGTGAGTGAAACAGGAAACCCCAAATTTATACTGAAATATGAATGGATCAACTAAAAAGTTGATGCGGACAGGATATTTACATATTTTCCAAGAACCTCTCCATAACATATGAATTAAAAATGGGGGGAAAGCATATTCAGAAGAAATTGGGAAGATGCTTCTTCAGAGATTGATTAAGTTCCCATCACAATAATGGAGATTATAAACAGAATGCCAGTGTCACACTGCAGAGCTCAGTTGACACACTACAATGTCACACTGTAACCTAACACAAGAAACATGTGACAAACCCAAGCTGAGACATGCTATAAAGAGAGTCAAGGAAGAGAAAGGAAGCAGACGCCTGACAACTAGGGTTAACAGATCTGGACCGGCTGCTTCCACTACAAAGGACAAAAGTGCAACAAACTGCTGACGTTTCGATGTGAGGAACACACATCACTGAGTGGATGACCCACTGTTCTTCCATTCTGATCATTTTATGGGCCTGACAATACAAGTATTTAAAACAGCTTGGGGCCTGGCATGATAGCTCAATGGCTAATCCTTTCCTTTCAAGAACTGGCATCCCATATGGGTGCCAGTTTGTTTCCTGGGGGCTCCACTTCCCAGCTCACTCCCTGCTTGTGAGCTGGGAAAGTAACAGAGAATGGCCCAAAACCTTGGGACCTTGTACCCATGTGGGAGGCCTAGAAGAAGATCCTGGCTTCGGATCAGCTCAGCTCTGGCAGTTGTGACCACTTGGGGAGGGAGCCAGCGGACGGAAGATCTTTTTCTCTACACCTCCTCTCTGTAAATCTGCCTTTCCAATAAAAATAAAAAAAAATTTTAAAGGGCATAATCCTCTTTGTTTTCAATAGAGGACAATATAAACAGGAAAGGTTATTTCTCTTGAGTACATACATGATTATTTCTCAGTATTTTGAAGTTTCCTGTAAGAATATGACTTATCATCATAAAAAGCTTAAAATAACTAAATTGAGGAAATCAAATGGTACAGTCCCTGGTCTAAAATTTTAGGATCTTTGTTTTGTTGTCGTCGGGTATTTGCTTTTTTTTTTTTTTAATAGCTTTGAAACAAAAAGTTTTCACAAGTAATTTCAAAGACCTAAACTTACCAAGAGCTATCCATATCCGAAAAGAAATCCTTGTATATTTGGGTTGCTGAAAGTCGGCAGAGAATACATGACAGGGCACAGATCATCTGTTTTCTTACCAGGCTGTCTTTCCAACTCTGCTCACAAGAACACTAACCTGAGCACACACAGGGCTGTGGGCAGAGTCCCAGAGCAGGGACTCATCTCAGCCGCAGGGGTGCGCTGGGAGGCTGCATGCAGCTACTCAAGCTCCCCTCCCCTGGGGCAGGCCAGCATCACTCAACTCACCTCAAAGGGATTCAGGTTGAAGTAAGAGGAACCAGGACGGGTCAACCTTTCAATCTGATTTTTGGACGTTAGGACAGAATCTCTCTTCTCTATCTGTTTCACCTAAAATTAGAAGGATAAAAAACTTCATTAGTAAAACTCCATTGTAAATTGAATTGTCTCCTTTAATACAATACTCACCAGCATAATCAGCAAACAATTTGTGTTGTCTATTGTGTATGTTTTATTAGGCACTTTGAGAGACAAGTACAAGAGCTGCCATTTATTGAACTTCAATAATGTACAAACTTCACAGTACCTGTAATCTAAACAATCTCATGCAGCAGGTTAAGAAAACTGAGGCTTCGCAAGGCTAACTGATCTGCATTATCTGTTAGGCAAAGTTCTAATCCCAACAGTTTGGACTGCAGAGCAGGCATAATTTGGGGGAATAAGCCTCTCTCCCCCTGCCTTAAAATAAACTGTTTTGAGACAGACCAAATCACTCTCCTTAGCTTTTATAGTAAGTCAGAAAAAGCTTTGACCAAAGACAATGCCAAGGAGAACAAATACTAGTAGCCCCCAAAAGCTTCCCTGGTGCTACCGTCCACACTGCAAAGTGGGTTAGAATGAATCTCAGCTGTGTTACATGGCACCTTTATTCCTATGGCCAAAACAAGGTGGAAAAAAAGGACAGTGACATACAACGCCATTCCTTGGGGATATCACACGGGCTCAACTGGCTAATCCTCAACCTCCAAGCACTGGGATCCCATATGGACACAGTTTATGTCCTGAATGCTCCACTTCCCTTCCAGCTCCCTGCTTGTAGCCTGGGAAAGCAGTAGAGACCGGCCCAAAGCCTTGGAACCACGCACCCAGATGGGGGACCCAGAAGCAGCTCCTGGCTCCTGGGTTGGGATCAGCTCAGCAACCACCATTGCAGCCACTTGGAGAGTGAACCAATGGATGGAAGATCTTTCTCTGTCTCTCTTCTCTGTTGATCTGACTTTCCAATGGGAAAAAAAAAAGTCACTCCTCAACATTTTTACTTTCTAATACAACACATCCAATCCCCCCTGGCACAACCCTCTTTCCCAAGCTCAATTTCCTCCCTCCCCACCCCCACTTTGCAACACCTGACACACTACACTGCATACCTATTCATGCATGGTTTATTCTCCTCTGAGAACACAAGCTAAGAAGACAGGACCTTCTTCCTGTTCTTCACTACCACATCCTGGACACCTCAACAGCACAATCAAGGTCCTGACACCTGGCGCCTGAGGGCTTAAGAAAACTACTCCCTCAGGTACTTTCTCCCATTCATTTCAAACAAAATAAGGTTGCCTTTTTTTTAAATTTTGAAATGGTAAGTAAAACCAGTTTTATTATAATAGCTAAGCCATTAGAAGGCAATAACCTTTGGTACCATGGTAACAACACCTTTCCTTTCCAGTGAAGTATTTCCAAAGGACAGACTAGAAAGGATGTGCTAATTGCCATTTTTTAATTTAACACTTTGGAGAAACTACTATGGAGCAAGCACTGTTAGATAGGCCAGAGACAGGGGGAGGTGCTGTTGCACGACAGGTTAAGCTGCCTCCTGCAGTGCTGCTCCACTTCTGCTCCAGCTCCCTGCTAATGCACCTGGAAAAGCAGAAGATGCCCCACATGCTCAGGCCCCTGCCCCATGTGGGAGACCCAGGTGAAGCTCCTGGCTTCTGGTTTCCATCTGTTCAATCCTGGGCTGACGCAGCCATCCGGGGAAGAGAAAACCAGTAGATGCAAGATCTCTCAGTCTCTTCCCCTCTCTTTCAAATCAGTCAATCTTAAAACAACAGCAAAACTAAAAAAAATGCATGTGACATTGCCCTTAACTATGTAGCTCACAGCTCCTAATGAGTTCACCTGGAGGCAGCTAACATGCGCTCCTCAGTCCATGCCAATGTAGACTTTCCATCTTTAGCTTTTTCTTAAAAGATGTTTCATAAGTATTATTGTTAAAATTTGTTTAAAACTTATTTATTTGAAAAGCAGAGAACAAAAAAAAAAAAAAAAAGAAAAGCAGAGAACACAGAAAAGAAGAGAGATCCTACATTAGCTGCTCCCTCTCATGATGACCACAGCCACCAGGGCTGGATCAGCCTAAAGCCAGCAGCTTCTCCCACATGGGCGGCAGGGCCCAAGACTTAGGCAGGCCATTCTCTCTTGCTTATCCCAGGCCAATAGCAGGAAACTGCATAGAAAGTGGAGCACCTGGGGGTCCAATGCAGTAGCCTAGCGGCTAAAGTCCTCACCTTGAACATGCCAGGATCCCATATGGGCACCGGTTCTAATCCCGGCAGCTCCACTTCCCATCCAGCTCCCTGCTTGTGGCCTGGGAAAGCAGTCGAGGAAGGCCCAAAGCTTTGGGACCCTGCACCCGTGTGGGAGACCTGGAGGAGGTCCTGGCTCCTGATTGGCATAGCACCAGCCGTTGCGCTCACTTGGAGAGTGAATCATCGGACAGATCTTCTCTCTATTTCTCCTCCTCTCTGTATATCTGACTTTGTAATAAAAATAAATAAATCTTAAAAAAAAAAAGGAAAGTGGAGCAGCTGGGACTCCAACAACAGACACATAGGGGATGCCGACCACTCCTCCAACCCCTCTTCAGCCTCCTTCTAACTCTGAGAAAGCTGCTTCTGCTTTGTTTTACCTGAAACCCTCTGTTCTGCACTTATTCCATTGTTTTTCACAAAAATTCTTGCGTTAATATTAACGCTCGTCTTAGGGATATGAAAACCAAAAGATGCGCAAAATCAATGTTTTGAGATAATTCACTCGCAGTCAATGCCAGCCAAGAATCCAGTCTGAAATGGACTCCCGAGGTTATGCTCTGTTTATTTACTCTCAGTGCATCTTGACCAGGATGCACTGAGCATTCTCTAGGTACGGGACAGGCGATCATAAACAAGGCTTGGACCAAGCTTACTCCCATCTCACCCGACCCCTGTTACAAGACTCCAAGCAAATGATTTCCCCCCACCTTTCAGGCGCGTCACCCGTAAAATGGGAGTCACATAACGTATACCCGTCATGATGCACGCTTAGCGTTCGTGACCCACGGAAACCATCCCTAACATCCTCACAAAGTATTTAGAAACCGTCCTGTTTAGAAGAAAGCCAGAGGCCGAGACAGTCGAGTCACCCACTCTGCCAGCCCGCGACTGCGCGTTACATGGACACTCCGTGCCCGGGCACCCGCTTGGCCACCGTCGTCGTCTCCTTCCAAATGCCAGACGCCCAGACATCTGTCCTTCTTTCGGGACCCAGGCGATACCCCAGCAGCTACGGGGAATGGGAGACGCACCCACGTACACACACCCCCGGGGCCGCGCCGCCCCGAAGGCCGGACAGCCGGATCCCCCCAACGGTCCGGGCCAGGCAGCCCCCTGCCTCCGACCACGGGGAGCGCAGGTCGCAGCGGGGTCGTTCCTGATCATCAGTCCCTGTTCTGTATTCACCTCGCTGTAGAAGGTCATAAACGCATCCTCTGTGCTGCCTCCGCCGGCCGAAGCCCCACTCTCTCCCGTAGCCGCCATTTCCCCGGCCAGCCACCACGTGACCTTTCTGCGCAGGCGCCGCCTCACGTGAGCCTCACAGGCCCGCCTTTCTGGCCCCGCCCACTCCTGAGTGACCCTTAAAGAGCTCCCAGCCCAATCAGGCCCGCGTTAAGTGCAATTTCTATTCCAGTTATAGTGAAGTATACATAATTAGTCATCATAAAGTGGAAAAGCGCAGTGACTTTGAGCACATTCCTAGTGTTGCGCAGCCATCATTTCTATCTGATTCGTAAACAGGTTCCAAAATTTCTTTTTTTCCCCATCCCACAACAACAGCCAATCTGTGTCCCATCTCTGGAGTTTTGCCATTCTAGGTAGTTCACACACATGGAATTCTACAATATGTTCCCTCGTGTTGGTTCCTCTCCCTTGGCACAATGTTTCTAAAGCTCATCCCAAATAAAGCTTCAATTATTAATTCGTGAGGGGTTTATCCCTATAAGTGTTAAGTCTTCAGATAATTCTGTGTTTAATTTTTTTTCTTAAAGATTTATTCATTTTATTACAGCCAGATATACACAGAGGAGGAGAGACAGAGAGGAAGATCTTCCGTCCGATGATTCACTCCCCAAGTGAGCCGCAACGGGCCGATGCGCGCCGATCCGAAGCCGGGAACCAGGAACCTTTTACAGGACTCCCACGCGGGTGCAGGGTCCCAATGCATTGGGCCATCCTCAACTGCTTTCCCAGGCCACAAGCAGGGAGCTGGATGGGAAGTGGAGCTGCCAGAATTAGAACCGGCGCCCATATGGGATCCCGGGGCTTTCAAGGCGAGGACTTTAGCCACTAGGCCACGCCGCCGGCCCCTGTGTTTAATTTTTAAACCAGTCACCAAGCTGTTCTCCGCAGTGGCTGATCCATCTTACATTCCCAAGAACAATGTGCAAGGGTTCCAGTTTCTCTACAGTGTCACCATCAGTTGTTATTTTCCATTATTGTTATCATGATGACGACGACGATGATGGCAGTCAACTTAGTGGGCCTTTTGTACAAGCTCAGAAGAATCTTCCACTGGCTTCTCCTCTGAGGAGGTAACAAGACACAGAGTATCTGAGACTAAAGTTTCTGAGATGATATTTACAGATTTTTTTTTTTTTAAAAAAAGAGGACTGCACCTGGCTTAGCAAGTAAAGCTGCCACCTGCAGCACCACCATCCCATATATGTGCCAGATGGAGTCCTGGCTCCTCCATGTACTATTCAGCTGCCTGTTAATGTGCCTGGGAAAGCAGTAGAAGACGGCCCAAAGCCTTGCAACCTTGCTCTTGCATGGTAAACCCAGAGGAAGCTCCTGGCTCCTAGCCTTAGATTGGCTCAGATCCAGCCATTAGAGCCACTTGAGGAGGAAACCAGCAGGCAGAAGATCTTTGTCTCTCCTCTTGGTAAATCTGATCTGTCTTCCCAATAAAAATAAATAAATCTTCAAGTGAAAAAAAAGAAGTCAGTATGTGGGCCCAGCACCGTGGCCTAGCAGCTAAAGTCCTTATCTTGAACATGCCAGGATCCCATATGGGTGCCAGTTCTAATCCTGTCAGTCCCACTTCCCATCCAGCCCCCTGCTTGTGGCCTTTGAAAGCAGTGGAGGACAGTCCAAAGCCTTGGGACCCTGCACCCACATGGGAGACCCAGAAGATGCTCCTGGCTCCTGGCTTTGGATCGGTGCAGCACCAGCCGTTGCAGTCACTTGGGGAATGACTCATCGGACAAAATATATATATATCTGACTTTGCAACAAAAATAAATAAATCTTAAAAAAAAAAAAAGTGGTCAGTTTGTGAGTGTCTCAAGGATATCTTCAGGCCCAGTGGCGTGGCCTAGCGGCTAAAAGTCCTCGCCTTGAAAGCCCCGGGATCCCATATGGGCGCCGGTTCTAATTCTGGCAGCTCCACTTCCCAGCCAGCTCCCTGCTGGTGGCCTGGGAAAGCAGTCGAGGACGGCCCAATGCATTGGGACCCTGCACCCGCGTGGGAGACCCGGAAGAGGTCCCTGGTTTCTGGCTTTGGATCGGCACAGCACCGGCTGTTGCGGCTCACTTGGGGAGTGAATCATTGGACGGAAGATCTTCCTCTCTATCTCTCCTTCTCTCTTATATCTGACTTTGTAATAAAATCAATAATTTTTTTTTTAAAAAAAGGATATCTTCAAGCACACAGCCCTTGGCCGTGGGCTATTGCCCAACTGAAGACCCTCACCTGCAGGCCTCTACCTTGGTCTTGGACTTTTGCCTACTCAGGCACTGCTGCCCACAGAATTTGACCTTGATCCCTTGGTGCCAGTCATCCTTAGACCCAAGATTCCAGATACAGCCTGTCCTGTTCTTTATCAAATCACACTGTTATTTTTTACAAACTGCCTGCAGCAAATAAAAATCTTTAAAAATATCTAGAAACACACTCTAAGCTATTTTACCTAGATAGTAGTCTTATAATTGGTTACTAGTATTTCCATGTTGCCTTAGTGTTTCTCTGAGGTGAACATGTGAAAACGTGCCCACTGGAGCTGCCTTCTGGGGCTGGCACCTTCATGTGGCTCATCAGACTACTCTTCTACCTGCAAGTAGCAGCATCGCATTTGGGTACCAGGTGAAGTCCTGGCTGCTCCACTTCTAATCCAGCTCCCTGCTTTAGGCCTGGGAAAGCAGTGGAGGATGGCCCAGGTTCTTGGGACCCTGCACTTGTGTGAGAGACTCAGAAGATGATCCTGACTCCTGGCTTTGGATTGGCTCAGCATTGGCCATTGCAGTCATTTGAGGAGTGAAACCAGTGGCTAGCTCTGTCTCTACTTCTCTCTATAAATCCACCTTTGCAATAAAAATAAATACATCTTTTTTTAAAAGATGTATTCATTTTATTACAAAGTCAGATATACACAGAGGAGGAGAGATAGAGAGGAAGATCTTCCATCCGATGATTCACTCCCCAAGTGAGCCGCAACAGGCTGATGCGCGCCGATCCGATGCCGGGAACCTGGAACCTCTTCCGGGTCTCCCACACGGGTGCAATGTCCCAATGCATTGGGCCGTCCTCAACTGCCTTCCCAGGCCACAAGCAGGGAGCTGGATGGGAAGTGGAGCTGCCGGGATTAGAACCGGTGCCCATATGGGATCCCGGGGCTTTCAAGGCAAGGACTTTAGCCACTAGGCCACGCCGCCGGGCCCAAAATAAATACATCTTAAAAAGAAAAAAACAAACAAACAAAAACAGATGATCCATAATATCCAGGTCTGCCTAGGTGGGCATTTGGCCTGGTGGTCAAGCTGCCTGCTGGGTCCAGTGGGAGCCTCCTGCAGTTCCCCAGGCAGCCTGGGGTGATGGCTCCTGGAATTGGATGCCCGCCACCCATGTGGCTACTGGGAGTTCCCAGCTCCTGGCTTCAGACCCAGCCAAGGCTCATTGCAGGCATGTGAAGTGAGTCAATGGAGGGGACATCTCTTTCTTTCTCTGTCTCTATTAAAGTCCAGTTCCATCATTTCCTAGAAAGCAAAGGGAAGTCAGCGAGGATAAGGCTGCCTGCTGCAATCCCAGCATCCCTCAGAAATGCCAGTTTGTGTCCCTGTGGATCCACTTCCGATCCAGCTCCCTCCTGATGCACATGAGTAACTAAAGATGGCCCGAGTGCTTGGATCGCAGCGACCCATGCAGAAGCCCCATGGGAAGCTTGTCTCCAGGTATCAGCCTGGCGCTGTGCTAGCTGTGGCATCATCTAGAGAGTGATGGAAGATCTCTGTCTCCCTCTAACTTTCAGAAAAAATATACAAACCTTAAAACAAACAAAAACCAAGATGGTATATTTATAATCATGAATAAGACAGCTAATGTGGATCAACCCATATCATCTAAAGGAGAAGAAACCTAGCCCAGCAAGAGAAAACGACTTAGCTAAGGGCGAGAGACTTCCTGCAGATAAATCTGACTTTTCCTAGGCTTCTAAGTCATGCCCTTTTCCACGGAATACGACAGTGGATCCACACATTCCACAATCCATCAGAGCCAACTGTTAGCTCAGCGCGGCCTCATTCCTGACATTCTCTGATGGGGCAGCCACACGGGGTCGGGGAGGGGCCTCGGAGGTGAAATGTCACCTGAGACGAGGGGGGAAAGTCAATGTAGGTGAAGAACTCTGACAGGAATCGCCTAAGACACAAATGTGATTCTTCGTGCGTTAAGTGCAGCTTGTCTCGAGCCGGTATCCTAGACCTCCCACCACGCCGCACAGTTCCCGTCAGTCAATGGACGGCTTCCTTTGGATTTTTCGGATTTTTCATAACGACTTTAGGATTGTTGCGAGACGAACGCCACGCCTCATTTTGGTAGGTTCGAAAGGAGAAATGACAGGTCCTTATCTCCTTATCCTTCTGCCTAGTCTCCCCCATCCGCCTCAGCAGTCCTTTGAGCCGGGACGGAGCCCTTGCTGGCGATTGGGTAAGAGAAGGTACAGTTCTCGCTCAGGACTCGCTGTGAAGTCCAGGCGTCCCGCCTCTTCTCTCTTATGATTCGCTATTCCTACGTTCGTCCCGCCCCTCCGCCGAACGGATTGGTTGCGTGGTCAGCCTGGCGCTTAGCGCGTCCACAGCCGTTGCGGCCGCAGAGACACCCGCGGTGCTACGCAGGTGATCATGGCTGGCTCCGTGTCGGTTGCGCGGGCGCGGCTCGGGGTGTGGGGCGCGAGGGCCGTACAAACCCGTGGCTTCGCCTCGGACAAGGTATGCCGCGGCTCCGCCCGCCGCCCCAGCCCCGACCGCGGATCCGCATCGGCGCTTCGCCGCATCTTGACGCGTGTCTCCGTCTCTCTCCGCAGTCCGACGATCACCCCGGGAGCGCGGGCTCCATCCGGGAAGCCGGCGGGGCCTTCGGAAAGCGAGAAAAGGCCGAAGAGGACCGATACTTCCGGTGAGTGACCGTCGGGAGCCGAGTCCAGCCCCAGCCTCCTCGGGCTGTCCGAGGCCATTAAGCTTCCAACGGCTCCACTCAGCCCTGTCTGCTTCCTGGGGGTGTCTCATCCCCCGAGAGAACCCCCAGAGCCCGTACCTCACACACTCCGACATTTTGAGCTCCTGACCGCTGGCATATAGGAGGCGCTCCCGGTTTCCTCCGCGGGGAACAGTCTCCTTGTCCCCGAAGCCCAAGCCATTGGTACCTGCGGGTTTGTAGAACTGTCAGCCTGCAGCTGACTCATTTGTCATCTACCACCCACCACCATGGAATTCTCCCCGATGTTGGGAACCTTCCTAGGTGCTCCAGGTTTTGGAGACCCTCTTAGCCTGCCTCCATCAGCTGTCACGCATCTGTCACCCACTCCCCGGGTTCTCTTCCCCGACCCTGCCTGCCTTAGTCTTGCAAATCTGTGTGACTTGCCTAACTGTTCACATCCTCTCAGCCGTTTCTGACCCCCACGTGTGTCCTCCAGAGGAAGTGGATCACAGCAGACGGGTCACCTGTTCCCGGTTGGACCCCACCCCCTTCCGGAGACTTTTGCCCTATGCCATCTCTGGGCTGGCCCTTTCCCTTTCCAGTGTAGGCACGCAATGGGCTGCCCCTACGGATCCCAGCCCGGAGCTATCTTTAGGCTTAGTCTATCTTTAACTGACTTCTGTCCACCCTAGGGAGCAGGGAGGAGCCAGCCTTGCTACTGCTCTTCCTTTGACCTACACCTTGCCCTTGAACCTTCTAAGAACTGACACCATACTAGGGAGCCGAGGTATGGCCCTTAGCCACCAGGTCATTGGACCCCTACATTTTATACTTAAGAAAAATTGAGCCTTAAATGTGATGGTTGATAACTTAATCCATTTTTTAAAAATGTATTCGAGAGGCAGGCAGGCAGGAAGACATCTTTCATCTACCTGTTCACTCTGCAAATGCCCACAGGGCTAGGACTGGACAGGTGGGAACAGGGAACTCAATCCAGGTCTTTCATGTGGGTGGCAGAAGTCAGACCCTCGAACCATCACCTGTGCTTCCCAGGGTCTGCAGTAGCAGGAAGTGAGTTGGGAGCTGGCAGTGGAACCCAGGTACTCTGGTAGGAGACCTATGGGTTTTTTGCTTGTTTTTGTTTTAAGATTTATTTATTTTTCTTGGAAAGTCAGAGACAGAGAGGAAGGTCTTCCATCCATTGATTCACTATCCAGTTGGCCATGACAGCCAGGACTGCTTCGATCCGGAGCCAGGAGCCAGGAGCCTCTTCTAGGTCTCCCACGTGGGTGCAAGATCCCAAAGCTTCTGGCCATCCTCAACTGCTTTCCCAGCCACAAACAGGGAGCTGGATGGGGAGCGGAGGAGCCAAGATTAGAACCGGAGCCCATATGGAATCCTGGTACATGCAAGGCCAGGACTTTTATCCGCTAGGCTACCATGTTGGGCCCGAGACCTGTGCTTCTAAACCTCTAGGCTGAAAACTTTCCCTGCAGTCCCTGAGAACTAAAATGGAACTGTCAAGCACCACCCCTTTTATTTTTGGCTTCTATATTTCTACAGATAGGGTGGGATGGGAAGTAGATACATGTCCTTTAGCCACTTAACCCCAAATCTTTATCTCCCTGCTTTTTGGGAGTCCATTTCTCTGGGTTGTCCACTGATAAGGTACTGGATCTTACGTCACATCTCTGGAGCTTCCCACTTTAAAGGTGAATTTGAAAGAGTAGCACATGATTGGGGCAAGTGTTGTAGTGTCGCAGGTGAAGCCACTGCTTGCTGTATAGTGCCGGCTTAAATCCCAGCTCCTCCACTGTTGATTCAGCTCCCTGCTCATGCAACATGGGAAAGCAGCAGAAGATGCCCAAGTTCTTGGGTCCCTGCACCTGTGTGGGAGACTCAGTAGAAGCTCTGGCTTCAGGCTGGCCCAACCTCAGCTATTGTAGCCACTTGAGGCATAAACAAGTGGAAAATCTCGAACTCTGCCTTTCAAATAAATGAATCTTAAAAAGGGGAGGGGAGCAGGCTCTGCTTAGAGCCCTCTGTGGGTGCAGGGGTTGGAGGTTAAAGGCACAGTGATTGTTTTTGCAGAGCAAAGTCGAAGGAACAGCTGGCCGCCTTGAAGAGACACCATGAGGACGAGATCGAGCATCACAAGAAGGAGATCGAGCGGCTGCAGAAGGAGATCGAGCGGCACAAGCACAAGATCAGAAGTCTGAAGGACGACGACTAAGTGTGCACAGTCTCGTCACGTGGCGCGGGTCGGTGGCCACTCCTGTGCAGACTAACACTGGTATCATTAACACTAGCCTGTGCACGACTAACATTATAATAAACTGTCATCAGTGAGCCGTGTCTGGTGCCTTCCTCTGTCCGGGGTTAGACGGCTAAAAGCAATGCGGTCCCTGTGACAGGGAGCCCACTGCCAGGGACACACCATGTGAGTGAGGATGGTGTGACATGGTCAAGGAGCCCCCTCAGCCCATCCAGCCCGAAGTGTAAGGGGAAAGCTGCTTCATGGGCAAACTCCAGCTAGGTGTAAAGGAGAACAGAGAGGGATGCTTGTTTCCCACGATGCAGTGAGGGCCTGTGTTGTGGCACAGCAAGTAGCAGGGGCTCACGCGCTGGGCCGTCACTGGCTGCCTTCCCTGGAACATTAACTGGAAGCACCATAGCCAGGACTCAAGGCAGCACTGCTATGCGTTATTGCAGCCTTGAGCTCTCTGTAATTCTGACTTTAAAATAAGTAAATCTTTTTAATTTTTTTTTTTTAGTTGTTTGAGCAGAACGCGAAAGCAAGCACGCCACTGCTGGTTCACTCCCCAAATCCCCTTGTCGAGCCATCACCTGCTGCTTCCCGGGGTATGGGATTGTTTACAGGGCCAGGACTCTCATCCGGGCACTCTGGTGTGAGATGTGGGTATCCCAACCAGCATCTAGGCCAAGCACTCCACTGGAGATGATTTAAAGTCTACAGAAGGACTTGCAGAAGTCATATGCAAATACAATGCCATTCAAGCGAGAGATTGACTGTCCACAGATTTTGGAGTTAATTCCCAATGGAAACAGCTTCAGCTGAATAAAATAATCCTGTTTAATATGATCGATGAACTTCAGGATTAAAATGTATGAAGAATTGTATGAAATATACTTTTTTAGGCCTAGTGCGGTAGCCGAGTGGCTAAAGTCCTTGCCTTGCACACACCAGGATCCCATAGGGTGCCAGTTTGTGTCCTTGCTGCTCCACTTCTCACCAGCTCCCTGCTTGTGGCCTGGGAAAGCAGTCAAGGACAGCTCAAAACCTTGGGACCCTGCACCCATGTGGGAGATCCAGAAGAAGCTCTGGATTCCTGGCTTCGGATTGCCTCTGCTCTAGCCATTGAGGTCACTTGGGGAATGAATCAGCAGACAGAAGATCCTCTATGTCTCTCCTCCTCTGTATGTCTGACTTTCCAATAAAAATAAATAAACCTTTTTAAAATATATATGTATGTACGTATATGTATATATATATAAAAGGTTTATTTATTTTTGTGCCTGGTGCAGTAGCCTAGTGGCTAAATCCTTAAATTCTTGCCTTGCATGTGCCTGGATCACATATGGGCACCAGCTCGTAGCCCACCTACTGCACTTGCCTTTCCAGTTTCCTGCTTGCTGCCTGGGAAAGCAGTGGAGGATAAAAATAAATCAATCTTTAAAATCTTTTCAAAAAGATTTACTAATTTTTATTGGGAAGGCAGATAGGAGACAGGAAAAAGATTTTCTGTCTGCTGGTTCACTCCCCAAGTGGTCACACAGCTGGAGCTGAGAGGATCAGGAGCCTGTTCCAGGTCTCCCACACTGGTTCAGGGTCCCAAGGCTTTGGACCATCCTCTACTGCTTTCCTAGGCCACAAACAGGAAGCTGGAAGGAAAGTGGAACAGCCAGAACACAAACCTGGTGCCCATACAGGATGCTGGCACATACAAAGCAAGGATTTAGCCATTAGGCTACTGCATTGGGCCCTGAAATATGAACTTAAAAAAAAAATACTTTGGAGACACCTTATTGCCCAAATCTCTCCTGGGATGAGCATTCTCCTCCTTTTCACATTCACATATTCACAAATAAAACTTCTCTGTCCACAAAACAAATAAGAAATAGATAAATTTCTTTGAAAGACAGTTACAAAGAGGTAGAGACAGTGAGGGAAACAGGGAAGGGCAGGTGAGGGCTTCCTTGTACTTGATCCCTCTAACAGCGCTGCACAGAGCACAGTTTGGAAATGCTACAGTGCTATTGCGTTATTATGAATGTCCCTTTTCTGTTTACATGTAGGAGAACTCATCACTGGCTGGCCTGAGGGGAAGAACACAGTAATTGGCTGGAAGAATGGGGACTGTTGTCTCACCCACTCTGCAGCAGTCGGCACAGGCAGGGACCAGAGCAGCTCTGCACCGCAGGAGATGTGCCCAGACAGCTCCCAGGCCGCCTAGCTCAGAGTCCTTGGAGGTTTTGTTATTTGCTTTTAAGATAAAGAAGTCTGGGATTCTTTATTTATTTGAAAGGCAGAGTCAAGAGTGAGGGAGAGACAGATCTTCCATCTGCTGGCTCACTCTCCAAATGGTCACAACAGCCAGAAATGAGTAAGTCAGGAGCCAGCAGCCTCCTCTGGGGCCCTTGCACACGGGTACAGGATCCCAAGTACCTGGGCCATCCTAGTGCCTTTCAGGGCATGTTACCAGGGACTAAGATCAGAAATAGACTCGGAACCAGCACCCATACGGAACGCTAGTGCCTCAGGTGGTGGCTTTACCCACTATACCACAGTGCTGGCCCATGAACTCTGGAATTTGACATAGCAAATTTATTTAACAGTCACTCAACAGTTTATGGGGCTGTTTCCCTGACTTGGCAGTGGCGGTGTGATGGTACAGCTGCCTATCAGCTTCCTCCTCAGCGTGGAACCAGTGAGGGTGTGCTTAGCCATCTGGGAACAGGTGATAAAAGGCCAAGTCTCCTGCAGCAAGTGGAGAACCGCCAGGGGTTGGTGCTGGCGTTTGCCTGTGGCTGTGACGCCAACCCTGCCAGCACGCCTGTGCAGGCCTACACAATGCAAGCATGTCTGCCTGGAGCCTAGGTTGAAATTTTCAAAATACCATGTCTTACGTGTAATTCTCAACCCAGAACAGTAGAATGCCTTGGAGGCTTTAAAAGCTCAAGGATTAGGCATTTGGTGCAATATGCGACAGATGACATCACTTGGGCCATCCCACAGTGCCAGGACTTGCCTCACTGCTGTGCTTCCTGCTAATGTGAATCCTAGAAGGTAGCAATAAGGCTGTTGTTACCAATGTGGCACCTGGCATCAGCCTGGCACAGTCCTGGCTGGTGTGAGCATTTGGGGAAGCATATCAACAGACGGAAGATCAATCTCTCTGATTTTCAAATACAATGAAAACAAATAATGGGCCCGGCGGCATGGCCTAACGGCTAAAGTCCTCGCCTTGAAAGCCCCGGGATCCCATATGGGCGCCGGTTCTAATCCCGGCAGCTCCACTTCCCATCCAGCTCCCTGCTTGTGGCCTGGGAAAGCAGTCGAGGACGGCCCAATGCATTAGGACCCTGCACCCGTGTGGGAGACCCGGAAGAGGTTCCAGGTTCCCGGCTTCGGATCGGCACAGCACCGGCCGTTACGGCTCACTTGGGGAGTGAATCATCGGACGGAAGATCTTCCTCTCTGTCTCTCCTCCTATCTGTATATCTGGCTTTCCAATAAAAATGAATAAAATCTTAAAAAAAAAACCAAATACAATGAAAATAAATAAGCCAATACATCTTAACAAATAAAGTCTTTGGCCCGGCACAGCAGCCTAGTGGCTGAATCTTCATCTTGCATACACTGGGATCCCACATGGGCCCCATTTCATATCCTGGATGCTCCATTTCCTTCCAGTTCTCTACTTGTGGCCTGAGAAAGCAGGGAGCACAGCCCAAAGCCTTGGGACCCTGCACCCACGTGGAAGACCCAGAAGAAGCTCCTGGCTCCTGGCTTCAGATTGATTCAGTTCTGGCCAATGCAGCCACTTGGGGAGTGAATCAGTAGATGGAAGATCTTTCTCTCTGTATATCTTTCAAATTAAAAAAAATAAAAATAAGTCTTCAAAAAAAGTCAAATAGGGCCTGGCGGCATGGCCTAGCGGCTGAAGTCCTCACCTTGAATGCTCCAGGATCCCATATGGGCACCGGTTCTAAACCCGGCAGCTCCACTTCCCGTCCAGCTCCCTGCTTGTGGTCTGGGAAAGCAGTCAAGGACGGCCCAAAGATTTGGGACCCTGTACCCACGTGGGAGACCTGGAAGAGGTTCCTGGTTCCCAGCTTCGGATCGGCGCAGCACCAGCCGTTGGGCTCACTTGGGGAGTGAATCATCGGACGGAAGATCTTCCTCTCTGTCTCTCCTGCTCTCTGTATATCTGACTTTGTAATAAAAATAAATAAATCTTTCTTTAAAAAGTCAAATAAAATCTCAGGTCCCATTACATGGGATTATTTGAGATTTGGGTCTAGGCTTTAAAAGGTTCAGGTTTTCCCCAGTGTGTGGCCAGAGCTGAGTGCCTTTAACCTACTGTGAGAGGTCAGGCCATTTGTCCACAAAACAAGGTTCCCAGACTAAAGGGATCAGAGGGACTTTTTGCCTAATTCCCACGAAGAGAATCCTGGACCATTCCCCTATTCTTGTATACCATTGCTCCATATTCTGCATATTTTCAAGTTTTTTGTTATGTATTCAAAAAATTATATTTGCCATCTCTACATATGTTTGTAGGATGCTTGGTGTGCACTGAGGGTGCAACCACAAGATAATGACAGCAGCCATCCTCACGGAACCTATACCTATTAGGGTGGACCAGTGATTACATTACAAGCCCAACAATATGGGAAGCACTCTAACAGGAGGAGCGGGATGCTGGGGAGGACATGGGACAGGCACCCCTCTCCAGCCTGGTGATGGAACATCTGAAGAAAAATGGCATTGAGCAAGACCATTGGTTATCAGTGAACTAACAGCAGTTCAACTGTGTGTATGGAGAGAGCACAGAGGAACCTGGGGAGCCCATCACTCTTCCACACACTGGCTTAGCTATATGTAAGCTTATTTTTTTTATAAGACTCTATTTTTATTTTTATTGCAAAGTCAGAAATACAGAGAGGAGGAGAGACAAAGAAAAAGATCTTCCATCTGATGAATCGCTCCCCAAGTGACCACAATGGCTGGTGCTGCGCTGATCTGGAGCCAGGAGTCAGGAACTTCTTCCAGGTCTCCCACACGGGTGCAGGGCCCCAAGGTTTTGGGCCGTCCTTGACTGCTTTCGCAGGCCACAAGCAGGGAGCTAGATGGGAAGTGGAGCTGCTGGGATTAAAACCAGTGCCCATATGGGATCCTGGAGCGTTCAAGGCGAGGACTTTAGCCGCTAGGCCACGCCGCTAGGCCCACTTGAGTGGTTTTGATAATTCTGAGATGTTGTCAGCTTTGTGCACCAGGGCTGAGAAAATCCAGGAATGTGGTATGAAGTTTGGCCAGGAGAGTTGTCCAACCTGTTCTGCTTTCCATCCTCTGATAAGGCACCTGATGTCCTCTGCTGACCAAGATGAGCTGGCTGTCATGATCCCCGTGTGCATCTAGGCATGCTGTCCACTGCACAGGCATCAGCAACTGAGGAGGCCCGTTCCCGACATGTGCACTCCAAAGCCAGACCACATTTTTTTTTCATTTTTTTTAAAATTGATTTTTATTGTAAAGTCAGATATACAGAGGAGACAGAGAGGAAGATCTTTCATCCGATGAATCACTCCCCAAGCGGCCGCGACAGCTGGAGCTGAGCCAATCCGAAGCCAGGAGCTAGGAGCTTCTTCTAGGTCTCCCATGCAGGTGCAGGGTCCCAAGGTTTTGGGCCGTCCTTGACTGCTTTGCCAGGCCGCAAGCAGGGAGCTGGATGGGAAGCAGGGCTGCCGGGATTAGAACCGGTGACCATATGGGATCCTGGTGCATACAAGGTGAGGACTTTAACCATTACGCTATCGCACTGGGTTCAAGACCACATATCTTGTAATTTTCCCTGTGGCTGGTGTTTGAGTCCAGTGCTCTAAGCTGGAAAGTTCCCCAAGAAAGCCCGCCTGTGGTGACCTCAGACCTGACTCTTGTGTGAGCCAGCTAGTGCAGGGTCAGGTTTGGTCTTTCATTTGCACTAGCCAATTCACATACTGGTAGAGGTAGCTACCTGGTCAGTTCTGCCCTAGCCCCATCTCTCACGCAAACTGACTGATGCTGTGGCCTAGCCTTGCCCACAGGCCCAGTCCTCATGCATATTAGTGGGTGCTGTGACTTAATTGAGACAGCCCTCAGTAGCCCCCACTAGCTTTAGTTTTTGCATGTGCTGGCATGAGCTACGGCCGAGCCTCGTTCAACCTACATCTCATCTGGCTCTCATCTCATGAACACCCATGGGTGCTGCAGCTTAGCACAGCCAAACCTACCCCAAATCCCAACCTACATATATGCTAACGGGTACTACCGCTGTAACCAGCTTAGTCCACCCCCAGCCCTGTTTGTCATGCTCACCAGTGGAAGCAGCAGCCCAGTGAGAGAGTACCCACAGTTCCCCCAACTGACCAGCTACCAGGCTGATTTTGTGCCTGCCAGGGGTACTGCAGTCCAGCCTAGTATGACTAACACACAATTTCAGCACTGTTAGCAGGTGTGGAGGCCCAGCCTGCCAGCCCATGATCATTCTGGCTTGCTCTTGCACTAGTAAGTACAGCAGCCTCTCCCAGTTGGGCCTGTCCCAGCCCAACTCACAGGCTGGCTGACTAGTACTGCAGCCCTGCCCAGGCTGACCCGCTCCAGTCCCAGTTCTCATACTCACCAGTGGAAGCAGTGATCCAGCAGGGCAGTCCCTGAAGTTCCCCTACCAGGCCAGCTCCCAGCCCTAGATCTTGTGCATGCCAGAGGTTGCTGAGGCCCAATCTGAAATGGTCTACTTCAATTATAGTAATTTCCTGCACAGTTTTAGAAATCAATTGTATAAGAATTTATGTATCTGCTTCTAGATAGTGTGTAAATAAAAATTTCATTCACAAGAAAAAAAAAATGGTCTACTTCTATTCTCAGCATTTGCCAGCAGGTGCTACAGTCTGGCTCAATATGGCCTGTCCTGGTCCCAACTCGCCGGCCGGTGCAGCAGCCTGGCTCAACCTGCTCTACCTCCAGCACTCATGTGAACTGGTGGGTGTTGCATTCCAACTTGGCCTGGACTGCACCTTGCCCTAGCTTTTGGTCATGCAGTGTGTGCTGTGGACTACCCCAATCCAGCCCAGCCCAGCCCAAACCCAAACCACTCACACATATGCCAATGGGTGCTGCAGCCCAGCCCAGCCTGTCCTGCCTCCAGCCCTGACTCTTACACACACCAGCAGGAGCTGAGCTTTAGCAGGGGGAGTTCCCCATATTCCCCTACCAGACTTATTTCCAGCCCAGATTTTGCATCTGTCAAAACGTGCTGTGGCCCAGTCTAACATGGCCTGCCCTAGTCCTGGCACTCACCAGAGGGTACTGTGGCCTACCCCAACTGGCCCATGCCCATTCTGATTCTTACCAGTATATGCTACAGCCTAGCCCAGCCTGGTCCACCCCCAAACCTGACTTTCACGTGAGCTGGCAGGTTCTGAGGCCTAACCTGGCTTGTCTCACACTGATTCTGGCTCTCACAAACACAACAAGTGCTGGATGCTAGCCCAGTTTGGCTCGTTCCCAGGCCCAGCCCAGTACATGACGATAGGTGCTACTGCCTTGACTGACCTGACTTGCCTACAGCCCCAGTTTTTGCACTCCCCAGTGGGAACTGCAGCCTAGCAGGGGAGTTCCCAGAGTTCCCTTACCAGGCCTGCACCCCACCCACAATCTCATGCATGCCAGCAGATTTAGAGAGGAGGAGGAGGAGAGAAAGATCTTCCATCTGCTGGCTCATTCACCCCATGATTGCAATAGCCAGAGCTGAGCTGATCTGAAGCCTGAAGCCAGGAGCCTCTTCTAGGTCTCCTATGGGGGTGCAGGGTCCCAAGGCCAAAAGCAGGGAACTGGACGGAAAGTGGAGCAGCAGGGACACGAACCAGCACCTATATGGGATCCTGGTGCCTGCAAGGCAAGGATTCAGCCAGTAGGCTATTGTCCTGGGCCCGTGGAAATAGTAGTTTTAATATGCGTTCATCAGCTGGCAACCTATTAGCTATTGTGAATAGTGCTGTAGTTCACATCCATGTGCAACTACTTGTTTAAACACCTTTGTTCAACTATTTTCAGCATATGAGTGGCTTTGCTGAATCATCTAGATAATCCTGTGTTCAACTGAATGAGAAAATGCCAAACTGCTTTCTTTCCACAGTAGTTGCAGCATTTTGCATTCTCACTGGTCTCACTGCTTCCTTGCTAGCATTTATTATGGCTAACTTTTTGACTCTAGCAATCCTAATAATTGTGAAGTAATATCTCATGATGCTTTTAATCTGCATTTCTCTGCTGGCTAATAGTGGTAAGCATCGTATGTGATTGATGGGCATTTGTGTCTTCCTCAAAGAAGAGAATGTTCAAATCCTTTGCCTATTTTTAAAAAATATTTATTTTATTTTTATTGGAAAGTCATATATACAGAGAGGAGTAGCGACAAAGAGAAAGATCTTCCATCTTATGATTCACTCCCTAAGCGACAGCACTGGCTGGAGCTGAGCCGATCCAAAGTCAGGAGCCCAGACCCTCTTCTGGGTCTCCCTTGTGGTTTCAGGGTCCCAAAACTTTGGGCCATCCTCGAATGCTTTCCCAGGCCACCTGCAGGGAGCTGGATGGGAAACAGGACTGCCAGGATCAGAATTGGTGCCTATATGGGATCCTGGGGGTGTTCAAGGTGAGGACTTTAGCTACTAGGCTACCACACTGGGACCCTTTGTTTACTTTAAAAAAAGGAGGGGGGCTATTTATTTATTTTTAAAGTTACAGAGATGACTTAGTTGTTTAATCTTCCACCTGCAAGTGCTAACATAGCATATGAGTACCAGTTCATGTCCTAGCTGCTCCACTTCCCATCCAGCTCCCTGCTTGTGGCCTGGGAAAGCAGTGGAGGATGGCCCAAAGCCATCCCAACTCCTCTGCTTCCAAACGGCTTCCAGATGATGTATCCTGGGAGGCAGTATATGATGGTAAAAGTACGTGGGCCACTGCCACCTATGTGGGAGACCCGAACGGAGTTCCAGGTTCCTGGCTGTTATGGACGTGTGGGAAATGAATCAGTAAGCTCTCTCTCCCTACGGCCTTCTGTTGTTTTGCCTTTAAGTAGATGAAAATAAATTAAACACGTCTAAGGTTTTAATTTTGACAAAAGTCAATGTCTTATAGATTTACCTCTAAGTATTCTACAAAGAATTCTACGCTTTCAGCTCTTCCATTTAGGTTTTTCATCCATTTTGTGTACATTTTTCTGTGTAGTGTATATAGCAGAAGTTCAGTTGCATTCTCTCAGTGTGACTATCCAGGTGTGCTGGGCCAGGGAACATAGAATGGGTGGAAGAGGATGATTTTGCATGTCTACTCCAATTTAGTCATCGCCCTGTAGGGTGATCTGAGAGGAGCCTGAAGGATATGAGAAGTGCAATGAGGTGACCAGTCACTCGTCCCCAGGTCTCACAGCAAAGGCTTGCCATGGTCAAAGAGCAGCAGTGGCATCCAGAGTGAGTTTGGGAAGAAGAAAACAGTGGGTTAGAGTCACTCATGAGGTTACACATGTAGCAGCAAAATTTATACTTCTGGACATTCCATTCCACTTGATTTTATGCAAATGAATTGACTTTGGCCTGGTCTTATCCAGAAAAAAAAAAAAATTTTTTTTTAACAAATATTTAAGTGAATGAGTGAAGAACCAAACATGAGGCTGGAGAATTTGTTAAGAAGCCTCGGTTTTAATCCCTATTCCACTGCTGCCTCTTGCCTTGACCCTGAGCAAGAGGGTGTCACTGTTAAAGTCGTAGGAGACAACCTGGTCCTCCACCTTTGATGCTGGGGCTCACATTTTCCTCAATGACCACTTTGTCAAGCTCATCTCCTGGTATGACAACTAATGTGGCTACAGCGCAACAGGGTGGTGGACCTCACGGTCCACTTGACCTTGAAGGAGTGACAGCCCCCGGGACCACCGACCACAGCAAAGAACACCAGAGGAAGAGCAAGACTGCTGGGAGTCCCTGCCCCCGCCCAGTCCCCACCACACTGAGGCTCTATCCTTTCACAATCTCCAACCCAGACCCCTTGGAGTAGGGCAGGGGCCTCAGGAGCCCCATCTTGTGGTGCTACCATAAGTAACATCTACCATACCCCGCCCCAAATGCATGATTTGGGAATTTGACATGAAAGCTGTCCATTTTTAAAACTTAATAGTTTTGGGCCTGGCGGCGGGGCCTAGAGGCTAAAATCCTCGCCTTGAGAGCCCCGGGATCCCATATGGGCACCGGTTCTAATCCCGGCAGCTCCACTTCCCAGCCAGCTCCCTGCTTGTGGCCTGGGAAAGCAGTTGAGGACGGCCCAGTGCATTGGGACACTGCACCCGTGTGGGAGACCCGGAAGAGGTTCCAGGTACCCGACCTCGGATCGGCGTGCATCGGCCCGTTGCGGCTCACTTGGGGAGTGAATCATCGGACGGAAGATCTTCCTCTCTGTCTCTCCTCCTCTGTGTATATCTGGTTATAATAAAATAAATAAATCTTAAAAAAAAGCCTTAATAGTTTATTCCTTTTTTCTTTAGAATCCAGAGGATGTTTGCTAAACCAGATTATGACTCAGTATATGTCCAGCTACAACCTGAACAATGCAAGTGGAGATGTATGCCCTTGTATTAACTTGGTCAGGCTATTTTCAGATGTCTTTGCTCATCTGAGCTATTTATATTTGCTCTGTCTCCTTCCTTGTGGATTCTGGCTGCCAAAGTTTGGACATTATTCAGCTCTGTGTTCTGCCCAGTCCCTCTCCCCACCTCAACACATGCAGCATAGTGCCAGACCCATCGTAGGCATTGATGATGTTCATAGAAGCAGGCTTATGTTCCACAAGGAACTGTTGACCTGCCACATGTAGTTCCAGCATTCCATGTGAGCACCAGTTGACCTTCCAGCTGCTCCACTTCCTACTAATGTGCCTGGGAAAGCAGCAGAAGATGACCCAAGGGCTTAGATCTTTGCTATCCGAGTGGGAGACTCAGATGGAGTCCCAGTCTCCCAGCTTTGGCCAAGGCCAGCCCAGTTCTAATTGTTGTGGCATTTGAGGAGTGAACCAGTAGTTAGAAGATCTCTCTCTCTTTGTGCATGTGTCTCTTCTCTATTTTTAATTTTGCCTTTCAAATAACTAAATACTTATTTAAAAGATTTATTTCATTTTTATTGGAAAGGCAGATATACAGAGAGAAGGAGAGACAGAGGAAGATCTCCCATCCAAATGGCTGCAAAAGCTGGAGCTGAGCCAACCCAAGCCAGAAGCCATGAATTTCTTCTGGTCTCCCATGTATGCACAGGGTCGGCTTTGGGCCGTCCTCAACTGCTTTCCCAGGCCACAAGCAGAGAGCTGGATTGGAAGTGGAGCTGCCGGGACTAGAACTTGTGCCAATATTGGATGCCAGCACAAGTAAGGTGATGATTTAGCCACTAGACTATCTTACCAATCCAAATAATTAAATCTTTCTAAAAAAGACTTTATTAGTACCAATAGTCTTAAGCATATTTATTCATAACTTTCAACCCATGAATCTGCTTCTAGGAATTTAATCTGGGTTTATAGTATAATGTTTTTATGTATGTTCATCTAACATAGTGAAAAATGGGGAAGAAAACCATAAACATCCAACAGTCAGGATTAATGAACATGTAATTGTACAAATAACATTCTCCAACCATTAAAATTGTGTTCAAGAGGCTGGGTGTTTTCCTATCATTAGGATGCCTGTGTCCCACAACAGTCCCTGCGTTCAGAACTCAGCTCTGCCCGCAACTCCAGCAGCAGACCCTAACAGACAGCAAGTGAATGGATTTGGGTTCCTGTTACCCATGAGAAAAGTGTGGTTTGCATCTCCAGCTGTCAGCACCAGCCCAACCCAGTCCAAACCAGCTGCTGTTAGGGGCATTTGTGCTTTTTCATTTTTAACAAGATGTATTTATTTTTATTTGAAATGCAGAGTCACATACGAATACGGAGAGACAGAGAGAGAGATCCTCCGTGCTCTGCTTCACTCCCTGCATGGCTGCAACAGGTCTCCACAGGGCTGCAGGAGTCCAAGTACTGGGGGCATCTTCGACTGCTTTCCCAGGAGCATCAGCATGGAGACCAGTCAGCAGTGGATCAGCCAAGACTTGAATCATTCTCCTTACAGGACTCGAACCATTGGTGGAGGTGAAGGCTTAACTGGCACTAGCCCCAAGGGGCATTTGTGAACTTATGGATACAAGGTCTCTCTTGTTGACTGTCTCTTCCACATCTCCTTCCCTCTTTCTCAAATACGTAAATAGATCATTTATGATCATTTATGGGACCATTTATGACACCATCACTTCCTATTGGAGTGCAGTTTGGGTTCCAGCTGCTCCACTTCTGGCCCAGCTCTCTGCCAACGCACCTGGAGAGATGGCAGATGATGGCTCAACCCTCGGCCTTACTCCGCCCCACCACCCACGCACTCATGTGTGAGACCTGCTTGGAGCTCCTGTTTCCTGGCTTCAGCCTGGCTCAGGCCTGGCAGTTTCAGCCTCTGGAGAAATAAATCAGCAGATGGAACTCTCTGTTTATCTCTGTAACTCTGCCTTTCATGTAAACAAATATTTTAAAACATTTTTAACTGGGGCTATCACCATGATGTAGTAGGCTAAGCCTCTGTCTGCAACATCAGCATTCCACATGGATGCCAGTTCAGGTCTCACTTCAGACACAGGCCCCTGAGAGCAACAGAGAATGGCTCAAGTTTGGGCACCAGCACCCACATGGGAGACCCAGAAGCTCCTGGCTCCCGGCTTTGGACCAGTCCAGCTCTGGCTGGTGAGGTCATTTGGGGGATGAACCAGTGGGTGGAAGATCTCTCTCTCTTCAAATAAAAACAAATAAATCTTTTAAAAATTATCTAATATTAATGTCATGAACATTATCAGGAAATCTGGCAAGTGGGAAAAGAAAGTTATATAATACTTTATTTATATACTAGAAAAAATGAAGACAGCAAATACAAGATAAAATGTCATATGTAATAGATGTATGCAAAGAAAAACCACTTGAACCTTGGTTCTCTTGCAGTGGAGAAACTGGGATTTGAGAGGCTTCATCTTCCTTTACTCCCTGGTTAACTCCCAAAGTCCATGAACAGTGAGAGCTCACCATTCACGGGGGTCTCCCATGTGGGTGGTAAGGGTCAAGTATTTTTAAAAAAGATTTTTTAATTTTTATTGCAAAGTCAGATATACATAGAGGAAGAGAGACAGAGAGGAAGATCCTCCGTCTAATGATTCACTCCCCAAGTGACTGCAACAACCTGAGCTCAGCCGATTCAAAGCCAGGGGCCAGGAACTTCCTCCACATCTTCCATGCTGGTGCAGGATCCCAAGGCTTTGGGCTGTCCTCGACTGCTTTCCCAGGCCACAAGCGGGGAGCTGTATGGGAAGCAGGGCCGCCAGCATTAGAATCGGTGCCCATATGGGATCCTGGTGCATTCAAGGCGAGGACTTTAGCTGCTAGGCCACTGTGTCGGGCCCAAGGTCAAGTATTTGAGTATTATCTGCCTTGCCACAATGTCTACCACAAAAGAATCTTTAAAAAAAAATTACAGGGATGGCTATTTGGCACAATCAATTAAGATGGCACTTGTGATACCCACATCCCCCATATAGGAGTGCTAGAGGTGAGCCCAGCTTTGTTTCCAATCCCACTTCCTACTAAGGCAGCTGCTGGCAAACAGGGGTGATGACTAAAGTGCTCCCTGCCATCCCTGTGTGAAACTCGCATTGAATTTCTAGCTCCTCACTTTCCACCTGGCCTAGCCCCAATTGTTGCACACATTTCTGGGAGTAAATCAGTGGAGAGAACATCTCTGTATCTTTCCCTCTGCCATTCATATAACAAATAATTAAAAACCAGAATTGGGCCCGCTGCAATAGTCTAGTGGCTAAATCTTCACCTTGTATCTGCTGGTATCCCATGTGGCACTGTTCCCTACCCCCACCGTTCCACTTCCCATCCAGCTCCCTGCTTGTGGCCTGGGAAGGCCATGGAGGATGGCCAAAGCCTTGGGACCTTGTACTATGTGAGAGAATCAGATTAGGCTCCTGGCTTCAGATCAGCTTAGCTCCAGCCATTGTGGCCACTTGGGGAGTGATCCAGTGAACAAAAGAAAATTCTCTCTGTCTCTCCTTCTCTTTGCATATCTGCCTTTCCAAATAAATAAATGAATAAAAAAACCACTTTAATTTTAAAAAGTTGGGCCTGGCATGGTAACCTGGTGGCTAAGTCCTCGCCTTGCGTGTGCTGGGATCCCATATGGGTGCCGGTTCATATTCCGGTGGCCCCACTTCCCATCTAGCTCCTTGCTTGTGGCCTGGGAAAGCAGTCAAGGATAGCCCAAGATTTTGGGACCCTGTAGCATTCTGGGAGACCCGGAAGAAGTTCCTGGTTCCTGGCTTCAGATTAGTTCAGCTTTGGCCATTGTGGCCACCTGGGGAGTGAATCACTGGCTGGAAGATCTTCCTGTCTCTCCTCCTCTGTGTATATCTGCCTTTCCAATAAAAATAAATACATCTTTAGAAAGAAAGAGAAGAAAAAGAAAGAAAGAAAGAAAGAAAGAAAGAAAGAAAGAAAGAAAGAAAGAAAGAAAGTTAGTTGCAGAGGTTGACATGATGGTTCAATTGGCTAATCCTCCACCTGCAAGGGCTGGCAACCCATATGGATGCTGGTTTTTGTCCTGGCCACTCCACTTCCCATCCAGCTGCAGCCTGGGAAAGCAGTGGGAGATGACCCAAAGCCTTGGGACCCTGCACCCAAGTGAGAGACTCACAAATCTCCTGGTTTCAGATCAGCTCATCTCTGGCGGTTGCATTCATTTAGGGCCTGAACCAACGGAAGGAGGATCTTTCTCTGTCTTTCCTTCTGTCTATAAATCTGCCCTTCCAAGAATAATGATAATGATAAATCCTTTAAAAATATAAATAAAATTGCAAACATAAATCACATAGGGAGATAGAGCTATTCTAAGCACACATATGATCTATTTAAATTATTTATTATATTTTATTGAAAAACCAGATATACAGAGAGGAGGAGAGACAGAGAGGAAGATCTTCCACCCATTGATTCACTTCCCAAGTGTCCACCATGGCCGGAGCTGAGCTGATCTGAAGCCAGGAGTCCACAGCCTCTCCGGATCTCCTGTGCAGGTGCAGGGTTCCAAGGCTTTGAGCCACCTGGTGCTTGCAAGGTGAGGGTTTTAACCACTAGGCTGCTGCGCTGGGCCTACATGGTCTTAATGCTTCCAGTTTCTGTCCCCAGAGATCAGCGAGGTGAACAGATGCCATATTTCTGGACACTGATTTTCTATGTGTCATCAGTCCCTATCTTCTAGCTCACTCTATAGGGATCACTGTGCCACTTGGTTTTGCCCATAACCCAAATCAAGTCCTGCTCCCCTCTGCATCCCGAGGCAGGTGGAGCTGCCTCCTGCTCACTGGGGTTGGTGAATCCCAACCTGCTTCTAATTACTCCCTCTTAATGGGTATTCTGCACGATTCCAGTGTAAACCCTCTTGGAGCCCTACAGCACAGAAGGGTGGTAACACCAGCCTGGGACAGACACATTAAACACACACACACACACACACAGAGCCAGGAACGTGGGAATATCATCATCCCGCGTTTGAAGTTTTTTTTTTTAACTTTCAATTTTCTGTTTTCCCAAATTCTATGCCATCACTTACATCTGGAAAGGAAAGCAAAACTAAACATCAAACATTTACTTAAAAGGGGGGGAAAATTGACTAGCAGACGGGGAAGTTCTGGTTCCTTTCCGCCGAGGCTGGGGAATGCCGAACCAAACACCGGGCGTTCCAGGGACCGCACCAATCACAGCTTCTTTGACAGAGCTCTCCACCTTTGCAGCGGGTTCGAGCCCCGCCACCCGCGCCCGGCGCGTCGGCGTCCCTAACCTGCCTGGAAACGCGCCGGGCTCGCGCAGTTGCGGGCTGCCATTGGCTGACAGCAAGCCCCGCCCCACCTCATTGGCCGCCGCGACTTGCGTCAGAGGCGCCTGTTGCTGAGCAGAAAGTGAGCGCTGCGGTTGGGCCGTGCTTCCTCAGGTCGGATAAACAAGGCTCGTCGCCGCTTCCGGAGACCCACAGGCCCTGCGCCCCAAATTTCTCCCTCTAAATACCCCTAATACCGCTCACTGTCTGTCACGGAGACACTTGACAGACGGTGACGTTACAAACGATGCGGACCGCGTCTCGGCCGCGGCTTCTTAGTCTCTGGCAGGCGTCGTGAACGGGGCTCGTCGGCCTCCACGGCCGTCCTGGCAGCCGTTCCCTGTTGCAGACTGTCCGCCATGGGCAGCTGAGACCCACGGAGGTGACGTGACCTGCCGGAGGACACAGCTCCCCGGGGCTAGAACTGGAACCTTTGAGTCCAGGCCAGGCTGGAGTAGAGCAAGGCGGGTACAGAAGTCTCCTGAGAATGGCACGAGCCAGGGCTGTTGTCCTGGGGCCAGGTCCCAGGGCGACTCTCGAAGAACCGGATGCACGGAGCCTCTAGGAACGGAGGAGTCGGAGCGGGGAAGGACTGCGAGGCTCCGTGGGGCAGACAGTCTCGAGTTGTGAGGCGAGGCCAGCTCAAGTTTCTGGTCCGCAGGCTAGGAGGGCCGTGCGCTCCGGCCGTGGAAGTCCTTCAGTAGCAGGAAAGTTTTCAGTAACCGCGTGAGCAGTACTTAGCTGGCCTCTGGCCTCTTTTCTAGACCTTGTGAAAACCCTGTGAGCCCCGCAACAGCTCGCTCGGGGTGCCCTTCAAGCCGCCCCTTCCCCTCCAGCTTGTGCTGGCTGAGCTGTAGCAGGTGCCGACCAGTAGGGGGCGCTGAGGTCGCGCTCAGCCGACCCTACCAGCTCAACTGGAAAGCTAAGCAAATCGCCCCCAAGCACCTGGAGGGACGAGATACTACAAACCCGAGGGGTTCTTGTTCTCAGGATGCAGGAAAAAGCACATGAATTGTGCAGTGCCAATTCTCCACATAGGGCTAGAGCTCGGGTCGATTCCTGTGCGTGTAGGGATAAGGAAATCCAGAGAACTCAAACTTCAGTAGGGGTGGGCGTGAGGAGGGGAGAATAACTTAAAAACTAGCAGCACCTGCGTTGCCACCTCTTGGGACTTGCTCTTGGGAGATAACGACTCAATATGTGGTTGTCCTGCTCCCCAAGACACCGTTCTGGGGTGGGGAATAATTTCAGTTCTGGTTGGGTAGCCTGACAGCTCAGAACCAGTCATCTGGAGCAGAGAAGGCCTGCCGCAGGACTTATACAAAGCCTGAATGAATGTGTGACTAGGCCGTGCAGGGTGGATCTGCTCTGACTTCAACGGGAGGAGGGAAATTTGGGGACATTTTGCTTTGGAAACCTCTCCTGGACAGGCATTGTGATCTGAGATGTGGGGGCTGAGGGAGGAAGACAGTAACTCAGAAAATGACACCTGGCTGATAAATCATAGCCTCTGGAGTGATTGCAGCACAGGGCTGTGATAGTGTGTGTAGGGAGGAGCGATCCCAGAAATGGAGTTAGAAAATGAATTTAGGAAGAACGGAGGAGAGTCCTTTGAGGGTCATAATCTGGAAGAAGAGCCTGAAGTCAGAAAAACATCAAAGATATTTCAAATCCAGTCTAGACCTATCTTCAGAACTGGAATGTGATTGAGGAATAAAAATAGCTTTGGCCAATCAGTGGCCTCCACAGAGCTGATGCAAGAGTCGAGGGAATATGGCAACAGGAGGAAGAGATCTTCATGGAACCAAAAAAAAAAATCAACAAGGCTTAGGGAGGGGAGGAGTGTACCCAACCGGGGTCACACCCTAGCCCCTCCACAGCCCACCAGGCTGGTAACTGTGTGGGTAGATTCCCGGAGCCCAGCACAGTGCCTGGCACACAGGACAGGCTCAGTAAATATTTACTGAGTGAAAGGAAAGGAACTGCAGCTGGAACCTACAGCTTGCTCGGAGCCGATTCGGTGATTCATCTTTGTTCCTGGTTCCTTCAGCTGCAACTCCAGCTGCCGTGGCCACCTCCAGACACGAACCTATAAGACAGGAAGTGCCAGGCCACTGGACGGTTACATTTCCCCCTCTCAATCTGCACACCTGCCGTGAGCCCCGGTTCCTTTTGCACATCCATGTTGCTCTCATCACCCCTAGTGTGGTGGAGTTTTCCATTTTGGAGTCAGAACTGCCTGGCTTTGAGTTCTTGCTCAGCATGTTACTCAGCTGTCTGGCCTTGACCAACACGCCTCTTAAGCCTGTTTTCTCACCTGTTAAATGGTTCCCTAATACCTGCCTCCCAAGGTGGGGTGAGACTTAAGCAAGGCAACAGCTGGGCCCTGGATGCCTGCTGGAGCGCCCTAAATGTCAGGGCGGGGGGCGGGGGGCGGGGGTCTGGGCCTCTGCCTGCCTGGCTCTCCCCCCTCGCTGGTATAGAATAATGGCCTCTCTTATTTTTCTTTCTCACAAAATCATCCACTTTATAAACAAAGAGTTGGGAATGATCCAATTACTTCCTTGAAGATTCTATAGGGGTGGTCTACACAGCAGAATAATTCACACTTATCCAGAAGAGTATCAGGGCTGCTGTTGTGGCACAGTATTTCAAGCTGCTCCCGGCAAAGCTGGTATCCTATAACCGAGCACCAGCTAACAATCTCCACTGCTGCACTTCCTGGGAAAGCAACAGAAGACAGCCCAGATACTTGGGCGCCTACCACTAGTGAGAGCTCAAGGTGGAATTCCTGGCTTCCAGGCTTGGCCTGGTCAAGCCCTGGTCGGTTTGGGGTGAGATCTCTCACCCCACCACCCCCATCCCATCAGTTTGCCTTTTGAATAAATAAAAAATCTTAAAAAAAACCCCTAAGGCTTATATACCATTTCAGTGGGCAGAAAATAAAGATTTTAAAGCTAAACAAGAAACATGGGTGTGGCACATGACAAAATTGACAAGATAAATCGAGTCCTGTCTTGGCAGATCTTGAACGTCGAACTTTCTGGTCTAGACAAAAACTATATTTGACAAGAGTGACCTCGGGGAGATTTTCACTGAAGATTGAAGTGCGTATTATTAGCAGAACATTGTACTAGTTAGCATAGGACAGGAGGCAGATGCCAAGCTATGGACCATGCCCTCAGGAGGCTTACAATCAGATAAGGCAGCACACACAACATGGCAATATCCCGTGCAGCGTGGGAAGTGTTACGGCAGACCCCAGCTCAGGTGTCTCAGGAGTTTCGGGGGTGGCTGAGTTGAATTCCCTTCTCCCAAGAAGCTGCAGGCCCAAGACAGAGAGGCTCACTCTTGGAAGCCCAGACCAGCACCTCCTCCCAGGATCTCCTGGCCAGAATACACAGTGACTTTCAAAGCACAGCAACCTAAGCCACCGCTGTGACACCAGCATCCCATATGGGAGTGCCAGTTAGCGTCTCCAGCTGCTCTGCTTCCCATCCAGCGCCCTGCTAACGCACCTGGGAAAGCAGCAGAGGAATCAGGTCCTTGGGACCCTACAGCCACTGGGCTTTTGGCTTCAGCCTGGCCCAACCCTAGCAACAGCAGATCTGTACCCCTCCCCCAATTTTCTCTCTCTTTCACACATACCTTTCAAGTAAATTAGTAATAATGATAATAAATCCTGAAACACACACACAAAATGGGGAACAACAGAAAACAATCTGGAGGAAGAGGCTCTGTGGGCAGTGAATGGAAGATGAACTGGGTTTTGAGACCTGAGGAGCTGGTACGTGCCAACTTCCTTACAAAAAAGAAGAGCTGAAGGCCAGGAAGTGGATGAGATCAGAGAGAGTGTGTCTGGGAGGTAAGGGATAAAAACAGAAACCGGGAGCACCTTTTTTTTTTTTTTTTTTTAGGTAGTGGGAGGAGAAAGAGGTGTGGCCAGAGGGTGAGGTAAGAACAGACTCAACAGAACACCTAGCTACAAAGTTTCGCGCAGGAGGGTGGCAAGTGGGCAGAAAGACAGGACCCGGGTGCCCAGGGCCCAGAGGCGGGACAGATGCTGCCAAGAGAGGCCGAGACTAGACGGGAGGTTGCCCGTGGCCCTTCAGTGAACCGCGGCGCTTCCAGAGCCTCCACAGATGAATAGATTCCCAGGTCTGGTACACGTGGGGGTGGAGTCTTCCCCGAGGCCTGGGGAACCGGGTGGTGTGGTCTGTTCTCCCTAAATCCGGTGTTCAGCTCTGCCATTAGCACCCTGGATAGGCGGGGCCAAATCTCTCCCTAAACCCTAACCAATCCCTCCAGGAACCGAAAAGCCCGAGAAGTCACTGGAGAGGGATTTCTGGCCCAGCCCCGGTGCAGTCCCGTTTCATCACGCAGTCCTCATGACTCCCCCGGCAGTCACTCTCGTCTGACATCGCCCCGCGACGTGACTAAACGCCACTTACAAAAAGTTTGCAGCATTCGTCCCAGGCCGACTACAACTCCCAAAAGCGCTCGCGCGCTGTCGGCGCGCCGATTGGTCGAGAGCTCGGCTCCAGGGGGCGGGGCTGTCTCCGCCTCCCCGGGAAACAGGCATCCGATTGGCTGATCCGCCGGGGCTTCAGCGTTTTCCCCCCGCCCTCCTCCCGGAGCCAGCAGCGGGTTCCGAGGCGCCGTGGGTGTCAGAGCCCGACGAGAGCTGGACAGTTCGGCGGCGGGGATGCTGAGCGGCGCTGGGTCCGGGAGAAACCCGGGCCACTGCGGACGTCCGAGGCACTCAGGGCCCTGAGAAGCCCCTTCGGCGGCTGCCACTCCGGAGCTGACGAGGCCAACTCGCTTGTCCCAAGAAGCCAGACAGGGTCGGCAAGAGTCCTTCAGCCGGCAGCACCGGCCGCGCTCGGGGCTCTGAAACGACCTGGAACCCCCTCCACCCCGAGAGGCACCGCGGGGTTCTCGAGCCTCCCCGGCGGCCGTCTGCGGCCGTCTGCGGGCGTCCATCCACAGCTCCCTTCGGCGACCCGGTCCTGCTGGCGCACACCATGATCGTCGCAGACTCCGAGTGCCGAGCCGAGCTCCAAGGCTACCTGCCGTTCGCCCGGGGCGGTGGCGGAGGCGGTGGCGGCCCGGGGACAGGGCAGGTAAGCGGCTCGGGGAGGGGGCGTGCAGCGGCGCAACCGGACTCCGAGGTTGCGTCAACCTGTCCCCTCCCAGGGCTGTGCATGCAGCCCCCTGGTGCTAGGATTCGCGGCCAATGGGACGGAAGCCTTCTTGGTGCTCTCCAGAGGTTTGCACTCTTGCCGGGAGAAGAGGGGAGATTGAGCGTCTTCAAGTCCAGGCAAATCCCGGCCCGAGCCGCCGGACCACTCCTTCTCCCCGCCCCCCTTCCGCGGATTCTCTTCCTCCTAGCGGGGCGCGGACGGGCAGTCTCTCAACGCTGGGGACAGGGGACGCTTGGACCCCGCCAGCGAGCGATGACCTCGTCCCCAGCCCTTGCCTGTAACCGGGTAATTCCAAGGGATCAGGATGGTTGTCCCGTCCCTCTCTGGAGGCGGCTGCGGCTGGGGTGCATCGGGCTGTGTCCTAGGAATGGGGCTGAGCTGTTCCAAGTTTCTTTCACAGCCACGTCTCCGCTCCTACCCCCCACCTCTGACCACCAAGATCCTAGAGGGACTTTTCAGGGAGGCTGGGATCTCAGAATTCATACCCTCCCACACACACCCACTAGCAGCGATAATAAGCATCTTATCATTTATTAACCACCTCCTGGGTGTCAGGCTCCTGGTTTTGGCTTTTTTTCTTGTAGCCCCATTTTGCAGAGTGATAAGATTGAGGATTAAGATAGGCTTAGGGAAACATTGCCTTCACTCACCACCACCACCCTCCCCAACCCTATTTTTGGGTCTGGTGACTCCCGTATTTGGGAGAGTGCTTGACCCTGCACGGAGTGTTGCGTTTGCCCCTTAGTTTCTAGGTGGGCTGGAAGGTTGCTCAGTTCTAGTCACAAGCTCTGTAACCCAGGAGGGAAAAAACAAACCCAGAAACAGCTTTCTTCAAGCATCAGGATTCCCGTGGGGTCCTTTCTGCAGGCGTGGGAAGTAGCAGGGTTTGTGGCCAGGCTCTTCTGCTAGTCCCCTTCTGCCCTGCCTGCCTGGTTTAGAAGCCCCATGTGGAGCAACTTGCCTCCCTCCAGTGTGACTTTGGCCCAGCCTGGTTCTTTGTGGGCCGTAAACATGATGTGGTCCCTGAGAGCAGCCAGGCACTGGGCATGCCAGGGCTGGGTTCGTGTCCCAGCCTCCCCACTCCCTGGCTGGGGGATCTTGCCCTGGTGATCACTTCTGATTTGCAGTTTCTTCCCACGGGGACCCGATAGGATCTCCAAGGGAGTGTGGGGAATATTACCTCAGAATCCCAGCAGTGGCTGGGGCGTAGCGCCTGGAACAGAGTTGCTGCCTGGAGCACACAGGCTTGTCAGCGTATGGTCAGAGCACACTTCTGTCCTCCTGGCCCACCTCTCCCCATGCAAAGGTGCCTGGGAAGTGGTCTGGGGAAGAAAGAGTGCCCTGGGTTGTCTTGGTGGTGGGGGGAGCTTCAGGGAGGGGTCTTCAGATGGAAGCTGCTGAGGGGAAGGCCGTGGTGTCTGGGGTGCTTCTGTGATTTCTCCTAGAGGGGGTATCTGCCTGGACTAGACACCCGAGAAGTTAGCGGGTACAGAGCTCCCAGAACCTGTGCCCAAGCTAGGGCTTCTACCCATCCCTCATTTTGCCACACACCTCCTTCCAGGAGGGGTGGGGGTCAGGGCCTGCAGATGTGTGTACTTCCAGAAAGTTCTGAGAGAAAGGGTCTCCAAAAAGTTAATGCAAGTTATGAAAAAAAAAAATCAAATGGGTTTTAAAATCTCTACCCCCAAAATTAACTTCTCTTTTAATGCCATTTTCCATGGACTTTTTGAAGCCCCCTTGTATGTTTTCAGAGCCATCTTTTGGGCCCTGGAGCAGCTTCCTCCACCATGACTTCTTCTGCGGGGAGCTGGCTCTGCCCCTCGCTCAGTCCCCACATATCCAGTCCACCTTCTCAGTGGCAGGAACTCTTGTCCCAAATATGCGACCGGGCGGTATGATTAGATGTTTCTTGCTGGACTTGGAAACACCCTGCAGGTGTCTCAACCCTAGTGCTGGTTCTTTCTTGCTACCTCCAAGAGCTTGCAGAGACAGGCCCTGTCCCCAGGAGCATTCAGGCTTTGAAATCAGATCTATCTGCCTTATGCCTGTCTCAGAGAGGACGTTGTTGAGCCTCCATGACCCATTGCCGAAGAAAAGATAAAACCTGTTGCCCTTAGGGTGGTTGTGAGGAAGTGGATGGCTACAGACGTTATAGCCTGACACCTGATTGTGGTGGGCATCTAAGTGTGTGGCACCCTACCATTGCCACAACCAAGACTGAAGGTTAAGGGCTCCTTGGGTTGTGTCTCCGTCTCAAGGGGAAACTAAAGGCTGTGAGTTCGGGGCAGGGGTGAGTAGTGTCTGCTCCTTCCCAGCCCGCAGTGAGACTCAGCAGGTGTCTCCTGCCACTCTGTGTCTGGATAAGACCCCAAGAACAAAGGTGGAGGCTTTTGCCGTAAGTCAATTCGGGTGGTGGGCAGAATCTCTGCAAGCCACCTGGAGTTGGGGTCCCTAGACCTGGGACCATTCCCAGAAGCTGGGCTGGTGGAGTGCAGAGGACCTCAGCAGCCAGAAACCTGGACTCAGGTCGGCAGCTGGTCACTTGTCAGCAAGTGTGTTAGTCCTTCGGAACACAGAGAAGGCTCTATTGCCATCTGAGAAAGGTTTGCTGGAGCCTGTATGCGAACACCTGAGTGACAGCGTTAGAGCTAGGCACAGAGCTCTGAGACCTTCAATCATCCTCCTACCCCATGGGACCACCACAGTTGGCAGTAGGAACAGCCAGCCTCCCCCATGCTTCTGTTTCACGCTAGTGTATTACCTTGAGCAGGTGACTTGCTCCAGCTAGACCCAGTGTGTGTGCCCTGAAGGTGAGGAGCTGTATGTGGGGAGCCGTGATGGAGCACCAGATCCCTGGGATTGAGGGCAGGGAGGAGTTCTTGGCCTGCTGAATGCCACATGCCAAAGCCTCAGGCTACGGAGCCAGTGAGCAACCTACCAATGGGGAATAGCTTCTGCACCTGCGAACTCAGCCTGGCTCCGGACCGGAAGTAGCTTGGCCTTTCAGAGCCTTGTTCCTCTTCCATCAAATGGCCCCAGTAAGGGCTTAGTGCTTAGGAAGTCAGGGCTTAGCCAATGGAAACCAACGTTGGTACCTGCCATTGTTTTTGTTGACTGACTAGCCCAGGCAATGGAGCAGGGAGGGGCTGGGCCAATTTGGGGATTGTTGCTTCTTGGCAATGGGTCCCTGCCCTGCCCACTTTCCCTGGACTTGCCCTGGGGCCAGGGTCAGTGAAATATTGGAGCTGTGAATTCAGATAGGCTTGACCTTGCTTTGAGGCTTTTACACTGTCTGTTCCCTCTGGCTGGAGTGCTGGTCCCTGCAACCCCATGTAGATTGCAGCTCCTTCATGACTTTTACTGTCTATTTACACAGGTATGTGCCTGCTCTCCGACTCGTACTCTCTCTGGTCTGTTGCATTCGCCTGATAGGATCTGTGAAATCCTTGTCAGCCTCTGACTTTGCCATCAGATCCCAACCCTTATGGAAGCTGAGGCTTCGTCTTTTCACTGCTGCGTTCTCACCACCTGTGGTATAGTCATCACAAATGTTTGTCAGATGAACAAACGGGTATCAGTCCTACCTGGAAAGCACTTAGCATAGCACCTAACACCTCTGAACTTGATCAATGCATGCTGTACACAGCACTCCTCACGCAGCATGCACATGAGCTTGGGCCCCACCCTAGACCAAGTGAAGTAGACTTGGGATTAAGAAAAAAAAAAAGGAGAGGAGGAAAGAAGAAAAAGAAAGAAAGAAAGAAAAAGAAGAAAGGAAGGAAGGGCTTCTCCAAGTGTCCTGCTTGGGCCAAGAAGCCTTTATCTGAAGGAGGAATGAGGTTCATGGGAGCTGACCCCGGGAGGTGCTGTCCGAGGCCGAGCTGCCAGGGTAGGCGCGCAGGTGCTTCCCATCAGTCAGTCCCTCACGACTCTAGTGAAAGTTAAGACTACGATCCGATCCGCAGCATTCAGTGAGGAAACTGAGGTTCAGACAGCAGGCGGTGGAGCTGTCTCAGCCCAGGCTGCTGTGTCAAGAGCCCCCCCTCCCCTATCCTTTGCTGCCCCCATGTGCTTCTTAGTGTATTATTGCTGCTGGGAATCAGGTATGGGTCCACACCCACCGCTCAAAGTCCCTCCGGTGTCAGCGCCTTCCTTTGGCAGTGCCCGGGTCAGCTATTGGGGTGCTTGGGATTCCCAAGGCTGTTACCTGTTCCTTCCCAGCACCCCTCCCCGCAGTCCTACCCTGCCCAGCCCTGCAGTGGTTTTCTATCAGTCCTCAGCTCTCTGGAGGGGGAGGCCCAGTTTGTGGAGTCAGCAATCCTTATCTCCCAGACAGAGCTGTTGGGCTTTTTCTCCTGGGTGAGGGAGGGGGAGGGGTGGAGAGGGAGCCTGTGGGGAGTGCTGGGCTGGCCTCCGAATCTCTGGCTTGGGTGCTCCCGGGAGCATGGGCTGCCAGGGGCCTGAGCAGACAGTTCAGTCACCTGTTCTGTCCCAGATCAGGCTCCAGGAGTCGAGATCACTTTCCCGGAACCACCCCACAAGTTAGGGGCATGCTTAGTGCCTCAGGCAGGACTTACAGGGCCCGATAGTTCTTTGCCTTTGTGTCTTCCAGAGCCCCCAGAGCACTGCCTCTCAGGCACCTTTCAAAAACTAGACCTCAATTTAAAAAAAATCTTAAATGTCTTTATTTAATTTGGTTCATAGGTAAAGGGGCAGAGAGAAACACAGCAGGGAAGAGAGCTGTCAGTTGCTGCTTCACTGCCTAAGTGCCCGTGACAGCCAGGGCTGGACCAGGCCAAAACCAGCAGCCAGGGATTCAGTCCCGGTCTCCTGTGTGGGCAGCAAGGACTCAAGGACTCAGGCTATCGCCTGCTCCCTGCAGTAGCAGAACTCGGAACTGAACCCTGAGCAATGCAATATGGGATGTCACAGCTGAACCACTTGGCAAAATGCCCAGCGCTAAGTCTGGATCTTAATGCTGAACAGAGAGATTTGGGGGTGAGGGGAGGGATGGACACCAGTGTCCCTGTCTGGTGAGAGTGTGACTCTGGTTTGGGTAAATTGTTTCCAGAGCCTGTGCTGATCTCCTCTCCCCACTGCCAGCTCCAAATTCAGTATGAACCTGTACACATGTATTGCTGCCCTGCTCTGCTTTTCTGCTTGCCTGTCTGGTTTGTATTTACAGACTAGCATCAGTGACCTGGCCTTGCTCCCCAGTAATTAGGAAGTGGGGAGAGGTACGGCGATTAGAGAACAGGGTCTTTTGAAGCAGAAGCCCTGAGATTTCGGGCCTCAGAGGGAGGGTTAGAAAAGGCTGTCTGGAGGACGGTACAACTTAGCTCTGCAGGAGGAGTGGACGGGGGAGGGCAGTGAACCTGGGTCTCTGATTTATCTGGAAGGCAGGATTTTCAGCCAGCTGATCAGGCTCACACTTCAGAAAGCTACTTGGACTGCTGGGCCTGAGACGGGTAGGAGAGAGCAGGAGAACAGTTGGTGAAGTCAAGGGTGATGCCCTAGGCAGGAGGTGGCAAGGGTGGCCTGGGAGGGAGCCAGGGGCAGGAGTCAAAAGATGTGATCATTTGTCAGAGATGGAAGCTGTTTCCTAGGCACCTCGGGTAGTTGGTTACTGGCCTCAGTAGACCAGCAATGGGATGTTCTACCTGGCCTCTCTGGGGGTTCTAGAATGTCGCTTCGTGTGTATTTCCCAGCTCCAGGCTCCTCTGACCCCGTCTTATGGGGCTCTTGGGTCCCTGCCCAGTTCTAGAAGCATCCAGCCTGGGGTGAACCCTCTTTCTTGCTCACCTTCCTGCAACCTGCCAGACAGGTCTCTCTTCTGGCTGCTCCACGCAGGGTGCCTCAGCAAGGTGGTTTGGGGTGCTCATGGTCACCCCTTGAGTAGGAGGAGGAGCCTGGAGAGATTACAGCCCTCCTTATCCTCCCATCTACCACCAATTAACCCCCTGTCTTTCCTCCCAGGAGCAGAGGGAGAGCCGAGCCTGGCGAGGTCCTCGCGGGCCCAGTGCCTTCATCCCAATGGAGGAGGTAAGCTTGGAAGGGTTTGGGATCCTTGCAAAGAGAGGACCCTGGATGTTGGTGGGCCAGGTTATTTCACGCCCTTTATGTTAGAGCTTTAGAACTATCACTTCCAGTGTCTGTTCCACTGAACTCACAAAGCAGCTTTGGGAAGTAGGCATTAGAGACTCCAATCGACTGGGAGGGAACAGACTCCAGATGAAGTGATAACAACCCAGCCACACTCCTCATCCCCACAGGAGTACCTGTTTTCCCTTAATAAGTTAGAACTAACTACTTGGGTGGGTGTTGTGGCTCAGCAAGTTAAGCCTCCACTTGGGATACCCACATCCAGCATCAGAGAGTTAGGTCAAGTCCTTTCTCTTGTGCTTGTAATCCAGCTTCTTGCTGACAGTGATGGCTCAGGTGCTTGGGTCCCTGTGAGCGCATGAGAGAACTGGAAGAGTTCTATCCTCATGGCTTCAGCCTGGCCCATCCTGGCTGTTGCAAGTGTTTTAGGGCATGAACCAACAGATGGAAAATCTCTGTCACTCTGCGTTTCAAATAGATGAGAATTTAAAAATAGGGGGTCAGCACAATCATTCAACTGCTAATTCTTGCCTTGCAAGTGCCAGCATCCCATACGGGTGCTAGTTTGTACCCTGGCTGTTCCACTTGGCCTTCCATCTCCTTGCTTCTGGCCTGGGAAAGCAGCAAGGGATGGCCCAGAGCCTTGGACCCCTGCAGCCTTGGGCGACCTGGAGAAGCTCCTGGCTTCAGATAGACTCAGCCGTGTGGGGAGTGAACCAGCTGATGAAAGACCTTTCTCTTTCTTTCCTTCTCCCTGTCTCTAGCAAAAATAAACAAACAACAGCAACAAAACAAAAAAAAAAATAAAAAAAGAAAGAAAAAAGAAAATTAAAGAAATAAATTTTAAAGAGAAAAAAACATTTATTTATTTTTATTAGAAAGTCAGATTTACAGAGAGGACAGAGAGAGAGAGAGAGAGATCTTCCATCTGCTGGTTCACACCCCACGTAGCCACAACAGCTGGAACTGAGCTGATCCAAAACCAGGAGCCAGTAGCATCTTCTGGGTCTCTCACATGGGTGTAGGGTCCCAAGGCTTTGGGCCATCCTCGAGTGCCTTCCCAGGCCATAAGCAGGTAACTAGAAGGCAAGTGGAGCATCAGGACAAAAACTGGTACCCATCCATTTGTGGCACGTGCAAGATGAGGATTTAGCCACGGGGCCATGGCACTGGACCCCAAGAAACATTTCCTTAAAAATAAAACAAGTATGGGCTCGGCAGCATGGCCTAGTGGCTAAGGTCCTTGCCTTGATCCCATATGGCCACTGGTTCTAATGCCGGCGGCTCCACTTCCTCTCTGTCTCTCCTCCTCTCAGTATATCTGACTTTGTAATAAAAATAAAATAAATCTAAAAAAAAAAAAAAAACAAACCAAGTAATAATAAAATAAAAGAAAGTACACTACCAGGACTGACATAGTGGTATAGCAGGTAAAGCTGCTGCCTGTAATATCAACATCCCATATGGGTGCTGGTTCGGGGCCTCGTTACTCTGTTTTCTAACCAGCTCCTGCTAAAGGCCTGGGGAAAGCAACAGAAGATGACCCTAGCACTTGTTTCCTTGCCACCCACATGGGAGACCCAGGTGAAGCTCCTAACACCTGGTCTTGTTCTGGCTCAGCCCTGGCTGTTAAAGCCTCTCAGAGAGTCAACCAGCAGATGGAAGATTTCTCCCTTTTGTCTCTCCATCTCTCTATAACTCGATTTTCAAATAGGTAAATCTTTGCTCAGGAAAAGCAAACAATTAAAAAATAGACCTGTTTGTATCTTTTTCACCCTTGACTGTACATGCTATAATATTTATTTTTTTTGCTTTGAAAGTAATACTCATTTATTATAAAAACCTAATGAGTGTTTCAGAAAGCCCTGATCCCTTAAAATTCCACCTGGCAAGGAGATGATCACTACTAGCCTTCCCCCTGTTTCCCGAGAGCAGGGAGCTCAGGTCGTGGCTCACAGCTTGCTTTTTTGCCTGCTCTCCTGCTAGCCCTCAGCGCCTCAGCAGAGCCTTCTCTCCTTTCTGAGTCAGTTTCCTCGTGGCTGTGCCCGTCGGGGGAAGGATGACCCCATGTTCTAGGCACTGTTCTAGGGCTGGGAGGAGCAGTGAGCAAGACGCAGGCTTCCCTGCTGGGAGGAGCTCGTGTGGGAGTGCATACGGGTGTGGCGGCACCTTCAGAACACACACAGAACCTCGGGTTTTTTTCCGTTTTCATGGAACGAGGACCGCTGTGTCTTGTGTGTCCTGTCATCTTTGCTTTCCTAACTGGAGACCAGGTGCTGGAGCTGGGAACGGTCGTCTTGTGTCCACTGCCCTCTCTGTGAATGCGAAGTCTGCAACCCCTGCTGATTATTTATGTCTACAGCCTGGAAAATTTTGGTTTTATTTCTGAAGTTTTATTTATTAGAAAAGAGGACGGGTGGGTGGGCCCGGTGCAATAGGCGAAAGTCCTCACATTGCACACGCCGGGATCCCATATGGGTGCCGGTTCTAATCCTGGCAGCCCCGCCTCCCATCCAGCTCCCTGCTCATGGCCTGTGGGAAAGCCTTGGGACCCTGGCCCTGCGTGGGAGACCCGGAAGAGGCTCCGAGCTCCTGGCTTTGGATCAGCTCAGCTCCGACCATTGTGGTCACTTGGGGAGTGAATCATCGGATGAAATATCTTCCTCTCTGTCTCTCATCCTCTCCGTATAGTTGACTTTCCAATAAAAATAAACAAATCTTAAAAAAAAAAAAGAAAAAGAATACTCATGTAGCAAAGTTCAGAGAATGGGTTAAAAAAAGAAAAAGAAAGGAGGGAGTTGCTGCAGGTAAGGGAGCAAGCAAGAGCTCCTCCATCTGCTGATTCAGTCACCAAAGTGCCTGGGGCTGGCCAGGCCAAAGCCAGGAGCCAGGAATCCCATCTGGGTCTCTTGCATGGATGTAGGGACCCAAGCATCTGGGTCATCTTCTGCTTTCCCAGATACATTAGCAGGGAGCTGGGACAGCCCCTCCTCAAAGCAGTGCTCCAATCTGGGATGCCAGTGTCACAGGCAGTGGCTAATGTACTGTGCCGCAACATTGGTCCCCAGCCCAGAGTTTTAAGTTCTGGTATTGTTTTGATACTTCATTTTTCTTGTTGGTAACCAACCACTATGTGTCCAAGAAAGGAAAGAGCTAGCTAGGCTTTGGTGCTTGCCCGGATTTGAGTCCTGGGTCTGTGATGACAGGATCTGGGACCTTCAGAAAGGAATGCAGCCTGTCTGTTTTCCTCCCTGTGAGGGGGAAACAGTGGCATTTACCTTGCAGCATGATTGAAGGGACGCAGTGAGAGAGGGTTCTGATGTCTGCATCCCACAGTGGATGCCTGGGTTCTGGGCCTGGCTGCAGCTCCTGACTCCAGCTGATTGCTCATGTAGATCCTGAAAAGCAATGATGGTAGCTCAAGTCATCAGGTTCTTTTTTTTTTTTTTAAGATTTATTTTATTTTTATTGGAAAGTTAGATATACAGAGAGGAGGAGAGACAGAGAGGAAGATCTTCCGTCCGTTGATTCACTCCCCAAGTGACCGCAATGGCCAGAGCTCAGTTGATCCTAAGCCAGGAGCTCGGAGCCTCTTCCGGGTCTCCCACACAGGTGCAGGTTCCCAAGGCTTTGGGCCATCCTTGACTGCTTTCCCAGGCCACGAGGAGGGAACTGGATGGGAAGTGGGGCTGTCGGGATTAGAAACGGTGCCCAGGGTCTGGCACGGTGGCCTAGTGGCTAAAGTCCTCGCCTTGGACGTGCTGGGATCCCATATGGGTGCCAATTCTAATCCCGGCAGCTTCACTTCCCATCCAGCTCCCTGCTTGTGGCCTGGGAGGGCAGTAGAGGATGGCCCAAAGCTTTGGGACCCTGCACCTGTGTGGGAGACCTGGAAGAAGTTCCTGGCTTCGGATCGGCACAGCACTGGCCGTTGTGCTCACTTGGGGAGTGAATCATTGGATGGAGGATCTTCCTCTCTGTCTCTCCTCCTCTCTGTATATCTGACTTTGTAATAAAAATAAAATAAATCTTAAAAAAAGAAAGAAAAAGAAAAAGAAACGGTGCCCAAATGGGATCCAGACACATTCAAGGCAAGGATTTTAGCCACTAGGCTACCACACTGGGCCCAAGTCATCAGGTTCTTGGCACCCACATGAGAGATGCAGGCTACATTCTTTTCTTCTGGCCTTGACCTGGCCCAGCTCTAGCCATTCCAGGCTTATTGGGAGTGAGCCAGCAGATGAGGGCTCTCTCTGTTCATCTCTCTCTCAGCCCCCTTTCCTCTCAAATAAAGAAAAAATTTATAAAAATGAAAACATTTATCCAGCTGACAGTGTTCTGGTGGCCACTTGCACCACCTCTATCCCATGTGGACACTGGTTCAAGTCCCAGCTGTTCTACTTCTGACCCAGCTCCCTACTAATGCCCTTGGGAAAGCAGCCGCAGATGTTTAAATGCTTTGACCCCTGCGCCCACATGGGAGATCCTGAAGAAGCTTCTGGTACTTGGCTTCTGTTTGGCACAGCCCTAGCTGTTGTGTCCATTTGGGGAGTGAACTGGCAGATGGACGATATCTCTTTCTCTCTAACTCCGCCTTTTGAATACATTAAAAAAAAATCTTAAAGAACATTGTCCCTTTCATAAAAAAAGTTAGATGATATCGTACAGGGAAAGTTTATCATCAGACCTAGCATTTGCTGTTTCTGTTCAGCAGCCCTCCCTCTGAGAGCCACGGCTATGTACATTTGCAGTGAGAAAACAGAAGCTCACAAGTATTTGCTTGTTTAAGGAGATGTGCCCACTCACTTGCATTTCTGCTTATGGACATGGTGGTGGTTTTGAGTTTCTTGCAGAATGTGTTGGTCTCTTGGATGGGAACCCATGCTCCTCTCCCCTTTGCATGGTAGATACTTCAGGAGGGGGCTGAGAGCCTGGACCAGCACCTGGGGCTGGAGGCACTGACGTCTTCAGGCCGGGTGGACAACCTGGCCGTGGTGATGAGCCTGCACCCAGACTACCTCAGCAGCTTCTGGCGCCTGCACTACCTGCTATTGCACACGGATGGACCCCTGGCCAGCTCCTGGCGCCACTACATCGCCATCATGGTGAGCCTCCCAGGGCTGGTGCTAAGAGGGCTGGTCGCAGCGTGGGCCCTGGTGTTGGCCCATCCTCTGCTGCTCTCCCAGACCAGGGGGAAAGGAGCTGAGAGCAGAGGAAGGCCCTGACCGGCTACAATGTTTTAGAATGACTTAGAAGAGAAGCTTCCTAAATGCTGACTTGATAGACTGAGAAACAGGGGTGCCAGGAGGCCAGGTGACCTCCGAACTGGTGGCAGATGTGGGGTTAGGATCTAGATTGCCCACACTAGGCAGTAGTCGCTCCTCTGCTAGCTTCCTCCTGAAGGGAGGGCCCACCCCAGGAGCCCCAGAGGAGGAGGGCGACTCAGGCTCTGTCTGTTCCTGCAGGCTGCTGCCCGCCACCAGTGTTCGTACCTTGTGGGTGCCCACATGGCCGAGTTCCTGCAGACTGGTGGTGACCCCGAGTGGCTGCTGGGCCTCCATCGGGCCCCAGAGAAGCTGCGTAAACTCAGCGAGATCAACAAGCTGCTGGCACATCGGCCATGGCTCATCACCAAGGAACACATCCAGGTGCGGGGGGCAGAGAGGCAGGGGCCCCACAGGCTTGCAGGGCGCCTGGTGGCCAGCCTGGGATCAGGCACTGAGTAAGCCTGCCCTTTCCTCCCCTACCCTCCAGGCCTTGCTGAAGACGGGTGAACACAGCTGGTCGCTGGCCGAACTCATCCAGGCCCTGGTGTTGCTTACCCACTGCCACTCTCTGGCCTCCTTCGTCTTTGGCTGTGGCATTCTCCCTGAGGGAGACCCAGAGAGCAGCTCTGGTCCTCAGGTCCCTTCGCCACCCAGTGAGCAAAGCAGTCCCCCGGGCCAGGATGCTTTGAACAGCCCCGGGGTAAGTGAGGGAGCTTGGGTCTGGGCTGGGCTGGCCTCTGACCCTGTGGAAGGAACCCCTGCTTGCCTAGCTTCTCCCACAGAGAGGACCTTGGAAGTAATTTCACTTTTTTTTTTAAAGGCCTATTTATTTAGTTTTGAAAGTTAGAATCCCAGAGTAAGGGAAAGACAGAGAGGTCATCTCCTGGGTTGCTCTCCGGATGACTGTAGCAGTCGGGGTGGGGCCAGGTTCAGCCTCAGCTAGGCCTCCTGAATGGGTGGCAGGGGCCCAGAGACTTGGACCAACCCCTGTTGCTCTCCTAGGCACAGCAGGAGGGAGCTGGATTAGAAGTGGAATGGACAGGATCATAATGGTGCCCAATAAGTGATGCTAGCAATGTGGGCAGTGGTTTTACCTACTACACCACAGTATCAGTTCCGTTATTTCACTTTGAAGCTCAACTGGGAAATGGAAATGAAGATTTTCTACTCATATCAGAGTGATTGTGAAGGTTCAGTGAAGTACCCCCTGAATGGTCTTTCGGCCCATAGCCCCACAGGCTCCAAGTCTGGTGGCTGTTAGTGCTTCAAAAGGACAAAGCTTGCCTCTTACTCTATAAGGTGGCCATGTTTATTTCAATATAAAAACACAGGCTCTTTAAAATTAGGTAACTGACATTGTGGCATAGTGGATAAAACCATTCCCTGTGATACCAGGATCCCATATGGACTGTCCCAGCTGCTTAAATTGTTGGGCCCCTGTACCCACTTGGGATGATGCCCCTGGCCCCTGGGTTTGACCTGGTCCAACACTAGCCATTGCAGCCATTTGGGGAGTGATCCAAAAATGGAAAACCTCTCTCTTTCCCTCTATCTTCCTCCAGATCTTTAAAAATAAATAAATAAAAATTTAAAAATTAATAACGTTGACATGAAGGAAAGATGGGGAAGGTGCGTTCCTGTTCTGTGCCTTTGGAGACTTCCCTCTGGGAAGAAAGCACAGACCATATTGGCCAAGCCACTGGTGGCCAGCACAGATAGAGGATGGTCTTTGTGATGAGTCAGGAAGTGTGGCATGTGGGAAGGATGTGGGGAATTTTCCAGAGGCCGAGGGAGGAGGAGGAGGGGACGGTCAACAGCAGGTGTCTGCTCCAGGGCTTAGAGGCCGTCCGTGACGTGGAGACGCTGATGGAGCGCATGCGGCAGCTGCAGGACAGCCTGCTGCGGGATGAGGGCGCATCCCCAGAGGAGATGGAGAGCCGCTTCGAGCTGGAGAAGTGTGAGAGCCTGCTGGTGACGCCTTCAGGTATCAGCGCTCAGGGCCTCCCCCGTCCCTATGCCCTCACTGCTGCACCTTCCGTATTGCAGGGGCTGCCACCTCCCCCACTCCCTTCCAGAAGGTTCCAAACCCAGAGCTCAGACTTGGCTTTGATCCCAGCCTCTTAGCCCACATGGTTGACTTGACCAGCCACTTCCTAGCTGAGGGTTTCATGAGGGGTGTGCAGGGTCCATGGGACAGCACAGCCTGGCAGATGGCTACCATTTTCTGGGTGTTACCCAGCACCTAAGCTCCTGGGCCCATGGCCCCTCCCGCTCCTGTCCAGGCCTGGCCTCAGCCCAAGTCCTATAGCCACCCGCTGTGGCAAGGGGCTTGCCCCTGGCCTCTGCCCTCCCCCAAGCTTTAAGCCTAGGCTCCTGGGCCCATGGCCCCCTCCCCCTCTAGCCCTGGTCTCTGCTGTTCCCCTCGCTTTGGGCCTAGGCTCCTGTAACCTCTTTCCTTCCCGGGCCTCAGCTGACATCCTGGAGCCTGCTCCACACCCAGACATACTGTGCTTTGTGGAAGACCCTGCTTTCGGCTACGAGGACTTCACCCGGCGAGGGGCCCAGGCACCCCCCACCTTCCGCGCCCAGGTAGAGCTCTGGCTCTGGTCTTAGCAGCTAGCTGGGCCGGGTGAGATGATCTGAGTGGTTACAGAGTTGATTCCCTTCTCTCTCCTGTCATCCCACGGGGTTAAGGGGAGCCTGTGGATTCCAAAGAGAACCTAGTTGTACCCTAATCTCCAGGGTGACAGTGGGAGGGTGTCACAGTTGTACAAAGGTCATTACCAATTTGCAAGGAATTTGACTTCTCAGGCCCAGGGCAGGCAGGGTCAGCCCTGTGTTAGGGGGGAGGGCTGGAGGCTGCTCCCTCTGACTGCTGTGGGCTCTGAAGACCCTCCCAGTGAGCTCTCCCCACGCTCCTCAGGATTACACCTGGGAAGATCACGGCTACTCGCTGATCCAGCGCCTCTACCCTGAGGGTGGGCAGCTGTTGGACGAGAAGTTCCAAGTGGCCTGTAGCCTCACCTACAACACCATCGCCATGCACAGCGGCGTGGACACCTCCGTGCTCCGCAGAGCCATCTGGAACTACATCCACTGTGTCTTTGGCATCAGGTAGGCACTTGGCTGGTGGGTGAGGAGCACTCATCCAGGGCTCAACGTGGCTTCTCCCCCGAGCGCACAACTGTTCTAGGTTTCCCTTTTTCTTTTCCTTTATTGCTGCTTGTCCTGTTTTCAAAGGGAGTCTACTTTTTTGCTGACTTTAAGACAATACAATATTTACTGACCCTTGTGACAAACCATTTGATCCTATCCCCAGAGGTAACTGTGCCTTTACAAATATGTGGTTATACATCCACTCACATATGTATATGTGTGTATGCCACATACATATGCATATATCTACATAAAAGTGTACACATGTACACACGTGTAATTGTATGTAGTTGTGTTGGTACAGTCATGTGCACATAATGTCTTTTTTGTCGAAAAAGACTACATGTACAACAGTACGTTTGTAACAACTAAAGGCTGGCCTTGTGGCACTGCAGGCCAAGCCTCCACCTCTGATCCCAGCATCCCATATAGATACTGATCAACTTCCATTTCTGATGCAGCTCCCTGATAATGCACCTGGGAAAGCAGTGGAAGGCAGTCCAAGTACTTGAACCCCTGCACTCACGTGGGAGATCAGAAGAAGCTCCTGGTTTTGGCCTGGCCTCTCTCTGTCTTTCCCTCTGTCTCTATAATTCAGCCTTTCAGATAAATAAATAAGAACACAAACAGCTGTGGTGCCTGGAGATGCCATAGCCCTTTTAGCTTGTGTAAGGTCACTCCAGTGATGACGTTGTCCAGGAAGGTGTTTCTCAGAACACAGCCCTGCCATGAAGTGATGGAGAGGAAATTAGAATGTACTGAAAAAAAAGAGAAAGGTGATGACCACCCAGCATCTTCTTGTTTGTTTCTTCCTTCCTTTTTTTTTTTAGATTTTAGAGTTTTAAAATTTATTTTATTTATTTGAAAGGCAGGCAGAGTTACAGGGAGAGGAAAGCTAGAGAGAGATCTTCCATTCACTGGTTTGCTCTGCAGAGAGCCACAATGGCCGGAGCTGAGCAATCCGAAGCTAGGAACTTCTTTTGGGCCTCCCGTGTGGGTTGCAGGGACCCAAAGAGATAACTCATTCTCCACTACTGTCCCAGTTCATAAGAAGGGAGCTGGGAGTGGAGCAGCCAGGGCGCTGCAGGCTGAAGCTTAGCTTGCTATGCCATGACCCCAGCCCCTAAAGGCAGAGTTATATACAGAGAGAGGGAGAGCTCTTCCATCCGCTGGCTCAATTCTCTAAATGGCTGCAAAAGTCAGACCTGGGCCAGACCAAAGCCAGGATCCAGGAGCTTCTTTTCAGTCTCCCACGTAAATGTAGGGACCCATACACTCAGGCCATCCTGCACTGCTTTCCCAGGTGCATTAGCATGAATCTGGTTCATAAGTGGAGTATTTGGGACTCAAACTGGCATCCACATGGGATACCAGCACTACAGGTGACAGATTTACCTGCTGTGCCACAAAGCTGCCCCCACCCCATTTCTTTGTTACTAGATACTTGTGTGTGCATGGAAATCTTCAGAATGCAGCACACTAAAATGTTATATATAAGTCCTTTTAGATAAATCCTAGATATGAAGTAATTTGAAAAGGATATAGATAGAATTAATTTGAAAAAGTCATTCTGATAACTTGGGGGAGTCAGTTTAAAGAATTAAGGGTTGACAGCATTTTCCCTTCCCCAGTGTCAGTGTTGTGGAACATCATGTTAAATTACCACATACAGTGCTAGCACTCATGGGTATTGGTTCAAGTCCCAGCTGTTGCACTTCCAATCCAGCTCTCTGATAATATCCCTGGGAACGCAGCAGAAAATGGCCCAAGTGTTGGTCTCCCGTGATCCATGTAGGAGACCTGGCTAGAATTCTACACTCCTGACTTGAGCTTGGCCTGGACGTGGCAGTGTGGCATTTTGGGAATGAACCAGTGATGAAAAGCCTCTCTGTCTTTCTCCCCCATCTCTCCCCACTCTCTCTCCCCACTGTTCCTCTCTCCTCTCTCCCTCTTACTCCCTCTCCTCTTTACCCACCATGGTCTCTTCTCCCTCTAACTATGCCTTTCAAATAAATAGAATCTTTTCAAAAAAATTTTTTTGCTAAATCCCGTTCCAATACAACCATATCCTACAATATTTAATTTTGTTACTTTCTTATGTAGTCATTTTCATGTAGCTGGAGTTATAATAGTTATTTCATTTGCAAAAAAAAAAAACCTGAGAAACAGCTGATTTCTAGAAATGTTAGAAAATACAGATCACAAAAGAAAGAAAGTACAAGGTGCTGTGCTCCCGCTGCGCTAGGCCTGCCATGTATCTCCTTCCTGCCTCCTTTACCCAGGAACCAGAGCCCAGGTCACTTCTCACAGACACGGCCAACTGCCCTTGTCTTGCCTGTTTGTTGCACTTAGCTCACTCACTTCTTTTTTCTTTTTCTTTTTCTTTTTTTAAAGATTTATTTCTTTTTAATTACAAAGTCAGATATACAGAGAGGAAAGACAGAGAGGAAGATCTTCCGTCTGATGGTTCACTCCCCAAGTGAGCCGCAACGGCCAGTGCTGTGCTGATTCGGAGCCGGGAACCAGGAGCTCTTCCAGGTCTCCCACATGGGTTCAGGGTCCCAAGGCTTTGGGCCATCCTCGACTGCTTTCCCAGGCCACAAGCAGGGAGCTGGATGGGAAGTGGAGCTGCCGGGATTAGAACCGGCGCCCATATGGGATCCCAGGGCGCACGCAAGGCGAGGACTTTAGCCGTTAGGCCATCGTGCCGAGCCCAGCTCACTCACTTCTTTGAATGGGAACATGTGGCAGTGAATGCAGGATTTTTTTTTTTTTTTTTTTTTTTTTGCTTTTCGTATTCAACAGTTTATTCCAAGCTTCAGAAATATATCCCTCACTTTTTTTTGCAACATACATGTTCCTCATGGAAAATTTCTGCTTCTGCCTATCCCTAGCCACCAACCACATTCCACCGATTGGTTTGCACTGAAGTCCTTCGGCTGTCCTCTCGCTGGTTGCTAGCAGGCTTCTGGGCCAGGGTGGCCAAGGATGAGTGGGTAGGAGTGTGGCACAAGTCAGTCTCTGTCCAGGCTTTGCTTTTTTTTTTTTTTTTTTAATAAAGACTTATTTATTTTTATTGGAAAGTCAGGTATACAGAGAGGAGGAGAGAGATAGATCTCCCATCTACTGGTTCGCTCCCCAAGTGGCTGCAATGGCTGGAGCTGGGCTGATCCAAAGCCAAGAGCCAGAGCCTCCTCTGGGTCTCCCACACAGGTGCAGGGTCCCAAAGCTTCAGGCCAGCCTCAACTGCTTTCCCAGGTCACAAGCAAGGAGCTAGATGGGAAGCAGGGCCACCAGGATCAGAACTGGTGCCCATATGGAATCCCGGCTCCCCTGTCTGGTCTTCAGGCCTAGGGTTCCTGACTCTCCAGCATGGTGCTGGCTCTCAGCCCTCTGGCCTCTCAGTTTGTCCCCGTCTTTAACCAGTCTGCCCCAGCCCAACTGATCTGTGATGATGTTCACCCAGCTCCTTGGCTTAGAGAGTGACATCGTGGCTTCTGGACTTGTCTTCCTTGTTGACTTTGAGTTAATTGTCTTCCTTGGCCTTAGCTTGCTCATCTACAAAATGGGTACCAGCTCTTTGTTGCCTTACCCTCTCGCTTCTCCCAGAAAATGTGCACCCACATCCTCCCCCCACCCCACTTTCACAGCCTTGATCATGGAGCAGGGACAGTGACCTTGAAGCAGGCCAAGCTGACCCACTCAGGGCACGTCTCCCCTTCTCTACGTTCCCTCATCTGTAGGAGCTGCTGACTTCAGGCCGTTGTGTGTGAGCATTGGAAGGAACTTCTGCTTCTTTCCTCCTTTCCGACTCTTCCTGCTACTGTTTCCCCTGGGGGGTGGGGGCAGGAAGCAGAGTGTGAAGAACACGGGACCTTCCCATCCAGGTATGATGACTACGATTATGGGGAGGTGAACGAACTCCTGGAACGGAACCTCAAGGTTTACATCAAGACGGTGGCCTGCTACCCGGAGAAGACCACCCGCAGAATGTACAGCCTCTTCTGGAGACACTTCCGCCACTCAGAGAAGGTACTGCCTGAGCAGGGCCTCCGGGGACTCTGGCTGAGTCGGTCCCGCCGGGTGGGGCACTTGGACCTACTGTCCTGAGGTCAAGTGCTAGTTCACAGTGTGAAACCCCACTGCATCTGCTCACCTGTAAAACAGGAACATGGATACCTGCTTGACTTGGTACCCACCCCCCAGAATGTCCTGGTGGATTTGGGTCCCACTGCTGTGATTTTGTGGCCTGGGAGCCCCCTGGCTGGCCTCAGCGGCAGGCACTCTGCCTCCCCGAGTGTGGTCTTTATCCTGCTTGCCCCTCAAGGTTGCTGGGAGAGTAACCAGAGAAAGTGCATGTCAGCCAGCCCTGGGCAGCTACTCTCAGCCCTGGGCTCGGGGACAAGGAGACGAGTCACCCTGGGGACTAATGCCCTGGAAAGTGGCCTGCTGTCATTGCAGCTGGGCAAGCAAGGGTGGATGCATCTCTGCAGGAAGGAGAAATGGGAGGCAGGTGGTCTGGGAGGTCTGGGGAGCCGCTGCCACCACCACACCAACCAGCAGCCCTGCCACACTCCAGGTCCACGTGAACTTGCTGCTACTGGAGGCCCGCATGCAAGCCGCCCTGCTCTACGCCCTCCGTGCCATCACCCGCTACATGACCTGATTCCCTCCTGCGTGGGACCCCACGTGTCGAGCAACCGACTCCGGGGCTGTCCTCCTCCCTGCCAGGACTCCTCTGTCCGGAGAGAGTCCCGGGTCCCTTTGTGTCCCAACTTTTTCCTCTCCTGGGGTTGGCTTATACGTGATGCTGGCGGGAGGGGAGGACCTCCCGAGCCACACTGTCCTTGCCTTCACTGGTGGGGACGGCATCGCTACACTGACTCTGTCAGCTTGGGAGGGACCGTGGGACCCTACAGGGCTGTTCCCCGTCCTCCTTTCCCTGCTTCCAATGGAAGGACAACACGTGCCACTCAGAGTTCCGGGCCAGCAGGCTGTGTCCCGGACTCCCCCAGTGCTGTGACTTTGTGGCCTGGGAGCCCCTGGCTGGCCCCATGGGAGAGGGTTGGATGCCTCCAGGGACTAACACTCCAGACAGCCTTGCCTTCCCACTCTCGCTCATCCCCAGATCTCATTACCTCCTCCCTGTTCTTCACCCATCAATGTGAAAGCCGGGTCACGGCTGGGCTGTGTCCGTATCCCCAAGACCGTGTTCTGTAGGGCGGTGGAGAGGCCCTCACTGCCCTGCTGCCTGGTCCTAGCACAGTGCCCTGGACTTCCTCCACCCCTGCACCTTCGCTCCTTCACCTGGCAGCAAGAGTGAGGCTTGCTCAACAGGTCATCTAACGAGAGTTTGAGCCTCTGCTCAGCACATTGCCTTCTGAAGGGGAGAGAATTAGATTCGAGCTTGTTGGTTTGGTCCTCTGCTGCCTGCAGGGCCTCAGCCCTGGTGCCGTGCTCAGTGCCTGAGAAGAGTGGGAGGGAGAGTTGGTTCCTCTTCTGAGCTGTAGCCGCTGGCCCCCTACTTGTGGCGCCCATGGCTTTGCCATGGACTTTGCCAAGAAGCTGGCCTTTCTGGGTGACTTGGCTGGCACTGTGGCCTGGGAGGAGACACCAGAGGCACCAGTGCTCTTCTTTGGGCCCTCTCCCTGGCCAGGGTACAGTGACCACATTTTCAAGACCTCTTTGACTGCACCCCCCCAGAGTTGCAGAATTGGGTCTGAGAGGGGGTCTGAGTTGAGTCTTGGGTCTGAGACTCCCAGTCATATTCAGTGCTCCCCCTTGGAGCTCTCCGGCCCACCTGGAGACCCCCACTGCTGAAGTCAGGGCCTCCCCACGCCCTAGGGCTTGCAGTGGATTGCATGGAGGTAAGCACAGCTGAGGAAGGACCCCCACGCACTTTCCTTAACACATTACTGTGAATGACAGCTTCTCATGCCCTTCTAGCAGCAGGTGCCTCTCAGACTGGTTGTGGGGGGCAACCCAGAGAGACAGCGCCATGATGCCACTGCTTATACCTCTCATCCATGGGGTGGACCAGGAAAGGAACATGGCCAGTGTGCCACATTTCGTGCCCGTGCGGGCACGGGGACACAATTGGTACCCCCTTCAGGCGTGAAGCCCTGCTCCCCCACAAGGAATGTGGACAAGAGGGAAAGGGGTCCTGCATGGGGAGGGGTTCCTGAGGGGACTTGATGACTGTCCCCTGGGAGGCTGGGGAGGGGTGGGAATCCAGTGTTCAAGTGCAGTAACCTTTGACTTTGCTACCAGTTCAATTTGATGAGAAATAAAAGTTCGCCAAGGTTTTGTTTTGTATTCCTTGTTAATGGGCTGTTTTTCCATTTCCTGGAGGTCAAGGTTCACCTCCCAGTCCAAGCCAGGAGCTGTGATTACATCATTCCCTGATCCAACAGCCCTGCCTTGCGGGGCCTTAGCTCTAGGGCAGCAGGGTTGGGATGGCTGCTCCCAAGTCCACCTCTGCCCCTTGAAGGCCCAGGGCTGGGGCTGGCCCCATATGATAATGACCGAGTGACTCCTCTGACCAAGCTTGCCCTGGGCTCTGCTTAGAGGACTCCTTCCTACCCCCGATTCTGCAATGATCCTGCAAGTGAGCCGAGACCAGACACATGCCTCGGTGGTTCACCCAGGGTCTACGTGCTTCTGAGCCCTCAGCATTACACTTGGCTAATTTGTGCACTTCTGGACTCGCATGGCCAAGAGAAGCCACTTGTGGGAGGACCTGTGTCCCCCTCCCCCACACACACTGACACCTGTTCTACAGCCTTCCCTCCCAGCACCGAAGAGACAGCAGCAGCCTGGCAGAAGAAGCTGGAAGCAGTCCCCACTGGGTGCTGGGGCCATTGATGGCTGCGTGACTGGTCCAACTTTTTTTAAGATTTATTTTTATTGGAAAGTCAGATATACAGAGAGGAAGATCTGTCCAATGATTCACTCCCCAAGTGACTGCAATGGCCGGAGCTCAGGAGTCTGAAGCCAGGAGCCTCCTCCAGGTCTCCCACACGGGTGCAGGGTCCCAAGGCCCTGGACCGTCCTTGACTGCTTTCTCAGGCCACAGGCAGGGAGCTGGATGGGAAGCGAGGCTGTTGGGATTAGAACCAGTGCCCAAATGGGATCCCAGCACATTCAAGGTGAGGACTTTAGCCACTAGGTTACCTTACCAGGTGCGGTCCAACTTCTTAACTTCTCTGGACACCAGCAACTAATAAACTCACCAGGAAAATCATCATGATTAAGTTAAGACATCTCCCGCTGGCTCCCCACTTGCTCCAAGTGGGACCAATGGCCATGCCATGCCCAAAGGAGCCCACATGTCCTGCTCCCATGGGTAGGGTTTTGGTTGGTGTTGTCCTGTGTGCAGGCTCTTCTGTCCTCAATTGAGAGTCCAGGAGAGAGTGCATCAGACTTGAAGACAGCACCGGCCTTCTGGTTCCAGCCTGGTCATTTCCCAGCCCCGGGGCGTGGGGGTGGGGGCGGGCAGGATTGCTTTCCCTTCTCTGTTTCCTCAGCAGTAAAAATAAAAGATCAATGTTTCTATCTCTTGAGTGTGGCCAGTGCCAAGCATTCTCTAACATAATCTCCCAGTCTACACAGCAGCTTGTGAGAAAAGGGTTGTGTTCCCACTTAACAGATGTATAAATGGAGTCAAGAATTCCAATTTAGCTCTTAAATCTTGGTTGAAAGTCCACCCTTGACTAAAAAGTTCATCATTTGGAAAACAGAACTCTGCTGATTCACTCCGTAAGTGCCTGCTACAGCCAGGGCTGGGCCAGAAAAGTCAGGGACGTGGGAAAATCAATCCAGGTCTACCATGTGGGTGGCTAGCACCCAAATGCCTGAGCCATCCCCTGCTGCCTCCTCAGTGTCACTGCAGGAAGCTGGAATCGGGAGCAGAGCTGGGACTTGAACTCAGGCACCCCGATACTGGATGAGGACGACCCCAGAAGATGTCTGTACCACCACACCAAATGCCACCCCAGCTTCAACATTCAGGCCTTGAGCCTGTTTCTGCAGCTCCCTCCTCCATTTCCTTCTCTGGGGTGGCACTCATGTTTGGGGACACCCAAGAGTTGTGCGGATCAAACCACCTGGCTCAGTTCAGGTATCTGGCACAAGCTCATTGGGAACTTGCTCAAGGTCAGGCAACAGAGGCAGAGTTTGGATTCGTATCACAGAGCTGCTCTCCTACCCTGCTTTTTTTTTTTTAAGATTTATTTATTTTTATTAGAAAGGCAGATTTACAGAGAGGAGATATAGAGATACAAACACTCCCCAAATGGCCACAATGGCCAGTGCTGAGCTGATCTGAAGCCAGGAGCTTCCTCCGGGTCTCCAACATGCGGGCAGAGTCCCACAGCTTTGGGCCACCCTCTACTGCTTTCCCAGGCCATTAGCAGGGTATTGGATGGGAAGTGGAACAGCTGGGACACAAACTGGTGCCCATATGGGATCCCGGCAGATGTAAGGGGAGGATTTAACCACTGAATCATCGCTGTTTGGGTTTTGAAGACAAGTCCATGGAAGGACTGCTGGAAATGAGAGGACACGCTCAGTGGCATTCTCCCACCAGGTTTCAAACACTGGCCAGGACAGGCGCATCGGGGGAGCTTTCCGATCTTGCCTTAGAATGTTGGGGATGGGCCATGGCTGCAGGCTGAGCCTAGCATTCTGTCTTTGGGTTGGCTTCCCTGCTGTCCTTCCATTGGCCATCTGCCCTGTGCCTGGTGCGTCACACACCCCGGAGAGAGCACAGCAGTAGGCGCGGCTGCTGCTCCCTGATGACGGCTACCTGGTGGAAGAGGCAGAAGGAGTCAGTTCTAGTTGCGCTCAGCACCTCTTAGGACAGCCCAAGCGCTTGCTCTGGAGGCATTCACCACCCTGCAGTGGAGACTTCTCTTGCTAGGGATTGTGCCAAGACTTTGCAGAAACTATAGCACAGCCAAAAAGAGCACCTTCTTCCGTTTCTACTTTTTTTCCCTCTCTCTCTTTCTTATTTTTTAAGATTTATTCTTGGGCTCACCACGGTGGCTCAATTGACTAATCCTCCGCTTGCAAACTCTGGGATTTAATTTCATTCTATAGATAATTGCAGCTTCCAGAGGCAATGGCTGTGTATTGCAACACAGTTCAGGTTGGAAGCCATGAGCAGGTAAGCTTTGTCAGGACCGCTTGGGTGTCAAGGGCCTTAAGTCTTGCTTGAGCATCACCTGTCCCAATCCCCACTGAGCCCTATCCTCACTGAGCCCTATATAGTCCAACCTATTCCTAGCTCCCGTTACCAGATGGGCCTCAGCAATCCTGGCTTTAGAGTTCCTCCTCCAGGAAGGTTCCCCAACCCTACCCCAAGAAGTTTTGCTGACCAGTAGCAGCTGTTTCCATGTTCTCAGGATGTTTTTTCCCTAGGATTGCCATCATGTACGGGTTTCACTCATCTTCCCATTTAATGGCTAGGTCTGTGCCTGGTGTGTTCACACCTTTATTTACCACCAGAGCCTAGAATAGGGCCTGGCATGGAGCAGGAGCTGAATAACCAAGCTGTTCATCCACATGGAGTTCATGTTTGGAATCTGGTCCGGTGCCGGGCCTGGCTGGTACTGCTCAAGATCCGCTGCTCCCCCATGCTGTGGACACGGTACCTGCTCTGGGTGTCTGGCTCTCCCCGGTCGCCAGGGGCCTGTTCACAGATGCTCAGTGTCAGCTTAGTGTGGGGGAAGGATTTTGGACTTTGAACCGAGATAGATGAAGCTCAAACCTGAGTGCAGGTCCATCTGGAGTGAGGCAGAGGATAAGTAAATAGAGCTAAGTACCTGTGTGAGCCTTGGCAACCTTTAGCTTCCTCGTCTTTAATATGGGAACATGGGGAGCTGTTGCCACGGTGTGGTAAGCTAAGCCTCCGCTTGCAGTACCTGTATCCCATACAGGTGCTGGTTCAAGTCCCAGCTGATCCACTTATGATCCAGCTCCCTGCTTAGGGCCTGGGAAAACAGCGGAGGATGGCCCAAAGCCTTGGACCCTTGGACCCACATGACAGACCTAGAAGAAACTTCTGGTCCCTGGCTTCGGTCTGGCCCAGCTCTGGCTATTATAGCCACTGGGGCAGCAAACAAGCATGTGGAAGCACTTTCTCTCTCTCTCTGTCTCTCCTCTCTCTGTAAATCCACCTTTCAAATAAAGATACATATATGATAAAAAAAAGAAAGTGGGAGTGTGAGCCTGCATTGTTGCACATCAGGTTAAACTGTCGCCCATGACACTGACGTCCCGTATCGGTGCTAGCTCAACTCCTCACTCTTCCACATCCCATGCAACTCCCTGTTAATGTGCCTGGGAAAGCAGAGGAAGAAGGCCCAGGTGCTTGGGCCCCTGCATTCATGTAGGAGATCTGGTAGGAGTTGTAGGCTCCTGGCCATGCTACCATGTGAGGAGTGAACCCACAGAGGGAAGATCTCTTTATAAGTACAAAAAAGATAAAATGGGAACATAGCCATTTACATTAAAAATTAAGTATTTGGGGGATCAAATGGGAACAGATTGGAAACGTCTGTTTAGTTTCATTTCTCCCTGCAACAAAAGACAGATTAGGCCAATGCCAGTTTCTTAGACTAGCCATTTTTCTGTTTCAATTTCCCTTTTTCAGAGAAAGGATAGAAGGTGCACCCAGCTGTTGAGCTGCTGCTTGGGACACTCACAAGCAGTATCAGAGTGCCTGGGTCCAAGTCACAGCTCCCCGTCTGATCCCAGCTGCCTGTGGATGTGTGCCCTGGGAGCCAGTAGGTGATGGAGCAGTCAGGAGGGTGTCTCTGCCGTCTGCTTGAGAGCCCTGGATTGAGCTTTTGGCTCCTGGTATTGGCCTGGCCCAGGCCTAGCTGTTTGTAGGCATTTGGGAGAGTGAACCAGCAGATACAGATTTATGTCTGTGTGTCTCTCTGTTTCTCGAAAAAGAATCATCTTTTTCAATAGTGGGACCCAGCTCGCAGGGCTACTCTGCTCATTCAGTTGAATCATTGGATGATGCCCTGACCGCATGTTTGGCATCACAGCTGAGGGTGTTAGCAGTGTCTTGGGGAGTGGAAGCCAGGGTTGCTGTTGAACATCTTACAATGCATTGGACAGTCCCTTACAACGAAGATTTAGGCAGCAGAGAGAGTCAAGGGTCCCGGGGCTGAGAAATCCTAATTACATAATGTACAGTCCCTGTTTAATGTAACTATACATATCAACTGCTTAGCAAGTAGGAAAAAAATAGACTTTTAGGGAGGAATGTGTTTCCACGAGCAAGAACACGAGATTCGTGCCCAGTGCAATGGCTCAACTGCGTAATCCTCCACCTCTAAGCACAATATCCCACATGGGTACAGTTCATGTTCTGGCTGCTCCACTTCCCATCCGGCTCCCTGCTTGTGGCCTGGGAAAGAAGTAGAGGATGGCACAAAGCCTTGGGAGACTTGGAAGAATTTCCTGGCTGCTAGAATGAGATCTGCTTAGTTCCCGCCATTCTGGCCGCTTTTGGAGTGAATCAACAGATGGAGGAGCTTTTTTTCTGTCTCTCCTCTTTGTAAATCAGCCTTTCCAATGAAAATATGTTCCAAACAGGAGACCCAAAGCCTTGGTCCTTGGCCTCTTGTGTGCAAGGGGACAATAGGAAGGCCCACACCTGCCCCAGCAGGTTGCCTTGCCTTTAGCTGCTGGACTTGCAGCTGTCTTTGGGCTGACACGAACAGAGAACTGTGTGCCGGTCCACATCCAGGCTTGACAACCCCTAGGCTCCTCCCAGTTTGCATGCATGCTCAAAAGACACCTTCCAGGTCAGCAAGAATTCAACATCCCTTCCCCTGGAACTGTGTGCCACAGGGTCTGCTGACACAGCTGGGAGGAACTGGAGAAGCACAAACCAGAGTCAAGTGATATCCAAGCAGAAATTGATTCCTTTCACTGCGGTCAAGCACTTGGCGACATTCTTTGCTTCCACTGTGCCAGTCACTATCCCTCTCCTCTGAGGGTTTAGAATAGGGGTCAGGAGCAGTCCCTGGAGAAGGACATGGCAATCCCAGCTTTGCTGGGAACAGGTGAAACTGAAGGGAACAGCCAGACCTCCTCAGACCCTGCCAGACCCTCCCAAGCCGGGAAGCAGGACTTTGGGCCGTCAGCTATGTACATGCCTGAAACAGTGTATAAACTGGTTGCATGGAAATGGATAGAGGTGGTGGTCAAAATTTTTTGTTTTAGGATTTTTTTTGTTGTTGGAAGTCAGATATACAGAGAGGAGGAGAGACAGAGAAGAAGATCTTCTGTCCTGTGATTCACTCCCCAAGTGACTGCAACGGCTGGAGCTGAGCCAATCCGAAGTCAGGAGTCAGGAACCTCTTCCGGGTCTCCCACACGGGTGCAGGGTCCCAAGACTCTGGACCGTCCTCAACTGCTTTCCCAGGCCACAAGCAGGGAGCTGGATGGGAGGCAGGGCCGCTGGGATGAGAACCAGAGCCCATATGGGATCCTAGCAGATGCAAGGCGAGGACTTTAGCCACTAGGCTACGCCGCCAGGCCCGCTGGTGGTCAAAATGTTTTAACAACCAGAAGGATGTCAGCAGCCACCCATCCAAGTGGATACTGATGCATTGTAAACAACTGCCAAGGCCTTGTTCATGGGAATGAGAACGGAATCCCACATTGGAAAAGAGTGTCTGCATTTGCCTACCCAACCTCTTCCACCTTCTGGAAGCAACACACTGGTATTTCACTTTAGAGATCTATCTGTCCCACTGTACCGCTTGAGTTCCCATGGGCCTCCTCCACCTCTGTAAGTGCAGGTAAAGGTAGTCTGGGCTCACTGTTAAGAACACAGCTGTGAGCAGCACAGGCAGGGCTGGCAAGGATCCTCCCCGGCCAGGTGCTGTTTCACAGAGAAGCTAAGAGAACGGAAATCAAGGTAAATATAAAGCAAAAGGAGCTGGAAGATCAACTATACGTTCTTTTATGAGAATATATGTTTTAATAGTTTGTTTTTCAAATTTATTTATTTTACTTGAAAAATGAGAATTACAAAGAAAGAAGGAGATAAGGGAGAGATCTTCCATCTAGTGGTTTCCTAGCCAAATAGCCAGAACAGCCAGAAACTGGGAGCCAGGAATTTCCTCTGGGTTTCCCATGTGGGTACAGGAGTCCAAGGACTTGAACCACCCTCTGCTGCCTTCCAAGGTCATTAGCAGGGAACTGGGTCAGAAGTGGAACAGCTGGGACTTAAGCCAGTACCCATATGGGTGGAGGTGCTGCAAGTGGATTAACCTGTATCCACCATATTGATTCCATAGTTTAATCGTTTATTAGCTTATTAAATTTATATTTGAACAACTGGAGAGAAAGAGAGCTCCTATATGCTGCTTCACTTACTTAGTGACCTTAAGTGCCAGGGTTGGGCCAGGCCTAAACCAGCAGCTGTGGATTCAACCCAAGTCTTCCACCACAGCAGGGATTCAAAGGGTTCAAGTGGTTGGGTCCCTGTCAGCCATGAGTTCCTGGCTCCTTGCTTCTGCCTGGCCCAGACATGGTTGCTGTGGGCATTTTGGGGTGTAAACAAAAGTGATATCTAGGCCAGGTAAAGCTGGGATACAGGAACTCAGTCCTCGTCTCCCACATGGCCTTCAGGGACCCAACCTCTTGAACCATTCATTACCCACTGTCTTCCAGGGTGTATGTTAGCAGGAAGCTGGAATTGTAAGGGGAGCTGGGACTCAAACCCAGGCATTCCACTAGGGGATGGGGCATGCTAAGTAGAGTCCTAACGGCTATCCCAAATGTCCAACCCTAAGCTGTTTTCATTAGAAAGTACAAATTAAAAAAAAAAAAACTGATTACTTAAAACTATCCCAACATACTCTCCCCATACACAAATAGTCTCCCAACCCTGCTCTTCTGAATGTTTTACTGTGCTCCGTGACATTAACTCATCTCTCACAGTTACACTGTAATGGCCAACTGAGACAAACAATTCTGTGGCCACTCTTCCACCACTGATTACGCCTTGGGTGGCAGATGTTCACGATGCTATTCGTTTGGCCTCCTGAGCTTTCAGGCAGATGTCACGGCTTTGCCTGCTCAGCAGCTTTCTTGTCCACTGCTTCCATGAAACCCATAGCAACCGTCTGGCTCATGTCACGAACAGCAGAACGAGCCAGAGCAGGATGGTCAGATATGGTTTCAGCACATTCAGATTTGCCAGGAACTGTAGCGATTTCTCAGAAGCTGGGAACTCAACCTGGTTGCCCCGTGTGACTATCAGGAATCGGATCACTTGAGCCATCACCCCTGTCTCCCAGGTCTAGAGTAGCAGGAAGCTGGAGTTAAGAGCTGGAGCTGGGAATTAGCCTGAGGTACTCTGCTACGGATGGCAGGGTGGGGGGTGGTTCTTCACTGCTTGAACAAACACTTGTTCTGAACATGCACCTGCTTGACACTGACACGTGCATTGTCTCCAGGAAAGAGATACTCCAAACCTGAAGATGTATATCTTTTCCATGCTTAAGTTTTTTTTCAACAGACCGTCATTTAGGTGTGTCATTAACTGGAGCAAAGGTGACCACCATGCTGGGTGTAAAAAACATCCTGGAGCCAGCATTGTGGTGTAGCAGATAAAGCCAATGCTTGCAATGCTGGCGTCCCATGTGGGCGTCGGTTCTTGTCCTGGGGACTCCATTTTAAACTCAGCTCCCTGTTAATGACCCTGAAGGGCAATGGAGGATGGCCTATGTGCTTGGGCCCTGCACCCACTGGGGAGATGTTGATGACACTCCTGGCATTGACGTGACCCAGCCCAGGCTGCTGCAACCATTTGGGGAATTAACCAGTGAATGAAAGGTCTTTATCTCTCCCTGTCCTCCCATCTTCTAATTGTGCCTGTGAAATAAGCCACTTATTTTTCCAAAAAGAAAGTGGGGTGGGGTGGAAATCTCTACTTGGCTTATAGTGTAATGCCAATATTGTCCACTTTTTATTTTTTATTGGAAAGACAGATACACAGAGAAAAGTAGACATTAGCCTATTGTGCCAAGTCCGCAATTTGTAGACACACTGCAGGGGCAGACAAAAGTTTCACCACTTGGGTGAATGGATGGAAGGAGGTAACCCAGGGCTTCGCTATGTGGCCTTTCTCATATTGCCTTATTTTTATGTGGTTTTTTTTTAAGTTAGTTAAGTTATTTGAAAAATGATAAGGAGATGAGAGACAGATCTTCCATCCACTGGTTCTTTCCCCATATGGCTGTAGCAGGTGGAGCTGGGCCCAAAATGTGTCTGGAATCATGTTCTTAATCAAATCAGGGACCCAAGTTCTTGAATCACTACCAGCTGTCTCCCAGGGTGTGGACCAGCAGGAAACTGGAGCTGGAAGCTGAACTGGGACTGGAACCCAGGCATTTGAACATGGGATATTAGCATCCCAAGCAGTATCACAACTTCCTCAGCAAATACCTATCCCCATTGACACCTTTACAAGTGGTTTCCCAGTCCTTGAACCAAGGCATATTACACCTGGCTGCAGTGTTTTGCCACCATTTCAGCCAACAATTGGTATAAATGCTACTGTGCTGGTTCCTGTCTTGGCTGCTCCACTTCCAATTCAGCTCCCTGCTTATGACCTAAGAAAGCAGCGGAGGACGGCCCAAGTCTTTGGGCCCCTATATTCACATGGGAGACCCTAAAGAGGCTCCTGGTTTTGGATTGGCCATATTTCTTAATGTGGATGCTGACTTCCTTAATTATATCATCCTGTCTTTTCTGGCTATAGAGTCACTCAGTGGAATCCATTTTGTGACCACCATCAATGAGTTGTTTCACACCCCCTGTGTGAGCCGAATGGACCTGCCCATTCTTGGCAACACCAACTTCAAAGTCACTGATACCAGCAGCAATCATCAGAACAACACAATCAGCCCAAAATGTGTCTGGAATCATGTTCTTAATCAAATCCCAGTGCCCCAGGGCCCCAGTGGTTGTTGTGTAATTCTTGCTGGTCTCAAATCTCCAAGGGCCATGTCAGTGACAATACCACATCTTGCTAGCCTTCCATTCATCTGGGACCCAGACATTCCACAGGTGCTGTTTTCCATCTCAGCAGCATCAAACCTCAAATGTTCAGATTTACTTGGGGGATGGGGTGGGAGATCACCCTCACCACTCTTGTAGATGATACAGCCAGTAGTGGTGGTCTTCCTGCATCTTGGTCCCAAGAATGGCCATGTTGATGAGTTTTTTCCTTCCTCTGTTTTGGTTTGGATTTAATAATCATTTTCACAACACCTATGTTTCGGTGGTAAACCCTTTCTGATAAAACTTTTTATGTGTTTTTAAAGGGCAAGTTGTATGATAAATGAATTGTATCTTGACAAAGCAAATCTCAGAGAGAGAGAAAGATCCCTTAAAGAAATAGATGCTTGCTTGGTTTCACCACAATGTAGAGGAGCCAGATGCTATGTCCGCAGGCAGTGCTTGGAACTATAACAACCATCTCTCAACCATGAGAGAGAGGAAAATGCAGCATGATAAGAATGGAAAAACAGAGAGATAGAAAGAATTTGGGTCCCTGATAGAATCTTGAAGCTACTGAAAGAACCAGTTCTAGAGTTGATCCAGCCTAGGGTTTCTTCATATAAGATAATACATTTTTCTTAAGCAATTAAGAGATTTTTGTTTCAGATAACATATTGAGATAAAATTCACATACATTAACCACTTGAAAGTGAACAATCAGGGCCAGCATGACGGCTCAACTGCATAACTTTCTACCTCCAAGTTCTAGCATCCCATATAGGTGCCAATTCTTGTCCTCACTGCTCCACTTCTGATCTGGCTCCCTGCTTGTTGCCTGGAAAAGCAGAGGAAGATGGCACAAAGCCTTGGGCCCTATATCCACATGGGAAACCGAGAAGAGGCCCCTGGCTTTGGATTGGTTCAGCTCTGGCCATGGTGGCCACTTGGGGAGTGAAACAGTGGATGGAAGATTTTTCTCTGACTCTTCTCTATAAATCTGCCTTTCCAATAAAATGATAGCAAGAGTTCAGTTGGAGGGATCCCCAAAGAAACCATGTCTGAAGTGATCCCAGGCCTGATTCTTTTTTTTAAGATTTATTTATTAGATAGGCAGATATACAAAGAAGAGGAAGAATAGAGAGGAAGTTCTTCCATCCAATGGTTCACTCCCCAAGCGGTCTCAAAGATTAGATTTGAGCCGATCCAAAGGCAGGAGCCAGGAGCTTCCTCCAGGTCTCCCATGTGGGTGCAGGGTCCCAAGGCTTTAGGCAGTCCTTATTGCTTTCCCAGGCCACAAGCACGGAGATGGATAGGAAGTGGGGCCACTGGAATCAAAACCGGCGCCCATATGGGATCCCAGCACGTTCAAGGTGAGGACTTTAACCACTATGCTATGGCGCTAGACTCCAGAACTGATTCTTATGTGTGCATGCTAGTACAGAGTCCAGCACAGTCCATCACCACAATCAGCTTTTGCATATGCTGATGGTTGCAATTGCTAGGTCAGTTCTGTTTCCAGCCTCATCTACCACACGAACCAATGGGTGTTACAGTCCAGCCCAATCCTGCCCATCACACACTCGGCACTCACACAAACCAGTGGGAGCTGCGGCCTAGTTGGAGCGACCCACAATAACCCCCACCAGGCCTGCCCTCTATCTTGGTTCCCGTGTTTGCCAGTAAGTACAGCAGTCTGGCCCAGGCTGTCCCACATCCCATTCAGCTCTCATACATGTCAATGGGCATTGAAGCCTAGTTCAACCCAATCAGCCCCAATATCCAGCCCACACACATGCTGGTGGGTGTCATTCTGTCTAGCCACACCTGTTCCAGTCCTGGCTGTCTGCTCTCCAGTGGCAGTGGTAACTCAAGAGGGAGGTGCCCACTATTTCCCTACTAAGCCCCCTTCCATTCCCGGACTATGCACTCTCCATGTAGGTTTGCAGCTTAGTTCGATAGAGTTTTTTCCCCATACCAGCATCTGCCAGCTGATGCTGTGGCAAAACCCAACCAACCCTCACCCACTCTAGTTGTAGTTTGCACGAGCAGGAAAACTCAGCCCAGCCTGGCTTTTCCCTGATCTAGTCCACATGAGACCCACAGGTGTTGTAGGCCTGCCTAGTCTGGTCTGCCCCATCCCGACTCACATTCTCCAGTGGTAGTGATGGTCCAGTAGGGGAGCTCTCCACATTCCCCCTACCAGCTTTACCCCCCTCCCCTGATGTTCACGTGTGCTGGTTGGGTACTGCAGCCCAGTCTGGCATGGCCCCTCTTGACTCGGCATTTGCCAGGGGGTGCTATAGCCTGGCCCGGCCTGGCCCACCCTCAATTCCAGTTCACACTGGTGGGGTTTACAGCCTAGCCCAGTCAAGCCTGCACCCAGTCCCAGCCATAATGTGTACTGGTATGTGTTGCGACTGAACCTGGCCCAGCCCACACTCTATTCTGAAGCTCAGATTCGCCAGTGGGTGATATGAACTGGTTCAACCTGGTCCATCCCTGACCTGCACCAAACGTATGCTGGTGGGTACCATTCCCTGGCCTGGTCTGGGCTGGTCCCTATTGTGGTTCTTGTGCTCACCTGCAGGGACTGTGTCCCGACAGAGGAATTTCCCAGGCTCCTCCATCAGAACCTCTTCCAATGTCATATCTCATGCACACGGGTCGGTCCATGGGCCAGCCCTATTAAGTCCACCTCCTGTCCTGGCAGAAACAGTGGCCTTTCCTGACTGGCCTTCAACCCATTTGGTTGTTACTGTTGGATGTTTCAGCCTAGCCAGGGCTGGTCCACATCCAGACAGAGCTCACACATGGCTCAGTAGGGGGCAGAGACCTAGCCTAGCCTAGCCTACACCTACCCTGGTCTGGTCCTCCAGAGCACCAATTGGTGCTGGAGTCTAGCCCAGTCCAGTGTGCCCAGCCCCAGTAATAAATCTTAAACAAACAAAAAAGTTACAGTTCCTAAGCCTGTACTCCATTGCTGGGGTTGTACAAGGACCGCCTTCTTTTAGTTGCAAACCATTCCATCACTCCCTAGCACCAGCTCCTGATCCAATAAGCAGTCCCTCCACACTGCCTTCCCCTCAGCCACTGGGAACCACCAGCTGCATTTTGTCTCTGTGGATTTATCTATGCTAAATGCTTCCTGTAAATTGGATCATTTACTATGATACTTTTTGTGGCTGGCTTCTTTCACATAATGTAATCTGGCGTTTGTTTTAAAGGGTTTTATTTATCTGAAATGCAGAGCTAGAGAGAAAAGAGGAGAGACTGAGAGAAGTCTCGCAGCCAATAGTTTACTCCCCAAATGGCCATAGCAGTTAGAGTTGGGCCAATCTGAGGCAAAGAGATTCTTCTGGGTCTCCCACATGAACTTAGGGACCAAGTAGTTGGATCACCTCCTATTGTTTCCCCAGGCACATCAGCAGGGAGCTGGAGTAGAAGAGGAGCATCCAGCCATGAACCAGTGCTCATATGGGATGCCAGCATTGCAGGCTGTGGCTTACATCATGGCACCACAACACCAGCCTGACTTCATTTCTTTGTTTTTCTTTTTTTTTTAAGATGTATTTATTTTTATTTGGAAGTCAGATATACAGAAAGGAGGAGAGACAGAGAGAAAGATCTTCTGTCCACTGATTCACTCCCCAAGTGGCCACAACAACTGGAGCTGAGCTGATCTAAAGCCAGGAGCCAGGAACTTCTGGATCTCCCACGTGGGTGCAGAGTCCTGAGGCTTTGGGCTGTCCTTGACTGCTTTCTCAGGCCACAAGCAGAGAGCTGCTAGGGAAGCAGGGCTGTCAGGATTAGAACCAGCGTCCATATGGGATCCCCTGGTTCATGCAAGGCAAGGATTTAGCCAGTAGGTGACCTCACCAGGCCCACTTCATTTCTTTTTGTAACTAAGTATTCCACTGTGTATGCATACTAATAATAGTTTATCCAGTCATCACAGATGGACATTTCAGCTATTGTATATAGGGACTTCTATGGCTAGCTCTATACAAGTCCTTTTTTTAATAATTGCTTGCAACTAGCTTGGGACACACTAAGAGGAATAGAGTTTCAGGGTTACATGATAATTCTGTATTTCACTTTTTTGAGGAACTGCCAAACTCTTTACCCCATAGGCTGAAAATGGGACATTCCCTCTAGTAGTTCATAAAGGTTCTAGTTTCTCCACATCTTCACCACTTTAAAAAAGCTTTACTTAGCTCATTAAAAGGCAGAAGTTACAGAGGGACAGGGAGAGAAAGATAAATTTTCCATTTGCTGATTTATTCCACAAAAAGACCACAACAGGTGACTGAGCCAAACTGAAGCCAGGAGCCTGGAACTCTTGCTGGGTCTTCCATGTGTGTGGCACGCGCCCAAGTACTCCGGCCATTTTCTGCACCTTTCCTCTAGTTTTCCCCAATGATAGTATCCTGGGAAAGGATGGAATGGTATTGGCCCACATACATCAGCGCGTAGATAGAGAACACAGCTCACCAAAGGATTCGATAGACACCCCCACTTCCTCTTGCCTCCACCACCTCCTGAGCCCCTAACAATGAGGAATATAATGTCTTCTAATTCTATAATAAGAACATTTTAAGAGTTTTACATAAAGGGGGCCAGCATGATGGCTCAATTGACTAATTCTCTGTCTTGCAGCACCAGGATACCATATGGGTGCCAGTTTGTGTCTGGCTGCTCCACTTCCCATCCAGCTCCCTGCTTGTGACTGGGGAAGCAGTGGAGGCTGACTCAGGTCCTTGGGCCACCGCACCCGCATGAGAGATCCGAAAGAAGCTCCTGGCTCCTGGCTTCGGATTGGCTCAACTCCGGCTGTTATAATCATTTGGGGAGTGAACCAGCAGATAGAAAATCTCCTCTTTGTCTTTCCTTCTCTCTGTAAATCTGCCTTTCCAATAAAAATTCAAAAAAAATTAAAAAGCTAAATGAGGTAGGTTTTTTTTTTAATGTTACATGAATGAATCATATACAGCACATAATCTTATAAGATTGGCTTTCGCGTGCGGCGTAATTTTCTGAGAATCTATCCAGGCTGTTGCAAGTCTCGGTATGAACACTTTGCTCCTCTTTCCTGCTGGGTCTTCCATGCCGTGTGGAGTCCTGCAATCAGGCCATGGCTTAAGCACTCCCCCATTGGCAGATGACTGGGTTGCCAGAAGGCTTTACTACATTCAGTAAAAGTACTCTAAACATCAAGTTTTTTTAAAATATACATATTTATTTATTTGAAAGGCAAAGTTAGAGAGAGAGAGAGAGAGAGATCTTCCATCCACTGGTTCACGCTCCAAATAGCCACAATAAGCAGGAACTGGTCTGGTCTGAAGCAGGGAGCCTGGAGCTTCTTCCAGATCTCCCACAGGGGCAAAGGCCCAAATACTTGGGCCATATTTTTCTGGTTTCCCTGGTGCGTTAGCAGGGATCTGGAGTCTTAGTAGGGCAGCTGGGACTGAAACCGGTACCCGTAGGGATTACTAGTGCCACAGGCTACAGCTTTACCCACTCTGCCATAGTGCTAGAGCCTAAAGGGCTTTTTCCTTAAGGTAAACCTTCATGTCTCAGAGATGTTCAGGAGTGCTATGGCTGCATTTTACAGTAGTTTTAGATTTTAAGATACTGAAAAACTATTTTCCAAAGTTCAGAATTTTCACTGTAACATCCTTTCATTTCTAAATGAATTTTAGTAATGTTACTTCTTTTTTTTGTAATCCATAACAAGTATTTTTCCTTTTAAAAATATTCCCAAGACTCTTTGCCTTGGCAGATTTCTGAACTCTGCTGGTCTTGGGAGGAAGCGGCCACACCTTAGTGGGGTCAGGTCAGTATTAATGTTCTCTCTGCTTCATGACCCCAGAAGCCCTCGCTCCGCCCTCAGAAATGGAATTTTCCCTTTTCTGAATCAAGGACCTATTGGATGGAACAGAAATACATTCAGCTTTAAACATAAAAAGGGGGTCACATCCCAGAGATCCAGGAAGTGTAGCTGACCCCTGCCTAGAACCGGAGACTTGAAATGGAAAGTTCCATGGATCCAATCAGCCCGTTTGGGGGACTATTTTTTTTTTTTTTTAATTGTGGAGGAGGACCATTTTCGTAGAGCAAGCATAGCTGCAGAAAAACTAAACAGTTGAGTTATTGGGCTCAGCAGTCCAGTGACTTGAGTGGAAATCCTGGTTCTACCACTTACAAGCTGTGTGACCCCAGGCAAGGTACTTAACCGATCAGCTTCCTTATCTTAAAATGGGGTAATGGCTGCAGCTACATTGTTAGGTGTATATGGTGATTCAGAGATAATGTATGTAAAATGCTTTACATAGTGTCTGGCATACTAAGCACTGATGTTAGTTACACTGTCATTTCAGAATGAGGTGAGTACTAAGTAAGCTGCAGCACAGTAGTGGCAGATATTCAGCACACATTTATTAAAGGGAAATGATGGCATGATTGCTTTCTGTTTTGTTTTTAAGACTTATTCATTTGAAATGCAAGAATTACACAGAGAGAAGGAGAGACAGATACAGAGAGATCTTCTATCTACTGAGTCACTCCCCAAATGACCACAATAGCTACAGTTGGACCAGGCTGGAATCAGGAGTCTGGAGTTTTCTCTGTGTCTCCCACATAGGTGGCAGCAGCCTAAGAACTCAGGTCATCCTCTACTGTTTTCCCAGGCACATTAGCCGGGAGCAGGATAGGAAGCAGAACAGTTGGAACTCAAACTGTCTCCCATTAGAACTACTAGCGTTCCAAGTAATGGCTTAACCCACAACACTGCCCCCTGTTTCTTTTCCTTTTCTCTTTTCTTTCTCTCTCTCTTTTTTTCTAATTATATTTTTGACAATCTTTACATAGTTAATTAGGGTAAAAAGGTTCAAGGGCTACAGGAAAATGGGTAAGACTATTATTTCCACATTGTTTCCTTCATGTATCTGAGGTAAAGGGGGTTTTAAGGGAGAAGCCCAACCCAGTCTCCCACCCACCCCAGGTCCCTGATGTGGGGCTTGCTCCGAGGGTCTTGCTCAAGTGGTTTTGATAGTTCAACAGTTATGAATTGCTGTCAATCTCACCACTCCAAGCACGATGACGTCGTTGAAGAATCCACTGATTGGCATGGTCCATCACAGAGTCTCCGTTTGCCCAGTTTTTCACTGCCAACATGTGGCTGAGGTGGTTGATTGACTTGTTCTGTCCTCTGTCTTTTCATGCTTAGGGTTCTGAGTCCAGCAGTTCAATTGGGGAGATCCCCAAAGAAACTTTGTCTGAGGTGTTCCCAGACCAGATTCTTATATGTACTAGCAAGCACAGGGCCCGGCACAGTACATCACCTCAATCAGCTGGTGGTTGCAATTGCTGGGTTGGTTCTGTTTCCAGCCCTGTCTTCCAACTGGAACCAATGGGTGTTGCAGTCCAGCGTGACTCTGCCCAGCACATACTCAGCCCTCACATAAACCAGTGGGAGCTGTAGCCTAGTCAGAGCTACACACAATAACACCCACCAGGCCTGCCCGCTACCCTGATTTGCCAGTATGTGTAGCAGACTAGTCCAGTCTGTCCCACATTCCATTCAGCTCTCATACATGTCAGTGGGTATTAAAGCTTAGTTTCATCTAACCAGCTCCACTATCCAGCCTTCACGTTTGTTGTTGGGTGCCTCTCTGTCTAGCCACCCCAGCCCCTGTCCTAGTTTTCATGCCCTCCCATGGGAGTGGTAACCCAAGAGGGAGGAGCCAACTATTTCCCTCTAGGCCACTCCCACTCCTGGATTATGCACTCTCCAGGTGGTTCTGTGATTTAACTTGACAGAATTAGCCCCCAGTGCCAGCTTCTGCCAGCTGATGCTGTGGCAAAACCCAACCAACCCTCACCCACTCTAATTGTAGTTTGCACGAGCAGGAAAACTCAGCCCAGCCTGGCTTTTCCCTGATCTAGTCCACATGAGGCGCACAGGTGTTGTAGCCCTGCCTAGTCTGGTCTGCCCCCATCCCAGCTCAAGCTCTCCCGTGGGAGTAGCTGTCCAGCAAGGGAACCCCCATGTTCCCCCTGCCAGCTCCACCTCCTCCCTTCCTGGTTCTCACGTGTGCTGTTAGGCGCTGCGATCACACTCGGTACAGGTAACCTCACCTTGGCATTCTGTATTGTGCACTGGTTTTTGTCATGACCAAACCTGGCTCAACCCACACTCTGTTCCCGTGCTCGAATTCACCAGTGGATGATGTGAACTGATTCAGCCTGGTCTGCCCCCGACCCATGCCGATTGTATGCCAGTGGGAAACTTTCCATGGCCTGTTCTGAGCTGTTTCCTATCATGCTTCTTGCGCTTACCTGCAGGGTCTGTGTCCTGCCAGAGGAGTTGCCCAGGCTCCTCCATCAGATTTTGCGCATACCAATATCAGATTTTTGCACATACCAGGGGGTCCATGAGCCAGCCCTACTCAGTTCACCTCCTGTCCTAGCAGGAATAGTGGCTTTTCCTGACTGGCCTTCAACCCAATCTGGTTCTTGCTGTTGGATGGTTCAGCCCAGCCACGGCTCGTCCATACCCACATACAGCTCACCTATGACTCAGTAGGGTCAGAGACCTAGCCTAGTCCGTCCCTGGTCTATCTCCCCACATCTATCCTGGTCCTCCAGAACACACCAGAAGGTGTTGGAATCTGGCCCGGCTTGGTGTGTCCAGTCCCAGTTCACACTTGTGTAAAGGAAGACTACAACTGTTTCTTGATCAGAACGCAGCCCCCATTCCAGCCCATGTGCCTCTTGGTGGGAACCTCAACCTAGCTAGGGTGTCCCCTTAGCTCCCTAACCGGGCATGTTCCCAGCCATAGATCACACGCATGCCAGTGGTTGCTCTGACTCAGCTTGGCTCAGCTCCTCACCTGTCCCGACCGCTGCCTTAGACACTGTGGCTTAGTGTCCCTGGCTCACGCAGACCAGTAGGTGCAAGAGCCTATCTTGGCATGACCTGTGCTCCATTCTGGTTTCTAATTTTACTTATGGGCTAAGGCTTGCTCAGTCCTGCCTGGTACATCCCGTTCCATTACCAATTCACACATTGGCCAGCCATTGGAGCTACTTTGCCCAGCTTGTCCAACCCCCAGGTCTGGACCACATGTTCACCAGCAGGAGCTATGACTCGCCAGGGGAGTTTCCCAAGTTCCTCCACTTGATCCACTCCCAGACCCAATTCTCATACATGCCATTGGGTTTTAGGCCAGTGCCAGGCGCAGTCTGGACTTCCATTTGGCATTGTATGAGCTGGTGAATGTTGTAGCCCAGCCCACCCCACACCCTATTCAGGATACACATTCAGGTGCTGCTGCCTTGACCAGTCCAGATTGTTATTGGTTCCTTAACCTGTGATTGATGGCAGGCTCCTTGGTCACACCTAGCTTAGTCCATCACCACCCCATCTCTTGAACTAACCAGTGAGGCTAGAATTTCCACAGAGTTTGGCCCACATATTCCCCACAGAATCTACCCCCAGATATGTTTCTCTCGTGTGCTACTTTATTTCATGGCCCTGCCTAATGTGACCTGACTCCTGATCCACCATCATTTCAGGTAATAGGATATGATCCTGCTTGACAAGCCCCGAGTCTTAGGTTTTGAATGGACTGGTGTTCAGTGGTGAGCATTGTTCAGCGACTACAAGTTCTTCAAAGGAAAAGTTACTCTGTCGATGGGAATCTTTAGGATTGATTCACATCCCAGAAGCACAGTGGGTTCAACATGGAGCTACATAAGCAGCAATTCAAAAAACCAAAACCCTAGAGTTCCCGGCCGGGCAGCCAGCAGGTGGAGCCTGGCGCCAAATGGCACGCTGGCCACCCAGGGACAGCTCACCATGTGTATGCGGTGGCTGGAGTCAGGGATCCAAGCATGGAGACGACCTGGCGTGGCACCCATCAGCAGCCAGTAGGCTGCTGGAAGTTTCAACCCCCAAGCCCAAGGTCGCGCTCCTTCCCGATCCCATCCCCCGCCCAGTGGTGGTGATGGGTGGGCCCTGGGCCTGCTTTTTCTCTTTAATTTTTTTTTTTAAAGTCAGATTTATAGAGAGGAGGAGATAGAGAGAGAAAGATCTTCCATCTGTTGGTTCACTCCTCAAGTGGCTGCAATGGCCAGAGTTGAGCTGATCCGAAGCCAGAAGCCAGGAGCTTCTTCTTGGTCTCCTACATAGGTGCAAGGTCCCAAGGAATTGGGCCATCCTTGACTGCTTTCCTAGACTACCAGCAGGGAGCAGGATGGGAAGTGGCGCAGCTGGATTAGAACAAGCACTTATATGGGATCCCAACAGATGCAAGGTGAAGACTTTATTTACTGGGCTACAACACCAGGCTCACCGCACTGTTTTTCTTTCTTTCTTTCTTTCTTTCTTTCTTTCTTTCTTTCTTTCTTTCTTTCTTTCTTTCTTTCTTTCTTTCTTCTTTATTCTTTCTTTCTTTCTTTCTTTCTTTCTTCTTTCTTCTTTCTTTCTTTCTTTCTTTCTTCTTTCTTTCTTTCTTTCTTTCTTCTTTCTTTCTTCTTTCTTTCTTTCTTTCTGATTTATTTATTTAGGAAAGACAGACAAAAAGGAGGGACCAAGAGAAAGATCTTCTTGTTTAAACTGTATGGATTTAATTTTTGATAATTTTCACATATTTGATTAGGGTGCGAAGAGTCAAGCTGTAGAGGAAAGTGGGTTAGACCATTGTTTTCATATTCTCGTTTTTCCTTCCTGTATCTGGGAGGAGGGGAGAGATAAGGAGAGAAGCCACATCCAGCCTCCCAACCATCCCAGAGTTCCCCATGTGGAGCATGCTCCAAGGGTCCTGCTCAAGTGGTTTTGATAGTTCAACAGTTCTATATCGCTGCCAATCTCGCCATTCCAAACACAATGAAATCTCTCCAGATTCCACTGGCTGACATAGTTCACCTTAGACTCTCCATTTACCCAGATATTCACTGACAACTCTTGGCTGGGTAGTTGATTGATTTGTTTTGTGCCCATCCTATGTTATGGTACCAGGTGTCCTCTGCAGGCTCCAGTGTACTGCCATATCCTCCATGTGCATCTGGATATGCTGTCCACTGCTTGGTCAAAGCCACTGAGCAGGCCAGGCTCTGACACATGCACTCCATGGTCAGACCATGGAACCTGTAATTCTCTCCATGGCCGAAATTATGAGTTCAGCGGTTCAGTTGGGGGAATTTCCAAAAAAACTTCATCTGTGGTGATCCCAGAACTGATTCTTGTGTGTGCCTGTCAATATACAGGGCCTGGCACAATTGATCGCCCAAATCGGCCTATGCACACACTGGTAGTTGCAATTTTTGAGTCAGTTGTCTCCAGCCCTGTCTTTTATGCAAACCAATGGTTGTTGCAGTCCAGCCTGATCCTGCCCACTGCATACTTGGCCTCTGTGCAAACCAGTGGGAGTTGTAGCCTAGTTGGAGCGACCTGCAAAACCCCCCACCAGGCCTACCCCTGCCCTGGTTCCCATGCTTGCCAGTATGTACAGCCGACTGGCCCAGTCTGTCCCACATCCCATTCAGCTCTCTTACATGTCAATGGGCATTGAAGCCTATTTCAACCCAACCAGCTCCCCTATCTAGCCCATTCATGTGCTAGCAGGTGCCATTCTCTGTCTAGCCATGCCTGTCCCAGTCCTGATTCTCATGCTTACCAGTGGGAATGGCAACCCAAGAGGGAGATACCCATTATTTCCCTGATGGGCTCACTCCCACTCCTGGATCTTGCACTCTCCAGGTGGTTCTGCAGCTTAGTTCGATAGAGTTTTTTTCCCATACCAGCATCTGCTAGCTGATGCTGTGGCAAAGCCCAACCAACCCTCACCCACTCTGGCTATGCATATACCAGTAGGCACAGTCTGCCCAGCCTGGCTTTCACTTGATCCAACTCACATGCAGGCCAACAGATGTTGTAGCCCTGCCCAGCCTGGTCTGCCCCCAATCCCAGCTCTCAAGCTCACCAATGGGAATTGTGGCCCAGCAGGGAAGCTCCCTGTAGGCCCCCCTATTGGATTTGCCTGTTCTCCCCGGTCTCATATGTGCTGGTTGGGCGCTGCAGCCCAGTCTGGCATGGCCTGCCTCACCTTGGCATTTGCCAGTGAGTGTTGTAGCCTGGCCTGGGCTGAGCTGGTCCCTATCATGGTTCTTGCACTCACCTGCAGGGACTGTGTCCTGACAGAGGAGTTTCCCAAGCTCCTCCATCAGAACCTCTTCCAATGCCAGATCTCGTGCATACCAGTGGATCTATGGGCCAGCCCTGTTAAGTCCACCTCCTGTCCTAGCAGGAACAGTGGCCTTTCCTGACTATCCCTCACTCATTCTTGCTCTTACTGTTGGGTGCTACAGCCCAGTCAAGCCTAGTCCACACCCAGACATAGCTCACACATAGCTCAGCAAGGGAAGAAACCTAGCCAAGCCCGTCCTACACCTACCACGGTTCTCAAAATCACCAGCAAGTGCTGGAGTCTAGCCCAGTGTGGCACACCCCAGAGCCAGTCCACACTTGAGCCAAGGGAGACTATAGCCATGCCCAGACTAGACAGCAGCCCCTACTCAGGCACCCGCGCTCACCAGTGGGACCCATAACCTAGCCAGGGCATCCTCTTAGCTATCCAACCAGGCCTATTCACAGCCACAAATCTCATGCATATGCCAGTGGTTGTTCTGACCTAGCTTGGCATAGTCCTTTCCCTGTCTTGGCCTTGCCTTCAGATACTGTAGCCTGGCCTGGCCCAGCCGACCCCCAGTTCCAACTCTCGCTGGGGGGTGCTGAAACCTAGCCCTGCTCAGTCTGCTCTCATCCCTGGCTCATGCAAACCAGTAGGTATGGCAGCCTAGCCCAGCATGACCTACACTCCATCTTGGTTTCTGTACTTGCCTGTGAGCTATGGTTTTCTCAGGCCTGCCCAGTCTTTCCCTTTCCAAAACAAACTTACACACTAGCTGACAGATGGAGTTAACCTGCCCAACCTGCCCAACACCCAGGCCTGGATCATGTGCTCATGAGCAGGAGCTATGACCCACTAGAGGAGTTGCCAGGTTCTCCCACTCAGGCCGCTCCCAGACCCAGATCTCATGCATGCCAGTGGGTGCTTGGCCCTTACCAGGCATGGCCTGCCCCATCTTCCAGGCCTTTATATGAGCTGGTGTGACCTGGCCCACTCCACACCCTGTTTTGGGTGCTCATGCGGGTGCTGCAGCCTGGACCTGCCCCACTTGTTCTCAGCCCCTGTACCAGTGAGCATTGGTGAGTTTCATGATGACACCTAACTCAGTCCATCACCATCCCAACTCTCAAGCTAACCAGTGGGACTTGTAATTCCATAGGATTTGGCCCACATATTCCCCACAGAATCCACCCCAGAACCTGGTTCTCTTGAATGCTGGTTGGTGTCATGGCCCTGTCTAATGCAACCCATCCCCTGATCCAACACTCACTGTCAGGTACTGGGATCTAGCCTTGCCAGACAGGCCCCCAGCCATAGCTTGCCTGTGGTGGTCAGCCATGTTCCATGCTAATAAGCCCAATCCAGGACTCCCATGTGTCCTGGTGCATCAGTTTGACTCACACAGATATCCCAGTGTCTTCCCTCCAAACCACCAGGTGTCAGTACTCTGTACTTACCTGCAAATACAGTGGCCCTGTTGTTGGGTGTCCCTCAAGATTCATTTCTCACCTACACATACAGTGGCATTACCCACGGATGTCCCTAGGCAGTAATTCCATACCCCCAAGATCCCAGAGCTTGCCGCTGGGCTTCCAGTGGGCAAAGCCCAGCACCAGTTGGTGCTCTGGCTGCCCATAAGCCCAGGACTCTCCCCCTGCCCAGCAGCAGTGGTTGGGAAGCTATGATCCCCAGCAGGAGGCCTGGCTTGGCACAGGTTCCCCCAGACACCCACATTGCTGCTCCGACTTACCTGGACCAACATGGTAGTGGAGGGCAGAGCCATGAGAGAAAAATCTATTCTTCAGTTTATTGCCTAAGTGGTCACAATGACTGGAGCTGAGGCAATCCAAACCCAGAAGCCAGAAGCCTCTTCCAGGTCTTCCATGTGAGTGAAGGGTGCCAGGGCCTTGAGCCGTCCTCCACTGCTTTCCCAGGCCACAAGCAGGGAGTTGGACAGGAAGCAGGGCAGCCAGGACATAAACCCGCACCCATATGTGAAGCTGGTACTTGAAGCGGAGGATTAGTTCATTGAACCATTGCGCCAGGACCCTCCCCCTGCTTGTTTTTATTTCTTATTCGCAAGTCAGAAAGAGATAGACAGAGGTTTTTCATCTGTTCAAATTCTTTTTTTTAAGATTTATTTTATTTTTATGACAAAGTCAGATATACCGAGAGGATGAGAGATAGAGAGGAAGATCTTCCGTCCAATGATTCACTCCCTAAGTGAGCGCAATGGCTGGTGCTGTGCTGATCCAAAGCCAGGAGCCAAGAACCTCCTCCAGGTCTCCTACATGGGTGCAGGGTCCCAAAGCATTGGACCATCCTCTACTGCTTTCCCAGGCCACAAGCAGGATGGGAAGTGGGGCTGCTGGGATTAGAACTGGCGCCCATATGGGATCCTGGCATGTTCAAGGAGAGGAATTTAGCCGCTAGGCCATGCCGCCGGGCCTGTTCAAATTCTTAAAATAAGCAGATCTGGTGACTGGAACTCCTTCTGGGTCTGCCATGTGAGTGACAAAGCCCAGTACACTTGGCTGCCCTCCTGGGTGTGCATTAACAGGGAGCTGGAATTGAGAGCAGAGTAGTCAGGACTCAACCCAGGCACTCTGACCTGGGATGCAGGCATCCCACATGGTGATTTAACCACTTGTGCACCACATACGCATTATATATTAAAAGGTTTATTTAACCCAGTGTGGTAACCTGGTGGCTAAAGTCCTCGCCTTGAACGCACAGTATCCCATATGGGCACTGGTTCTAATCCTGGAGCTCTGCTTCACATCCGTTAAACCTTGGGACCCTGCAACCTTGTGGGAGATCCAGAAGAGGCTCCAGGCTCCTGGTTTCAGATCAGCGCAGCTCTGGCCTTTGTGGTCACTTGGGGAATGAATCAATGGATGAAAGATCTTTTTTTCTCTCTCCTCTTCTCTGCAGTTCCGATTTTCCAATAAAAAATAAAATAAATATTTTTAAAAATATTTATTTATTTTGCTTGAAAATGAGAGTTACAGAAAGAGATCTTCGATCTATTGGTTCACTCCCCAAATAGCTGCAATGGCCAGAGCTTGACTGGTCCCAGTCTCCCACAGGGAATATAGGGTCCAAGCACTTGGGCCATTCTGTGCTGCTTTCCCAGGCACATTTGCAGGGCGCTGAGTGGAAGTGAAGTGGTAAAAACTCAAAGTGGCACCTACATTGGATGCCTGCGCCACAGGCAGAGGATTGGCTTTCAGCATTATATTTTCATAATAGATTTGTTTTATTTTTGATGATCTTTACATACTTAAGAAGAATGCATGCCATGTGAACCACCGATTGGGATGGGAAGGATCAAGGGATGGGAGAATGTAGATGAGAGAACTGCTTCCAGTCTTCCTTTCCGTTTCTCTGTTTCTGGGGCAAGAGGGGAGAGGGGAAGAGGGCCACTCCCAGCAGTCTAACCACACCAGTACCCAAGAATGTGGGTTAGCAACTCAATATTATTGTAGGGTCACTGATTTGGAGCATTTTCTGAAGGTATTGCTCAAGTGGTTTAGATAGTTCTGAGACACTGTTGATTTCGTTGCTCCAAGGTTGAGGAAATCCCGCCAACATCCATTGGCTTACAGAGTGCACCTGCCCAGATACAGGCTGTCAGAGCTCGGCCAAGAGTGTGGTCCATTTTGTTCTGCCTTCCGTAGTATTAGACGTCCTCTGCAGGCATCAATGACTTCTTATGTCCCCAGTGTGTTCAGCATTGTATTTTTTTTTTCTTTTTATTTGAAAATTTATTTATCTCATTTATTGTTTTAAGGATTTTCTTTCTTTTTATTGGAAAGGCAGATTTTACAGAGAGAAGTAGAGACAGAGAGAAAGATTGTCCATCCACTGGCTCACTCATCAAATGGCCTCAATAGCTAGAGCTAAGCTGATCTGAAGCCAGGAGCCAGGAGCCTCTTTCAGTCTCCCACACAAGTGCAGGATCCCAGGGCTTTGCGCCATTCTCTACTACTTTTCCAGGCCATAAGCAAGGAGCCTGATGGGAAGTGGAGCAGCTGGGACACAAACCAGTGCCCATATAGATACCTTTGCATGCAAGATGAGGATTTAGCCACTAGACTATCATGCTGGGCCCTATCTTATCTATTTTATAGACAAAAAAGCACACATAAAAAGAGTCAAATTTCCCACCCATCAGTTCACCTCCCAAATGCCTGCAATATCTGGTACTGATCCATGTCAAAGATGAGAAGCAAGAACTCAACCTTAGTCTTCCACATCAATGTCAGGAACCTAACTAATTGAATCGTCATCTTCTCCTCCCAAGGCATACATTAGTAGGAACTGAAATTGGGAGCAGAGCCAGCACTCCATCCCACACACTCTGATGGGGACACAGGTGTCCCATAGAACATCTTAATCACCACCCCAAACACTCTCAAATCTTATTTTTAAACAGAAAATATCATGCCATCATCCTGATTTCTTTATTCAAAGAAATATCTGTCTGTCTGTCTGTCTGTCTAAGAAGCAGAAAGAGAGAACATCCTGCAATCACATTTTCATTCCCAAAATGCTGGAGATATCTGGGGCCAATGTGAGAGCTGGAAACGCAACCCAGGTCTCCCAACATGGTTGCAGCAACCCAATAACTGAAGCCCTCTCCATCGCCTCCTGGAGTCTGTCTTAGCCAGAAACGGGAAGCAGAGGTCAGAGCTGGGAATCAAACCCCAGCACTGGGACCGGACATGGATATGTTCATCCCCCGGTTAAATACCTGCCCCACTCTGCTAAGTTCTTTTGAGCTTCCCTGGTTAGGTTATCTTCTGAAGAACTATGTTTTGGGCTGCAAAGGTAATGCAGTAGAAGCAGACAAAGATGACATCGGTCAGGATGGACACACTCAGCTATAAAGTTAATCATTTGTCAAATAGCTCAGAGTTGCTTGGTGGAATTCTTGCAAATGCTGATTGCTTTCAAAGCCGACTCTTGTGTCACAATGAATACAATTTCTGAGCATACTAAAACAGAATATGCTCTGTCTAATTCTTCTTAAGTATGCTTTCTTCCATTTTGCATACAAAGCAATTAAACAGTAGCAAAGTAAAATAAATGAATAGGTAAATAAATAAGCAAAATGGGAGGTATAGGTAAATAAATAAGCAAATAGGTGGTATGGTAGTCTAACCTTCTGTACAATGCCAGCATTTTATATGGATGCCGGTTGGAGTCCCCACTGCTCCACTTCCAATCTAGCTCACTGCTAATGGTCTGGGAAAGCAGTGAAGATGGCTCAAGTGCTTGGGCCCTTCTATCATGGAGGAAGCTCCCGACTGCTGGCTTCAGATCAGCTCAGCTCTGACCTTTGCAGCCATTTGGGGAAAGAACCAGCAGATGGGAGACCTTTTTTTAAATTTTATTTTATTTTATTTTATTTTTTATATCATTTTATGACACAGTTTCATAGACTCTGGAACTCCCCCAGCCCTTCCCCAAGCCCTCCCCCATACTGAATTCCTCCATATTGTTATAGTAGTACAGATCATAACCAGTCATGATTCCTTCATTGTGGGCATGGACCACAGCATTGTATTTTAAACAGCCTCACTGAGATGCAATCACTCCCCCATGCAAGTGTATGTTTCATTAGAATATTTAGTTGCGCCACCATCATCACACTCAATCTTAGCCATCGCCCCCAAAACTCTCCTATCCCTTCAGCCTCAAGCAACCACTGGCATGCCTTCCATCTGTGACTTTTCTCTTCTGAACATTTCAAATAGAATCACACAAGGTGTGCTTCTTCATGGCCAGCTTCTAACCGTACCACCATGCTGTCAGGGATCGTGGGTAGCATGAGTCAGTGCTTCATTCCTGCTTAGTGTTGAATAATATTCCATGTGTGGAATATACTGTACTTCTGATTTTCCATTTTACAGTTTGTAGCTATAAGGCTTCTTGCCCCCTTTCCTTTCTTTTCCCTCCCTTTCCTCCTCCTCTCTCTCTCCTCCCCATCGTCCTTGTGTTTTACGATCATATAGTCCTTCCACTGTATCTCCCTGCAGCTTTCTCAGTACTCATTTTTTTTAAAAGATTTATTCATTTTATTACAGCAGGATATACACAGAGGAGAAGAGACAGAGAGGAAGATCTTCCGTCCGATGATTCACTCCCCAAGTGAGCCGCAACAGGCCGATGCGCGCCGATCCGAAGCCGGGAACCTGGAACCTCTTCCAGGTCTCCCACGCGGGTGCAGGGTCCGAAAGCATTGGGCCATCCTCAACTGCTTTCCCAGGCCACAAGCAGGGAGCTGGATGAGAAGTGGAGCTGCCGGGATTAGAACCGGCACCCATATGGGATCCCGGGGCTTTCAAGGCGAGGACTTTAGCCGCTAGGCCACGCCGCCGGGCCCTCAGTACTCATTTTTAATGATCCATACTGACACGTGAACTTTGGGGGACACACTTAGCCACAGCACACATCCTTCTCTTACTGTCATCAAATCCTTCTTCCGACGGAGACCTGCGACTAGAGCTGGACCCCCAGATAATCCAGGATAATCTCCCTCCTCAATAGTCAAACATTAATCATAGCCTCCGAGCGGGCAAGTTCTCGGCAAGTTCTCTGGGGGCAACATTGGCAGGCTCCAGAGCTTAGCACATGGCTATTGTTGGGCTATTACTCAGCCTGCTACAGCTCTTGATGAAAACACCCATGTCTTTTCTAATGTTAGGAGATAAATACAGTCCTCACTTGGAAAACCAGGATACGACTGGTCTACAGCCTGACAACTGGGCTGGCTGCTTTCCCCCTACTTCCGGGTGAGTGGGCAGATACAACCACCCTATAGACTCTTCACTGGCAAAAGGGGCAAGTTCAATCCAGAGAGGGAAAGGGACAAATACCTAAAAGAAATTTCTGGAAAACTTTCTCTGACTCAGGAAATAACTTTCTTTTCAGCAATAATTCAGTTAATTATTTTTTTTTTTTTTATTTGGGGGACAGAGGGAGAACGCTCCTATTTTTAGGTCACTCCTCAAAGGCCTCAGACAGCTAACACAAGGTAGAGCCAAAACCAGAAGTCAGGAACTCCATCTAGATTTCTCACATGAGCAGTGGGAACCTGAACACCTGACTCCCCAGGAAGGCACTTACAGGAAGCTGGGGTCAGGAATAAAGCTTGTGGGCCCACTATGATGGACCTTGTGGGCCTGGTGCCATGTCTCAATGGGGGGGTGGATTTTATTTTTGAAAATCTTTATATGGTTAATAAGGGTGCAAAGTTTCAAGGGCTAGGGGAAAGTGGGTAAGACAATTATTTTCACATTCTCGCTCTTTTTTTCTGTATCTGGGGTAAAGGGGGAGATAAAGGGAGAAGCCCCACCCAGCCTCCCACCCATCCCAGGTCCCTGATGTGGAGTATGCTCCGGGGGTCCTGTTCAAGCAGTTTTGATAGTTTTGATAGTTCAACAGTTCTGAATTGCTGTCAATCTCGCCATTCCAAGCACAATGAGGTTGCTGCAGAATCCACTGGTTGACATAAGTCCACCTTAGAGTCTCTGTTTGCCCAGTTTTTCACTGCCAACATATGGCTGATAAACCCTCACCTTGCATACGCTGGGATCCCATATGGGTGCCAGTTCTAATCCCGGCAGCCCGCTTCCCATTCAGATACCTGCTTGTGGCCTGAGAAAGCAATAGAGCACAGCCCAAAGCCTTGGGACCCTGCACCCACATGAGAGATCCAGAAGAAGCTCCTGGCTCCTGGTTTCAGGTCAGCTCAGCTCTAGCCATTGTAGTCATTTGGGGAGTGAACCAGCAGATGGAAGATCTTCTTCTCTGTCTCTCCTTCTCTCTATAAATCTGATATACCTTTCCAATAAAAATAAATAGCTTAAAAACAAACAAAAAAAAGTGAAGCTTCTATAAAACCCAAGTGCTGATATGACATCAGGGCCTCTCAAACAGTGTCCCAAAACTAAGCCAGATAACCTGGCCCTGTTTCAGGACATTTATGTCTGTTACCTCTGAAAAAGCAGTTTTCCAGGTGAAGCTTTTTACAGAATGAGGTAATTCTAACTTAGACTTGGAAACCTCTTGCCTGAAATCACAAAGGTAGGGAGTCACAGGACCAGGACCCTGAACTCTTATTGTATAGTCTGAGCTCAGGGAGCCAGGGACTAGCCCACCACACCAAGCCACCTATTGGTAAACAGAAGCTCCCCAGCTTTTAACACATTCTTCTGTTCTTGACATTGGCCCTGGATAGTAGTTAGACCAGAATTACAACCCTGAGATGATGTATATCATTTAGGCACTCAAGTTCCGTCATCTCTGATGCCTCAAGGACCAGAGTCCAGAGTCTGTGCCTGGCACCCTCTTGTCAGCGCTGGGACAAGCAACCTGTTTGTTAGACACGCTGTCCTTTCAGGGCCCCAAGGGCCCCCGCCCACCAGCCTCCAGGTTGAATCACTGCCCAGGGCTCTTTCACAACCTGTTTGTGCATTAGTAGCAGACAGGAGAAGGTCACTGAGTGACTGTGTCTTCTGGAGCCCCTAGACGGATAGGGGCCTTCCAGGAACAGGTGCAGGTAGAGTGTGGCTCACCCAGGCCTACTCCGATTTTCACCCAGAGGTTTCTTCAGCTTCTTTTAGGCTCTCTCTTTAACCTGGGTGAACAGAACCAAGGGAAGTTTCAACAAACCTCACTTCCTTATCTGGAAAATAGGAACTATCCAAGGGGTCTTCAAAAGTTTATGAAAGGGCATGGATGTTTAGGGGCTGCTGCTGGGGAAGCCTACATTCCACATCAGCATGCCCTGGCTGTATGTGCTCCTGACCTAACTTCCTGCCAGTGCACTCTGGGAGGCAGCAGATGGTAAGCCAAGTGCTTGGGCCCCTGCACCCACATGAGGAGACATAGATGGAGTTCCAGGCTTGTAAGCTTCCAGCAGGCCCAGCCCCAGCTGTTACAGGTATTTGGGAGGTGAACAGCAGATGTAGGCTCTCTCACTTTCTCTCTGTTGTTCTTTCAAATAAGTAAGTAGATAAATATTTAAAAACAAAAATTCCATGGAGGAGCAGCTGTTAGACCTAGTAGTTAAGACACCCACACCTCATTTCAGAAGTACCTGGAGGTTCAATACCCACTTCTAGCTCCTAAGTCCAGCTCCCCACTAATGCAGACCCTAGGAAGCAGTAGGTAATGGTACTAGATTCCTGCTACCCATGGAGGAGACCAGAATGAATTCCAGGCTCCTGGCTTTGGCCTAGTCCACTCCCACGTATTGTGGGCATTTGGGGAGTGAGCCAGCAGATGGCAGATCTTCCTACACTTCTGCTTTGCAGATAAAAATAAATAAAACAAAAATTTCACAGCAAATGCATACGATGAAAAAACTATGCAGAGTTCAATATGCTTTTCAGCTTTATTCTTTCTGAAGATTTATTTATTTTTATTAGAAAGGCAGATTTAAAGAGAGAAGCAGAGACAGAAATGTCTTCCATTTGCTGATTCACTCCCCAAATGGCCTAAACGGTCTGAGCTGAGCCAATACAAAGCCAGGAGCTTCTTTCAGGTCTCCTGTGTGGGTACAGGGTTCCAAGGACCTAAGTCATCCTCCTCCACTTTCCCAGGCCTTAATCAGAGAGTTGGATCACAAGTGGAGCAGCCACAACTCAAACTGGCACCCATATGGGATGCTGGCACTGTAGGTGGAGGCCTCGCCTATGACGCCACAGCACTGGCCCAGAATTTAATACATTTTTACAACAAAAATGAATATTGTTTTAATTTAATTTCTACAATTTTTTGAAGTACCCTCACACCTGTATCAAATGATTACATTTTATGCCCTGCACCGTCTAGTCTTTACAACAGACTGATGCAGTAGAAGTTATTACTCCATTTTATAACAAAGATACTGAGGACCAGAGACATATGTCATGACCAAAGTCATACCACCAGCCAGAGCAAGGTCAGGCAGGAACCCCTAGTTCATACAGGTAGAGAGCTTGGGTTCAGAAGGGAACATCAAGAGGACAGCATGACAGTCTTGCAAGCGCTTGCCAGCCCACATGGAGTCATTTAGGCAGGTCCCTTCCCCTCTGAGGGTTGGTTTCCCCATCTGTTCTGTGGAATGATAGACAAGAAGGGAGACACATGAATCTACTTTCCCAGGCATGAAGGCAGGAAATTGGACCAAAAGTGGAGCAGGAGCCTACATCATGGTGCAGAACTCTAAGCTGCAGTCTGTGGCACTGGTATCCCATGTGGGTGCTGGTTCAACTCCCGGCTGCTGCACTTCCCATCCACCTTCCTGCTTATGGTCTGGAAAAGAGGATGGTCTGTTCGCTGTCCAGCAGTGATGGACTTGGTGCATGGAACCAATAAGAATACATGTGGACTACTGACTGATGGTCAATAGTTTACTAACAGCAGCAGACTTTTAAAGACAAATGGCGTGGGGGCTCGGCAGTGTGGCCTAGTGGCTAAGGTCCTCGCCTTGATCCCATATGGCCGCTGGTTCTAATCCCGGCAGCTCCACTTCCTCTCCATCTCTTCTCTTCTCAGTATATCTGACTTTGTAATAAAAATAAAATAAATCTTTAAAAAAAAAAAAAAAAAAGACAAATGGCGTGTAGGAATCTGGGAGGAGGGTTTGAGGAATATGCATTTCAATAGCAAGAGGGAGTCTCTTTTCCTTGGTCTGCTAGTTTCCCTGCTTAGGAGAGAAGCACCTCTCTCCTAACAATTGTTTTATACATACAATCGATTGTTCTCATACAAATGGTATTCAATCAATTATTCTCACGCAAATGATATCCAATCAACTGTCCTCCTACAATGGCTCAAAGCCTTGGCCTCTGCACCCACTGGGAAATTCCTGGCTACTGGCTTCCAATTGGCTTAGCTCCGGCCATTGCAGCCATTTCAGAAGTTAACCAGCAGATGAAAGATCCTTTTCTCTGTCTCTTCTTCTCTCTTTAACTCTGCCTTTCAAATAAGAAGCAGCCGAGTCTTGAACCAGTGGTGTCACAGGCAGCAGCTTTACCTACTATGCCAACCCCACGCTTTCACTTTTTGTAAATTTATAGTCTCACAACTTCATATCTGAAAGTCTTTTTTTTTTCTAAGATTAACTTATTTTTATTGCAAAGTCACATATACAGAGAGGAGGAAGAGACAGAGAGGAAGATCTTCCATCTGATGATTTACTCCCCAAGTGGCTTCAATGACCAGAGCTGAGCCAATCCAAAACCAGGAGCCCGGAGCAGGGTCCCAAGGACTTGGACCATCCTCAACTGCTTTCCCAGGCCACAAGCAGGGAGCTGGATGGGAAGTGGGGCTGCCAGGACATGAACCCTCACCCATATGTGGATCCCAACGTATGCAAGGTGAGGACTTTCGCTGCTGGGCCACCACACCAGGCCTGTTTTTCTTTTCTTTTTTTTTATTTATATATTTTCTTACTTGAAAAGCAGTTACATGAGATATATATACACACACACACATGTAGAAAGAGAGAGAGATTTTTTTCATACTCTAGTTACTGCCCCAAATGGCTGCAACAAACTGAGGCTGGGGAAAGTCGAAACCAGGAGCCAGGAGCTTCATCTGGGTCTCCAGGTGGGAGGCAGGGTTTCAAGTACTTGGGCCATCTTCCACTGCTTTGCCAGGAAATTATCAGGGAGCTCAATTGGAGTGGAGCAGCCTGAACTTGAACTGGTGTCCATATTGGATGTTGGTAGTACGTGGTAGCTTTACCTGCTATACAATAGTTGTTAGTTATTTTTTTAAGAATTATTTATTTTATTACAAAGTCAGATATACAGAGAGGAGGAGAGACAGAGAGGAAGATCTTCCGTCCGATGATTCACTCCCCAAGTGAGCCGCAACGGGCTGGTGCGCGCCAATCCGATGCCGGGAACCAGGAACCTCTTCCGGGTCTCCCACGCGGGTGCAGTGTCCCAATGCATTGGGCCGTCCTCAACTGCTTCCCCAGGCCACAAGCAGGGAGCTGGATGGGAAGTGGAGCTGCCGGGATTAGAGCCGGCGCGCATCTGGGATCCCGGGGCGCACTCAAGGCGAAGACTTTAGCTGCTAGGCCACTGCGCCAGGCCCAGTTGTTAGTTATTTAAAAAGATGGGAGAGTTCTAGTTCATAGGATGTTACAATATTATTACACGCAGCTAATTCCCGCAACCTGGTTCTTTACCGTGAGCTGAAATTACCAGACGCAACGAGGCATTTTAGGAGGTTTATTCCAACGGAGCAGGAACAAGGTAGAGGTGGTGAAGATCAGGAAAGAAGGAAGAAGGGGAGAGCAAAGAAGAGCGGGCAAAGGAGAGAAGAGAGAGGGAGAGAGAAGAGGAGATAAGAGAGAGAGCCGCACCTGGGGGGGCCTTTTTGTCTGCCAGGCGTATTGGGTGGGGATTGGGAGGGATTGAGGCCAGGCCCCCAGGGGATTGGTGCCTGCAGGTGAATGCCTAGGGATGATTGGCGAGTGGGCGGAGTTGGGGAAGGAGCTGGAAGATTGGGGTGGGATTCTCAGGTGGAATGCCAGGTTACATCTGATTGGTGGACGGCTGGCCCGGCGGGAACTTCATGAGCTGTGAGGAAGAAGGAATGACGCCGGGTCCAGGGAAGGATATTGGAATAACTCCTTACAATAGTGCTGCTTCCCCCCACAACAAATGTATGTATTTATTTATTTGAAAGACAGAATGACAAAGAGAAAGGGAAAGACAGAAGAAGAGAGAGATCTTCCATTTATTGATTCATTCCCCAGACTCCTGTAAGTATAGGCTAATCCAGGCCAAAACCAGTAGCCAGGTATTCCATCCTGTTCTCCCCTATAGGTGGCAGAAACACAAGTACTTGAGCCATCATTGGCCATCTCCCAGGTATGGAGTAATCAGGATTCAAACCAGGTATTCCCATGTGGAGTGCAGACGCCCCAAGCAGTGGATTATGCAAAGTATTCCAAAGCAGCACCTGGGGTCTTCCAAAGCACTGGTAAGTTAACATGCACCCTTCTGCTTCACCACCAACTCTTCCTCGGCTTCTTTACATCCTCTGGACTGTACAGTCTCCCCTAGAAAAATATTTGCTATGGGGTTATACCTGGTGGTCTAGGATCCTTTGACCTTAATGGTAATAAGATCTGAAGGGGGCCAGATACCAACACTTTTACTTACAGTATACAATGTAGTTGGCTAGAAATTTAAAGAACCTTTACAGATGCACAGAAAGTGCTTATCCCATAGCCTGGCACCTGCTAAGCACTCATTGAGGGGGAACTGGCCCAGGACCTCCATCCAGGAAACTGGAGATCCAGTGGGTTAATTATCCTCAGAATGAAAACAACCCTAACTCTCCAGACAGCCTGGGAGGAGACAAACCCAAACAGACAGTTACAGTTCAGCTAAAACAGAGCTAATCTTTAATCTTTTATGGATACGTGTAATATATTAACTAGGATAGCTTAGGCCCTTGAGGCACTCCACACCTGGTCAACCAGAGGCTAGATTGGGTTGGCCCGGCTAAGTTGAAGGGAGCAAGTAAATAGGTCAATTATCCTTCTATTGCAGACTTTCTTAGACACCTGCCTGGAGGTTCCATAGATGATGCCACCTGTTGATGCAGTGGGCAGGGAGGAAAGGTGAACTCTGGAGTCAGCACCTAATGAACAACATGCATGAAATAGCTTGAGATGTTTTACCTGTCTTTCAGCAACCCGATCTCCTTAAAAACAAGAGTGGAATCATCATGCATTATTTGTCACTGGTGTCTGTTGTTAGGGTTACGATTGATAATAATACTGTCACTATCATAATAGGAAAAACAATCCAAAGGTACAGACTTACTAAGTCTAGGTGTCTCTGGGAATTATGAAATCATAAAGTTCAACTAATGAATGATCTCAACTCTCTCACAAGCATTTTATGTCTGTGTTTATCAGTCTTCAGCTGACAATACATAGATTCATGCATTTCACTATTGGCCAGAATTCTGCCATTAAATAAATACTGTGACTTAAGAGTACATAGCACTTGGACCCGGCAGCGTGGCCTAGCGGCTAAAGTCCTCACCTTAAACACGCCGGGATCCCATATGGGTGCCAGTTCTGGTCCCGGCAGCCCCACTCACTTCCCATCCAGCTCCCTGCTTGTGGCCTGGGAAAACAGTCGAGGACGGCCCAATGCTTTGGGACCCTGCACCCGCGTGGGAGACCCAGAGGGGGCTCCTGGTTCCCGGCTTCAGATTGGCACAGTACTGGCTGTTGCGCTCACTTGGGGAGTGAATCATCGGACAGAAGATCTTCCTCTCTGTCTCTCCTCCTCTCTGTATATCTGACTTTGTAATAAAAATTTAAAAATCTTTTAAAAAAGAGTACATAGCACCTAAGAATCAAAGAGATATAATATTTCAACTTCTTACACTGGGCAAGAATTCTTCAGGCTCCAGTCTGGGATTCAATACCTGTTTTTTTTTTTTTTTTTTTTTTTACCAGAAGGCCAGTTTATTTCTTATCCAGGCTCCTGGCCCTATTGCCATTTTCTTTTAGTCTTTATTTTTAATATTGTTCACACAGTTGAGAGGGATGCAAGCACATGCGGACCTATGATTAGGGTGGGGAAGGTCAAGGTATGGAGGAAGGTGGGTGGGACAAATGTCTCATACTTTTCTTCTTATTCTCCTGATTTGCTGGTGGAGAAAAGGGAACCACTCCTTGCTGTCAAACCACATCAGTACCCAGGAATGGGGAACAGCCATTTGATGATGCGTTAGAGACCCTGATATGGAGAAGAATGTCTCCAGGATGTTACCTGAGTAGATTTAATAGTTTTGAGATGTCGTTGGCTTCACTGCACCAGAGTTGAGAAAACTTTTCCAAGATCTATTGGCTGACCAAGTCTACCTCACTGTGCATCTAGACCACACACTTGCTGCAAAGCTTGGCCAGGAGAGTTGTTCAATCTGTTTTGCTTTCCATCATCTTACAAGGCACTACACATGCTCCACTGGTCTAGATAAGCTGGCTGTCACAAACCCTGCGTGCATCTGGACACACTCTCCACTACCAGGTCCCACTTCCATTAGTGAAAACCATTACGGCTCGGCAGTTTCTTACATGAAGCTAAATCTGTCTCCCTATAGTTCTACGCGGTAGTTCTCGTCCTGACCTCTGGAATTACACAAAAAAGCTAAAACTTTCCTTAGAAAATTTCTTTTCCAGGCCGTTACCAACTAAATATGTTTCTTGAAAATGTATATGCAGAATTCCAACCTGCTTAAGTATGATGGGCATGTGTTTGTGAGGTAATTGGGTCATGAGGTCACAGACCTCAGGAGTAGGATTAGAGCCCTTGTAGAAAGGAACACAAAAGAGATGAATTTTCTTTCAGCAATGTGAGGGTGTAACATGAGAGCTGTCCAGAAGCCATGAAAAGAGCACTAAGCAGAAACCAGATTTGTCAGCTCTCTGTGGTAACTGGTGATAGAGTAAAACTAAAACAAAGGACCGGACTCGGAAGCCTATTGACTACAGTCCTCGCCTTGCATGCACCAGAATCCCATATGGGCGCTGGTTCTAATCCCAGCAGCCCCACTCACTTCCCATCCAGCTCCCTGCCTGTGGCCTGGGAAAGCAGTTGAGGACGGCCCAGAGCCTTGGGACCCTGCACCCACATAGGAGACCTGGAAGAAGTACCTGATTCCTGGCTTCTGGCTTTGGATCAGCTCAGCTCTGGCTGTTGCAGCCACTTAGGGAGTGAGCCAACAGATGGAAGATTTTCCTCTCTGTCTCTCCTCCTCTCTGTATATCTGACTTTGCAATACAAATATATAAATCTTAAAAATAAAATAAACTTTATAAAAAATCTGAAACAGGGCCCGGCGGCGTGGCCTAGCGGCTAAAGTCCTCGCCTTGAAAGCCCCGGGATCCCATATGGGCGCCGGTTCTAGTCCCGGCAGCTCCACTTTCCATCCGGCTCCCTGCTTGTGGCCTGGGGAAGCAGTTGAGTACGGCCCAATGCATTGGGACACTGCACCCGCATGGGAGATCCGGAGGAGGTACCAGGTTCCCGGCATCGGATCGGCGTGCACCGGCCCGTTGCGGCTCACTTGGGGAGTGAATCATCGGACGGAAGATCTTCCTCTCTGTCTCTCCTCCTCTGTGTATATCTGGCTGTAATAAAATGAATAAATCTTTTTAAAAAAAAATCTGAAACAAATAAGCCTGCTTTGTGGTGTAGTGAGTAGAGTTGCTGCCAAAAGGTCTGGGCTCTGGTTCAACACATGGTTGCTCCACTTTTTTTTTTTAGATTATTTTTTTTTTATTATTACAAAAGGCAGATTTACAGAGAGAAGGAGAGACAGAAAGATCTTCTATTCACTGGTTCATTCCCCAAGTGGCTGCAATGGCCAGAGCTGAGTCAATCCAAAGCCAGGGGCTTCTTCCTGATCTCCCACATGGGGGCAGAATCCCAAGGCTTTGGGCTATCTTTGACTGCTTTCCCAGGCCACAGGCAGGGAGCTGGATGGGAAGCAGGGCCACTGTGATTAGAACTGGTGCCCATATGGGATCCTAGGCATGCAAGGTGAGGACTTTAACCACTAGATACTGGGCCCCATACTCTGGGCCCCATACTGGGCCCTTTAACTCTGGCTTTTTAAGTAAATAAATCTTTTTTCTTTAAGAGGAACTAGAGCAGAGCAGAATCGTAAGACAACAAATAAATCAGATCTGAGTTTTCATCTCAATTCTGTACTTGCTAACAAAGCACTGCTTGTCTTCACTGAACCTATTTCCTCATCTGCAAAGTTGGCTGTAGTACTCATTGTTATGAGAAATAAATGAGAAAAATGTGACTCACCTCTGGCACCTGATGTCAGTAAATGTGACATCGTCTGTTTCTCTTTCTTCAATTCCTTCTGCCTCTGTTACATTTTATGTATTAGAAGTTTGGGGTTGTTTTTTTTAAGATTTATTTATTTTTATTGGATATACAGAGAGGAGGAGAGACAGAGAAGAAGATCTTCCACCCAATGGTTCACTCCCCAAGTGGCTGCAATACCCAGAGCTGAGCTAATCCGAAGCCAGGAGCCAGGAACTTCCTCTGGGTCTCCCATACGGGTACAGGGTCCCAAGGCTTTGGGCTGTCCTCGACTGCTTTCCCAGGCCACAAGCAGGGAGCTGGATGGGAAGTGAGTGGGGCTGCTGGGATTAGAACTGGCACCCATATGAGATCCCGGCATGTGCAAGGTGAGGACTTTAACCATTATGTTATCGCACCAGGTCCTATATATTGGAAGTTTGATGCCCAAATCTACCTTTTCCAAGTTAACTGTTCCCCAGTTCCTAAACCATTTTCCTAAAGCTGATTCTGGTTCCTTACATCCCTATAGTATAGAGTAAGGGCAGCACTGATCGTCTATGAAGTTAATTAACTTGTCTAGGGTCAAAGCAGCTGTAGCCAAGATTCAAATCGAGCGGTCAGGCTCTGAAGTCATACCCTCCAATCTAGATCATCCAGCAGTGTTGTCCGATAGATACAATGTGAGTCACAGCACTGAGCTACATTTCCTAGGAGCCACATTTCAAAAAGTGAAATTAGATTTAATAAGTTATTTTTACTTAACCCAAAATACTCAAATAGTACAATTTAAGCATGTACTTAACACAAAATTTCTGAGGAATAAGCATTGTGGTATGGTAGGTTAAGCTGCCATTTGTAACATGAGCATCCCATATTGGAGATTAAGTCTCAGCTGTTCCATTTCCAATCCGGTTCCACGAATGCACCAAGGAAAGCAGCAGAAGATGGTCACAGTTAGGTTCCTGTCACCCACATGGGACACCCAGATAGAGTTTCAGTTTCCTGGCTCTGACCTGGCCCAGCCTTGGCTTTTGCAGATATTTGGGAAGTGAATGAGCAGGCGGGAGATGAGTTTCTGTCTCTCCTTCCCTCTCACTACTATGCTTATATGAGATGCTGGCATTGCATTCTGGAACCGACCTTGAAAATCTGTAATTTTAATGTTGGGGTAGGAGAAAAGGCAACAGATCAAGTAATTGTTAACATGTCACCCAGAAAAATGAGCTGTGAAGAAATATACAGCAAGATGTGGAAAACATACAGAGAGTACATGGTCATTTTACTTTAAAAATTTTTCATTTGAAATGAATAAATGCCAGGAGGCATCGCTTCCATTTGGTGATTGACCCCTCGATCGTCCTCAGCAGCCAAGGCTGCCTCAAGCTTAAGCCAGGAGCCCAGAACTCCATTTGGGTCCTCTCATGTGGGTGAGTGGCAGCGACACAAACATTTCAGCCACCCTCTGCTGCCTCCTAGATGCATCAGCAGGAGAACCAGGACTTGAACCATGTGTTCTGCTAGGTGACATGTGCATCCCAAGCAGCAGTTTAACCCACTGCACCACCCTATTCATGACATGGATTGCGATTTTTAAACAGATGGTCAGGCGAGCCGACTCTAATAAAAAAAGAATTAGAAAGAGACCAAAAGGAAGCAAGAGAGCGGACACTGCAATTCAGAGGGAGAAGATAGATTCTGTACAATTGTTTGTACAGTGGTATGAGGGTTTGTGCAATTGCAAAAGACTTAAGCTGAGGGCATGCTTGACATGTTCAAGTTACAGCAATGACAACAGTATGGCTGGAGCTGATGGGTGGGGCAAAAGTGGACTGGCTCAGAAGAGGATGCTTGATAATAAATCATCAGGCAGGTAACGGGGTAAGAGCAGACTGTCTAGGTTTAATAAGGATTTTTTTTTTTCTTTCTGAGTGGTAGAGGAATGAGACAAAGTGATGAGGTCCCTGAAGAGAATTAGATCAGAAAGTACTGGTTACACTTGTACCTGTTACACAGGCTGTGTGGATAGGAAGCTGCTAACTCATGTCAGCTCTCTGCTGGAGGAGATTGAAAAGCTACCATTGAGTAAGAATAGGGAGGCAGATCCATTTTAATTCTCATTAGGTAATTCTAGAAAGCCAGTACAGGAAGTGCCCATATGTAGTGTTGCAGTTTATGTTGATAGTTTATTGCATACATGGAGACTATTCAAATACTAGTTTGCCTCTCAGCCCAGTCTAGTGATTGAGAAATGTTAAATATATGAACTTTTCTCTTCCTTTGCTATCATTAACGTTATTTTTTTTAAAAAAGATTTATTTATTTTTATTGTAAAGTCAGATATACAGAGAGGAAGAGAGACAGAGAGGAAGATCCTCCATCTAATGATTCACTTCCCAAGTGACCTCAACGGCCGATCCTATGCCGATCCGAAGCCAGGATCCTGGAACCTCTTCCGGTCTCCCACGCGGGTGCAGGGTCCCAAGGCTTTGGACTGTCCTCGACTGCCTTCCCAGGCCACAAGCAGGGAGCTGGACGGGAAGTGGAACAGCCGGGATTAGAACCGGCGCCCATATGGGATCCTGGGGTGTTCAAGGCGAGGACTTTAGCCGCTAGGTCACGCCTCCAGGCCCTAACATTATTTTTTATGCTGAAACACATATATTTAGAATTAGAAAGCTGGATGCAGTTTAGATTATCCCAATTTTTTTTTAAGATTTATTTATTTTTATTGCAAAGTCAGATATACAGAGAGGAGGAGAGACAGAGAGGAAGATCTTCTGTCCGATGATTCACTCCCCACGTGAGTGCAACGGCCAGAGCTGCACCGATCCAAAGCCAGGAACCAGGTACTTTCTCCAGGTCTCCTATACGGGTGCAGGGTCCCAAGGCTTTGGGCTATCTTCGACTGCTTTTCCCAGGCCACAAGTAGGGAGCTGGATGGAAAGTGAGTGGGGCTGCCGGGATTAGAACCGGCGCCTATAGGGGATGCTGGCACGTTCAAGGCAAGGACGTTAGCCACTAAGCACCAGGCCCCGATGATCCCAATTTTGTTGGCAACAGCCAGAACATCATAATCAGGAGCCACCGCACGTACGCCTTCTTATTCTGTCAGGCCTGACCAGGGTATTGACTTTGGCCACATCAATGTCCTAGAGCTTTTCACAGCTTGTTTGATCCGGTGCTACTTGTCCTTGACATCCACAATGAACACGAGTGAGTTGTCTTCTATTTTCTTCATAAAAGACTCTGGTCAGGGGGAACTTGATGATGGTGTAGTGGTCAAGCTTATTCCTCCTGGGGGCGCTCTTCCGGGGGTATTTGGGCTGTGGGCGCAGGCGCTGTGTCTTCGGTCGCTGGAATGTGGGTGACCTGTGGGTCTTCTTCTTGTGGCTGTGGACACTTTCAGAACCGCCTTCTTGGCCTTCAGCGGCTTCGCTTTGGCTGCGGCTTTGGGAGGGACAGGAGCTTCCTTTTTCGCTTTCCACGCCATCTTGGTGATAAGGATTTCCTGCTATCATTACCTTTAATAATTGGGGAAATTCGGCCCCCAGAAGCTGCCCTTTCCCGGGGGTGATGGGCAGCAAGATGGCGTCTGCCAGCAGGGTCGTTCAGGTAGTCAAGCCACATACCCCATTAATAAGGTTTCCCGACCGAAGAGATAATCCTAAGCCCAATGTGTCAGAAGCTTCGAGAGCCACAGGCCTGCCTCACTCCTCTACACAGCACGCCACGGGGAGAAGGTCACCAGGCTTGCTGATGTACCAGGGCCCTGCGGACACTGCAGAAATCATTAAGTCACTGCCACAGAAATACAGAAGGAAACCCATACCTCAGGAGGAAATGGAATTTACCCAGCGAGGAGGTCCCGAATAATCACCGTGGCTGCTGCTTGTCACCAGACAGAAGACTTGTCTCTACAATAAAGGACTCCCAAAATGGCACATGGAAAATTGTATATGCAACAACTTTAATAAATATTCTGTAAAAATCATGAAAAAAAATAGTAATTGGGGAAATTCACTGTGGGCGCAGGGAGCCCATCAACCCAGAAGGCAGTATGATGAAGAGATGAACTTGATGCCAGGGAGATCCACGCTTGAATTCAAGTTCTGCCATTTGCTGACTGAGAGGCCTTGGGCAACTCACTTTCCCTTTCTGGATCAATTTCCTGTCCTGTAAAGTGCAGAAAGCGTGGATTTCTACACACATACAAGTCGGCTGCTACATAGTAGCTGCTCACTAATTAGTAGCTTTGTGATAGATACAACATATAGAAGGAAGATGAGGTGTACACAAAGCATACTCAATGAGAAAGAATGTACCTGCTAAATAGAAAATAATAGCAGCTACCATTTACTGAGTGCTTCTAAGCCAGGTGCTGTGCTAAGCATTTTCTAACTACCTCATTTACTTTGGCTACTCCCCTCCTGTACTGTTATTATCTCCACTGTACAAAAAGGAAGCTGAGGCTCAGAGAGGGGAAGTGAGCTGCCCAAGCTTGCACAGCTCTGAGCACTGAGCCTCATACTGTCAGCATAGAAATCCAGTCCTGGGAGCCCTAAGCTTCATTCAGGTTTTTACCACATTCTTTATTCATTTCCTCTCTGTTTTACTTATTTTTTTCCTTTAAGTTTAACCCTACCTCAAAATATCAGCTGAGGACCCACCACAGTGGCCTGGCAGCTAAAAGTCCTAAACTTGACCACACTGGAATTCCATATGGGCAGTGATTCTAATCCCAGCAGCCCCATTTCCCATCCAGCTCCCTGCTTGTGGCCTGGGAAAGCAGTTGAGGATGGCCCAAAGCCTTGGGATCCTGCACTTGCGTGCGAGACCCGGAACAAGTACCTGGCTTTGGATCAGTTCAGCTCCGGCCGTTGTGGCCACTTGGGGAGTGAATCATCGGACAGAAGATCTTCCTCTCTGTCTTTCCTCCTCTCTATATATACACCTGACTTTCCAATAAAAAATAAATCTTTTAAAAAATATCAGCTGACATTTGGGTCAATATTACAGCACTGTGAAGGGACTTTGTGGATTTGACCTAGTGTTTGCCCAGGCAAAGACAGATGCAGTTCTAACCTCCTTGAATCACAACTCTGGGAAAACTCTATTTGGGTCCTCCCACATGGGTGGATGGCAGCAACACCAACATCTGAGCCACCATCTGCTGCCTCCAGATGCATTAGCAGGACGGTGAAGCTGAGTGGCAAGGATGGAAACTCATATGTTGCGAGGCATCATGTGACTTACCAGGTGGGTCAGGATGCATGTCCTACGCTGTGGGCACTTGTTGCAACCATTCGCGTTCTATGTAACGACCAGTTTGTGGCCAGTTTCTCCTCCTACTCCACACTCTTTCAGTGTGATCTTGTCCCATTTTATTTTTAAGATTTATTTATCTTTATTGGAAAGTCGCATATACAGAGGAGAGACAGCGAGGAAGATCTTCCATCCGATGATTCACTCCCCAAGTGACCACAATGACTGGAGCTGAGCCGATCTAAAGCCAGGAACCAGGAGCTTCTTCTAGGTCTCCCATACAGGTGCAGGGTCCCAACTTTACTGATTTCCCAGGACACAAGCAGGGAGCTGGATAGGAAGCAGGACTGCTGGGATTAGAACTGGCTCCCATATGAGATCTTGGCACATGCAAGGCAAGGACTTCAGGCACTAGGCTATTGCACCAGGCCCACCTCCTCCTGGTTTTAAAATGGTTTTTAGAAAATCAGTAGCTGGGCCCAGCGGCGTGGCCTAGCGGCTAAAGTCCTCGCCTTGAAAGCCCCGGGATAACACATGGGCGCCGGTTCTAATCCCAGCAGCTCCACTCCCCATCCGGCTCCCTGCTTGTGGCCTGGGAAGGCAGTCGAGGACGGCCCAAAGCTTTGGGACTCTGCACCCGCGTGGGAGACCCGGAAGAGGTTCCTGGTTCCTGGCTTCGGATCGGCGCGCACCGGCCCGTTGAGGTCACTTGGGGAGTGAATCATCAGACGGAAGATCTTCCTCTCTGTCTCTCCTCCTCTCTGTATATCTGACTGTAATAAAATAAATAAAAATCTTTTTAAAAAAAGAAAAGAAAATCAGTAGCATGTTATTTAACTTAATGGCATTGTAAATTTCTATTTTTCTTCCTGTTGTTCATTTTGTTTTGTGGCTCTTAATTTAAAGGGATGTATAGTAACTGTGTAATGGAGACTATCATATCCAGATGTGAGGATACAATGCAGTATGCATCTCTACTTCCAGATCAAAGATGAACTCCCAATGAAACTGCTAACTATACCTTGACAACAACGTGCTGGGCTCTCTGACATTGTCCATGCCCACAATGATGGGCATATGATTGTTTATAAAGAACTATACTAGTTTAATAGTATAGGGCGGGAGGGGTTTTGGGGAGGAGATAAGGGAAATTCCAGGGCCTATGAAATTGTATCATAAAATGATAGTAATAATAATAGTGGAACAGAAAAAAAAACTTGTTTGAGAGGCAAGAAACAGAGAGACAAAGCCTCAACCTTCCAATCCATCAGTTGGAAGGCTGCAACCGTGGCCTGCACCAAGGGTGAGGCAAAGAACTGCTGCTCATTCTACCCCTCCCCCGTGTTTGTCAAGTTCTTTTAAAAGGTGAAGAAACCCCAGACACACACACCCTAATCCGTCATTCTTATTCCTTTAAATAACATCCAGGAGGCTAGGCCCAGACCCCACCCCACACTTGGCCTTTGGGGTGTTCCGTGGCACCTCAGCGTGCCTACATATTGGCCCGCCTCCACTATGCTTTGCAACTCAGAAGTCCTGTCAGAACCACCTAAGGTAGAAACACCACCACCACCACCATCCTGTCTTCGGCTCAGGCTTCTCCTTCAACTATCCCATTTCTTTTACATTAATAACATTTCTCTCTCTCAGTTACCTCACAGCCTTACAGACCTGGAGAAGCCAAGGCTGTGCAAAGCTTCTAGCCCGGCTTGCTTCCCCAGGCCATCCTTTCCCAAGCATGTCACAGGCAGTTTCTCCATTCAGTGCCTGCCCCTCCTCGGAGCTGCTGCTTTTCATTATATAGCCCCAGAAGTGAGATTCACAAATCAGAAGGACAAAGCTATTTTCAATTTTCTCACGCACCTCCGTACTATGTCCTCCAGCAGTTACCTATTTCACATTCCCGCCCCCAGCCAGAATCCATAACCACGAGATTTCCTACACAAAACATCTCCAAGCCTTTCAAATTGAAGACAACCTTTTCTACAGGCCATCCCATGACGTCACCGCCGTGTAACTCCCTGAGGAACGCCCCCAAAGGAGACGGCCCACAGCCCCGGGCACTGCGCATGCGCCTCTGGCCAAGTTTGGCCCTATCGCCACCCTTACCTGACCGGGAGGCGGTGTCGAGGTTTTGGCTTCCTGGGCCTTCCTGCCAGAACGAGGCAGAGGAGCGGTCCTTGTGGCCGGGCTCGTCCGGGGCGGGGACTGGTTATCGTTGAGCGGCGGACGAGTCGAGGTGAGTGTGATTCCCGGCGTGGCGAGAATTGGAGCGCTGTGCCCGCCCATTTGTCGTGTAAGTGCGCGTGTGTCTGCACGCGGGCCGTGGGGGATTCATTGCATCTTGATGCGAGAACTGCACGCCCTTTGAGGAAAACCTGTTTTTTCATCTGTTGCAGGCCCTGCTCCTGGCTGTGAGTGTCGCTGGGCCCCTTCGAATCGCCGCGGCCTCCTCTCTGGCAGGTGCACAAGTCAGGTTAGGTTCTGACTGTAGTCATCTGTCATTCGCACCACGTGGTCTCAGAGGTTCCGTAGTGTTGGATTCGCTTTCATTTTCATTCATTCTTTTTGGAGAGCTGGGGAACTCCCACACACTGACCGGCTTACTCCCCCACTCCTGAGAAGGGGCTCAATACCCGTCTCCCACGGAAGTGGCAGGGGCCTAACTCCTTGCACCTTCGCCTGCGCTTCCCAGGGTGGGCATAAGCAAGAGGCTGGAGTCGGGAACAGAACAGGGACCCCCAGTCCAAGCACCCCAATAAGGAGCTGTGGGAATCCCAGCAGGTGCCTTTAACCCACACCTGCTTTGCTTTAAAGGAGATGATGTGGAGGGTCGCACAGGTAGCTTCTAAAGCTTCCCAGCTTCAATCTTGATGATTCCATTGTATAACCTCTACAATCATATCTTTTTCTGTTTCTGCTGTCCGTGCTTGAGAGTAGCCGCCTCAGTAGCTACTTGAACTATTTTGAGTGAAAGACTTAATTTCAGGACCAGTACCAACATAGATGTGATGTCTGTCCACACCTATGATGTCTTAATGAATGCTACCCTTTTTGCAGGTGTATTCTGTGCCTGATCTGCCTGGGCAACTCTGAGTCCAATTTTGCTGTCTTCAGCTTAATCAGGTACCATGGAGGCCCCGCCGGTCACCATGATGCCCGTCACGGGGGGCACCATCAACATGATGGAGTACCTGCTGCAGGGTAAGTGAGTCGGGCAGTTTCAACAACTTGTTTTCATGCTCTTGTTTGGTTTTTCTGGAGACAACTGTTACGTAGTCAACAGACAACACTTCAGGTGTAAAGCCACTTTTCAAAATAAATAAATGTTTTAATGGCAGAGTTGGACAAACAGAGAGATCTTCATCCACTGGTTTATCCCCATGTGGCCACAACGGCTGGGACTGGATCAGCTGAAGCCAGCAGTCAAGAGTTTCATCTTGGTCTCTATGTGGGTGTAGGGACCCAAAGACTTGACTAGAAATGGAGAATAATTGTTGAAGTGAATGACAAGATAAAAGTATTACTAAATTCTTCATAGCTACTATTGCCTGTTACAGGCTCTGGGCTCAAGGCCTGCTGAAAATAAGCATGAACAGAGAAGGCCCACGTGCTTTCTAGTAGATGTAAGACATTGAAAGGGAGGGGCTGACACAGTGGCGTAACAAACTAATCCTCCACCTGCAGTGTCAGCATTCCCTATGGGTGCTGGTTGCATCCTGGCCACTCCACTTCCCATCCAGCTCCCTGCTTGTAGCCTGGGAAGGCAGCAGAGGATGGCCCAAGTCCTTGGGCCTCTGCACCCACATGGGAGACTTTGAAGAAGCTCCTGGCTCCTGATATCAGATCAGCTCAGCTCTGGTCATTGTGGCCATTTAGAGAGTGACCCAACAGATGAAAGATCTTCTCTCTGTGTAAAAATCTGCCTGCCCAATAAAAATATATTTTAAAACCCCACATAATTCTTTTTTTAAAAGATTTATTTATCTTTATTGGAAAGGCAAATCAGATTTATGGAGGGAAGGAGAAACAAAGATCTTCTGTCTGCTAGTTCACTCCCCAAATGGCTTCAGTGGCCAGAGTTGAACCCATCCAAAGCCAGGAGCCAGGAGCATCTTCTGGGTCTCCCACATGGGTGCAGGGTCCCAAGGCTTGGGCCATCCTCTACTGCTTTCCCAGGCTACAAGCAGGAGCTGAATGGGAAATATAGCAGCCGGGACATGAACTGGTGCCCATGTGGGATCCTGGTGCTTGCAAAGTGAGGATTTAGCCATTGAGCTATCATGCCAGGCCCATGATAGCTCAGTGGCTAAATCCTCACTTTAATTCTTTAAAAAAAAAAAACAAAAAGAGAGAGAGAGAGATCTAAAGGAAACTACTTTCCCTAATGGTCTGGAATACATTGGCAGTGTAACTCTGGAAGTCTCAGGTCTGGGCCCTGTGTGTCAGAAATATTATACTGAGCTGTTTGGGTTTTTCTCTCTGGGTTTTCACCTTCTGGGAGTCCTGTGATTCCTCATGTCTGATAGGACTAAGCAGTGCCTTTTCCCTCACCAGGAAGCGTTCTGGACCACAGTTTGGAAAGCCTTATCCACCGCCTGCGCGGTTTGTGTGACAACATGGAGCCCGAGACCTTCCTGGACCATGAGATGGTGTTCCTCCTCAAGGGTCAGCAGGCCAGCCCGTTTGTTCTGAGGGCAAGGCGCTCCATGGATAGGGCGGGCACCCCCTGGCACCTGCGTTACCTGGGACAGCCAGAAATGGGAGACAAGAACCGCCATGCCCTGGTGCGAAACTGCGTGGACATTGCCACCTCCGAGAACCTCACCGACTTCCTGATGGAGATGGGCTTCCGCATGGACCATGAGTTTGTGGCCAAGGGTCACTTGTTCCGGAAGGGCATCATGAAGATAGTGGTGTACAAGGTCTTCCGCATCCTCGTACCAGGAAACCCGGACAGTACCGAGGCCTTGTCCCTATCGTACCTGGTGGAGTTAAGTGTCGTTGCGCCAGCTGGGCAGGACATGGTGTCTGATGACATGAGGAACTTTGCTGAACAGCTGAAACCTCTTGTCCACCTGGAGAAAATAGACCCCAAAAGGCTCATGTGACCAAGAGGACCTGTTGGCATTTTGAAAACTAACTGCAGCTTTTAGGAAAACAGTGGGCAGTGGGATGGCCCAGTTCACTGTGGCAGCCGGACATTCTTCCTTGCCCTGTTCCTCTAGTGTGGTGATTTGACTTCTGGGTTGCCTTCCTAAGTGAAAGGCTCAGGATGGCACTGTGAAGCTGCTATATGTTCACTTTTGGAGAGAAAAAGAAAACCTCTTACTGTTTATATTTGATGTTTGTAGCATAATATGAACTGTGTTCTTTGGGAGTGAAGGTTACGAGAAGTGCCCGTAATTCTGTGATTTTAATTTCTTGCTCCTTTACCCTACTAATTTCATTACCAGTTGGAGCCCCAAAAATGACAATTGTTAGTTTTAATTTGAAAGATGATAATTTTTATCACATTTGTTGCTGAAAAATTTTTTGAAATAGAAACAAAAATAATACTAGCCAACACTATGTAATGGTTCTATTTTGGTGCATTTCCTTCTGGTTTTTGAGAACTCCCCCATCCACTGGTTCACTTCTGAATTACCCATCGTGCTTGGGGCTGAAGTCAGGAACTAACTGGGTCACACTGGTGGCAGGAAGCCTGTCACTGCTGTCTCCCAGGGTCTCTCTGGCAGGAATACAATCAGGAGCCAGAACTGGGAATAAAACCAGGTACTTCAGGCTGGAATAGAGTTAGCTTAACCACTACACCAAATGCCTACTCTGGTTTTATTTTATTTTATTTTATTTGGTCCTGGATATGCCTTTTTTTTTTCTGTTTTTTATTATTATTATTTTTTTAATTACATTGTATTATGTGACACAGTTTCATAGGTACTGGGATTCTCCCGACCCCTCTCCACACCCTCCCCCCTTGGTGGATTACTCCACTTAGTTACATAACCACAGTTCAAGTTCAGTTGAGATTCCCTCATTGCAAGCATAGAGTCCAGCATCTTATTTTCCTACTCTGGTTTTATTTGTAACAAATTTATATACATCAGATAACACTAATTTTTAAAATTCCATATATGTGAGTTTGTAGCTTTTTTATTTTTCCATCATTGTTATTAGCATCTTCTCAGCAAGTTAATCCATAGAATATTTACCAAAAGAAAGAAGCTCATTTTTTTTTCTTTAAAAAGAAATTATGTTGAAAGCCCTGGGGCTGGTGCTGTGGCATAAAGATAATCGTTTGCCTGCAGTGCTGACATTCCTTATAGGTGCCTGTTGAGTCCTGGCTGCTCTGCTTCCAATTCACCTTCCTACAGAGAAAGCAATGGAGGACGGCCCAAGTGCTGGGCTCCTGCATCCACGTGGGAGACCCAAAAGAAACTGACTCCTCGGCAGGGGAATATGGGGGTGCTCCCCTGCTGGACGGCTAATCCCACTGGAGAGTGTGAGCTGGGATGGGGGCAGACCAGACTAGGCAGGGCTACAACACCTGTGCGCCTCATGTGGACTAGATCAGGGAAAAGCCAGGCTGGGCTGATTATTCCTACTGGTGCAAACTACAACTAGAGTGGGTGAGGGTTTTTTGGGCTTTGCCACAGCATCAGGTGGCAGAAGCTGGCACTGGGGGCTAATTCTGTCAAGTCAAACCACAGAACCACCTGGAAAGTGCATAATCCAGGACTGGGAGTGGCCTAGAAGGGAATAGTTGGCTCCTCCCTCTTGGGTTACCACTCCCATGGGAAGGCATGAAAGGACAGGGGCTGGAGTGTCTAGACAGAGAGGCACCCAGCAATATCCGTGAGGGCTGGATAGTGGAGCTGGTTAGATGAAACTAAGCTTTAATACCCATTGACATGTATGAGAGCTGAATGGAATGTGGGACAGACTGGACTAGTCTGCTACACATACTGGCAAATCAGGGTAGCAGGCAGGCCTGGTGGGTGTTATTGTGTGTAGCTCTGACTAGGCTACAGCTCCCACTGGTTTATGTGAGTGCAGAGTGTGTGTGGGGCAGAGTCAGGCTGGACTACAACACCCATTGGTTCCAGTGGAAGACAGGGCTGGAAACAGAACCAACCCAGCAATTGCAACCACCAGCTGATTGAGGTGATGTACTGTGCCGGGCCCTGTGCTTGCTAGCACATTACAAGAATCTGGTCTGGGAACACCTCAGACAAAGTTTCTTTAGGGATCTCCCCAATTGAACTGCTGGACTCAAACCCTAAGCATGAAAAGACAAAGGACAGAACAAGTCAATCAACCACCTCAGCCATATGTTGGCAGTGAAAAACAGGGCAAATGGAGACTCTAAGATGGACTATGTCAATCAGTGGATTCTTCAACGACGTCATCGTGCTTGGAGTGGTGAGACTGGCAGCGATTCATAACTGTTGAACTGTCAAAACCAGTTGAGCAAGACCCTCGAAGCATGCCCCACATCAGGGACCTGGGGTGGGTGGGAGACTGGGTTGGGCTTCTCCCTTAAAACCCCCTTACCTCAGATACATGAAGGAAACAATGTGGAAATAATAGTCTTACCCATTTTCCTGTAGCCCTTGAACCTTTTTACCCTAATTAACTATGTAAAGATTGCCAAAAATATAAAAAAATGGAAAAAGTTAAAAAAAAAAAAAAAAGAAACTCTGGCTCCTAGCTTCAAACCAGCCCAGCTCTGACCACTGCAGCCATTTGGGTAGTGAAACCAGCAGATGGAAGATCATTCCTGTCCCTGTTTCTCTCTACATACATGTAAGTCTGAATTTCAAGTGAAATAATAATTTTTTTTTAAAGTCCAGAGTTATAGAAAATGAAAGAGAAAAAACTTGCATCTACTGCTTCACTCCCTAGATGGTGACAGTGATCACCTGGCCAGGCCAAAGCCAGCAGCTTCCTGCACCGGTCCCTGGCCCAAGCGCGTAGGCCACCATCCACCAACCCCCAGGTCAGCAGCACAGAGCTGCATTGCAAGTGGAGCAGCTGGGTTGCAAACCAGTGTCCATAGGGCATGCTGGCATTGCAGGTGCTTTACCCTGTGTGCCATTAGCACTGGCCCCATTTATGCTTATTTGATACTGCCCTCCTGAATGCTTCAGGTATGTGAAAGATCCTCATTTGTAAACAGCTAGATTTATTGATTTTATTACAAAGTCAGATATACAGAGAGGAGGAGAGACAGAGAGGAAGATCTTCCGTCCAGTGATTCAGACCACAACGGCTGGTGCTGTACCGATCGGAAACCAGGAACCAGGAACCTCCTCCAGGTCTCCCATATAGGTGCAGGGTCCCAAGGCATTGGGCCGTGCTCGACTGCTTTCCCAGGCCACAAGCAGGGAGCTGGATGGGAAGTAGAGCTGCCGGGATTAGAACCAGCGCCCATATGGGATTCTGGTGTGTTCAACGCTATGGCTTTAGCTGCTAGGCCATGGAGCCAGGCCCAAATATTTTCTATTATAATTGTTACCTGTATTCATTGTATTGATTTGCCATACTTATTATAGTTCATAGATTCATTTTGAACTTTCAGTTTGATTTGTGTTTTTTAAGATTTATTTATTTTTATTGCAAAGTCAGATGTATATATAGAGGAGGAGAGACAGAGAAGATCTTCTATCCAATGATTCACTCCCTAAGTTACCGCAACTGCTGGAGCTGAGCCAATCCAAAGCCAAGTGTCAGGAGTTTCATCTGGGTCTCCCGTGCAGTTGCAGGGTCCCTAGGCCTTGGACCATTCTCTACTGCTGCCTTCCCAGGCCACAAGCAAGAAGCTGGATGGGAAGTGGAGCAGCCAGGACATGAACTGGCAGTCAAATGGGATTCTGGCACTTACAAGCTGAGGATTCAGCCATTGAGCCATCACATTTTTTTTTAAGATTTATTTATTTATTTTTATTGTAAAGTCAGACATATATTAGAGGAGGAGAGAAAGAAAGATCTTCCATCCACTGATTCACTCCCCAAGTGACAGCAATGGCTGGTGCTGCGCCAATCCGAAGCCAGGAGGCAGGAACTTCCTCCAGATCTCCCATGCAGGTGCAGGGTCCCAAGGCTTTGGGCCATCTTCGAGTGCTTTCCCAGGCCACAGGCAGGGAGCTGGATGAGAGATGGAACTGCCGGGATTAGAACTGGCACCCATATGGGATTTCAGCGCATTTAAGGCGAGGACTTTAACTGTTAAGCTACTGCACCGGGCCCCGAGCCATAACATTAAAAATATATATATATTTCGGGGTTGGTGTGTTGTTGGTTTAAAACTACCTATGATGCTGGCATCCCATATGAGCACTGATTTAAGTGCTGGCTGCCCCATTTCCCAATCCAATTCCCTGCTAATGAGCCTGGGAATGCAGCTAAAGATGACCCAAGTCTTTTTGGCTCCTGCCACTCTATGGGAAATTTTGAATCCCAGTCTGGCTTCTACCTGACCTTGACCCAGTTACTGTAACCAGTTGGTGAGTGAACCAATGGATGGAAAAACTGTCTTGCTCCCTCTGTCACCTTGACTTTCAAATAAGTAAATAAATTGAAATCTCTCCCCCCCATACAGGGTCTTGGTACATGCAAGGCAAGGATTTATCCACTAGGCTATGGTGCTTGAACCTATGCAATACATTTTGTTCCTCTTAAAAATTAGCACCACAAGTGGGCATTGTGGTGCAATGGGCTAAGCTGTTGTCTGCAACACCAGCATCTGATATCAGAGCATTGGTTTGAGTCCCACTGCTCCACTTGCAGTCCAATTTCTTGCCAATACATTTTGGAAAATAACAGTATATGGGCCCCTGCCACCCATGTAGGAATTGTGAATTGAGTTTTGAGGCTTTGGATGAGCCCAGCAGAGATCTTTATGGTCATTTGGCATGTAACGCCATGCATGAAAGATCTCTTTGGCTTTTTCTCTGCTTTTCACATAGAAGAAAATTCTTTTAAAAGATTAGTTTTAGGCCTAGCGCTGTATCCTAACAGTTGGAGTCCTCGTCTTGAATGTACCGGGATCCCATATGGACGCCAGTTCTAATCCCAGCAGCCCTTCTTCCTATCAAGCTCCCTGCTTGTGGCTAGGGAAAGCAGTCAAAGAAAGCCCAAAGCCTTGGGACCCACATAGGAGACCCGGAAGAGGCTCCAGGCTCCTGCATTCAGATTAGCTCAGCTCTGGCCATTGTGGCCATTTGGGGAGTAAATCAACAAACGGAAGATCTTCCTGTCTCCCCTCCTTTCTGTATTTCTGACTTTCCAATGAAAATAAATACTTTTAAAAATTAGTGCTGTTTGTGTGGTGTGTTTTTGCTACTAACGTACATCAAATTCATGTCCTCCAACTTGCCTGTGCTTTGCTAGTCATGGTAACCATGTTAGTACTTTACTCTGTGATGGATATCACCTCACTTGCAATACAGAGAGTATTGGCACTTTCATCTGGTAGCTGAGAAGAAGTTCCTGGCTGTTGGCTCCAGACTGATCCAGCTCCTGCTGTTGTGAATATTTGAGGAATGAACCAGCAGATGGAAGATCTCTCTCTGTCTCTCTCTGCTTTTTTTCTAACTCTGCATTAAAAAAAAATCTTAAAATATTGGGAGGAGGTATCACTCTGGCATAATTGATTAAGATGCTACCTGTAGGGCCCGGCGCAGTGATCTAGTGGCTAGAATCCTCGCTTTGAACATGCTGGGATCCCATATGGGCACTGGTTCTCATCCCTGCTGCCCCACTTCCCATCCAGCTCCCTGCTGTGGCCTGGGAAAGCAGTCAAGGACAGCCCAAAACCTTGGGACCCTGCAACCATGTGGGAGACCTGGAGGAAGCTTCTGGCTCTCGGCGAGGCACTACCTGTTGCAGCCACTTGGGAAGTGAATCATCGGACGGAAGATCTTCCTCTCTGTCTCTCCTCCTCTCTGTATATCTGACTTTACAATAAAAATAAATAAATCTTCAAAAAAAAAAAAGATGTTACCTGTAGTTGCTGCATGCCTTATGGCCACTGGTTAAAGTCTCAGCTGCTCCACTTTTGATCCAGCTTCTTACCCATGTGCCTAGGAAAGCAGCAGAAAATGGCCCAAGTCCTGGCTTCTGTCTGAGGCTCACCCAATGCTGGCTGTTGCAGCCCTTTGGGGAGTGAACCAGCAGATGAAAGACCTCTCTGACTCTTGTTCTCAGCAACTCTTCCTTTCAAATAAAAATAATAAAATACAGAACTTTAAAGATTTCTAAACTTTTTTTACTTCTTGTACATTTGACAGAGCTCCCATCCTCTCTCCAAATGTCTATAACAGCTGCAGCCCAACCCCAGATGCCCAGTCCAGTGGCAGGGACCCAGCTGATTGAGTTATCACTTGCTGCCTCTCACAGCATCAGCAGGAAGCTGCTACCAGGACCCAGAACCAGGACTCGAACACAGGAACTCTTCTAATGGAGACAGCTTATCTCAGCAGAGTCTTAACCACTAAGCCAGATGTCCACCCCAGGCATTGACCTTATGGTTCAAATTTATTTTATTTGAACAGTCTTTACGTACTCATTGGACACAATTTTTTTCCTACATTTTATTACATCATAGTTCAGCATTCTAATTTAGGTCTTTAAGACCTTTGGAGTCCATCTTGTATAAAGTTTCAAGTAAAATCCCTTTTTTGTTTCTTGCCATGTTTTGCGGTCACCCTCTGGAAAGCGATCTTTCTGGTGCTTTGTGATGGTTTCCATTTTAGGCTTCACTTCTAAGCTCCCCATCCCGACACCAGCCTTTTTGTTGTTTCATGAGCAGCAACACACTGTTTTTATTATTGAGGCTTGGTGGCAGAGCTTGTTCTACCTGTAGAGCAAGTCTCCCAACATTTTTCCCCCTTCAAAATACACATTTACAGACCTCTACTCCTTCATATTCATTTTAGAGTATGTTTTAGTTGATCATCATTCTTACTGGAATTTTTTTTAAAGATTTATTTTTATTGTAAAGTCAGATATACAGAGAGGAGGAGAGACAGAGAGGAAGATCTTCCGTCCGAAGATTCACTCCCCAAGTGGATGTAATGGCCAGTGCTGCACCAATCCAAAGCCTAGAGCCAGGAACCTCCTCCAGATCTCCCACACAGGTGCAGGGTCCCAAGGCTTTGCGCCATCCTCGACTGCTTTCCCAGGCCACAAGCAGGGAACTGGATGGAAAGTGGGGCAGCTGGGATTAGAACCGGCGTCCAAATGGGATTTCAGCGCTTTCAGGGCGAGGACTTTAGCCACTAGGCCACACCGTTGGGCCCCTTACTGGAATTTTTAATGGAATATTCCTTGAATGTGTATAGTTTAATTTGGGGAAGAACTGACATCTTTTTCCAGAGCACTCCCTCCCAGGATTCAGTGTGGCTAGTTAGCTTTACTTCTCTCACATCTCCACTTAGATGTCAAAGTTTTCCTGACCAAAACCCCAAAATTTAGGAGATGACTCACTCCCGTCACTCTGTATCATTTTGTATTATTTAATTTTCAGTATTTTTATTACTACTTGATTATTTATTCACTATTTCTTTGTTATAATGTAAAGTTCAGGTGATAGTGTCGTGGTACAATGGGTTAAGATACCACGTGAGATTCCAACATCAGAACTCTGGTTCAAGTCCCAGCTGTCCTGCGTCCAATGTAGTTCCCTGCTGATGTGCCTGGCAAGGCAGCGTAACGCGGATCCAAATACTCGGGGGCTCTTTCCACCCAGGCAGGAGACTTGCATGTGGCTCCAGTCTTTGGCCTGGCCCAAACCTGACTGCTGCTGCCATTTGGGGAGTGACCTACTGGATGGAAAATCTTTCTCTATCTCTTCATGTTATTTTGCTCTCCTATAAATAAATACATGTGTAATTTTTTTGCTTGATAAATTTCTTTGGCATTGCTCTTAAACTAGTTGCTATAGAACAATACCCATTAAATTATACCTGTGTGTTAGTCTACTATCTGTCTTTACAAATAAAGTTTTATTGGAACACATCCACATTCATGTTGTCTGTGCCTACTTTTGTGCTACAACACAGATCTGAGTAGCTACATCAGAAACCACTGGCTCTTTACTGAAAAAAAAAATTGCCAGCCTTTGCAATACACTATAGTTGCTATTATACAAAATATTAGATATTTTTCCTTTTTTTGCTAGAAAATATTAGATTTTTATTAGATCAACTCAGCTCTAGCCATTGCAGCTGCCTGGGGAGTGAATCAACAGACAGAAGATCTTCTTCTCTCTCTTATCTCTCTCTCCTCCTCTCTGTATATCTGACTTTCCAATAAAAATAAATCTTAAAAAAAAAAAAAGCCTGGCTTGGAGTATTGTTCAAACTATTCTCTTTCTATCCTTTGAAGAGGCACTCAAAGACCTCTGTTGACTTAAATGAGTTGTCTGTCTTGTCTTATGTTCATTTGCTCTCTATTTTTGAGGCAACCAAGGTGGCCATACTTGCACCGCGTGCTCCAAGATCAGATCATGTGTCTATGTGATTGTGAGATCAGGCTCAGTCTGCCCCGTGCACCAGCCGATACAGGTACGAGTGGGTGCAGCTGCCGGCCAGTCCCGCCCTCAGCCTTGACTCGCATACATACTGGAAACAACCGTGATCTAGTTCAGCTCAGCCAGCCCCCAGGTAGAGCTCTCACATGCACCCGTAGGTGCTGCAGCCTACTTGGGGCACCCTGAAGGACCCCTATCAGGCCTGCCCCAGCCTCACTTTTCTATGTGCTGGCAGGTGCTGCAGCCTAGCCCAGCCCAGCTCACTCCCAGCCCTACCTCTCACACACATCAGTGGGTGCTGTGGCCTGGTAAGACCATTCCTTAAGATACCCTACCTGCCCTGGTTTTCACATGTGGTGTGGCCCAGCTAAGTGTGGCCTGGCACTGGCACTGTAATGCGCTGGCGGATGCTTCGGCCTCGCCAAGCCTGCCTGCCACCAGTCCTAGCTCTTGCCAGAGGGTGTACCCTGGCCTGGCTCACATCCAGCTGTGGCTCTTGCATGAACCTTCAGGTGCCTTGGCCTGACCCTGGCAGGCCCTCCGGATTCCCCCATCTATTCCACTCCATCTCAGCTCTCTGGATGACCTCCAGGAATAGTGGCCTGTCCACGAAATCCCTTAGGAATCATTTTATACATGTCAAACAAGCCTTCAGTGGCCCCATTTCAACTTGTCCCCAGTCCCCTGGTTCTGGACAATGCATGGCCCTCCTCTGTGTGTGTGGCAGCAATGGCAGCATGGCTACCCTGGCCTGTGCGCACCTAGGATGGGTCGGCAGGTGCTCTTGCCGCTCCCATCCCCCCAAATCTCAAAAATACATAGGTAGCTATCCCGGCACATGAAAGTTGGCATTAACCAGGTCCAGAATGCCAGACAGCTGTTGGCTGATTTTCTGCCAGCAGTGTAACACTTGCCCAGGTACAAGGCAACCTAGGCAGCTGCCCACAGCTGGGGGATGTGATTAATTCTATTGATAAATTTTCTGCTGTTGCCTTGGTTGTACTGCTGAGGTAACTTCTTTGCATCATAGTTTTTAGATAACCTGTTGAATTTGGGTACCTATTATCTTATTTTGGATGTTTTCATTGTAATGTTCCTTAACTGCCATCCTAAGGCCTATTTGATGTGACTACTCCCTGTTTTTTTTAACCTTCTGTGCTGGAACTGCAATCCAAGCACTCAGCAATGGCTAAGATACAGGTCTTGTTTTTAATAGCTCCCATTATAATGGCAGAAACAAACAGATTATACAATTTGTGTAATCATAAAAGCTATGCCAATAAGACTCCTTCTCAAAGCAAATATATCTTTTGCACTGACTAAGCGGCTGGTTTTCTTTCCTTTGGATATACCTCAATGCTCTTACTTATGTATTATCTATCTTAATACCTTTCACCTTTGCCTTTTCTGCTTATCTCTGCTTATGCTTCTCCTATACAAACAAGATAAAACAATGGAAAGCATATAATATAGTGGTTAAGAATCCCAAAACTCTGGGTAAACATTTGACCTAACAGTTAAGACAGGGTCAAAGTGCCTGGGTTCGATGGCCGGCTTCACTGCTGACTCCAGCTTTCTGCAGATGCAGACCCTGGGTGGTTCATGGGAGCCACAGATTGTGACCCTGGCCACGGTTGTTGAAGGCAATTAGGGGATGAACCAATGCATGGGATTGCTTTCTCTCAGTTTCTCTCGCAAATAAAATAAAATAATAAATTAAAAAAAATTTTTTTAAGATTCGAGCTTGAGGACCTGGTGCAGTAGTCTAGTGGCTAAAGTCCTCACCTTGAACATGCCTGGATTCTATACGGGCACTGGTTCTAATCCCAGCAGCCCTGCTTCCCATCCTTTCTCATTCCCTGCTTGTGGCCTGGAAAAGCAATGGAGGACGTCCCACAGCCTTGGAACCCCGCACCTGCATGGGAAACCTGCAAGAAGCTCCGGGCTCCTGGCTTCGGATTGGCTCAGCTCCAGCCGTTGCGTTCATTTGAGGAGTAAACCAGCAGATGGAGGGTTTTTCTCTCTGTGTTTCATCCTCTCTGTATATCTGATTTTCCAATAAAAATAAACAAATCTTTTTTTAAAAATTCACACTTGAGAAATAGAGATTTCACTTCTAGCCTTGTCGTTTACTAGCTATGTAATATCTGTCTCCACATTTGCAGAGAATCCATTTGCTTCTCTGTCCATTGAGAATGATAACAATAGTGACACCTGTATCATGATAAACTGTGAAGGCTTTTGATACAAAGGCGCATGGGTCACCAGCATTTTCCCTTCACCTGGGATTATTCCTGGAAAAGGTTCCTGAAGTCTCTCTCTCTCTCTCTCCCTTCCTCTGTCTTTCTGTGTGTGATTTTTTAAAATTTGAAATGCAGAGCAACAGAGAAAAAGAGACAGAGATGGTTCCATCATCAGCCACGTCCCCGGGCTCGTTGTCAGGAAGCTGGACCACAGCTGAGCAGTCGGGGCTGAAAGCAGCGCGCTGCGGAGAGCTGCTGACGCGGCAGCCTCCCTCGCCGCAGCACTCCACTGGCCCCCACGACTGACCTGTCAGGACGGCAGGTGAGAAGCACCCCTTGGCTCACTGTGCACTGCGTGCCCTGTGTGCACTTTTTTGTGCATACATTTTGCCTTCTACTTTACCATTTAATATTCATCTGTGTCTTGGGAGGTTATTGTAACTCCCAGAAAGTCTGCTTTTCAACTTCAGAATAAGCATAGTTAAGGTGCCTATTTCCATAGAGTTGTCATACAAATTAACTGATCACCGCGCCTAAGAGCCTGGCAGAGTTCCTGACACATGCGTACTTAACACAAGTTAGGCAGTTTTAACATTACTAACCTGATGGTTGAATGCTTCTGAAGGGGAAGGGCTGTGTCATGCGGGACTTCGGAGTCTGGAGACAAACTCCCCCATGAGTTCACCGCTTCAGCATGGTAAAACCACTCCAGGGCTTAGTCTCCTATTTGTCTAAAATGTTTTTGATCACAGCACCCTGTTCCTGGAAGCTGCTATAGGGATTAAATAAACTACTCTACTCATTTAACACTTATCACTGTGCCTGGCATCAATATTGATTTCGTTGATTGATTGTTACCACAGACAATGCTAACACTATTCTACTTAATGTCCGTAAACTTCCTATCTTAGCACTACTCATAGAAAAGTCTCTGAACTATTTGTTGAAGGGATGAGTGAACGAATTTGTGAAAGCTGACTTGTAGACCAAAGGAATCTTGCCTGTGTGGGTTGTTGCGTGTGAAGCTGGCATTCCTCATTCCACTTGGGTGAGTGGGTGTGAAAGCACGAGGCGCAGCTCCTGCAAAAAGCGGGAGCAGGCTCTGGGGAAGGGGAGCTGCGGATCCGGGGCTCTCGTCCACCGCTGAGCTGGCCACAGGTGCCCGTGATTAAGGCTTTTGCTTTGGCTCCCCACATCCTGGATCAGAGTGGCTCGAATCCGGCCTCTACTTTGAATCCAGCTTCCTGCTAACCTGCCTCCTAGGAGACAGCAAACCATAGCTCAGGGACCTGCCACACGTGTGGGAGACCTGCGTGAAGTTCTTGGCTCCTGCTTTGGTCTGGCTTAGCTCTGACTACTGTGGCTGTTTGGAAAGCGAATCGACAGATCAGAGTCCTCTCTCTCTCTCTCTCTATCCCCCTCTCTCTTTCTCACTCTACCTTTCAAATAAAAATAAATCAATATAATTTTAAAAAGAAAAAAACAGTCAACATTTAATATTCTATGTCTTATAAGTGAAAAAATTAACTTTGAAAAATTCCAGTATGTTCCAAAAATGCTAAAATTTATGATATTCCAATGAGCTAATCATAGGTTGTGGTTAGGACTTGCTTTTTTTTTTTTTAACATACTGGTTACTCAAAACCATGTCAATTCCATAATATTGCAAATTGCTGTTGATGTTATATTGGGACTCTTAATTGACTGGGATGATATTCTACCAGCTCTAACTTCGGACCAGAAATGGTCTCCCCAAGAAACTGTTCAACTCATCTGGACAATAAGTAGCTGGACTATAGGCTTGGTATATGTTTGCAAGGAAAGAATCTTGATTGAATTTGAACTGTAATACTGCATCAAGGTGGAGGAATCCACCAGGGGGGAGGGGAGGGGTAGGGGTAGGGGTGGGGGGATTCCCAGAGCCTATGAAACTGTCACATAATGCAAAATAATTAATAATAAATAAATAAATAAATAAATAAATAAATAAATAAATAAAATTTATGATATTCGCAGTCATGAGAAAGAATTGCCTTTTGGGATGAAGTAAAAATCAATGCAATGGTTGTTGAAAACCCAAGGAAATGATATGATGGATGTTTACAAAGACTTAGCATAAGGCCGGTAGTGATGTGAGAGATAGCAAAAATGGGAATAATCTGGATGGGGGATAATAACAGGGGGTGGAATAATGAAATTATATTTCTTTTTTTTTAGGATTTATTTATTTTGATTGAAAGAGTTACAGAACAAAGGAAAGCCATAGAGAGAGATCTTCCATCCACTATTTCACTCCCCAAACATCTGCAAAGGCTAGAGCTGGGCTGATCCGAAGCAGGGAACCAAGAGCCTCTTCTGGGTTTCTCAAGTGGATGCAGGGTCCTAAGGACTTGGGCCATCCTCTGCTGCCTTCCCAGGCCATTAGCAGGGAGCTACATGAGAAGTGGAGCAGCCAGGACTCAAACCGGTGCTCATGTAGGATGCTGGCTCCGCAGGTAGAACAGTGTCATGCTATGCCACTGCTCTGGCCCCATGAAATGATATTGCATCTATACAGTATAACATCTTGTACCATTCAAAAAGAATTTGTAGAAGTCAATTAAATGACATGGAAAAATATTCCAGATAGTTAAATGCACTAATTGTGTGAGTATGGGCAAATCACTTAACTTCTCTACTTCAGTCTCCTTATCGTTAAGTGAGAATACTAATACTGCCTTTCTTACAGATCATCCTGAGCTTTAAATGATTTATTCTGGGGGTCAGCGTTGTGTCACAGTGGGCTAAAATCCCAGTGTGACACCAGCATTAGATATCAGGGACAATTATAGTCAGCTGCTCCACTTTTTTTTCCTCAAAGATTTATTCACTCTAACTGAAAAAGACAGATTTTTACAGAAAAGAGACAGAGAGAAAGATCTTCCATCCTCTGGTTCACTCCCCAAATGGCCTCAGCAGTCATAGCTGAGCTGAACCAAAGCCAGGAGCCAGAAGATTCTTCTGGGTCTCCCTTGTGGACACAGGGCCCCAAGGCTTTGGGCCAACCTCCGCTGCTTTCCCAGGCCACAAGCAGGGAGCTGGATGGGAAGTGGGGCAGCCAGATCATGAGCCGTACCCTACGTGTGTTGCTGTGCTTAGAGGTGGAGGATTGTCCAGATGAGCCAATATACTGATGCTAGCTGCTCCGCTTCTGATCCGCCTCCCTGCTGATGCACCTGGAAGCAGCAGAGGATGGCGTAAAAAACTGGGCCCTGGTCACCCACGCGGGAGACCCAGCTGGAGCTCCAGGTTCCTGGCTTCTGTCTGGCCTAGCCACAGCTGTTGCAGACCGTTGGGGAGGGAGCCAACAGATGCAAGATTGCTTTCTCTATTTGTCTTTCTTCCTCTCTCTCTCTGTAACTCTGCCTTTCAAATAAATAAACAAACCTTTAAAGTATATGTGTGTACTGGGCCCAGTGCAGTAGCCTAGAAGCTAAAATCCTCAACTTGCATGCACCAGGATCCCATATGAGTGCCGATTCTAATCCCCGCAGTCCTGCTTCTCATCCAGCTCCCTGCTTGTGGCCTGGGAAAGCAGTCAAGGATGGCCCAAAGCCTTGGGACCCTGCATCTGTGTGGGAGACCTGGAAGAGGCTCGGGCTCCTGGCTTCAGATTGGCTCAGCTCTGGCTGTTGGGACCGCTTAGGGAGTGAATCAACAGATGGAAGATCTTCCTCTCTGTCTCCTCCTCTCTGTGTATCTGACTTTTCAATAAAGACAAAATAAATCTTAAAACAATAAAATAAAATATAAGCATGGACTTACAGAAAATGGTATGAAAATCAATACTTTTGAATGTTAATAATCATTGGTTGGTGCTAGAAATACATTATACTTTTTATTCATCTGCCTCTCAATTTTTTTGTAATGAGTGGGTATTTCTTGCATAATTTAAAAATACTAACTTTATAAAATTATAAAAGAGCTTGTTTTAGAAGGAGGAGGAGGGGAGGCATGCCATGGTGGTATATAGCTTGCCAATCCTCCGCCTATGGTGCCAGCATCCCACATGGGGTTTGGTTTCAGTCTTAGCTGCTCCGCTTTCTGAACCAGCTCTCTGCTAATGGCAGCGCAGGATGGCCCAAGGCCTTCGGACCCTGAGGCCACGTGAGACACCCAGAAGAAGCTCCTGGCTCCCAGCTTTGGATCAGCCCAGCTCTGGCCATTGCTGCCATGTGGGGAGTGAATCAGCAGATAGAAGACCCGTTTCTTACTCTGTTTCTCCTTTTCTCTCTGTAACTCTGACTTCCAAGCAAAATAAATATATTTTAGAGAAGGAGGAGAGTAGGGCCATCTGGGAAATTCCACTGCACCTCCACCCTGCTCCCCAGACAGGCAGACAGTGTTAGCGGTAAGGAGAGGTCAGCCTTCCCCATTCACTGTGAGGGTGCCCTGAAGCAGCAACAGGTGCTTAGCAGGGACCAAGCCCACAGTTTCAAAGCAGCCCTGAGCTCCAGAGGCAGACAGGATATGAGTCACAGGCTGGCTTTTGTCAGGTTGACTCCAACTGTTTCTATGTTTTCCCCTGACAGCGTGGACGTGAACTTCTGAGACTCATTTAAACAAATATGTCAGAAGGTGCACATCTAAACAAGGACTTATGTTGTCCTTCCAAGCACTTATGTTGACAAACTACGTGATGATTCCAAGAATATTTTTTGTTCAAATATTTTTGGGAGTTTTTTGAAGGAAGAAGAGGAGGAATACTAATTGATTAAAAAAACTAGTGTATGTGAAATACTTTTTAAGTTCTTAAATATGTTAAAATAGAGATACCCTATATACTTTAAGGTATAGTGAAATAACTATTTTTGTGTTCCTAATGGCACTTTATAAGTAAACATCATAAAGCATCAAAGATTGTCAACTAAATATATTCCTATCCTTTGACCTGACAGTCCCATTTCTGATAATCGAGGCCAAGAAAATAAGCTAACATATTGAGGGCAAGGCCTACAAATATTTCATGATAATACAAATCTTGAAACAACTTAAATGTTCAGCAAGAGTCACAGTTAAATAAATTTGGCAAATCCATGTCAAGAATTCTGTGCAGCCATTATTACTGTTGTTGATCGAAAGGCCTGGGTGTTAGAGCTACCAACAACACATACTAAAGAGAAGGGCCCAGGACATGTCCCATAGTAAAAGCAGGAAATAACATTGTGAAAAACTTGTAGCTACTTAACGTATATTCCTAAATAAAAATCATATATGGAAATGTATCTACCATATGTAAAAAAAAAAAAAACAAGAAACAGGAAATAAAATAGCAAAAGCTGAGAGGTGATACGATCCCTCATTTAAAATGTGTGTGTGTGTGTGTGCACTAAAATGAAGATATCAGGAGCCAGCATTATTGTGTTGTGAAGGGCTAACCCGCAGCCTAGGAACATGGCCTTCCATGTAAGAGCTCAGGTTCAAGCCCTGCCTGCTCCATTTCTGATCCAGTGAAGCAGCAGGTGAGTGTGTGGGGCCCTGCTATCCATGTGAGACCTGGATGGAATTCCAGGATCCTGGAGTCAGCCCGTCTCAGACCTGGGTATCATGGCCACTTGGGATGTGAGCCAGCAAGTGGAAGAGCTCTGTTACTATGCCTTTCAAGTAAATAATAAGTCTTTAAAATAAAAAAAGATACAAAATAGTCAACAAATACTAGTATTCTTGCCTAATTTTATTTTTTCATTTTATTTATCCACATTCATGAATGTTCTGCATTGATACTGATTATGTTCCATTATATTATGGAAATTTTTAAAACATACCTGAAGATATTTTTAAAAATCATATATTAAACCCCCATGTAGATATCTTCTATAGCAACAATTACCACTACTTTACCAATGTTATTTCATCTCTCTGTGTCCTACACTTATTTCTCAGGAGAAATGTAGGGCAAATCCTGTCTATCATATCATTCTATGCTTAAACATATTCATGTTACATCTTTAAACATTCAGACAAAAGCATGCCATTGTTTTTAGCAGAAGTAACAAGTTTCTTAATAACAATAGCCAGTTATTATTGGAAGTTCTCTAATTATCTCAAATATGTCTTTTTATGGCCGGTTTGGTTGAATCAGAATCCAAACCAGGATGACATGTTATCTGTGCTTGTCATTTGCTTTGCATGATTCTGTAACATTTCTCCCTCCCACCTCCTTTTAATCATGTCAGTGATAGCCAGTGACAACAACAACAAAAACAGTTCATAACAGACAACTCAGTCATCTGCAGTCGGTGGTCTCCTGCCAGAGTGCCTTGCCTGGCTCTCATTGTCTCTTCCCCTGGCAGAGGACCACCACACAAACCTTCCAATTCAATGAGTCGAGCAAACGCAAGAAAGGGAGGCCCAGACAGGCGCCTATCACCTTCTTTCTAGTTATGTGACCCAGCCGCAGTTCTTTGTGTTCTCGGTTTCTTGGCTAAGGACTCTGATGATTCATTTCAGGAAACTCAGCTGTGTTTGGACACCTTGACCTGTGCTATCAGACCCTTGGGATGAAATCCTGGGGACAGGCTGACTCTAGCTAACCCCAAAGCGATTTTCCCTTGGAATACTGCCCAGAGCAGGAAGTCCATCACCACCTGGGCCAGGCAAGCAGAATGCAGGTAAGAATCCGGGTTTGGCTTACCTGGACAATATGTTACTAACTTCAAAAAGGAGATCGGATAACAGCAGGGCGCTTGATGCCAGCAGTCTTCGGTTTAGCTCTCCTCCCTCGACTCAGTCTGCCCAGGCTGGCTAGGCGGCCTTCTGTGGTCTGTGCACAGTTCTCTTCCTTGAATGTTGCTTCTCCCCTTCAAGGGGTTTCATTCCATTTGCTGTTCTCCTCTGTGGGCCTTCCTGTTTCTTCCATTTCATGACTATATTTCACCTCTAGTGTTAGTAGATCATATCTGCCAGTACCTTCTTTAAATAATAATTTAAAAAAACTTTATATATATATATATTTATCTGAAACGTTATACACACATTATGTTTATTTGAAAAGGCAGAGTGACAGGGAGTGGGAAAGAGAGAGTTCTTTCATTGGCTGCTTCACTCACCAAATGGCCACAACTGGGGCTGGACCGGACTAAAGCCGGGAGCCTGAACTCTATCCAGGTATCCCATGTGGATGGTAGAGACCCAAGTTCTTGGGCCATCGTCTATGACCTTCCAAGGTGCATTAACAAGGAGCTGGGTTGGAAATGGATCAGCCTGGACGTGAACCTGCACTCTGATAAGGGATGCCAGGTCACAATGGCAGCTCAACCTCCTAAACCGTTGGCCCGTCAGTATCTTGTTGTGAAAGGGTACATTAGAGACTTTGTACTTGTTTTGAGAGAGAGAGTACATTCAATGTTGATCCACTTCCCAGATGTCCACAACATCCTGAGCTGGACTGAAGGTGGGGAGCCGAAATTCAATCCAGGTTTTCCACAAGGCAGGAATCCAACTTCATGAGCCACCACTGTGCCTCCCAGGATCTGTGTTAGCAGCAAGCAGAGTCAGGAAGCAAACCCTAGCATTTCAGTATGGGGAGGAGACGTCTTAACTACTACGCCAAATGCCCTTCATCTGTTCTCCTTATGGAACTGTTATTTAGCTGCTGTACTTCCTGGTGGTCAGGCCTTTGATTTCCTTGTCATTTCTTCTCCTAGTCTTTCTACTTTCTAGATTTTCTCAACTTTATTTTTCATCATTCCTATAGGGCTACAACTTCTGCATTCACATTGTGTCATTTCTTGTAGTTTCTTTCCCCTTCTTAATAGTCTGTCTTTGCTTAAAGAGTGAACTGTGTTTCAATTTATTGGCTCTTCAACTCAGGAACAAGACAAGCATCTTTTTGTTCTGTCCCATGAACTGGGGTCATTTTTAATGTACTGTGACAATTACTCACGCATCTTCATTTCACCTTGAAAACAACAGCATTTCAAGCTTTAGTCAGGGTAGATGTTTCACTGCCACAATCGTCACCCAGGTGTCACAAGTCTTGAATTTGCTTTCAATTCTGTTTTCAGGCATCTCGCACACCTTTGCATGAACTACGCAGGTTATCGAACCTGGGCCTCTCCAACACTCATGTGGGTGTCATAACGACCAGGTCAAATATCAGCTTCCCCCAAATCCTTATTTCAGCTGCCCTCACCCCCACCTCGAGATGCCGACAGGGTCTTCATTCCTGAACATCAAAGGCTGTCTCCCATTCTCTCCAGGCTTTGACCCCAGCTGCAGCATTCGTGCGGCTCCCACTCCTGTTCTTATGTACCCACCTGTTTTCCCACGTGTAACAGTCTGCAGTACTTACTGCAGTCAACCCCAGACCAGCTTCAAAACAAGCCTTTGCTAATGTCTTAATGGAACTGGTGGAAAAACAGGTAGGAAAGTTAAATGCACGGAAAGTTACAGTTAAGAGCTTTACCCAGAATCCTTTAGTTGTTGTTATTTTAATGGAGCTATAATTACGAACAGATAAGCAAATTAGATTTCTCTGGGCTTTAACTTCCTTGTCAGCAAAATGAAAGAAATAATGACACCTACTTAACACTATTGGGAGAACCAAGAAAAATGCTATTTTAATTGATTTTAAGAGACATATGCTAAAAAAACACATTTTTTTGGCTATTTCACTTGAAAGGCATAGAAACAGAGACAGATTTCCTATCTACTGTATCACTTCCAAATGCCCACAACAGCCAGAACAGACAAGCTAGGAGCCAAGGACTCAAACCACTCACCCATATGGGTGTCAGGGACCCAAGTACATGGGGCCAGCACTGATGTTTCCCAGGGTGCAAATTAGCAGGAAGCTAGAACGAGGCCTGGAGCCAAAGCTTGAACCTATGTGAAATGTGGCATCGCAGAAGGTTCAGTAACTAAAACTTTTACCCAAGAGAAATTTTTTTCTCTACATTTTTCCGTTTCTGAAATCAGAGTGTGATTTCTGAACTCAACAGATCTACATACATTTCAAGCACTCAATGATCATAGAAGAGTGCAGGTCATGATTATATGCAGAGTAACCCATATTAAGCCTGTGTATTGCATATAATCCAATCTTTTGGTCATTCTACATCAATAGAAGTAGGTCAACTTTATTGTATTTGAAATTGTGTGATACAACTAGTCTAGTTTATAAGTTGTGTCAAAAGGCTAGATGTGAATTAAATCTTTCCTATATTGCCAGACATTTATTTTTCATATTTTCTCTGAAATAACAATTGTGGATATTTTTATATGCTTGAGCTAGTATTCACAGTGCCAGCATCCCATTTAAGTGCTAGTTCAAGTCCCAGCAGCTCCACTTTCAACCCAGCTCCTTGTTAATGTGCCTGAGAAAAGCAGTGCCGGATAGTCCCAGTGCTTGGGCCCCTGCAGCCATGTGGGAGACTCACTCGGAACCTGGCTTTGGCCCGGGCCAGGCTTGACCATTGTGGCCTTAGGAGAATGAAACACCAGTTTGAAGATCACCACTCCCACCCCTCTCTCCCTCCTTCTTTCTCTGTAACTTTGCCTTTTGAATAAATACAATAAGGGTATTTTGTTTTTAAAGACTTGCAAGCAGCATCACTCTAATACGCTGATGTGGAAATTGTGTCGTAGAAGTTTCCGAGCAACAGGAACATGTGAGTAGCTAAGCAGGACGCTGACTTAAGCAAAGCCATCTGCGACTATGGGAAGCAGGAGACCTAAGTCCCAATCATAATTTTACCACTTATCTTGGGAAATAATGTTTGTTCTTGCATTCATTCATTCAAAAAATATTTACTGACTTCTCTTGACTGTGTGCCCAGCACAGTGTCAGGAAGTAGAAATAGAGAGATAAGACCTCACTCTCAACGAAATTTACGGTAAGCGGTGGTGGAAAAGTCGCAATCAGAGGCTCCTTGCTAATCATATGATCTTGGGAAGTTGCCTAACCTCACGTCTGTTTCTTTTTCTAGAAAATGGGGGTAATCATTCTATCACAAGATTGTCATGAAGACGAAATAACACGGGTATCGTGCCTGGCGTAGTGTATACCGAATGAGCAAAAACTGCTTCAATAATAGAATTTTGCTATCACAGGAAGTCATTGGTTAGTTACTGAGAGAGACTCTCTGCCTCTCTGAGTTCCTGTTTCTACACTGTGAACTGGACTGTTGAGACGATCATATGGTATTCACAAACAGGCACTCACAAACATGACTTTTTGGATATTTAGGTGGAGGCAAAGGGTCAATAAACAGATGGAAAGGCAAACACCTATATGTTTGAACACGGCATCAGTCTTTCCTGTCCAGGTGTCACAGAGCCAGTTGTCAGCACTTCCTTGGCCACTCAGATATTGCTTCCTGACACAGCCAATCATCTGGGACCAAGCACATGCCTCCCTGGCCACAGCATAAGTAAGCAAGGAGACAGGGCAGCCCCAAGGCACAGGGCTCACAGCTGCCGCCTGCGGGGCTTTCTTGCCCAGTTCACAATGTGTAGCTCAGCTTGCACTTTAGCAGAATTATTTTTTTTACTTGTCATTGACTTTTTTCTTTCCCCTATGGATATAAAGCAAGAATGGAAGGAAGTATATAATAATACTAAAGATTCTATGTTTTAGCTACTAATTAACTTTAGGGGCTGCTGCCACGGTATAGCAGGCTAAGCCTTGCCCATGATGCCAGCATCCCGTATAGATATCAGTTCAAGTCCCAGCTGCCCGACTTCTGATCCAGCTCCCTGTTAATGCACCTGGGAAAGCAGCAGAATATGACTCAAGTCCTTTGGTCCCTGTACCCACATTGCAAGACCCAGAAGAAACTCCTGGTGCCTGGCTTTGGACTGACCCAGTTCTGGCCATTGCAGCCATCTGAGGGTTGACTCAGTAAATGGAAGATCTGTCTCTGTCTCTCCTTTTCTCTCTGTAATTCTGCCCTTTCAAATAAAAATAAATAAATCTTAAAAAAAAAAAAAAACAATAGTCAAAAGATATTCCTAGAAGGGTCAGTTTTGTGACCCAGTGAGCTAAGCCACCAGATGCTGGCATCTCATTCGGTGCCTCAGAAGGCAGATGAAGACGGTCCAAGTACTTGGACCTGTCACTCATGTGTGAGGCCAGGATGGAGTTCCTGCCTCCTCACTTCAGCCTGATCCAGACCTAGCTACTGCAGGTATTTGGGGAAGATCTCTCTGTCTTGCCCTCTTTCCCTCGGTCACCCTGCCTTTCAAATAAATAAATCTTAAGGGCCTAGCAGTAGGGACACCAGTTAAGATGCCTGTATCTCTTTGGGGCCAGCTTTGTGGCTAGGCCTGCGGCACCTAGCCACACAATTTAGTCCCAGTTTTACCCCAGCCATGATAGGCATTGGAGGCGTGAGCCAATGGATGGCAACTCGACTTTCTTTCTGATAAAGGAGAAGGAAAAAAGGAAACAATAGCATCCCATATGGATGCCAGTGTAAGTCTCACCTGCTCCACTTGCCATCCAACTCCCTGCTAATGGCCTGGGGAGGCAGCGTAGCCCAAGTCCTTGGAGATTCAGGAGAAGCTCTTGGATCTTACCTTTAGCTTTGCCCAGCCCAGGACACTGCAGTCATTTAGGGAGTGACTCAGCTGATAAAAGATTCTCTCTCTGTAACTCTACCATTGAAGTAAAATAAATATATCTTAAACATAGAATTAAATAAAACAAGGTGCCTATATCCTGTGTCCGACAGAGTGCCTGGCTTCAAGTCCCTGGCTGTCCTGTCTTCCTCGCTCAGTTCCAGCTTCATGCCAGTGCAGCGCCTGGAAAGTCAGCAAGCAGAGGATCGTTGGAACACTCAGATTCCTGCCACCCACGTGAAGAGCTGGCCTGGGACCCTGGCTCCTGCTTCTGGCTCCAGTTCAGGTCTGGTTCTAGCCCAGACATGATAGGCATTTGAGGAGTGAGCCAAGAGATGGAACATCTACTTTCTTTCTGATAAAGGAAACAGTAGAATAAACAGGAGGGCTCTGTTCTCTGTTTTAGGATCTAAGGACTAGGTGCACTGTTTAAATTTTTTTTTTGTAAATTTGTCTCTTTACTCCACTAGAAAGTTTTAGAAGCACCAATGTTTTTCCTTTCCGGCTTTGTACCTGGCTATTTTAATTAATTAAATACTTGTTGTGATTAATTAAGAAGTCGGAGTTACAGAGAGGTAGAGTAGGAGGAGAGGAAGACAGAGATCTCCTATTTGCTAGTTCACTTTCAGATGACTACAGTGGCCAGTACTGTGCCACACCAAAACCAAGAACCTAAAACTCCACCCTGGTCTTCCACATGGGTGGGCCCAAGCCCTTGGGCTTGCTTCTCCTGCTTAACTAGGTTAGTAAGGAGTTGATCAGAAGTGGAGCAGCTAGGACTTGAACCCACTCATCCAGGATGCTATTGTCAGCCTAACGTGCTGCACAACAGCAGCGCAACTTTGGCAAGTTGACTTTCTTTACAGAGGAAGTGTAGTGTTGTGGCACAAAACCCAAACTTTTGGTTAAAGAGATTGGCACTTGAATTTTTTTCTTTAATATTTAGGATATATTTTTTAAAGATTTATTTTATTTTTATTGGAAAGTCAGATATACAGAGAGGAGGAGAGACAAAGAGAAAGAGCTCCCGTCCGATGATTCACTCCCCAAGTGAGCGCAACGGCCAATGCTATGCCGATCCGAAGCCAGGAGCCAGGAACTTCTTCCAGGTCTCCCACTCAGGTGCAGGGTCCCAAGGCTCTGGGCCGTCCTCGACTGCTTTCCCAGGCCACAAGCAGGGAGCTAGATGGGAAGTGGGGCTGCTGGGAATTAGAACCGGCGCCCATATGGGATCCCGGGGCGTTCAGGGCGAGGACTTTAGCCGCTAGGTCAAGCCGCCAGGCCCGGGCTTGAATTCTTATTCTTCTATATGCTATATCTCAGACAAAAATCTCTGAAATTTGGATTCCTTATCTGTAAAATGAGAAATGTTAGTATCATTAATACTATAATGTGGGGCCAGTGCTGTGACAGAACAGATGAAGCCTTTACCTGTACTAGTGGTATCCCAAATGGGTCCCAGTTCAAGTCCCAGCTGCTCTACTTCTAATCCAGCTCCCTGCTAATGGCCTAGGAAAGCAGCAAAGGATAAAGTCCATGGGTTCCTGCACCCTCATGAGAGTCCCAGAAGAAATTTCTAGCTCCTGACTTCAGACTGATCCAGTTGTAGCCATTTGGGGAGGGAAACTTCAGATGGAAGATTCTCTCTCAATTTCTGTCCGTCCCTCCTATTATAACTCTGCTTTTCAAAATACACTTAACAGATCTTTTAAGATACTATGATATAGGGCCTGGCGGCATGGCCTAGCGGCGTGGCCTAGCAGCTAAAGTCCTCACCTTGAACGCCCCGGGATCCCATATGGGCACTGGTTCTAATCCCAGCAGCTCCACTTCCCATCCAGCTCCCTGCTTGTGGCCTGGGAAAGCAGTCAAGGTCGGCCCAATGCATTGGGACCCTGCACCCGCATGGGAGACCTGGAAGAGGTTCCAGGTTCCCGGCTTCGGATTGGCGCAGCACCGGCCGTTGCGGCTCACTTGGGGAGTGAATCATCAGATGGAAGATCTTCCTCTCTGTCTCTCCTCCTCTCTGTATATCTGACTTTGTAATAAAATCAATAAACCTTAAAAAAAAGATACTATGGGGCCCGGCGGCGTGGCCTAGCGGCTAAAGTCCTCGCCTTGAAAGCCCCGGGATCCCATATGGGCGCTGGTTCTAATCCCAGCAGCTCCACTTCCCATCCAGCTCCCTGCTTGTGGCCTGGGAAAGCAGTTGAGGACGGCCCAATGCATTGGGACACTGCACCCGCGTGGGAGACCCGGAAGAGGTTCCAGGTTCCCGGCTTCGGATCGGCGCGCATCGGCCCGTTGCGGCTCACTTGGGGAGTGAATCATCAGACGGAAGATCTTCCTCTCTGTCTCTCCTCTGTGTATATCTGGCTGTAATAAAAATGAATAAATTAAAAAAAAAAAAGATACTATGATATAAGCATTATAGATTGAACATGAGAAATAAGGGGTAAAAGAGTGAATACAAACACATGTTTTAACACAGTAAGCATTTCTAGTTTTTATAGTCATGATCATTTTAATGTTCTTTACAATATCTCACACAGTGCTTAGAGCATGTAGCTATTATAAGCTACCTGCAGTTTCTAACTGCCAGGTTATGCCTTGTTACCTGTATTTATTTTTGCTTTGCTAGTGATTCACACCATCTTTAGCCTAGTACTCAGGCACTTGTCTCATCACCTTTGACAGCACCTGGCACCATGCCTGGCACAGAGTGGCACCCAGCATGTAGCTATTGAATCGCATTAGATGGAACTGAAATCCCATTCAGACATGAGCGCAGAAGCTGTGTCACAGAATAGCTCTCATTCCAGAACTGCCAGCCTGCCATGACCCAGGCATGCTTGCATGGTTGGTAAGCCACAGTTTGCACTTCCTGCATTGTAGGTATTTTCCCTGACATGACCCTTAGAAGGAAAGGGCAAACCGAGAGATCTAGCTTAACATGGATGAGAACTTGGGTCAAGGTGAACATCGTCTGGGCGGGTCTGTTTGTCTAAGCCTCAGTCTTCTCCTCTGTGAGATGGGATGTAATGGCACTGTCTCCTGAGGTGGTTGTGAGGACTCGGCCTTCCTTCTGCGCTCCCCTTTGCCTGGGACACACCTCCCTGACATTAGGCCTTGTGTAGTCCCGCTCGCTCGGCTGACACTTCTTCCCAAATGCTCCCCCCTGCCACCCGCGACAAGCTGAATCCACTGTTGTATCTCCTTGTAGCCCTGCCAATTACTCCGTGTCTCCCACACGGGTGACAGGGGTGAAAGTACTCTGGCCATGACCTGGCTGTATTAGGACAGTGGTTCAGAGGCAGAGTACTGGGGCCTGAACTGGCTCTTCGCTATGGGATGCCAGGGTTGCAAGCAGTGACTTAACACTCGGTACCACACTAGCTCCACCTACTGCCTCTTTACGAGGCTTTTTTCCACCCTTTATGTCTCAGGCTTAGCATCACTTCTTCAAGGCGCATCATCACTTCACTTCAAAAAAAGGTTAAATTTCCCTGATGTATATGTCACCTCCCTTGTAGATGGGATATGATGTTAAGATTGGATCTTCACATTTTTTAAGAGTACTAAAAAAATTGGACTTAAATGTGACATCTGTTTTTAATGGTGGCAAGTAATGTTTAACATGAAAACACTGTGGCTCAAATACAAACATCTGCCTATTTGTAACCTGTACTATTTGGCCTTTAGCTGTATTTGGTAACTACTTGTGGGTTCATCATCACTTCATCATCATTCCATTTATTCACTGTCCACTCCATGCTGGGCACTAGCTTGGTGCTGTATACAGATGACCTCATAGAATTCCCAAAACTATCTGTTAGGTCAAGCAAGGTTCAGGAGGGTTAACACGCACACCGAGGTTACAAGTCCTAACTTAGAGCACATGCTAATGATCTTTGCCCAGGACCAGGAGTCAAGGTTAGAACTTGCTGTCAGCTCAGGCTGGGAGAGGCTCAGGAGCTTGACCTCACATCTACCAGTGTGGATCACCACGAGGACTGTGGAAAACACTCTTCTTGAGCTGATTCAGTCCTGACAACATCACACCTGCACAGAGCAGCGGCTGTTACCATCCCTGTCTCATGGATGAGGACACTGATGTATGAACAGGTGTCTGATGTATCCAAGGGAAGAATCGGATTGAGGGGCTGGCTCAAAAGCATAACAAATTAAGCCTCTGTCTGCAATGCTGAAATCCCTTAGAGGTGATAGTTGGAGTCCTGGCTGTTCCACTTCTGATCCAGCTCCCTTCTAATGGCATGGGAAGAGCAGTGGAAGATGGGTCAAATGTTTGGTCCCTTGCCAGCCATGGGGGAGACTCAGAAGGAGCTCCTGTTTTCAGCCTAACCCTGTGCTCGACATTGGAGCCAACTGGGATGTGAACCAGTGGATGGAAGACCTTCTCTTTGTGTCTCTTTCCCTCTCTCAATAGTTCTTCTTATTCTTCTTAAAGATTTATTTATTGGGGCCCGGCACAGTAGCCTAGTGGCTAAAGTCCTCACCTTGCATGTGCCAGGATCCCACATGGGCACCACTTTGTGTCCCAGCTGCTCCACTTTCCTTCCAGCTCCTTGCTTGGGGCCTGGGAAAGCAGTAGAGGATGGCCAATGGCTTTGGGACCCTGCACCCTTGTGGGAGACCTGGAAGAAACTCCTAGCTCCTGGTTTCAGGATCAGCTCAGTTCTGGCCCTTCTGGCCTCTTGGGGAATGAACCAATGGATGGAAGATCTTTCTCTCTGCCTCTCCTTTTCTCTGTAAATCTGACTTCTCAATAAAAATAAATAAATAAATAATAAAAAGGTTTATTTTAAAATATTTATTTATTTTTGGGCCCGGCGGCATGGCTTAGCGGCTAAAGTCCTTGCCTTGAACATGCCGGGATCCCACATGGGCGCCGGTTCTGATCCCGGCAGCTCCACTTCCCATCCAGTTCCCTGCTTGTGGCCTGGGTCAAGGACAGCCCAAAGCCTTGGGACTCTGTACCCATTCGAGACACCTCGAGGAGATTCCTGGCTCCTGGCTTCAGATCAGTGCAGCACCGGCCATCGTGCTCACTTGGGGAGAGGAGGAGAGACAGAGAGGAAGATCTTCCATCTGATGATTCACTCCCTAAGTGAGCGCAACAGCCGATGCTATGCCAATCCGAAGCCAAGATCCAGGAACTTCCTCCAGGGCTCCCACACGGGTGCAGAGTCCCAAGGCATTGGGCTGTCCTCGACTGCTTTCCCAGGCCACACAAGCAGGGAGCTGGATGGGAAGCGGGGCTGCTGGGATTAGAACCGGCACCTATATGGGTTCCTGGCACATGTAGGGTGAGGACTTTAGCCACTAGGCCACGGAGCTGGGCCCGGGTTTATTTATTTTATTTGAAGGTAGAGTTACAAAGAGAGAAAGGGAGAAGAGAGACAGATTTTCCATCTGCTGGTTCACTCCTCAAATGGCTGCAATGGACTGAGCTGAGCTGAGCTGAAGCCAGGAGCCAGGAGCTTCCTCCAAGTCTCTCATGTGAGTGCAGGGGATCAAGGCTTGGGCAATCCTCTGCTGCTGTTGCTTTCCCAGGTCATAAGCAGAGAGCTGGAAGGGAAGTGGAGCATCTGGGACTTGAACCAGCACCCCTATGGGTTGCCAGCAGTTGGGAGTTTAACTGCTATGCCACAGTAACAACACCTGTAACTGTTTCAAAACAGAAAAAGTCTTTTTCTTTTTTTTAAGACAGAATTGAAGCCCAGTCAATGTGATCCTACCATCCTTATTTTTAGGAACACATGTTCCCAAAAAAAAGTGGTGGCAGAGTATTGGGTGAACGGAAGGAGATATTTGTAAATCACTCTCTCTAATCCAGTTTTACACAGGACTTGCTTGGAAGTAATCTCTCCAGATTATTTACATGAAGTTGAAATGGAGAGGTGTGGCCTGTAGGTGGCAGCAACACACAGTGTCTTTTGTAAACTTGAAGTACTGAAAACTGCAACGAGGAAACTTGACTGTTCACATTTATTCATTTGTGTGTTACACTCTGAAGGGCTCACTAGTTCTTAGTTAATTTGAGTTCTGGGTTCCCATACGGGCATTGGCTCATGTCTCCGCTGCTCCACTTCCCATCCAGCTCCCTGCCTGTGGCCTGGGAAAGCAGCAGAGGACAGCTCAAAGCCTTGGGACCCTGATCCCACATGGGAGATTCAGAAAAAGCTCCTGGCTCCTGGCTTCCGCTCGGCTCAGCTCAAATCAGCTCTGGCTATTGATGCTACTTGGGAAGTGAACCAGCAGATGGAAGACCTTTTTCTGTCTCTCCTTTTCTCTGTAAATCTGACTTTCCAATAAACTATTGCTAGTTCTGTAGAGGCCTGCAGTTTGTAAAAATTCATCAGTTGTGAATTGCATACTTTTGCATAAACATTTCATTTCTACATAATTTTTAAAAATAAGAAATAGATCTTTCTTCATTTCTGAGCTACTAGTGAACAGTAAAAGTTATTTCCAACCATTAACATTTCTGGATTTGGGCTTGTTGGTACTTAATGGTGCAGGGTTTTGTTGGGGCTGGTGTTATGTGGCACAGAGAATGAAGCCTCTGCCTACAGCATTGGCACCCTATTGTGTAATGGATCCCAGCTCAAGTCCCAGCTGCTCTAATTCCAATTTAGCTCCTTGCCAAGATGGTTATAGTCCCTCACTCAGGTCCTGCCACATGGTGGGAAACCCAAGAGGCTCATGGCTCTCTGCTTTGGCCTAGTCCAGCCTGTTGTAGCCATCTGGGGAGCAAACCAGTACATTCAAGGCCCTGTCTCTCTGTCCTTCCTTCTCTGCCTATGTAACTGTGCCTTTCAAATATGTGCATACATACTATATATATATGCATATATATATATATATATGTATATATATATATTCAAGTTTTATTTAGTTTTATTGGGAAGTCAGATATACAGAGAAGGGAAACAGAGAGGAAGATTATCCACTCAATGATTCACTCCCCAAGTGACCACAACAGCCAGAGCTGAGCCAGTCCAAAGCGAGGAGCCTGGAGCTTCTTCTGGGTCTCCCACACAGGTGCAGGGTCCCAAGGCTTTGGGCTGTCCTCGACTGCTTTCCCAGGTCACAACAAGGGAGCTGGATGGGAAGCGGGGCAGCTGGGATTAAAACCAGTGTCGAAATGGGATACCAGCATGTTCAAGGTGAGGACTTTATCCGCTAGGCCACCGTGCCAGGCCTACATTTGATGTTTAAAGAAAATTATTTCATCTTGAAATCCTATTACTAATGTCTGAGCAATCCTGTTGCTCTGTGTTTTTATTAATAGTTTGTATTGTCAGTCCTTTCATATTAGCCATTTCAAGCAGATATGTTGCTGTATTTTGGTTTATTTTATCTTTCTGAGCTTTTCAAATGTATTTTTATTTATTTCAAAGGGAAAAAGAGAGACTTTCCATCCACTGGTTTACTCCCCAAATGCTTGCAACGCCCAAAGTTGGCAAGACCAAAACTAGGAGTTAGGAACTCAAAACAGGGCTCCCTGGTCCCAGGTACTCCAGTCATCGCGTGCTGCTATTCAGGGTGTGTATGAGTTAGAACCTGAATCAGAAGTAGAGTGGGGACTTGAACCCTGGCACTCCAATATGGGATAAGAACTTTCCAAATGGTGTCCAGCCGGTACCTGCCAAACCCTGCTTGCTTCTTAGGATTTTCATTGGCATTTCCTAAAATCTTTTACATGTTATTTGCTGCCTAATTATTTCTTGTGGTAAAGGGTCTGTCAAATCCTTTTTAAAATTAGATCATCGGGCCCGGCGGCGTGGCCTAGCGGCTAAAGTCCTCGCCTTGAAAGCCCCAGGATCCCATATGGGCGCTGGTTCTAATCCAGGCAGCTCCACTTCCCATCCAGTTCCCTGCTTGTGGCCTGGGAAAGCAGTCGAGGACGACCCAGAGCCTTGGGACCCTGCACCTGAGTGGGAGACCCGGAAGAGGTTCCTGCTTCCCGGCTTCGGATCGGCACAGCACCGGCCGTTGAGGCTCACTTGGGGAGTGAATCATTGGACGGAAGATCTTCCTCTCTGTCTCTCCTTCTCTCTGTATATCTGACTGTAATAAAATAAATAAATCTTTAAAACAAAAAAAATTAGGTCATCTTATCATGTTATAAAGGAATTATTTGTATATTCCACATACTAGTCTGTCCTTTGTTGATTATATTTCACAATTCTCTTCTGGTGTGACTTGCTCGTTCACTTTCATGGTTTTATGTGTAGTAGGTTAGGCTGCCACTTGGGATCCCACATCCCATACTGGAGTGGTGGTCCAAGTCCTGATTGCTTTATTTCCCATCCTACTTTCTGCTAATGCATCCTGAGAAATAGCAGAAGATGGCTCAGGTACTTGGGTCCCTACCACCTATATGGGAGACTCAAGGGGAGTTCTGGTTTCCTGGCTGCAACTTGACCCAGTTCTGGCTGTTGTGGCTATTTGGGAAATGAATCAATGGATGGAAGACCTCTCTCTCCCTCTGTGTTTTTCTGTCACCTTGACTTTCAAGTAGATGAAAATAAAAATTTTAAAAGGCTTCTTTAATATTTACTTAAAAATATTCCTGTGCGTATACACCAATTACTTCATGCACAGTCAGAGAGTGGAAAAGCGTAAAACAAAAGAATAGAGAAAACTTTATTCTTGGGACTGGGGCCAGCCCAGGCCAGGCCAGGCTGCCGTATCTTATGGCAAAGGCCAAGCTGGGTGACAGCCTATGCCAGACTGCGTCAAAGCAACCACTGGTACAAGATCTGTGGCTAGGAGCAAGCCTGGTTGGGGAGTTACGGGGATGCCCTGGCTGGGCTGTGGTTTCCACTGGTGAGCGCAAGAGCTGGAATGGAGGCATGAGCTAGGCTGGACATGCTGTAGTATCCTTCAGCACGGGTGTGGGTGGGGTCTGGGTTGTGCCAGGCTGGGCTAGGCTCCAGCACCCACTGGTGCTTGCAAGAGCCACAGTGTATAGGACAGGCTGGGCCAAGTCTCTACAACTGCTGAACCATGTGTGAGCTAGGTCTGGGGTGGCCCAGGCAGGGCTGGGCTGTAGCACCCAACAGTAAAAGCTGGATGAGTGTGAGCTGTTGGGCAAGGCAACTGTACCTTCCAGACAGGAAGTGCATCAAGTCAGGCTGGGCCAAGAACTCACCGATGTATGTGGATCTGCCACTGGGAGATGACCTGTTAAAGAAACTTGCGGAACTTCTCTGTCAGGACACAGTCCCTGCAGGTGAGTGCAAGAACTAAGACTGGGAGCAGCCCAAACCAAGCCAGGTTACAGTACCTGTGGGTCAGGTCTAGGGACAGGCCAGGTTGGGCCAGTTCATAGTACCTACTGGCAAATCTGTGAACCAGGACGGGGTGCAGGACAGGCTGGGTGGGGCCACAACACTAGCCAGTTCACATTAGGGCTGAGACTAGGGGCTGGCTAGGCTGGGCTAGACTGTAGAATCCACCAGCATGGGCTGGAACTGGGGGAAGGCCAGGCAGGGCCAGGATGCAGCACCCTGAATGCCAAGGTGAGGCAAACCAGGCCAGTCTGGGCCATAGCACACGTAAGACCCAGTGAGGGATGAGTGGGGAGGAATAGAGGTGGGACTCAGTAGGGGAGCTACGGGGGCTGCTCCTGCTGGCGAACGTGAGAGCTGGGACTGGGGCTAGACCAGGCTGGGAAGGGCTACAAAGCCCATTGGCCTGCATGTGAGCTGGGTTAAGGGGAGAGCCAGGCTGGGCTAAGTAACGATATCCACTGGGGCATGCATGAGCCACATGTAAGTGTGAGCTGGTTGGGCTTTTCCATAGCATCAGGTAACAGGTGCTGGGAATGGGGACAAGTCCTGTCAGGCTAGACTGTAGAACCACCTAAAGTGCCAGATCTGGGGCTGGGAGTGGGCATCCCTCTGATGTGCTGAGGCTCCCACCAGTGAGCCTGAGAAGTAGGCTGCAGGAGGACCTGGCTGGCTAGGTGGTGCACATGCCCAGATAGTGGGATTGGTTGGGCTGAGCTAAGCTGAGACATCCACTGATGTGTACAAAATCTGAATGGGGTATGGGACAGACTGCGCCTATCTGCTGTACATACTAGCATGTACAGGAACTAGGGCTGGGGGCAGGCCTGGTGGGGATTATTGGGAATCACTTCGACTAGGCTACAGTTCCCACTGGTGTATGGGAAGGCTGAGTGTGTGCTAGGCAGTGTTCGGCTAAGCCATAGAATCCATTTGTTTACATATGAGGTGGGTCTGGGAACAGAACTGATCAGGCAACTGCAACCGTGTGTGTGTGTGTGTGTGTAGACTGATGTGGGTTATGGACTGAGCTGGATCCCGTACTGGCTGGCACACACAGGAGTCAGGTTGGGGTTACCCCTGGTGAGGTTTCTTGGGAATCATACCCCCAATTGTACCACTAGGCTTAGAACTCCAACCATGGTGAAAATCAAAGGATCTGTGGCCTGACTGTGGAGTACATGTGTCAGAACTAGGTCTCCATAGTTGCTGAGGCCTGTGCAGTGGACAGCATGCCCAGATGTCCATAGAGGACATGACAACCAATTCATTGAGGTCTGTAGAGGACATCTAGTACCATGGAGGGCAAAATAAATTGGACAGCTCTCCCGGTCAAGCTTTGACAGCAGACATATGGGTGATTCAAGACTTTTAAGTGGACTATGTCAGCAAATGGACCTTGGAAGGATTTCCTCAACCTTGGAACAATGAAATTAACAGTATCTCAAAACTATGGAAACCATTTAAGCGGTACCCTCAGAACATGCTCCTGATCAATAATCCTGGGATGACATTCGGTGGCCGTCCGCCATTCTTGATGTGATTGGGCTGCTGGAATCAGCCGTCTCTCCTTCTCTCCCGACTTTTCTCCATTTGCCTCATCCACTTTCCCCCATTCCTTGACCCTCTCTGCCCTAATCAGTGGTCCACATGGGCATGCATCCCTCTCAACTACGTAAACATCATCAAAAATAAAATGAATTTATTATAAAAAGATTTATTTATATTCACTTAAAACACAGATTTACAAGGGCCCAGAGCAGTGGCCTAGCACCTTCAGTCCTCACCTTGAATGCACCGGGATCCCATATGGGCACTGGTTTGCATCCCGGCAGCTCCACTTCCTATCCAGCTCCCTGCTTGTGGCCTGGAAAAGCAGTCGAGGATGGCCCAAAGACTTGGGACCCTGCACCTGAGTGGGAGATCCAGAAGAAGCTCCTGGCTTCAGATTGGTGCAGCTCCGGCTGTTGTGGTTGCTTGGGGAGTGAATCATCGGATGGAAGATCTTCCTCTCTGTCTCTCCTCTTCTCTGTATATCTGCTTTGCAATAAAATTATTTTTTTTAAAAAAGACAGATTTACAGGTAGAAGGCAAGAGAAAGACATCTTCCAACCTCTGGTTCACTCTCCAAATGTACACAAAGGCTGTGACTGAGGAGAGTAGAATCCAGGAGCCAGAAACTTCTTCGTTGTTTTTTAAGATTTATTTTATTTTTATTGAAAAGTTAGATGTACAGAGCAGGAGAGACAGAGGGAAAGATCTTCTAACCGATGATTCACTCCCCAAGTTGCTGTAAGGGCTGGAGTTGAGCTGATCTGAAGCCAGGAGCCTCTTCTGGGTCTCCCACACAGGTACAGGATCTCAAGGCTTTAGGCCATCCTTCATTGCCTTCTAGGCCATAGGCAGGGAGCTGAATCATAAATGGAACATCCGGGACTTGAACCGGTGTCCAAATGGGATGTCAGTACCACAGGTAAAGGCTCAATGTGATATACCACCACAAACATGGCTTGTTTAAACATTGTCATCGATCTTGCCATTTCAGAGAATAATATGGCTTCTTGTGTCAAATCTGATATTCATCTAGGACAATAATAGGTCTAGGAGTGTATCACCTTTTTCCTCCTGATGCTCATGATATTATTTTTGCTGTCCTAAATAGATGCTGGGGCTTGGCACAGTGGTGACATAGTAGTCTAATTCTCCAATTGTGGCACCAGCATCTCATCTGGCCACTGATTCAAGTCCTGGCTGCTCCACTTTCAATTCAGCTCCCTGTTAATGTGCCTGGGAAAGAAGCAGAAGATGATCCAAGTGCTTGGGCCCCTGAACCTACATGACCTAGAAGACGTACCTGCTTCCTGGCTTCAGATCAGTCCAGTTCTGACCATGGCAGCCATTGGGGAGTGAACCACTGGATGTAAGATCTCTCTGTCTCTCCCTCTTTCTCTTTCAAGTAAAATAAATAAATCTTTTTAAAAAAATGCTTCATTTGAAACAAGTTTTTGAGGTCTTTCTTTAAAAATTTGTGAATAATCCATGCATTTATGAAATGTACCTCAATTATTTGAGTGAATAAAGGTCAATCCCACTTATCCCCCTTAAATAGAGGCGGGATATTTGGAAACCAATCAACCATGTTTATCCATACATCTGAATTCTTGTAGGTATTCAATAGCTTTGTTGTGGCACATTGGTGCTACTTTTTTTTTTTCCATTGCTGAATTTTGCCACATAATTCATTACAACACTGACACATTTATCATTTGGCCTTAAAAAAAAAGATTTATTTCATGTACTTGAAATGCAGAGTGACAGAGAGAGGCAGAGGCAGAGAAAGAGATCTTCCAGCCATAGGCTCACTCCCCGAATGTGGAAGGGGGCCAGGCTGAAGCCAGCAGCACTTTCAGGTAACAGGGACTCAAGCACTTGCACCATCTTCCACTGCTCTCTCACGAGTATCAGCATGGAGCTGGATTGGAAGTAGAGCAGTCGGCACTGAACCAGTGGCCATATGGGACACTGGTGACACAGGCAGTGCCTTCAGCTGCACCACAGCCCTGCCTCCCTTACTTAGTCATGTTATAACAAGAATGTAATGACTTATGTGCAATGTACAACCATATGACTCCTGTTTTCTCATGAACGTTGTCAGTTGCAAAGGACCTTTGTTTAAACTATCACTCATAGTGCACCTAACTTGGAATCCAATATTTTTTTTATTTAGCATTTTTTTATTGTTTCCTTCATCTATCTGATGTAAAAGGGGATTTTATGGGAGAAGCCCAACCCAGTCTCCCACCCACTCTAGGTCCCTGATGTGGGGCATGCTTCGAGGGTCTTGCTCAAGTAGTCTTGATAGTTTAACGGCTTTTAATTGCTGCCACTTTTGCCACTCCAAGTGCGATGAGGTCGTTGAAGAATCCACTGATTGACATAGTCCATCTTAGAGTCTCCATTTGCCCAGTTTTTCACTGCCAACATATAGCTGAGGTGGTTGATTGACTACTTCTGTCCTCTGTCTTTTCATAGTTAGGGTTCTGAGTCCGGCAGCTCAATTCCAAAGAGATTTTGTCTGAGGTGTTCCAGACCAGATTCTTGTATGTACTAGCAAGCACAGGGCCTGGCACAGTCCATCAACCCAATCAGCTGGTGGTTGCAATTGCTGGGTTGGTTCTGTTTCCAGCCCTGTCTTCCACTGGAACCAATGGGTGTTGCAGTCCAGCCTGACCCTGCCCAGCACATACTCGGCCCTCACACAAACCAGTGTGGGCCATAGCCTAGTCAGAGCGACCCACAATAACCCCCACCAGGCCTGTCCCCTACCTTGGTTTGCCAGTATGTGTGGCAGACTAGTCCAGTCTGTCCCACATCCCATTTAGCTCTCATACATGTCAATGGGTATTAAAGCGTAGTTTCATCTAACCAGCTCCACTATCCAGCCCTCACGGATGTTGCTGGGTGCCTCTCTGTCTAACCACCCCAGCCCCTGTCCTAGTTTTCATGCCCTCTAGTGGGAGTGGTAACCCAAGAGGGAAGAGCCAACTATTTCCCTCCCAGGCCACTCCCACTCCTGGATTATGCACTCTTCAGGTGGTTCTTTGGTTTGACTTGACAGAATCAGTCCCCAGTGCCAGCTTCTGCCAGCTGATTCTGTGGCTAAGCCCAACCAACCCTCACCCACTCTAATTGTAGATTGCACCAGTAGGAAAACTCAGCCCAGCCTGGCTTTTCCCTGATCTAGTCCACATGAGGTCCACAGGTGTTGTAGCCCTGCCTAGTCTGGTCTGCCCCCATCCCAGCTCACGCTCTGCAGTGGGAGTAGCTGTCCAGCAAGAGAACCCCTCCATATTCCCCTGCTGTCTCGGCCCCCTCCCTTCCTGGTTCTCACGTGTGCTGTTGGGCACTGCGGTCACATCTGGCACAGGTAACCTCACCTTGGCATGGAATCCAATATTTTGAAAGTGTACCAAGTCAGACCCAATGCAAAAATTCTCCAGAGAGAGAGTCTGTAATTGTGTATTTTCTACCACATGTAGAACTACTTCACACCCAAGCACAGGGGTCACAACTTGTCAAATAGCAGCCACAAGTAGAAACACAGTAGAGTTTGTCAAGCAGCAGCATAATATGTCTCCCAGACGTAGGACAGTAATTTTCCAATATTGAGAATTTGAAATATGGTGCATTTCATGAAACATTTTTCTGTCTTTCTTTTTAAAAGATTTATTCACTATTTGAAAGGCATATTTACAGAGAGGAGGAGGAACAGACAGAAAGATTTTCTGTTACTTCACTCTCCACGTGAACACAACAACCAGAACTGAGCCAATCTTAAGCCAAGATCCAGGAGCTTCTTCTGGATCTTCTAAGCAGGTGCAGGGTCCCAAGGCTTTGGGCCATCCTTTCTGATGAGTTGGATGGGAAGTGAAGTAACCGAATTGGCGCCCACATGGGATCTCGGCATGTGCAGGCAGAGGATTAACTGACTGAGCCACTGCATCAGCTCCGAAGCATTTCTTATATTACACATCAGTTATGTATGTAATCCTTTTGTTCAACAAAACATTTAATAAAAGCAATTTGTCCAGTGAAGTTTATGCCATTTTCACAATTAATTACAGGTATAAATTTTAAAATATTTGTTTATTTATTTGAAAGATTTAGAGAGGAAGGAAGAGACAGACAGAAAAACAATGTGTATGGGCTGGTTCACTCACCAGATAACTGCGATGGTCAGGGCTGGGTCAGGTTCCAAGAGCCTGGAGCCAAGAGCCAGGAGCTTCTTCCAGGTCTCCCACACAGCTGGCAGTGACCCAAGCAACTGGGCCATTTGTTCTGCTTTTCCTAGGTTGTCAGCACAGAGCTGAATCAGGGAAGAAGCAGATAAGATAGGAACTTGCATCCACATGGGATGTGAGCATGGCAGGCAGTGGCTTTACTTGCTATACTGCAATGCTGGCCCCTAAAAATATTTTCAAATGGTTTCATTATCTACATATTTTTAAAATTTAAAAAATTATTGGATAGCCAAATTTACACAGAGAAGGATATACAGAAAGAAAGGTCTTCCATCTGATGGTTGGTTCACTCCTCAGATGGCCGCAATGGCCAGGGCTAAGCTCATCTGAAGCCAGAATGCAGGAGCCAGGAGCCTCTTAGAGGTCTCCCATGTGGGTCCAGGGGCCCAAGACTTTGGGCCATCTTCTGTTGCTTTCTTAGGCTATAAGCAGGGAGCTGGATGAGAAGCGGAGCAGACAGGACATGAACTGGTGTCCATATGGTATCCTGATACTTGCAAGGGGAAGATTAACAACTGAGCCATTGCACCTATTATTTTTCTTGGAAGAGTAGAACTGTAGAGGCTGGTGCATTTGCTCAGCTGGCTAATCCACCAGCTACAAGCTCTGTATCCAATATGGGTTCTGGTTCACATCCCAGCTGCTCCACTTCCCATTCAACTCTTTACTTGTGGCCTGGGAAAGCAGTAGGAGATGGCCCAAGGCCTTGGGACCCTGCACCCACTTGGGAGACCTGGAAGAGTTTCCAGGCTCCTGGCTTCAGATTGGCTTACCTCTGGCCGTTGCGGACACTTGGGGTGTGAATCAACAGACAGAAAATTTCTCTCTAACTCTACTCCTCTTTGTGTATCTGACATTCCAATTAAAAAAAAAAATGGACAAATCTTATTTTTAAAAACTAGAAATGTAAAAATATATTTCAAAATGACCATAATTCTTAGATTTATGGCTCAACTTGTTTGTTTTTCTTTAAAGATTTATTTTTATTATTTTTATTTAATAGTCAAATATACAGAGAGGAGGACAGATAGGAAGATCTTTCATCTGCTGATTAACTCCCCAAGCGGTTGCAACAGCGTAGCTTAACCGACCTGAAGCCAGGAACTTGACCCAAGTTTCCCACAATGATGCAGGGTCCCAAGGCTTTGGGCTGTCCTTGACTGCTTTCCCAGGCTGCAAACAGGGAGCTGGATGGGAAGTAGAGCTGCTAGGATTAGAACCAGTCCAAATGGGATCCCGGTATGTGTAAAGCAAGGACTTCAGCCGGTAGGCCACCGTGTCTGACCCTGTACTTTTTAAATTTTATGAATTGTGTATTTCAAAGTCATGAATTTTTCTCGAAAGTTTTTCTCTGAAAGTGTTGCAGTTTTATTTGCACGTACGTCAAATGGCGATTATGACAATGAGTTTGGCATTTAGATTCTCTGGCTGGCCAGTGTCTGGGGGTGACAGCCAGGTGGCCAACTCTAGGTGAGGGAATTGTGAATGGAAAGGAGCTGAAACATTGTGGGTGATTAACAGGCTGAAGGGGCCGTTAAGCATGACCCTCGAGTTTCTTTCTGTTGTACACAGTCGAGGTTAGCTTGCTTGGTAAAGTTTTGTCCTTCAAAAGACTCCTCATTAGTTCTTCCTTGAGAGAAAACTCAAATTTAACCACAGAGCTTGTTTTCAGTTTTCTAGAACATACTTGCATTCGCTCCCGTCTTGAGCACAGCCTTTACCACTAGCAGAAAAAGTGTTCAGGTGGTCCTTCCGTGCAGGGCACAGGCAGCGGGCAGCGCTTGCCCAGAAACGCCATTGGGAAGTTCAGGGACAGACTGCTCAGGCAGCCAAAGGCACGCGCAGCTCCCGCCATTTCATCCCGCGGGCCTCGCGGCTCACTTAACGGGAGACTACAACTCCCGTGAGCCCCCGCGACAGCACGTTCTACCTCTCGCTGTCCGGCCCGCTCCGTCTTCCCCCCCGCCCCGGGGGCCGGAGACTCTGGCGGTAGCCTGGAGGCCGGCGAGCCAGGTAGGATTTCCGGGGGAAACTGCTGTGGAGGCTGAGGAGTCGGCGGCGGAGCCGAGGACCCGGGTGAGCTCAGCGAGCCACGGAGAGCGAAGCGGGGCCGTGCGCGGGGTCGGGCCGCGTTCTAGACTCGGCGAGGGGCTGGGTGCAGTGGGGGCTCTGGTCCGAGCGAGGGGTAACGGCCCGGGCCAGGGCGGGGCGGGCCGCGGCCGCCGCCTCCCAGCGCTCGGCCCTCCCACCGCCGGCCCGCCCGCCGCGGGCCCCGCGCAGCTTCTGCTTCTCCGCAGCCCGGGACCTGCTGGCCCTTTTGTCTTGAGTTACTTGGGCTCCCTTTTGTGCCCGTGCGCGGAGTCGTTTGCTCGGGAAGCCCTCAGGGCCAGTTTTCTGAGGAGCGGACCGCTGCCCCCGGGACTCGGGTTACCGTCATGGAAACGGGTTCAGAGTCCAGTTTTCAAAACCCTCCTCTTATAGACCTCCGCATTCCGGCTGGGCAGTTTGTGTTAGAAACCGCGAGGTCATTGTCTGCGGGTGTCTTTCTGGGGAAAGGGAAGACGAGGCCGGGAAGGGACCGAATTTGCTGCGATCTGGGGAAACAGAGAACCGATGCAGGCGGCTTTGGTCCCCACGCCTCCCGGTGCTCTGGGGAGAGTCAGCGGTTTGTAGGACATCATTCCTTGCGTGCATCCTCATCCTTTCCTTCATTCGCAGCTTCTCACGCGCCTCGTTCTGTTAAAACACTTTTTAAAAGTTTGTTAACGCGAGAATCTGTTTTATGGAGAAGCCAGAATCCTCGTGACTTGTACTTCGTTTCACCGAGTGAAAGGAATAAGCCAGTTTGTTGGAGGAGAGCCCCTAGAATCTTATTGGACATTCTGGGGTTGCGTGGAGGATGTGATTGGGTTGGATGTTCTTCCCCCTCCCGCCCCACTCCTCCCGTGGAAATCTGCCTTGCTGGACTCAGCTTACCGTGAAACTTCCCACGGGCCGGTACAGCCCTCTCTTTGAAAACAGTATCTGGAGTCTTGCGAGATGCAGGTGGTCAAGCCCCCTTTGCCCGAGTCAGGGGTTGTTACTGAGGTTATGCGGGTGAAATTCCGATGCCCAGCAGGCAGAGACAGTCTTTGCACAGTATCGACTTTTCTTTCCTGTCACATCATGGAAATAGCTTAATCTCAGAGTTCCAGATTGTGTAAGTGATACTGTTTAGGGGATGGGAGGTCTTCGGTATAGTTGTTCATCAGGTTTTCTTTCTTTTTTTTAGAATTTTTTTTTTAAAGGGAGATTTACAGAGAGAAAGAAAAAGATTTTCCATCCGCTGGTTCACTCCCCAAGTGACCAAAACAGCCAGAGCTGAGCCAATCCAGAGCCAGGACCTTCTTCTAGGTCTCCCACGTGGGTGCAGGGTCCTAAGGCTTTGGGCCATCCGCTACCGCCTTCCCAGGCCACAGGCAGGGAGCTGGATGGGAAGTGGAGTAGTAACTAGTACACCAACCAGTACCCATAAGGAATCCCAGTGCCTGTACCGCGAGGATTTAGCCACCAGGCTACTGCGCTGGACCCATGGTTCTTCAGTTTTCAACGCAGCAGTGAGTCAGGGTCTTTGGTTGTCCTGGCTTTGTTTTGAAGAAACATCCACAGAGTTGCCCCGGAAGTTGTAAAAAGAAAGAAAAACAATGCGGCAAGCTGCAGTTGGTGTTAACTGGCCGCCACCCTTTTGCTCCAGTGTTGATAATGTTGTCAGTGTCACAGTTCACACACTGCCTCATTCCAACTACATTCTGCCTGTTGGTGGCTGTTTCATTTTATAGGTGAACACTCCTGGCCTGTGCAATGTCAGTGACTTGTCCAAGGTCGTTCAGATACCTGCTGGGAAACGGGAAACCCGGCTGCAAGTTCAGTGCTGCTTTGGTTACCTCACACTTAGTGCAGCTGCCAGTAGTGCAGCCTTGGAGGGCTTTAATCTTCTCAGAGCAGGGACTGGCATGGCGGCAGAGTGAGCTGAGGTGCCATATCTGAGCACTGGTTCTAGTCCTGACATCTCTGTTTCTGATCCAGCACCCTGCTGATGCCCCTGGGAGAGCCGTGGAGGAGGATGACCCCATGTAGGAGACCTGCCTGGAGTTCCAGGGCCCCCATTTCTGCCTTGCCTAACCTAGCCCTAATTGTTGTGGTCGTCTGTGCAGGGAACCAGCCAGTGGAAGAGTCTGTGTCACTGTCTCCCTCAAGTACAAAATATTTTTTTTTATTTTTAGGATTTATTTATTTTTATCGGAAAATTAGATATACCGAGAGGAGGAAAGACAAAGAGGTAGATCTTCCTTCCGATGATTCACTCCCCAACTGAGCCACATCGGCCGGTGCTGCACCGATCTGAAGCCTGGAACCAGGAACCTCTTCCAGGTCTCCCACGTGGGTTCAGGTTCCCAAGTCTTTGGACCATCCTCAACTGCTTTCCCAGGCCACAAGCAGGGAGCTAGATGGGAAGTGGAGCTGCCGGGATTAGAACCGGCGCCCATATGGGATCCTGGTGCGTTCAAGACAAGAACTTCAGCCACTAGGCCACACCGCCAGGCCCACAAAATCTTCTTTAAAAAAAAAAATATATCAGAGAAAAAAAATGAACTTAAAGATTTTTTAATTTGAAAGAGTGAAAGAGAGGAGAGAGGGAGAGGCAGATTTTGCCTCTGCTGGTTCACTCTCCAAATGGCCACAGTGGCCACAGCTGGGCTGGGCTGAAGCTGGAAGCCAAGAGCTTCTTCCACATCTCTTCACTTGGGTGCAGAGACCCAAGGACCTGGGCCATCTTCTGCTTTCCCAGGGCACAAGCAGGGAGCTGGATCAGAGCTGCAGGAACCAGGTCTTAAACTGACACCCAGATGCCATGCCAGGGCCGCAGGCAGATGTTTAGCTTGCTGTGCTAGGGTATCAATGCCCCCCTCCCGAAATGAACTATTTTCCAGAGTAAAGTGGTTTATAAGGAAGTGGTTTTGCTAGAACCATAAACAGTCTTTCCCTAAGTCTGATTGGACATTGTTCCCATCAGTTCGTCGTACAGTGTGATTTGATAACCTCGTGGCTGGGCGTATTGACAATTTTCTGAAGACTTGTGAGGAGTGAAAGGATGGTGATTACTCAGTTGCGCTTTAAAGTTTTATTATAAAGTGGTTGGAAGGCTTACTGAGAAATATGTTGGCAGGCATGGATGGAACAGCTTTGCCTGTTAAAATTCACACTGACCACAAACTCATACTTTTATAATAAAAGTGTTATACATTTTTTCGTTTTTTTTTTTTGAAGATTTATTTATTTTTATTGTAAAGTCAGATATGCAGAGAGGAGGAGAGACAGAGAGGAAGGTCTTCCATCTGTTGATTTGCTCTCCAAGTGAGCACAGTGGCCAATGCTGCGCCGATCCCAAACCAAGGCTTTGGGCCGTCCTCGACTGCTTTCCCAGGCCACAAGCAGGGAGCTGGATGGGAAACGGGGCTGTTAGGATTAGAACCGGTCTCCATATGGGATCCTGGTGTGTGCAAGGTGAGGACTTTAGCCACTGGGCTACCATGCCGAGTCCAAAATTTCTTCTTTAGTTTCTGCCTTTAATAAGAACTTTTAATCTGTGTCAAAGCTGCCATTATGTGTTGGATTTGTGTCAGTACATGCCATGAATGTGACATCAGATAGAAACCCACTTCAGCTCTTACTAGAATTCTTTTTAGGTAAAATACATTACATACCAGTGGGATTGAGTCAGTAGAATTCGTCTAGTCTTTCTAACTAGTAGAAGCCTGTTTTAAATCTCTTTTATTGTGCCTTCATCATGGGAACAACCTTTTTTTCCCCCCTTAATATTTTTTGTGGTTAGTCTTCTCTATTTCTAAATTCCAATCAGGAATGAAAGCCTGCTGTGTCCTAGGTGCTATTGAAGACTCTGAGATTAAAGCACTAAAAACAGAAGTATTTGCCCTGTTGAGTTTACAGACTGATTAGGGTTGAGGTGGGAAGAGGGAGGAGCCAGACAGTAAGTAAACAAATCACTGGATAATTTTTCTTATTACGCGCACAGTCTTGAGGTGCTCACCTGGTGTCTTTGCGTCTTAGGTTTAACACGGGGCTAATGATTCCTGCTCTGCCTAACGTGGGGAATCGTTGCTGGGAACGAGAGAATTAGTGTTTGTTTGCACTGTATGCTTTAAATTCCTGTAGTAAGTTACGTTTACTACCGTTCTTAGAAAGGCAAAGCAGCGCTGACAGAAGGTTGTGTACACATACTCATATAAGGATGGAGAAGTGAATGGATGGATTCAATGGTCTAATGTCTGTATCATGCATAGAGTCTGACACACTGTTGTCAAACTTCCCAGCTATTAGTCATGTCTTTACAGGGACCACTGTAACCATGGATGCCGGTTCTTTTCTTGGTATGCATCGAACAGCAGTATTGTTTGTTTCATATCGTGGAAGTTAGCTGGAAGGGCTAGGACCTCCTTATCGCATAACACACAGCTCCATGTATATCACTAAAACTTTATAATTGTTTTCTGAATGGGTGAATGATTTTTAAAATTGAGTGTGCAAGGCCCAGTGTAATGGCTAAATTGACCAATCCTTCCCTGTAAGCACCAGATTCCATTTGGGTCCTGCCTGGCTGCTCCATTTCCCATCCAGCTCCCTGCTTGTAGCCTGGGAAAGCAGTAGAGGATGGGCCAAAGCCCTGTGCCCTGCACCCACGTGGGAGACCCAGAAGAAGCTCCTGGCTCCTGGCTTTGGATTGGCTCAGCACCAATTGTTGTGGTCACTTAGAGAGTGAACCAGTGGGCGAAAGGTCGATTTCTCTGTCTCTACTCTCAAAATTAATTTGCTGGGTCCGGCACAGTGGCCTAGTGGCTAAAGTCCTCGCCTTGAACACACCAGAATCCCATATGGATGCCATTTCTAATCCTGGCAGCTCCACTTCCCATCCAGCTACCTGCTTGTGGCCTGGGAAAACAAAGCCTTGGGATCCTGCTACCGTGTAGGAGACTTGAAAGAGGCTCCTGGCTCCTGGCTTTGGATCGGCACAGCTCTATTACGGCAACTTGTAAATCATCAGTTGGAAGATGTGTCTCTCCTCCTCTCTGTATATCTGCCTTTCCAATGAAAATAAATACATCTTTTTTTTAAAAAAAAAAATCTGACTTGCCTTTCCAATAAGAATAAAATTGTTTAAATTGAGTATATACAGCTTGGGAGACTGTCAGAACCAAAATAGTTCTTTCCTTCAATGAATGTTTTGGTTTTGCTGTCATGTCCTAGGTCCGGGCTAAAGATGTGGCTGTCAGCGGTGTAAAGGCCTCCTAAAGCTCACACTGTGATACCACCTAGCAATGGTGTAGTGTCAGGTAGAGGTATGTGTAAAAGGGAAAGGGACTGACAGCTTCTGTTAAACAGTGAACAAAGGCAACACAGAGGATGCGATTTTAGAGTTTAGTCTGGAGGGATAAATAGAAGGTCAGGGAAAGTGTGTCCCTCATGGTGGTTGCAAGTAGAGGGAACAGCTTGAGTCAGTGAGGTATGTGTCTGGAAAATGGTACAGCTGGAATGTGTTGCATTTGGTCTACAATATATTTTTCAAATTTAAAAATTTTATTTTGCTCAATTGAAAGGCATAGAAAGGACGTGAGCTCCCTCAGTTATCCACAGCCAGGACTGCCAGATCAAAGCCAGGAGCCAGAACTCCATCTGGGGCTCCCATTGGGTGCCGGGGCGCTTCACCTGCTGCCTCCCAGGGTGCATTAGCAGGAGAGTAGGCGGGGGAGCCAGAACTGGACTCCAGCCCAGGCACTGCCACGGGGTGTTGGCATCGCAAGTGACATCTTAACTGCTGTGCCGAATGCTGCCTCTACTTGCTGGCCTAACAGTCACTTACAAAGAGGTGCTTCACTCCCCAGGTGAACTCGGAAATGGGTTGAGCAGTGGCTGAAGCCAGAAGCCAGGAGCTTCTTCCAGGTCTCCCACAGAGGTGGAGGGGCCCATGGCCTGGGGCTGCCCTCTGCTGCTGTAACGGGCTCTGTAGCAGGGAGGGCTGTAGCAGGGAGGGCATTGGATGGGAAGTGGAACAGCCAGGGCTGGAAGCAAGCTCTGGGATTGGATCTTTCAAAAGGAAAGGGAAAAGGAACCAGCAGAGAGGCAGCTCCTGAAGATCTGCATGAGAGGTGGGCGATGAAGAACGCTTAAGGAGGTAATTAAATCAAAAGCTCACAGATAGGTGGGCCTTGCATATTGGGCCTGAAGAAAGAAATGATAGGAGGAAGTATATTTGGAAGCAGTGGAGATGGCGGATAAAATAGGAACAGTTGTTATCAGTTGCTTGTTCAGTACTTATGTGTTAGTTAGCTACTTGTTTTTTGTTTTTGTTTTCACATTTATATTTATTTGAAAGGCAGATTTATTGAAAGAGAAAGAGAGACCAAGAGAGAGATTTTCCATCATTCACTGGTTCACTCTGCAAAGGGCTGCAACAGCTGAGCCTGAGCTGATCTGAAGCCAGGAGCCAGGAGCTTCTTCCAGGTCTCCCACGCGGGTGCAGGGTCCCAAGGCTTTGGGCCATCCTTGACTGCTTTCCCAGGCCACAAGCAGGGAGCTGGATGGGAAGTGGAGCAGCTGGGATATGAACTGGTGCCCTTGTGGTTTATCCTGATATGCCACCATGCTGGCCCCAAAGACTACTCTTAATATGGACCTTACACGACCCAGTATGTTACAATGGAAGCCTCTTACAGCGTTTGTCTCTGAGCAAGTAAGTCTCCAATCTTGTGCCTCTGTTTTCTCATCTCTCGAAAGGACTGGACTGTTTATTTCTAAAATTCTAGCATTTTTTTTAAACATTTACAAGCATTCTTGTGGGGATTTTAGGAGAGGAAGTATGTTCATTGACTTTGATTTTTGGGGAAGAGATGATTGAAACTTCATAGCTTTCAGATTCAAGCTTGGTTTTCAGTTTAACTTCTGTTGCACTGAAAGCACTACCTGTTTGTTTTCAGTCTGAAAGTTTGACCCTCTCTTCGAAGTAATTGCGCTGGAGTCTGCATTCTTTCTTTTTCTTTTTTTTTTTTTTTTAAATAATAAACATGGTTTTATTTCTCCCACTACTTGCAAATGGTGACCCTCCCATGACTTAGTGCACCTTTATTTCCAGGTAAATTCTTCATTAGGCCTCAACTCCCTTTTAAATAGTATGCTCTTGTTCCGGAAAGCTGTTAGGTTTTCATCGTTCCTTCTGTCCAAGTAGCATCCAAAGACAAAGCCCATAGGGACAAGTATATGAACCCAGTGGTCATGCACCAAGTGAAGTCAGTTTGCCAGGACTGCAGCCCTGGTGCCAACAGCGACCCCGCGACCAAGGGCAGCTAGTGACCTGAGTCTGCATTCTTGGGTTCTAATCCCAGTTGTATCATTTCTGGCCAACTAAGTTCTTTACACTTCAGTTTCCTCATTAATGCCATAGGAATGGTGACACTTCAGAGGTGTCAGATAAAGTAGGTGACAGATAAATGGTCTCATGTTTATTCAATATGAGAAAAGGAACACCTGAGAAAGGAAAAGGAAAAGTTGCAGGCATGGGATCAGTACAGTAGGAGGAAGTGCTGATTTCAAGGGGTGCTCAGTGCTGTGGGAACCTCTCCCAGGTCCGAGCTCGGCAGCACAGCCACTTGAGAAATGTTTATAGTGTGATATTCTTGGTGGCTTTTTTTTTTTCAGGTACTCACTGGAAATAGTTTTTTTTAAAAAAAAAAACAGATTGTGTTTTGTTTATTTGAAAGACATAGAGACACAGAGAGTGGGACGGAGGTCTTCTGTGTGCTGGTTTCCTTCCCAAAAGTCCACAACAGCCAGAGATAGGTCAGGCCAAAGCCAGGGGCTCCTTCTCGGCCTCCCACATGGTTGCGTGGGCACAAGCACTAGGACAATGCTTAGCGGCTTTCCCAAGCACATTTGTCGGGAAGGGAGTTGGATCAGAAGTGGAGCAGCTGGGTTTTAATCCAGCAGTACCCTAGACTGGCTTAACTTGCTATGCCATAGTATTGGCCCCTAAAATTTAGTAAAATCTGACTTTTTTTTAAGCTCCAGTGTTAATGATTGCATTTTCTAAAACTGTAAACTTGGTAACCAAATATCCAGGAATTTTTTTTTTTAATTATGTATTTGAAATCATGGGTCCTACATTGGAGACCGTGGAATGACATTGGAAGGCCGTCCCCAATCCCCAGGCACTGTTGCAGAGGGGCTGCCGGGAGCAGCCCTCTCCCCTTCCGCCCCACATTCCCCAGGTACAGGAAGAAAAAGATAGGAGACAGTTGTCCCATCTACTTTTCCCAATTCCTCGATCCTCCTGATCCCAATAGGTATACATATGAGTATACATCCTTCTCAACTATGTAAACATCATCAACATTAAAATGAATTTATTAGCTTGAAAATTTGTTTTTATTTATTTGAAAAGCAGAGTTACAGGAGTGGAAGTAGAGGGGAGACAGTGACCTTTCAACCTGTAGATTCACTCCCTAGGAGCTTCTTCTGGGTCTCCCACGTGGGTGCTGGGGCCCAAACACCAGAAATATCCTTTGTTGCTACCCCAGGCACTTCAGCAGGGAGCTGGATCAGTTTGGGGCAGCCAAGAATTGAACCAGCACCATATGGGATGCTGGCATTGAGGATGGTGGCTTTACCTACTATGCCATGATACCCCCCTTTGCTTTGTGAAAGAGAAAGACGGGAGAGTGTGTCTGCTGGTTCAGCCCCTGCAAATACTAGGACTGCCATAGCCAGGAGCTGGGCAGCCTAACAGGCCCCCCATACCCACCCAGCGTCTGCTGCTCTGGTTAGAAGTAGCATGTAGGAGCCAGAGCTGGGGTTGAAGCCAGTTTTTGTGCTGTGAGGAAGTGGGCATCCAACCACAGGACTGAATTCCTGCTCTCCACCCACCCACACTCATAGTTGTTTTCAGGAGCATTTTGATAGCTGTTGACTATATTTCATTTAAAGGCAGATAACACGGTATGTTTTTTGTTTTTGTGTTAAGTGCCTTGTTGGCTTGTTTCTGTCACAGATAGTTCTGATGGAATTCAATGTGCTTCATCTCTCTCTCTTTTTTTTAATTTATTTATTTTTATTGGAAAGTCAGATATACAGAGAGGAGGAAATACAGACAGAAAGATCTTCCATCTGATGATTCACTCCCCAAGTAGCCGCACTGGCTGGAGCTGAGCCAATTCAAAGCCAGGAACCAGGAGCCTCTTCCAAGTCTCCCACGCGGGTGCAGGGTTCCAAGGCTTTGGGTCATCCTTGACTGCTTTCCCAGGCCACAAGCAGGGAGCTGGATGGGAAGCAGGGCCACCAAGATTAGAACCGGTGACCATATGGGATCCCGGTGCATGCAAGGCGAGGACTTTAACCACTACGCTATCGCGCTGGGCCTGCTTCATCTCTTAAGGAATAGTGACAGAAGCACACAACCAAGAGAGCGAGCCCTTCTTATCATGAGCTTTTATGGGGGCTTGTGAGGGGAGTGGTTACACAACAGTGCAATACTGCCCTGTCTCAGGTGATAGGTGAGCATCACAGGTGGGCAGGAGGGAACACCTGTGGGGTGGGGAAGAGTGGCTTTGAAGCTCATGACCCTAAATTTCTCTGTGAAGCCTATTGTAGGGTAAGAAAAGAAATGGACCATCAACACTGTTGTGAGATGATATCACATAGTGGAGTACGTTTTATAGTATGTTTTAAAAATACTTTTGGAGGTGGATGTTGGTCTGATAGGATACCTTGAAGACAGGACCCAGTACCCTGTGTGAGGATACCTGGCTCTGGTTCCAGCTTTGACTGCTGACTATAGCTTCCTAATAATGGGAACCTTGGGAATTAACAGTGATGACTCAAGGGCTTGGGTTCCTGCCACCCACACGCAATGTGTGGTCCTCCTGATTTCAGAATGAACTGGTTTCACTGTTGCAGGCATTTAGGGAGTGAACCAGCAGATTGGAAGCTGTGTGTGTATCCATTTCTCTCTCTCTCTGTTTGCCCTGCAAATAAAAGGTGAAGTGGATCTCTGCAAACACTTTCCCTCTTGCAGTGAGTAATAAGTGGAAAGGGGAAATATATTCAAGAAAGAATGTAAAAATAATAGGTCTTTCCTCCTTTTCATTTCCTTCATGGTTAAAAAATCTTATTTAAAGTGCTGTCATTCGGGGCGGGCACAATTGTTTGCTGGGTAATCATCCACTTCCCATCCAGCCTGTGGCCTGGGAAAGCAGTGCAGGATGGCCCCAGTCCTTGGGACCCTGCACCAAGTGAGAGACCTGGTGGAAGGCTTAGATCCAGCCTTTGTGGCCACTGGGGAGTGAACCAGCAGAGGGAGGATCTTTTTTTTTAATGATTTTTTTAAAGATTTATTTATTTATATTACAAAGTCACATATACAGAGAGGAGGAGAGACAGAGAGGAAGATCTTCCATCCAATGATTCACTCCCCAAATGAGCCGCAACAGCCGGTGCTGTGCCGATCCGAAGCCAGAAGTCAGGAACCTCTTCCGGGTCTCCCACGCGGGTGCAGGGTCCCAATGCATTGGGCCGTCCTCAACTGCTTTCCCAGGCCACAAGCAGGGAGCTGGATGGGAAGTGGAGCTGCTGGGATTAGAACCGGCGCCCATATGGGATCCCGGCGCATTCAAGGCGAGGACTTTAGCTGCTAGGCCACGCCGCCGGGCCCGGGAGGATCTTTTTTTCTGGCTTCCTTCCTCTCCGTAAGATTTGCCTTTTCAATGAAAATAGATAAATCTTTAAAAAGAAAAAAAATGCTGCCAGTAGATATCAAAAGAGTAATCATAGAGAACAAATCATAGGAATGAGAGTACTTTCCGTTTTCTTGGATTTAGTTACATCTAATTTCATCTCTTGTCCCTTTCTCTGAATTTGAATTTGGGGGATAGTGTTATGATTCAGGATATTGGTGCATCATTGCTGTGTGTGTTAATAGATGGGACACAATGCCAAAACTCACAGGGAACCACAAAAGATTGCCAGAACAATCCTGAACAAAAAATAATGCTAGGGGGAAGCTTAAGTTGCCACTTAAGATGTTAATATCTTGGGTCCAGTACAGTAGCCTAGTGGCTAAAATATTCGCCTTGCACGCATCGGGATCCCATTTGGGCGCCAGTTCTAATCCCAGCAGCTCCACTTCCCTTCCAGCTTCCTGCTTGTGGCCTGGGAAAGCAGTCGAGGACAGCCCAAAGCCTTGGGATCCTGCATCCATATGGGAGACCTGGAAGAAGCTCCTGGCTCCTGGCTTCAGATTGGCTCAGCGCTAACCATTATGACCACTTGGGGAGTGAACCAGTAGATGGGAGATCTTTCTGTCTGTATCTCCTTCTCTCTGTAAATATGACTTTCGAATTAAAATAAATAAATCTTAAAAATAAATAAAAAGGCGGGGTCCAGGTAAGACTGTGAGAGGTGCTGGTGTCTGCATTTCCAAGCCTCATGGCTATGGCTGGGAGGAGCCATGCCAAGCCAGGTTTCAGGCTGGGGATCCTAGCTCCCCATCCACTGCTGCCAAGAGGTGGGTGAATCCTGGGATTATGGGCAACCAGAGCAATGATGGAGCTGGGCTTTACCTGCTGCCCGCCTGGTGATGAGCTCTGGGGTCTTGGGGATCTGGAATTACTGCCTAGGGACATCCATGGATGAAGACACAGTATGTGTAGGTTAGGAATGACTCCTGAGGGACACAACGAGAGGGCTACTGTACTTGCAGGTAAGTGAGGGGACTGAGACCTGCTGGTTTGGAGGGGAGAGATTGGAATATCTGTGTGGATCAGACTCATGCACCAGCCCTCATGGGAATCTGGAGTTGGGCTTGCTGGCAGGGAACATTGCTGACCACTGCACACCAGTCCATGCAAAAGCTATTGCTGGGGATCTGTCTAGCAGGGCTAGATCCCAGTACCTGACTGAATGTCGGAACAGGGGACGGATCACATTAGGCAGGGTCCTGACACTAACCAGCACATATGAGAACCAGGTCCGGGGTGGATTCTGTGGGGAATTTGTGGGCCAAACCCTGTGGAAATGCAAGTCCTGCTGGTTAGCTTGAGAGTTGGGGTAGTGATCGGCTGAGCTAGGTGTGACCATGGAACCTGCCAATACTCATGAGTACAGGGACTGAAAATAGTCTGGGCAGGTCCAGGCTGCAGCACCTTCATGTGCATCATAAAACAGGGTGTGGGGTGGGCCAGGCCGCAACATTCACCAGCTCATACTAGGCAAAGATGGAGGAAGAGGTTATGCTAGGCAAGGGCCTAGTACCCACTGGCATGCATGAGATCTGGGTCGGGGAGTGGGCCGAGTGGGCGAACTTGGGAAACTCCCCTAGTGGGTCATAACTACCGTTGGTAAGTACGTGGTCCAGGCCTGGGAGTTGGGGAAGCTGGGCAAGGTAGCTCCAACTGTTGGCTAACGTGTGGTTTGGTTTTCAAAGGGGGGCAGACCAGCAGGGCCAAGCAAACCTTAGCACACTGGCAAGTGCAGAAACCAGGCTGGAACACAGGTCATGCCGGGATAGGCTGTCACACCTACCAGTTTGCATGAGTCAGGGATGGGAGCAGATTGAACAGGGGCAGGTTCCTGCACCCTCCAGTGAGAGTTGGAACTGGGGGAAGGCCTTATCAGGCCAGGCTACAACATCCCAAGGAAAGGCCAAGACAAGTGAGGGATTATGCCAAGCTGGGTCAGAGCAATCACTGGCACACTCGAGGTGTGGCTGGGAATGCCTGCCTGAGTTGTAGTTCTCACTGGTGAGTGCAAAGGCCAGAGTGGGGGCTGCTGTCTAGTCTGAGCATGGCTGCAGTGTCCCTTGGCACAAGTGTGGGCGAGGTCTGGGGTACACCAGGTTGGGCTAGACTCCAGCACCCACTGGTGCTTGTGAGAACCAGGGTAGGTGTAGGATGGGCTAGGATAGGTCTCTGCCCCTGCTGAGCCATATCTGAGTTGTGTCTGGGTGTGGACCAGGCTAGGCTGGCCTGTAACACCCAACACTTTCCAGAATGGGTGAAGGCTAATCAGGAAAGGCCACTGTTCCTGCTAGGACAGGAGATGGACAGAGTAGGACTGGCCCATGGACCGACCGGTGGGTGCGAGATCTGGCATTGGGAGATGTTCTGATGGAGGAGCGTGGCAACTCTTCTGTCAGGACATAACCCCAGCAGGTGAGTGCAAAAACCACGATAGGAAGCAGCCCAGACCAGACCAGAGAATGGAACCCACCAGTGTACATTTGGTGCAGGTCAGGGGCGAACCAGGCAGGGCCAGTTCATATCACCTGCTGATGAATCTGAGCACCAGAATGGAGTGTGGGTCAGGCCATGTTGGGTCGCAACACAAGTTAGTTCACGTGAGTGCCAGGACTAGGGGCTGGCTGGGCTGGGCTGGGCTGTAGCCCCCACTGTGTGAGTTGGAATTTGGGATGGGCCTGGCCCAGCCAGGCTACAGTACCCACTGGCAAATACTGAGGTGATGTGGGACATGTCAGACTGGGCTGCAGCATCCAACCAGCACATATGAGACCCAGGGGGTGTAAGGGATGTAGCCAGTAGGGGGGGCTGTGGTGGACTCCCTTGCTGGACCACCACTCCCCCTGGAGAGCATGAATTGGGATGAGGGAACAGACTATGCCAGGCTGGACAAGGCTACAACACCTGTTAGCCTCATGTGGGCTGGATCAGGGGAAAGCCAGGTTGAGTTGACTGTTCCTACTGGTGCAAGCGTACGTCAGAGTGGGTGTGGGTTGGTTGGGCTTTACTGCAGCATCAGCTGGCAGATGCTGGCATCGGGGTGGGGGAGAACGAATTCTGTCAAACTGCAGAACCACCTGGAGAATGCAAGATCCGGGAGTGGGAGTGAGCCCAGTAAGGAAATAGTGGGCACCTCTCTCTGGGTTACCACTCCCACTAAAAAGGATGAGAACCAGGACTAGGGCAGGTATGACTAGACAAGTGAGTGGCAACTGCCAGCACATATGTGGGCTGGATAGTGGGGCTGGTTGGGTTGAACTAGGCTTCAGTGCCCATTGACATGTAAGAGAGCTGAATGAGATGTGGAATACACAGGACCAGTCTGCTGTATATACTGGCAAGCATGGAAACTAGGTCAGGGGGGCAGGCCTGATGGGGGTTATTGTGGTCAGCTCTGACTAGGCTGCAACTCCCACTAGTGTCCGCAAAGTCCAAGTGTGTACTGGTGGGAAGGATTGGGCTGGACTGCAACACCCATTCATTTGTGTAAAAGAGCTAGAAACAGAACTGACCCAGCAATTGCAACCACTAGCATATGCATAAGCTGATTGGGGCAACGGACTGTGCTGGACCCTATATTGGTCTGCCCGCACAAGAATAAGGTCTGGGATCACCTCAGATGAAGTTTCTATGGGGATCCCACCAACTGAATTGCTGGACTCAGAACCCCAACCATGGAGAGAATTGCAGGTTCCATGGTCTGACTGTAGAGTGCATGTGTCAAAGATAAGCTTCCCCAGAGGCTTAGATGGAGCATTGAACAGCATATCCAGGTGCACATGGAGGATATGGCAGTACATTGGAGTCTGCATGGGACACCTGGTACCATAATAGGGGATGGAGGACAGAACAAATGGATCAACTTCCCCAGCCATGTGTTGGCAGTGAATATCTGGGCAAATGGAGACTCTAAGGTGGACTATGTCAACCAGTGGAGTCTGGAGAGATTTCATCATGCTTTGAGTGGTGAAATCGGCAGTAATTCAGAACTGTTCAACTATTGAAAACCTCTTGAGTAGGATGCCCCACATCGGGGACCCTGGGGTGGTGTCGGGTGGCTGTCCTCCATCCCAGGGTACAGAGGCATTTAGGAGGTTGGGTGTGGCTTGTCTCCTTGTCTCTTCCCTTCCCCCAGATCTAATCACCCTAATCCACTATGTAAAAATCATCAAAACTAAAAATAATGAAATTAAAAATATACTTTGAAAAAAATGTTGATATCCCATATCCTTGTGCTGATTTGAGTCCTTGTGGCTCTGCTTCAGATCAGCTTTTTGCTGATGTCCCTGGATAAGCAGTGAAAGATGGCCCAAGTGCTTGGGTCCCTGCACCAACATGGGAGACCAGGATGGAGTTCCTGGCTCCTGGCTTTGACTTGACACAGCTTTGGCCATGGCCGTCATTTGGGAAGGGAACCAGCAGATGGAAGATCTCTTTCTCTTTGCTTTACTCCCTCTTCAGCCTCTGCTTCTGTTACCTCTCTCCCTCTTTACCCTGTCCTTCCCCCTTCTTCATTTCTTCTCTCTCTAACTACCTTTCACATAAATAGCACACAGTGTTCTTGCTTATCAGTAAGCCACACCTCTATTTTAAAAGAGCTGGTTCATGCATTTTAATGCTAGGAAAGAGCCAGGTTTAATAAGGACAAGGAAGTCACAGTTTCTTCAAAGAGGAAGTATTATTTTAATTTTTTTAATAAAAAGCATTCTGTATTTATTTGACAGGCAGAATAATGATGAAAAATCTTTCATTCTCTGGTTCACTCTCCAAATGCCCACAACAGCAAGGGCGATACCAGGCTAGAGCCAGGAGTCTGGGACCCGGAACCCCGCCGGGCTTCCCACATAGGTGGCAGGGCCTCAATACCTAAGCTTACTTCTTCTTTTTTCTTCATCCTCCTCCCCATCCTTCTTCTGCTTCTTTCCACTCATTAATTTTTTTAAAGATTTATTTATTTTGTTACAGTCAGATATACAGAGAGGAGGAGAGACAGGGAGGAAGATCTTCCATCCGATGATTCACTCCCCAAGTGAGCCGCAACGGCCGGTGCGCACCGATCCGAAGCCAGGAACCAGGAACCTCTTCCGGGTCTCCCACGCAGGTGCAGGGTCCCAATGCCTTGGGCCGTCCTCGACTGCTTTCCCAGGCCACAAGCAGGGAGCTGGATGGGAAGTGGAGCTGCCGGGATTAGAACTGGCACCCATATGGGATCCCGGCGTGTTCAAGGTGAGGACTTTAGCCGCTAGGCCATGCCGCCGGGCCCCCACTCATTAATTTTTAATTAAAAAAAATTTATGGAGAGAGGGGGAGACAGAGTGGGAAATCCTCTATCTGCTGGTTCGCTCTCCAAATGGCCGCAATAGCCGGAGCTGAGCTGATCCAAAGCCAGGAGCTTCATCCAGGGTCCCAAGGATTTGAGCCATCCTCTGCTGCTTTCCCATCCCATTAGCAGGGAGCTAAATTGGAACTGGCACCCGTATGGCATGCTGACACTGCAAGTGGAGGGCTAACCTGTGAGCCACCTTGCTGGCCTCTTGAGCCAGCTTCTGCTGCTTCCCAGGATGCATTAGCAGGAAGTTAAATTGGAAGCAGAGAAGCTGGGACTCAAACTGGCGCTCTGATATGGGCTATGAAAGCCCCAAGCATCTATTTAAGCAGCTGTGCCACAATGCATAGCTCTGGCCAGTTTAATTTGCAATGCTTTCATGTAATAAGAAAATAACTCATAATATTTTCTTCATTTTTGTTGTTGTTGTCTTAGTTTTCTTTTTTTAAGTTTATTAGAGTGATAGAGACAGAAGTCTTCCATCACTGGTTCATTTCACAAATGCCCACTACAGCCAAATCTCACACAGCTACAGGAACCCAGGCATTGGAGCCGTCACCTGCTGCCTCCTGGGCTGCTGCATTCGCAGGAAGCTCTTCCGGAAGCGGCATAACCAGAACTTGAATCAGAGTAAAGCTGGAGTAGAGCATGGGATGGGCTGTCCCTGGTACAGCCTCACTGGCTCACCACGCACCTGGCCATATTACCATTTTCTTACTCCTCAAATACAGAAGGGGCCTTTGGGGGAATTTGTTAGAATCTGGAGAGAGTTTTAGAGTATAGAACTATGTTGGAAAGAGGATGAAACACAGAATTAGTAGGAAGGGGGGTGGTATCTGGAATTGACTGCCTTTTTGTCCCTTCTTGCTGGTTTTTATAGTGGTGATATAACTTGCTGGTTTTTATAGTGGTGATATAAGTTGCTGGTTTTTTGCAGAATGGAATGTAGTAATGACAGATTTGCTGGTTTTTTTTTTTTCTACAAATGACTTGCAATTTAGATTTGTTTATTTATAATCTTTTGGTTGATTTTTTTTTTAACATGGTCCTAAAGTCTCCTGAGAAGTTTAATGTGTAAAAATGTTTCTAAAAATAAGCTGAGTCACTGATTTTACTTCCTGATTGTTGCTTTAAATCTAGTTTTAGCTGGAGGAAATCTATCAATTAGGGCTTTAACATGTGATTTTCCTGGGCCCGGAACAATAGCGTAATGGTTAAGGTCCTCACCTTGAACGCACCAGGATCCCATGTGGGCGCCGGTTCTAATCCCAGCAGCTCTACTTCCCATCCAGCTCCCTGCTTGTGGCCTGGAAAAAGCATTCGAGGATGGCCAAAAGCCTTGGGACCCTGCACCTATGTGTGGGATACCTGGAAGAGGTTCCTGGTTCCTGGGTTCGGATCGGCACAGCACTGGCCGTTGCGGCCACTTGGGGAGTGAATCATCGGACAGAAGATCTTTTTCTCTGTCTCTCCTCCTCTCTGTGTATCTGTCTTTCCAATAAAAATAAATAAATCTTAAAAAAAATGTGACTTTCATGCACAAGCAAGTTCTTCCACTGTTTTGCCTAATAGAAAAGAAAACCTCGCAGCTCACATCCGTGGATTTACTATCAAGCTCAGGAGTCATGCTGCCTGGATTAAAAGGTTGGTTTTGGAGGCAGGCATTAAGCTACCACCCTGTGGGCAGGCCATGATCTGTGTCCAGTGCCTGTTTGCATCCCCATTGCTCTGGTTGATTCAGCTTCCTGCTCATGAGCCTGGGAGACAGCAGATGATGGCCCAAGCCCTTGGGCTCCTTTTGTCCATGTGGTTGGTCTGCTGCTGTCTGTTCCTTCAGTCTGGCGCAGAACTGGGGTTTGGAGTAAAGCTACATATAAGGAGACTGAAGATAGTAACTTTAGTCTTTAGGTAAAATAGTCATCTCAACTTTTTGGGTAACAACATAATAACAGAAATAGAGGGGCTGGCACCATGACTTAGTAGGCCACGCTTCTGCCTGTAACTCTGGCATCTCATATGAGTGCCTATTTGAGTCTTAGGTGCTGCACTTCCAACCCAGCTCCCTACTTATGGACAGCAGCAGAAGATATCTCAAGTCCTTGGGCCCCTGTACCCACATGGGAGACCCAGAAGCAGCTCCTGGCTCCTGGCTCCTGACTTCGGACCAGCCCAGCTCTGGCCATTATAGCCATTGGGGATTGTATCAGCAGATGGAAGATCTCTGTGTGCGTGTGTCTCTCTCTCTTTCTAACTCTCTAAAGTAAAATAAATAAAATATTTTAAAAAGAAAGAGCACAGATAATGAAAATAGGATAAATAGAAATTAGAACTAGAAATAAGGAAAAATCAGTGGAACATAAGGCAGAGAGGAGAAAAATGAAAAATATGGTAGAATGGAATGTATTTTTTTTTGAAAATTTATTTACTTTTATTGTAAAGTCAGATATACAGAGAGGAGGAGAGACAGAGAGGAAGATCTTACATGTTAATTCGCTCCCCAAGATGGCCGGAACTGAGTCAATCCAAAGCCAGGAGCCAGGAGTCTCCTGTGGGTCTCCCACACGGTACAGGTTCCCAAGGCTTTGGCCGTCCTGAACTGCTTTCCCAGGCCACAAGCAGGGAGCTGGATGGGAAATGGGACCACTGGGACATGAACTGGCACCTATATAGAATCCCAGCATGTGCAAGACAAGTAGCCCCTAGGCTACTGCACCAGGCCCAGAATGTGCTTCTTCATCACAACATCTGTTAGGTCACTCTGGTTCTCTAAAAACTTTATTTAAAATACAAAGATGATCAGAGCAGGGAAATAGTAAAGAATTAAATAAATGGGAGAGACATACCATATCTGTGGGTAGGAGGGCTCGGTGTTATAAAGATGATCATTGTCCTGTGCTTGAGTTTTAGGTTGTAATTCCAATCAGCATTCCAAGATTCTAAAATGTGTACGTGTATGGAGGAGCCGAGGCTCCGGAGACAAGCTGAGCAACTTCTCTTAGTCTGATTTTAAGCTGTGATTTTTAGACACGTCTTTTTGGTCCAGGGATAAAAAAATTACACTTGCAGAATTGACTAAGGTACTGAGAAACAGACCAGTGAAACTTGGATATGTGACAAAGGTGGCATTACAGGTCAGTGGAGAAAGGATGAATTATTCAGTAATGTTCTGAGATCATTTGTTAGCCATATGAGAAAAAAAAAGGATCCCCATTAATTCCATACACAAAAATTAGCTTCAGTTGCACTAGTGACCTAAATGTGAAAGGTAACATTTTAATGTATATAGAAAGACAAGAAAATGCCCTCTTCATCTCAGGTTTTGTAAAGAATTTTTAAGCCAGAAACAACTATAAAGAAAAAGATTGAAGTTTATTAAAATGACTATTGATTTAACTTCTGTTTTTTAAAAACTGCATCTATGCTTTGTATATAATCATTTATTTTATATACTGCTGAAGTGGCTATTTGTGTACCAACACTCAGATTAAGAATAAAAACATGACCAGGATCTAATGTTGTGGCATATCAAGTTAAGCTATCACCTCCACCCTTCATGGTTGCCAGTCTTGAGTCCTGGCTGCCCCACATCCAGTCAGGATCCCTGGGAAGCAGCAGAGAGAGGCCTGGTACTTAGGCTCTTGCTCCCATGTGGGAGATGCGGGCAGCAGCCATCTTTTAAGGGCCTTATATCTGTTGTCCTACTCATTGAATAGTTCAGACTGGGGGAGTAACAAATTGGGAGTAAGGAATTAGGAGGGGTGTGTGTGTGTTTTAAAATTTATTTGGCAGGCAGAGTTATAGAGAGAAACAGAAAGATCTTTCATCCGTTTATTCACTCCCCAGATAGCCGCAGTGGCCAGAGCTGGACTGCTCCAGGTCTGCCCCATGGACACAGGAGCCTGACCACTTGGGTCATCTTCAGCTGCTTTCCTAGCTGTGCTACCCAGGAGCTAGATTGGAAGTGGAACAGCCAGGACTTGAAGAGGTGCCCGTGTAGGATTCCAGTGCCACAGGCAGTGGCTTTACAGCATTGTCCAAGTTTTGTTTTGTTTTTTAAGCATGACATGCATGTATACATTATTAGATTTCTTTTTTTAAAAAAGATTTATTTATTTTATTACAAAGTCAGATATACAGAGAGGAGGAGAGACAGAGAGGAAGATCTTCCAGCCGATGGTTCACTTCCCAAGTGAGCTGCAACAGCCGGTGCACACTGATCCGAAGCCAGGAACCAGGAACCTGTTCCGGGTCTCCCACATGGGTGCAGGGTCCCAAAGCATTGGGCCGTCCTCGACTGCTTTCCCAGGCCACAAGCAGGGAGCTGGATGGGAAGTGGAGCTGCTGGGATTAGAGCCAGCGCGCATCTGGGATCCCGGGGCTTTCAAGGCGAGGACTTTAGCTGCTAGGCCACGCCGCCGGGCCCAGATTTCTTTTTTTTTAAGATTTTTTTATTTTTATTATAAGGTCAGATACACAGAGAGGAAGAGACAGAGAGGAAGATCTTCCATCCGATGACACTTCCCAAGTGACCGCAATGGCCGGTGCTGCATCATTCTGAAGACAGGAGCCAGGAACTTCCTGCAAGTCTCCCACGTGGGTGCAGGGTCCCAAGGCTTTGAGCCATCCTCTGCTGCTTTCCCAGGCCACAAGCAGGGAGCTGGATGGGAAGTGGAGCAACCAGGGTTTGCAGATGGAGGATTAGCCTGTTGAGCCATGGAGCCCTCCCCCCCGTTTTTGTTTTATTTTTATATTTTTTACAAAGGTAAGGGGATTACAGACCCATATGGGCCTGTTAGCCACCCATGTGGAAAGGAGAGGATGCAGGTGGGTGAGATAAATGTTTCCATTTTCCCTCCTATGTCCACAGCGGTGGGGAGGAGTGGGAGAAGGTACACTGCTTGTTGTCAGGCCACATCAGTGCCAGGGGATGGAAATGGTCTTTTGATGCCTCCTAGCGACCCCAGAGTAGGGGAGGAGTGCTCAGAGGGTTTTGCTTTAGTGGTCTTGATTGTTCTGAGAAATTGCACCAGAGGTGAGAGAATCTTTCCTTGGCCTATTAGCCTCAATGTCTACCTCAGTGAGTTCACAGTCCTAGGTGCTTGCTGTAAACCTGGCCTGGAGTGTTCAGCCTGCCTTTTTTCTGCTCTTTGATGAAGCACTCTGAGTCTTCTGTTGTGTTTTGTTTGTTTGTTTGTTTAAGATTTTTATTTTTTATTGGAAAGTCAGATTTACAGAGAAAAGATCTTCCATCTGCTGGTTCACTCCCCATGTGACCTCACTGGCTGGAGCCAAGATGATCTGAAGCCAGGGGGCCCGAACCTCTTATGGTCTTCCAACTTGGGTGCAGGGTCCCAAAGCCTTGCGTCACCTTCAACTGCTTTCCCAGGCCAGAGGGAGCTGGATGGGAAGCGGAGCAGTCGGGATACCAACCAGTGCCCACGTGGGATTGGGCGTGTGCAAGATGAGGACTTTCGCACTAGGCTACCGTGCTGGGCCCTCTGTTGTCTTAGATGAGCCTGCTGTCTGGTCTTTCGTGTGCATCTGAGTATATTCTCTATTCTTGCATAGGAGTCAGTAACTGGGCCGGCCCAGTTCTGCAATATGTGCTCCGTGATCCAACCACATGTCTGTGGTATTTTCCCTGAGGTTGGGGGTTGAGTATAGTGGTCTAGTGAGGGGGCCCCCTAAGAAATCCCCCTGGAGGTCCTCAGGCCGAGGGCCTGATTTTCATGGGTACCATGAAAGCTGGTGCTGGTGTGGTGGCCAGGCCCAGCCGGCTCCCTGTGCCAGCTCAACTGTTTAGTCAGTCCCCAACCTCAAAAAATGAGTTGATTTTTACAAAATGAAATAGATAGTGCAGCAGTTCTGGAAACCAAATTCCCTCCCTCCCTCCTGTGGGTATTTCTTCTTCTTTGCTCATTGACCTCCCTGGAGTAAACTTGTAAATCCTGCATTTGTCATGTGTAGCTGCCGAAGTCTCTGCTTGGGTGGCCTAGAGGTGCTCCGACTAGCAGAGCCTAACATGGACAGGTGGTCAGGGAGAGGGTCTGGGGATGAAGCACCGACAGGAGACCAGTGATGGTGGAAGTCTCTGCGAAGTCTGTTTATGGCTCCTTCACCCCTCCTTATATACTCTTCCTCCCCAAGTCCCAATTTAGCCAGGATATTGGATACAGATGAGTCCAATTAATCTAGGTGTTTTTAGCTACAAGCCAAGTTCCTGTTCCTGCCCAGCCGAGCCAGCGCTAATCAACTCCTTAACCCACAGCATAGAGGTTAGTATTACAATAATTAGACAAAGATTTCTTTAAGTGTCTTGGATAAGTACGTTTCCCAGAGTGCCAGGGATATGTGTGTGTGTGTGTACACACCTCCAGTTTCTGGCAGCCGGTTTACAACTTTGCTTTAGTTATTGCTTCTTGCAATATTTCAAGATCAAGCAGAGGAAAGTGATTACAGCCTTTGGGGCCTTCTGCCTGGGTCTGCGCAGGGGAGTGTGTTCAGATTACCAGGAATGCTCATGTGTCAGAACTTTTTACAAAAAACCTAAAAATTTATTTATGTGGTCCCATCGCGGTAGCCTAGTGGTTAAAGTTCTCGCCTTGCATGCGCCAGGATCCCATAATGGGCACCTGTTTGTATCCTGGCAGCTTCACTTCCCTTCCAGCTCCCTTCCTGTAGCCTGGGAAAGGGCCCAAGGTTTTGGGACCCTTTACCCATGAGGGAGACCCGGAGGAGGCTCCTGGCTTCGAATTAGCCCAACTCCAGCCCCAGCTGTTGCAGCCACTTGGGGAGTGAACCAATGGATGAACCATATTTTTCTGTATCTCCTTCTCTCTGTGAATCTGACTTTAAATCTTAGATAAATCCTTTTTTTTTTTATCTGAAAGGCAGAGTTGCAGGCCACAAGGGCCGGAGCTGTGCTGGTTTGAAGCCAGGAGCCTGTGCACCAGTGCAAGCATCTGCGCCAACCTCTTCCACCTTCTCAGCGCAGCAGCAGAGAACCAGACTGGAAGTGGAGCCACTAGGACCCAGACTGGTGTCCTGTACGGATGCCAGCGCTGTGGGAGGCAGCCTCAACTGCCACAACACAGCACCCCCATCAGAGCTTCTTAAGATTTATTTTTTATTTGAAAGGCAGATTTACAGAGAGAAAGAGAGGCAGAAAGAAAGTCCTTCTGCCCACAGGTTTATTTGCCAAGTGGCTACAGTGGCCAAAGCTGAGCCAGTCCAAAGCCAGGAGCTTCTTCCACATCTCCCTCAGGGGTGCAGGATCCCAAGGTTTTGGACCATCCTCTACTGCTTTCCCAGGCCACAAGCAGGGAGCTGGATGGGAAGTGGAGCAGCCAGGATGTGAATCCCAGGTGCATGCAAGGCAAGGCTATAGCTAGTGAGCCAACTCAGTGGGCCCCCAGCAGAGCTTGTTAAAGCCCTCTGTAGACAAGCTTTGCCATGTGACAGGTGAAGCTGCTGTATCCGAATGCCTGATTTGCTTCCTCTACTCAGCTTCCTGCTATATTACCCGGCAGTATAATTGTTGTGTTTACTTTTCTGAGGAATTGCAGAACTCTCTTCCAAATTTGCTGTAACATTTTACATCCTATCTTAAAGAGTATGAAGTATGATCTCATTGTTATTTTCATTTGCATTTTTCTGAAGGCGAATAATGTTGGGGATCTTTTTTTTTAAAGACTTATTTATATGCAAAAGGCAGATTGACACAGAGAGGAGAGACAGATCTTCCATCTGCTGATTCACTCCCCAGATGTCCACAGTGTTTGGAGCTGAGTCAGTCCAAAGCCAGAAGGCAGGAGCCTCCTCTGAATCTCCCATGTGGGTGCAGGGTCCCAAGGTTTTGGGGCTGTCTTCCAACGCTTTCCCAGGCCACAAGCAGGGAGCTGGATGGGAAGTTGAGCAGCTGCAACATGAACTAGTGCCCATAGGTGATGCCAGCATTTGTAGGCAGAGGATTAGCCAGTTGAGCCATTGTGCTAGCTGTGCTCTCCCTTTTGTTTTTTGTTACTATTTTTTATTTTAGTTTTTATTGGAAAGGCAGATATACAGAGAGAAAAAGATCTTCTGTCCCCTGGTTTACTCCCCAAGTGGCTGCAGCAACTGGAGGTGAGCCAATCCAAAGTCAGAAGCCAGGAATTTCTTCCAGGTCTTCCACGCGGGTGCAGCGTCCCCCATGTGGTTAGTCATAGAGGTTTACTTACTGGATTGGCCCAGAGTCTTATTCCTGAAGGAGTTAAACCACTGTGCTCTTCAGGCTAGGCTTTCCCAGTTGACTGAACTCCCAGAAGTGGGGAAGAGAGTGTTAGTAGGTGCTCAGGTGCATCAATGGGGTCCCAAGCATATCAAGTGTGGTCCTCATTGCTCCGGTATGAAACAACAGCCCTACCTTTTAAAACAAAATGTTCATTTTCATTGTATTTGAAAGAGAGACAGAAACATAAATGTTTCATCCATTGGTTCCTTCTGCAAATGCTCACTGCCACCAGTGCTGCGCCAGTCCGGAGCCTGGAGATGGAAACTCAGTCCTGGTCTCCCATGTGACAGGGACAGAAGTACTTGAACCGTTGCTACTACCAAACACTGATGAAAGATATAGGCATCCCAAGTCATGACTTAATCACTGCACCAGATGCCTGCCCTGGCAGCCTTACTTCCTGGTAATCGGATTCATTTACTTCTGCCAAAATAGTAATGCCTTTGTGTATTTACTATAGCCCTGAGGGCAGGAATGGTAAACCTGCACATAGAACATTATCTAGTCCTGGGGCTCACCCAGTGTAGTGGTTCAGTTGGCTAATCCTCCTCCCTTCAAGCACCAGGATTTCATGTATGTACCAGTCTGTCCCAGCTGCTCCACTTCCCATCCAGGTCCTTGCTTGTGGCTTGTGGATGGCCCAAAGCCTTGGGACCCTGCACCCTTGAGGGAGACCTGGAAGAGGCTTCTGGCTCCCAGCTTTGGATTGACTCAGCTCTGGCCATTGTGACCTCTTGGGGAGTGAACCAGCAAATGGAAGATCTTTTTGTCTGTCCTTCTGTCTGTAAATCTGACTTTCGAATGAAAATGATTAAAACTTTAAGATTTTTGTATTGGAAAGTTTATCTCTTCCTGTCTGTAACTCTGCCTTTCAAATAAATACATATTTTTTAAAGTACTTCCCCCAATTGACAAGTTAGCAGGAGGACTTTTAGAAGGAGAAAGGGGAGTTGGGGGAGGTTAGAGAAGATAATGGATACAGCTAATGGATTGATGGACAGGTTCCCCAGGGTCTGCTGCAATAACTGTCTTAATACCAATTAGCTGGAGGTTCCTTTGAGGTAGAGCTGGTGGCTGTAAATTCGTGACCAGGTTGTCAGTAGTAGGAACTTGAACTGTTGCTTAGATGTGGAATCAAATGGTGGCTTAACATACAGCACTACAGTGCAGTTCATGTACCCCTTTTGTGCTCTGTGTATGTCATGACAAATGATGGCTAATGTAAGATTACTGAATCATTTTGTCTAGGTGTCACTTCATTGTCTCCTTCATGTATGTTTATGGTGGACATTAACATGTAATACCAAGGTCTTCACACTTGGTGTCCACTTCTGTGTCCTGTGTCTCTCCCCAAGACTTTTTAATCTTAATTTCTGGTCTTTCTGCTTTCATGAACCTGATAACATGTTAGGACATTTTGTTATGAATCTGCTTATGTTCTGATCTCAGCCATCTCTTTGTCCACATAAGCTGGGCAGTCGAGTGTCCTGCTTAAAACTCTGTGTTAGGGGAGGTTTTCTTTTTTCTTTTTTTTTTTTTTTTAAAGATTTATTCAGTTTATTACAAAGTCAGATATACAGAGAGGAGGAGAGACAGAGAGGAAGATCTTCCATCCAATGTGTCACTCCCCAAGTGAGCCGCAACGGCCGGTGCGCGCCGATCCAAAGCTGGGAACCTGGAACCTCTTCCGGGTCTCTCACGTGGGTGCAGTGTCCCAATGCATTGGGCCGTCCTCGACTGCTTTCCCAGGCCACAAGCAGGGAGCTGGATGGGAAGTGGAGCTGCCGGGATTAGAACCGGCGCCCATATGGGATCCCGGGGCTTTTCAAGGCGAGGACTTTAGCCGCTAGGCCACGCCGCCGGGCCCTAGGGGAGGTTTTCCTTCCCTGCCCCTCAGTGCTGCTCTCTTTTTTTTTTTTGAAAGATTTATTCATTTTATTACAGCTAGATATACACAGAGGAGGAGAGACAGAGAGGAAGATCTTCCGTCCGATGATTCACTCCCCAAGTGAGCCGCAACGGACCGATGTGCGCCGATCCGATGCCGGGAACCTGGAACCTCTTCCAGGTCTCCCACGCGGGTGCAGTGTCCCAATGCATTGGGCCGTCCTCGACTGCTTTCCCAGGCCACAAGCAGGGAGCTGGATGGGAAGTGGAGCTGCCGGGATTAGAACCGGCGCCCATCTGGGATCCCGGGGCTTTCAAGGCGAGGACTTTAGCCGCTAGGCCACGCCGCCGGGCCCAGTGCTGCTCTCTTGAGTGGGGCTGCAGCACAGTCCCTGTCCATTTCTGGTTTGTATATGCTAAGAGAAGGATTGGTGGGTTTAAGATATCAACTCACACTTATACCTTCTGGTCCCACTTGTGCTTGGTCGTGAGCATGTCTATTTTATGCTGGAGTGTTGCTGATCTTACACAACACAGATCATGCTGAGTGAAGGAATGGTCCCTGGTGTCATATGATAAAGTTTTCTGCATTTACTACGCCTGATAGTATGCCAGATGGTTGAGGTGTTTGTGTGTGTGTTTAAGATTTGTTTGTTTATTTATTTAAAGAACAGTGACGGGAGAGGAAAGGACAGAAATACACAGGTATTTTTTCACTGGTTCACTCCCAAAGGACCACAACAGCCAGATCTGGGTCAGGCGAAACCAGGAGCCAGGAACTCCATCTGTGTGTCTCCCATGGGTGGCAGGGAGCCAAGTGCTTGAGCCATCCTCTGCTGCCTCTTTGGCGCGTTAGCAGGAGTGCTGCAGTAACATGCAGAGATGCTGGGACTTGAACTAGCTCTCTGATAGGGATGTGGAAGCCCCAGTAACTAGCGCCACCATGGCAGCTCCATGCCAAGATGTGTTTCACAGATAACACCCTTTTCCACTGCAAGTGGGCATGGCTTTCCCTGAAGATGCAGGGGCTTGTTCAGGTTTCCCCCACATACCATTGGGTCTGCTAGGTTGTTTGCCTCACCACCAAACTCGGCAAAGTCCTTTCCTGTTCTCTGCAACTCACAAAACCCTGCTCTAAAGGTCAGGGTTACGTTTTCACACGTTGTGCTTCCCTCTTCTTGATGGGATGTACAGATTGCAGTGGTTTACCTGGAGGCTTTTGTTTTATGCCTCTGATATTAAAAACCTTACCGATGGAATGAATACTTGAGTCTTAGTGTTTTTTCTCACTCTCTGGAGAACATGTATCTGATCCAGTATGCTCTTCACCTCTCACTCATCTTGTCCAGTTAGCATGATGTTATCAGTACAATGATTTGCAGGAAATCTAGCTGGTTGTATCTTTCAGGACTGTATTATTGCAGAGGGTGACAGAATGACAAAGTCCTTTAAATGTGTGCTACAATTGTATATGGATGTAAATTGTTTTTGATCCTGTTTTTTGAGAAGGATTTATGAAGAGTTCATTTTTGTAATTGTTGGCTGACTACCATGCAGTTAGAGCTGTGCTGATCTGTTACACAGCAAAAATAACACATTTGACATGATAGCTGTAGTTGCAGCTACTATTGGGTTGAATTTGCTGTAATCTACTACTTTCCTCCCAAATTTGTCTGGTTTCAGTAGGGACTAAAGTAAAACGTGAATTCTGCATCTCTTTATAGCCCTGATTTCTGCAGTTACACTGTCTCCATCCCTAAGGTACGATGTTTTGTTTTGTGTTTATTGTGAGGGGTGGAGAGCAGCAGCTTTGGAGGTTTCCTTCCGCTTGGCCTTCCCCAGTGTGGTAACTCTTACCGTACAGCCCTACAACTACAATAGGAGGTGCTCAAACTTGCAGGTTTGTCTATCTCAATTTTACATTCCAGGACCACCAGGAAGGCCTATGGTGACCCTCTGAGCTTTGTATTAGGGCATTTGTTTTCTAATTCTTGTAAGCTTAAAATGAACACTTCTAGAATCCAGATGTCAGTGCCAGCCAAGCCTCAAAACATTAAAGTGCTCTTTTTTCTCCCCAGTTCATAGTTACCTAAATGAACAGCATAAATAAAGCAATTTCTTATTTTGTATACCCAGTGTATTTGCATTGAGACTAAGTAAGAGCTCTGTGATGTTGCCCACTCAAGAACTGCGGCACGGGCCCAGCATGATGACCTAGTGGCTAAATCCTCACCTTGCACACACTGGGATCCCAAATGGGCACCAGTTCGTGTCCCAGCTGCTCTACTTCCCATCCAGCTCCCTGCTTGTGACCTGGAAAAGCGGTGGAAGATGGCCCCAAGCCTTGGGACCCTGCACTCATGTGGGAGTCCTGAAAGCAGCTCCTAGCTCTTGCCTTTGGTATCAGCTCAACTCTGGTCTTTGTGGCCACTTGGGGAGTGAACCAGTGTATGGAAGATCTTTCTATCTCTGTAAATCTGACTTTCCAGTGAAAATAAATAAATATTATTTTTGAAAATCTCTCAGAACTATAGGTTTTTCTTGGAATTATTATAACTTGGTGTTACAGGTAGCTTTGTTGGGTCATCTGATCTCCTTTGGACATTGGATTCAGCCTGAAAGTTGCCTCAGTGTGGAAGCTCACTGTGGGATCCTGAGTTTACTTTTAGCTGTAGAAGAAGAGCTCCATTTCTCTGGTTTATACTTGAGATGCTTGCAGGAGCCGGGCTGTGCCAGGCTGAAGCCAAAGCTGGTACTAAGTGCTGCTCTTCAGGAGAGATACAGAGAAAAGATGTTCCATCTTCCATGCGGGTGTCCGGGACCCATCATATGCTGTCTCCCAAGTTATGCCTTAACAAGCAGCTGGAATTGGGAACAGATCCAGAACACCAGCCAGATACTGAGATACGGGATGCAGGCATCCCAACCGTGGTGTTAATCACTATGCCATGGGAACCAGATTTTTTTAAAGATTTATGTATTTTTATTACAAAGTCAGATATACAGAGAGGAAGATCCTCCATCCATTGATTCACTCCCCAAGTGGCTACAATGGCTGGAGCTGAGCCAATCTTAATCCAGGAGCCTGGAGCTTCATCTGGGTCTGCCACGTAGGTGCAGGGACCCAAGACCCTGGACCGTCCTTGACTGCTTTCCCAGGCCACAAGCAGGGAGCTGGATGGGAAGCAGGGCTGCTGGGATTATAACTGGCGCCCATATGGGTTCCTGTGCATGCAAGGCAAGAACTTCAGCCACTAGGCTATCGTGTCAGGCTCAGGAACAAGATATTTTTTATTGACATGACTGCCCTCTGCATCTTGATCTGCCCTAGTTGAATAAAGTAGTATTCTTATTGTCATATCCTGTTAACTGTTTCCATAAATTTGTACATCTCTGACCTAACAGGGGTCATTATGGTAATTGTGGCCACTTGAAAGGCAGATTTTACAGAGGGAAGGAGAGATGCAGAGAAAGATGTTCCATCTCTTGGTTTATTCTCAAAATGGCCACTATGGCTGGAGCTGGGCCAGTCAGAAGCTGGGAACCAGGAGCTTCTTCTGGATCTCCCATGTGAGTGCAGGTGCCCAAGGACTTGTTCCATCTTCCTCTGCTTTTCTAGGCCCTAAGCAGGGAACTGGATGGGAAGCAGAACAGCTGGGACACAAACCAGCACCCCTGCAGGTGAGGCACCACGAGTGGAGGCTTAGAGTGCAGTGCCACGATGTCAGCCTCAGTAAACTTAGTTGTTGGTCTTTCTTTTTTTTAAAGATTTATTTATTTTTATTTTAAAGTCAGTTTGACAGAGAGAAGGACGGACAGAAAGATCTTGCATCTTGCATCTGCAGGAGCCAGGAACTTCTTCCACGTGTCCCTCAGGGGTACAGGGTCCCAAGGCATGGGCTCATCCTCCACTGCTTTCCCAGGCCACAAGCAAGTAGCTGGGTGGGAAGTGAAGCAGCTGGGACATGAACTGGTGCCCATGTGGGACCCCAGTGCATACAAGGCAAGGACTTTAACCAATAGACTACTGTGCCAGGCCCAGTAAGCTTAGTTTTATAACAGTCCTTTCTGTGGATGAAAATGACTGTTAAACTAGCATATTTCTTTTGGTCTTCTCCCACTCCTTTCAAAGAACATAAAATTTGAAGTATTTTGTGACCAGATGTTGTGCGTCTGCTTCTGCCTGCTTTTTTCCTGATCCTTTGGATCCTTCCTCCACTCTGCACAGCACAGTGGTTTTTGCTTTGTTTCTAGTATTATTTACATAGTTAAGATCCTCAGAGTAGGGTGGGGTGAGGGTCAAGGTATGGAAGATGGTGGGTGGGACAAATGTTTCAGTTTCTATCTTCCTGATTCTGCCGGGGGTGGGGAAGGGAGGAAATAGGGCTGCTCCGTGCTGTCAAGCTATAGCAGCACCCAGGGATGGGGGACAGTCATTTGGTGACACCTTCAAGATCCCAATGTGGGGAAGTTCCGAGGATGCCATTTCAGTGGATTTGATAGTTCTGAGCTGTTATCAGTTTCATTGCTCCAGGGTTCATGAAATCTTTTCAGGGTCTGCTAGTTGGCAACATACACCTCAGTGTGCCTCCACTGCAGACAGTTGCTGCAAAAGCTTGGCCAGAAGAGCCGTCCATCCTGCTCCGCTTTCTGTCCTCTGATGGGGCACTCAGTATCCACTGCTGGCCTAGATGAGTTGGCTGCTGTGTTCTTTGTATGCATCTGTGCTTTTCCATTGCATGGCCATCAGGAACTGAGGAGGCCTGGACCCAATATGTGCACTCCAAGGTCGGGCCACATATCTTGTTATTTTCCCTTTGCGAGTTCTGCAGACCTGCCCTACTGGTCTGTATCCATTCCAGTTCTGGCTGGCGGGTGCAGCAGCCCAGCCCTGTCTGGCCTACCCCCAGACCCAGCTCTCATGTATATTGGCAGGTGCCACAGCCTAGCCCAATGGCAGCCCATCCCTGGACCTACCCTGTACACATGCTGAGGGATGCTGCAGCCACATTCAGACCCGTCTGTATTCCCCCTCCCCCACCCTGCCTTGGCTCTTACACTCACCTGCAGCCTAGCAGGGGCGTACCCCCATAGTTACCCCTCCAAGCTCACTCCCAGCCCTGGATCTTGTACATGCCTGCAGGTGCTTCGAGCTAGTCTTAACATGGTCCACCCCCAGATTTGGTACTTGCCAGCAAGTGTTGCCACCTGACCTGGTCTGACCTGACCTGGCCTGGCACACCTCCAACCCTGGCTCTCCTGTGAGCTGATGAGTATGGCTGCCTAGCCTGGCATGGCCCACATCCCATCCTGGCTCTTTTGCATACCAGCAGATACCAAGGTCTGACCCAGCCTAGCCCTGCCCCTGACAGCCCACACACATGCTGACTAGTGCTGCAACCTGGCCTGCCCTGGCCTGGCCCACCTCCAGCCCTAATGCTCACCAGCAAGAATTTCAGCCTGGTAGGGGAGTTCCCCAAGTTATCCTACCAGGCCCACTTCCGGCCCTGCATTTCGCATGTGTTGGTGGCTGCTAAGCACCTGGCCGGCATAGTCTATCACAAGTCTGGGCCTTTGCATGTGCTTTAGCCTGGGTCAGCCCGATCTACTCCCAACCTTAGCTCCCATGAGGGTTGGTTAGTTATAGTCATGCCTGGCCACAGTTCTCACTCAAACTGGCAGATACTGCAGTCCCACAGTGATGAGCCCCCAAATCCCCTCCAGAATTTGTCCCCTGTCTTGGTTCTGTTGCAAGCTGATTGGTGACATGAACCAGTCCCACACACTCGCTGCCAGATACTGCAGGCAGGTTCCCCAGTACACTAGCTTTCCTGTGTGTCAGCTTGGTGATGCTACTTAGCTCAGCCCAGGACCGATGTAGGCGGGTGCCTTGGTCTGAGTCAAACATGCCCTCTGGTTTTCTCTTTCTAAAATCACTCCATTTCAGCTCCCAAGTTTATCTGCAAGTGTAAGTGGCGTGGTCCATGGAAGACCCTGCGGTCATTCCTCACCTGTGAGTGCAGTGACCCAGTACTTGGATTCCCCCGGAAGTCATTTCACAGGTGTTCAACACTCCTTCTGCAGCCCCACTCCCACACCTCCCCCAAATCCCCTTCCCCAGGCAGACTACAGACCCCTGCCACTTCTGGCATCCAGATAGCACGGGGCCGCCTGGGGCACCACTGCAGTTTTGCGATGCAGCTTTCCCCAGCTAGGATCATCACTTTTTCATCTTCTGGGTACCAGCTTCATGCAAGCTCACCCCATATCCTGCAACTCTCAAGAGTATTGAATCCTGTATTCCCAGAGAGTGGTTAACAACCTCTCCTTTTCTTTCTTTTTTTTTTTTTTTTAAAGATTTATTTATTTTTATTACAAAGTCAGATATACAGAGAGGAGGAGAGACAGAGAGGAAGATCTTCCGTCCGATGATTCACTTCCCAAGTGAGCTGCAACAGCCGGTGCTGAGCCGATCTGAAGCCGGGAACCAGGAACCTCCTCCAGGTCTCCCACGCAGGTGCAGGGTCCCAATGCATTGGGCCATCCTCAACTGCTTTCCCAGGCCACAAGCAGGGAGCTGGCTGGGAAGTGGAGCTGCCGGGATTAGAACCTGCGCCCATATGGGATCCCGGGACGTTCAAGGCAAGGACTTTAACCACTAGGCCACGCCGCCGGGCCCAACAACCTCTCCTTTTCAATCGCTCCCCGATTTCAGTCCCGCCTGTCCCTCTCTGGCTCCAGCCAGTACTTACTGTCTTGGTCCCACAGCTCCCGTGGGTTATGCGGTTCCTTTCGGACCTTGTCAGGCCAGGACACCTGGGCTGGCTTGTGCTGCCAAAGGCCCGTTAGCCAGGAGATAGAGTGGCAGCAGCTCTTGAGGAGACACTGCTGTGGGGAGACCTCTGCTTTATCTTCAAGAAACAGGAAAGTGTGTCTTGTAAGAACAGACTGCTTTTGCCATCGTGGGGACATTTGAAATTTTGGAGGAATATCATCAAATGTCAAATGTCTCTTCTTGTGTTAGGGTCTCATTCTTTCCCAGCCCCTTGAAATCTGCTTTGAAGCTGCTCTGATGAATAACTCCTGGGGCTGGTTGGCAGCATTTCCATCTTTTTGCTGTAAAGAACACATTACCGGGGGGGGCCCATGGCTTTCACGTTTGACTTTCAGTTGACTGTTGATCACACTTAGGTTTTCCATTCTGTTGCTATTACAGTTTCAGTTTGTGCATTATGTGTTCAGGTATGTGCAGAATACATTTAATCAACTAGTACAGTCTTCTACAAATAGATGAATACTATTTGCCACTGTGAAAGTTTGAAAGATCAGGGCCCAGCGTGGTGGCCTAGTGGCTAAAGTCTTCACATTGCACGCACCAGGATCCCGTATGGGCACTGGTTCTAATCCTGGTGACCCTGCTTCCCATCCAACTCCCTGCTTGTGGCCTGGGAATGCAGCAAGGACGGCCCAAACTCTTAGGACCCCGCACCTGCGTGGGAAACCCGAATGAAGCTCCTGGCTTTGGATTGGCTGAGCTCAGGCCGTTGTGGTTACTTGGGGAATGAATCATCGGACTGAAGATCTTTCTCTCTGTCTCTCCTCCTCTGAAATATCTGACTTTCCAATAAAAAGCAATTTTTTTTTTTAAGTTAGATCAGCATGTATCAAGAATTGTCTGTTGGACCTGCTGGCAATAATGGGGTCCTCCTTGCCATCTGGTCTACTATTGATTCCACAACAAAACTCCATTTGATTCTCAGTTTTCTTGTACCGTTTGTGTCATCAGCTATGTTCTCTGCAGAGCAGGCTATGGGTTGGGCTTAAGATTCTTCTTGTGGTAGGTTTTTTTGTGTGTTTGTTTTTTATGGAATGCCCTTACTCTCCCAAAATCATAGGACAAATAGGAAGCTGGGTTGGGCAGATTTGGTCATTGTCTTGATTGGGGATGAAGCATGAATATCTACATTTTGTTAAATTCATTTTAAAACATTTTTTGGGTGTTGGGCATTTGGTATAGCCGGCGAGACGCTGACTGGACTGCCTGCTGCATCCCATAGTAACATGGCTGATTTGAATTTCATTTCGTCTGCCGCCATTTCCAGCTTCATGCTAATCCACACCCCTTTAGGCAGCAGGTGGTGGCTCATGTACTCACGTGAAAGATTCAGATTAAGTTCTCAGCTACTGGTTTTAATCTGGCCCAGCTTTGACTTTTGCAGGGAAGCTGTGGATGGAGGGTCTTTGTCACTCTGCTTTTCAATTAAATTCTGAAGATTAGTGTTTTTTTTTTAATTTATTTTTATTGGAAAGTCAGATATTCAGAAAGGAGAAGAGACAGAGAGGAAGATCTTCTGTCTGTTGATTCACTCCCCATATGGCCACAATGGCTGGAGCTGAGCCAATCTTAATCCAGGAGCCTCTTCTGGGTCTCCCACACGGGTGCAGGGTCCCAAGGCTTTGGGCCGTCCTTGACTGCTTTCCCAGGCCACAAGCAGGGAGCTGGATGGGAAGTGGAGCTGCAGGAATTAGAACTGGCGCCCATATGGGATCCCGGTGCGTGCAAGGCTAGAACTTTAGCCGCTAGGCCACTGCGCCAGGCCCCTTAAGATTATTTTAAAATTATTATAAAGCCTTTTTATTTTCACGTTTGAATCTTTTTACCTAATAGCTTACTGAACTGAACTGCCTTAAATCTACAATAACTCCAACATTTCCTAAGCAAAAACAGTTTCCTACCTCAACCAAATAATTCATACCCTGTCTCGGATTTCCATGTTAGTTTTTAGCTCACATAAAAGCTTGCCCTTTGTGCTGGTGCCATGGTATAGCACACGACACTTCTGCCTGCAGTGCCAGCATCCCGCATAGTCTCTGATTTGGGTCTGATTCTAGCTGCCTCATAATGCACTTGGCAAAGCAGCAGAGGATGGTTCAATTCTTTGGACTCATGTGGGGGACAAAAAGAAGCTCCAGGCTCCTGGCTTCGGATTAATCCAGCTCCTGCCATTGCAGCTGTCTGGGGAGTGAACCAGTGGATTCAAGAGCGCTCTCTGTCTCTTCTCTCGGTGTAACTCTGCCTCTGAAATAATGATAAATAAATCTTTAAAAAAAATTACCCTTTTTCCTTACACTGCAGTGAATTTAAGAAAGGAAGTAGAGAGTCCGGCAGGGTGGCCTACTGGCTAAAAGTCCTCACCTTGAGCGCATCAGGATCCCATATGGGCACCAGTTCTAATCCCCGCAGCTCCACTTCCCATGCAACTCCCTGCTTGTGGCCTGGGAAAGCAGTCAAGGACAGGCCAAAGCCTTGAGACTCTGCACCTTTGTGGGAGACCTGAAAGAAGTCCTGGCTCCTGGCTTCAGATTGGCTAAACTCCAGCCATTGCAGTCACTTGGGGAGTGAATCATCGGATGGAAGATCTTCCCCTCTCTGTTTCTCCTCCTCTCTGTATATCTGACTTTCCAATAAAAGTAAAAGAATCCAGCATCCTATTGTCAAGATATAGTAGACAGTTTGATTGGGAGTCTATCCTTGTCTGCAAGTAGAGATGCATACTGCATTGTATCCTCACATCTGGATGTTATAGTCTCCATTACAGTTACTATACATCCTCTTAAATAAAAAGCCCTATTTTTAAGATGAAAAATGGTTATGGGCCTGGCAGCTAAAGCCCTTGCATTGAAAGCTCCAGGATCCCATATGTATACTGGTTCTAATCCTGGCTTCCCGCCCCCTGTCCAGTTCCCTGCTTGTGGCCTAGGAAAGCAGTAGAGGACGGCCCAAAGCTTTGCAACCCTACATCCACAAGGGAGACCTGGAAGAAGCTCCTGGCTTCAGATTGGCTCAGCTCTGACTGTTGTAGTCACTTGGGGAGTGAACATCAGATGGATCTTCCTCTCTGTCTCTCCTTTTTGTTATCTGACTTTGCAATAAAAATAAATAAATCTTAAGAAGGTGATAAATGATTGCAAATATTGTATTTTAGTATTATCTATGTGGATAGCACCCCCTTGAAATAACTCCCAGTTGGCATTGTTCCCATTAATACATTATACATTTTTATAATTCAGTTTGAAATTATAATCATTGTTACTGATTGGGCTTGTCTAATACATATGTATATTTGTCACTGTAAAGTGATGGATTTTACATTTTAAGTATATCATTTGCTTTTTTCTCTTTTTAGAAACTCAAATCCATTTCCTGAAACTGATTAGTAGTGACATGGAAGATCCGTTTGGTGAGTATCACCTTCATTTTCCTTAGTTAATATCATTTCTGTTTTATCTTTATCTGTATTAAAACTTTGAGAGTATAATGTTTTTTCATGTTTGGCATGCTTTTATCTGAAATAGTGGGTTTCAAACATTTTGCATGCAGGACCCATTTACATCTGATTTTAAAGTATTTATTTTGCGATTTAGTTGGAAGTCACAGACAGAGGGAGATCGCTCGTTTATTGGTTTATCCCCAAAGCCCACCATAGCCAGAACTGTGCCGAGGCAAGTCAGGAGCTAGAATTCAGTTTAGGTGCCTCATCAGGACTGGACCATCACCCGCTCCCTCCAAGAGAGTAAAAAGGGAGGAAGCTCGAATTGAGAGAAATCCAGGATGCAAACGAGGGATCTCAGGATGGATTCAGGTATCCCAACAGCTTTTTTTTTTTCCCCTAAGAGTTGTTTTACTTGGGCCTGGCATGGTAGCCTAGTGGCTGAAGTCCTTGCCTTGCATACCTGGGATCCCATAGCTGGTTCATGTCCTGGCAGTCCCACTACCCACCCAGATCCCTGTTTATGACCTGGAAAAGCAGTAGAGGACAGCCCAAAGCCCTGGGACCCTGTATCTGCATGGGGGATCTGGAAGAAACTCCAGGCTCTTGGCTTCAGATTGGCTCACCTCCAACTCTTGCAGCCACTTGGGGAGTGAACCAGTGGATGGGAGATCTTTCTCTCTGTCCTTCTTTCTATATATCTGACTTTCCAATAAAAATAAATTCTTTTTTACAAAAAAGCCTAAATATTTTATTATTTGAAAGGCAAAACAGAGAAGGAGAGACAGAACAAGATTTTCCATCTGCTTATTCACTCTCCAGATGCCTCCACTACTGGAGCCTGAAAGTCCATCTGGATCTCCCCTGTGGGTAGCAGGGCCCCCATTCTGCTTTCCCAGGCGGATTAGGAGGGAACTGGGTCACGGCAATACTGTGCTGGGGAGTGCCAACAGTCCTGGGAGCTGCACCAGTGTGCCAGCCCCAACCAGGAATCTGACAGCTTGAAGTGACAATATAAGTTCTCTATTTTTGTCACATAAGCAATTATATATACTTCTGTTTGGAAGTTAAGTTCTGCTGCTACTTCAGAAATGTGGCCTTTATTAGTACTTGATCAAGGAAATGTAATGTGGAAGTAGTCAAATTAGCAAGGATGTATCGTATCAGTTAAGTTTTGTCCATATGTCATATAAAGGAATCTAAATATAGATGAATTCTTAGTAATTGCCTTTTTTTTAAAGATTTATTTTATTTTTATTGGAAAGGCAGATATACAGAGAGGAGAGACAGAGACGAAGATCTTCAGTCTGATGATTCACTCCCCAAGTGGCCACAATGGCTAGAGCTGAGCCGATCCGAAGCCAGGAGCTCGGAGCTCTTCCAGGTCTCCCATGCAGGTGGCAGGGTCCCAAGGCTTTGGGCCGTCCTTGCTGCTTTCCCAGGCCACAAGCAGGGAGCTGGATGGGAAGCAGGTCCGCTGGGATACGAACCGACGCCCATTTTGGATCCCCGGGCATGCAAGGCGAGGACTTTAACCAGTACACTATCGCACCGGGCCCAGTGATTGCCTTGTTTTTACCAAAATGTCAGTTTCTGTGTACTGAACCTTATTTTCTTATTGACTCATCTCAAAATGAGAGATACATTCTAGGGTATCAAATACTCTTCATTAGTGTACATCGAACAAGAAAAAGGAATCAGAGGCAATTTTACTTGTTGAACTTAAGTGTACTGCAGGAAGCATTTGACTAACTTTCTGGTGCTTCGTTACATGAAAATAAGACTGTTTCCTTTCTAAACCAGTGCAACTTGAGAAATCCAAGTTGGATAAGGAATGTTAACAAAATTGTATTCTTCTCTTGCCCAATTGCCGGGATGATTGAGGTGAAGTTCTCCAGCTCCTGGCACTGATAATCTCAGATGCGTGGTTTCAGTTTTGCTATGAGAAGACCGCTATTGAAAATCTTGATGATCAGAATGACCTCTGATTCTAGTTGAGTTTGTTATGACCTTGGCTTTTCTATCTCTGAAACAGGTTAAAGGATTATATTTAGTCCAATTTCAGGATCTTCAGGTGACCACTAGAGGGCAGTCAGTACTTGATTCATAAATCTATAATTCGGGGCCAGCACTGTGACACGGTAGGCTAAGCTTTGACGTGCAGTGCTGGCATCCCACATGGGCAAGAGTTTCAGTCCTGGCTGCTCCACTTCCAATCGACATCCCTGCTTATTGCCTGGGAGAACAGTAGAAGATGGCTCAAGTCCTTGGACCCCTGCACCCATGTAGGAGACTTAGAAGAAGCTCCTGGTCCTGGCTTGGAATCAGCTCAGCTCCGGCCAGTGCAGCTTTTTGGGGAGTAAATCAGCGAATGGAAAATCTCTGTTTCTCTCCCTGGCTCTCCTTCTCTCTATAACCCTGCCTTTCAAGTAAAAAATAATTTTTAAAAATGTATGGTTCATTACCAGGTAAATTCCTGATGTGACAATTTGTGAATTATTTGGTAAGTTGAGTTAATTTTTGTTGCTTGATGACAGATTCTACAAAGCACGTACATTTGAAAAACTAGAGTGATGCATGATCCCTTCAAAGCTTTTTTCCCCCAGAAACTTGAGTTTTCTTTGACTGACCTCCTTTTCTCACCGAACTAAAGTATAGGTTGAGCTCCCCCGCAATCTGAAATACTCCATACTCTGAAGCTTCCTGAGTGCCAACATGATGCCACATGGGAAATTTCCCCCTGACTAGCCTCATATGTCAGGTGACAGTCAGCACATGGCTACACTGAAGCAGCCTTCACTGGGCAGCTATCTGGCAGAGCAGTCAGGTCACTGCTTGGGTGCCAGCGTCTCACACCCGAGTGCCTGCCTGGAGTGCTGGCGCCTTTTCTCAGATTCAGCTTCCTGCTAAGGAGCACCCCAGGAAGCAGCAGATGATGGTTGGAAACTTGCTTGGTTTCCTGCCACCCCCACGGGAGACCTGGACTGCCTTCCACACTCTGGGCTTTGGCCTGGTCCAGCCCTGACTGTTTTGTACATTTTGTGAGGTGGACAGAAAATCTCTGTGTGTGTGTCTGTCTACATTTCAAATAAATCTGCCTTTTTCCGTCTTTCTCTGTGTCCCTCTGCTTTTTGAAAAAAATAAACTTCTCTAAAAAGTAAAATAACCTTCAGGCTCTGTGTATAAGGTTTATATGGAACAAGTTTACATTTAGACTTGAGTCCCAGCCCCAGGGCACCCTCCTTCTATACATGTAAATGCTATGAAATGAGAGAAAAATCCCAAATCCATTTTTTAAAAGATTTATTTATTTTTATTACAAAGTCAGATATGCAGAGAGGAGGAGAGACAGAGAGGAAGATCTTCCGTCCGATGATTCACTCCCCAAGTGAGTGCAACGGCCGGTGCTGCGCCAATCCAAAGCCGGGAACCAGGAACCTCTTCCAAGTCTCCCACGTGGGTGCAGGATCCCAAAGCTTTGGCCCGTCCTTGCTGCTTTTCCCAGGCCACAAGCAGGGAGCTGGATGGGAAATGGAGCTGCCGGGATTAGAACCGGTGCCCATATGGGATCCCGGCGCATTCTAGGCGAGGACTGTAGCCGCTAGGCCACCCTGCCGGGGTCCCAAATCCATTTTTGATAAGGAATAGTCCGCCTATATAGCTTATATTTTAATCTAATTAATCACTTACGTGTGTTAGACTGTGAAGAAACTACTTGTTTATTCAAAAGGCAGAGTGATTATGTATATGTATATATATTATGTGTATATATATACATAGAAAGAGAGAGAGAGAGATCTTCCATCTGCTGGTTCCTCCTCAGATGCCCACAGCAGCCAGGGTTGTGCCAGACTGCAGCCAGGAGCTTCATCCTGATCTTCAGTGTTGATGTAGGGACCCAGCACCTGGGCTGTCCTCCACTGCTCTCCCAGGCGCGTTAGCAAGGAGCTGGGTCAGAGCTAGAGCAGCTGGGACTACACTGGCATGCAGGCGCTAGCTTAACCCATTGCCAAAAGGCTGGCCCCTGTTGTTAGGCGTACAGACTTTAACTGAAATTTAAATATAGTTTATACTTACTAGAGAGTGTCAAAGTGAAAACTGCTATGGAAAGTGCTGTTGGCCGAGAGTCAGTTGAAACATGAAATTGAAATATGCTTTATGATAGACAAATGTTTGGTTTCTGTGCTAGTGGAGGATTTTTCTCTTACACCTCTTTAAATCTTGGGTATTTATACTTAACGTTTACATTCATAATGTGAGTTTTATAAGAAAATTAAGTTATGTTAACAACCAACCTCCTTCCCTGTCTCCATCCTTCCATCTAAACATTGAATGGGTTTTTTTCTTTGTTGTGTACAGAGCATAGGAATTTGATATACTCAGTAACATTTGACAAAATAATTTTGTGAGTGAAGTTAGTTTGTTTCTGAAAAAAATAAAATCCCGATAAGATGGGAGTGAGAAATTTGGGAAAGTAAAATTAGCTAACCAATTATGTAGATATATTTTTAAAGGATTATTTGTTTTATTCTGAACATAAAAGCAGTGAGATTTTTTCGCTATCAAGTTCTGGTATGACATACCTGAGGCCTTTTAGGATCTTTTCTGCGTGGATAGATGCTGATATCATGACACTGGTTGTATTTTTTTTTAAGACTTATTTATTTTTATTGCAAAGTCAGATATACAGAGAGGAGAGACAGAGAGAAAGATATTCCATCTGCTGATTCACTCCCTAAGTGGCCACAACAACTGAAACTGAGCTGATCTGAAGCCAGGAGCCAGGATCCAGAAGCTTCTACCCAGGTCTCCCAAGTGGGTGCAGGGTCCCAATGCATTGGGCCATCCTTGACTGCTTTCCCAGGCCACAAGCAGGGAGCTGGATGGGAAGTGGGGCTGCTGGAATTAGAACTGGCGCCCATATGGGATCCCGGCGTGTTCAAGGTGAGGACTTTAGCTGCTAGGCCATCACACCTGGTCCAATATTTTACTTTTAAAGACTTATTTTACTTGAAATTCAAATTTTTGGAATTGGAGAGAAGAGAGAGATCTTCTCTCCAATAGATCACTCCCCACATGGCCACAGTGACCAGAGTTGAGTCCGTCTGAAGCCAGGAAGCCGGAATTTCTTCCAGGTTTCTTATGTGGATGCAAGGGCCCATGGCCTTGAGCCATCCTTCACTGTTTTGTCAGGCCTTAAGTAGGGAGCTGGATCGGAAGTGGACCAACCTGAACTCAAAGTAAGATGCTGGCGCCACAGATGGAAGGTTAGTATACTAGTTCACATTGCAGCTAAGTTGCAGAAGTGCATGTTTTATTTTTGTTCTGCTTTGTTTTAAGATTTTTTGTGTTTTTGGGCCCAATGCCTAGCCTGGTGGCTAACTAAAGTCCTCACCTTACATATGCCAGGATTCCGTATGGGCACCAGTTTTTGTCCTGGGTTAGGGTTAAATCTTTTTAAAGATATATATATTTTAATTTATTGGAAAGGCAGATTTACAGAGAAAAAGACAGAAAAGTTCTCTATCCACTAGTGAACCTCCAAATGGCCACAATAGCCTGAACTGATCAGGAGTCAAGAGCTTGTTCCAGGTCTCCCACGCGGGTATAGAATCCTTAGGCTTTGGGCCATCCTCCACTGCTTCCCCAAGCAGGCCACAAGCAGGGAGTTGGGTGGGAAGTGAGCAGCTGGGACACAAACTGGTGTCATAGGATGCTGGCACTTGAAGGTGGCGGATTCGGCAGTTGAGCTGTGGTGCTGGCCTTGTGGAAGTGCTTTTCTTAGCAACAGTTCATGCAGGCATGGCTTACAAGTATTTTTTCTTTCATTACACATAGTAATAAAGACACGTATTGAGGAGTTGAGATTTACTAACGCTAGTAAATAAAGCTATTGCTTCTTCAAGGGCATTGTTAACATTGACTTTAATTTTGTGCTGTAATTATGTAGCAGTGAGGAATATAACAGATTAGTTACAGCTTTGTGTTGCTGCCTTAAGTTTTGTTAAAATGCCAGCAGATGCATCGATTGAGTCAACACAATGAAAAGGGTGTTCATATGTAGTCGGTTTTAGCTCTTGGATTCCTAAAAGGATCTCTGGCATCCCCAGGAACTCAGTGTCCTAATATTCAGAGTCCTTGCTGTGGAAATCGAGGACAAAAGTCATGTCTTAGCCCTGGAAACTGTACCAGGCAGGCCTTCCATTAAAACAGTCTCGGACATTCAGCAGAAATATATCCTGGAGGAGTTGTTTCTCCTAAGTTGACCATGACCTACCTAAGGGAACTTGGTGAAGCCCATGAGAGGAGAGTTCTGGGGTGGGGGAGGGAGTGTCCTAAACTCGTCAGGTAGTCAGGTACTTGAGAGTCAGAATTCAGGAGCATTCGGTCCTGCAAGCTGAGGCCTGAGCATCGTGTTTCTAGCCTTAAGGAAGAGGGTAGCTGTGCTGCACATGGGGGTGGCGCAGCTCTCACTCAGTCGCCTTTCTCCAGTCTCCACGGGTGGGCCCACGTGTCTGACACACACTCGTCCTGGGCTTCTCTTCTCCATCCCCCTGCAGCTCTTCTTGTCTCCTGTGTTGTACCTTGTTTATTAAACCACATGTCAGGCAGGAGAGGACGGCCCAAAGCCTTGGGACCCTGCACCCGCGTGGGAGACCTGGAAGAGGTTCCTGGTTCCGGCATCGGATTGGCGCGTACCGGCCCGTTGCGGCTCACTTGGGGAGTGAAACATCGGATGGAAGATCTTCCTGTCTATCTCTCCTCCTCTCTGTATATCTGGCTTTCCAATAATAATAATAATAAATCTTTAAAACACATGTCTTCCTCTTAATTGCCGGAAGCCTCTTTTTTTTTTTTTTTTTTTTTAATTTCTATTGGAAAGTCAGATATACAGAGAAGAGGAGAGACAGAGAGGAAGATCTTCCGTCCAATGATTCACTCTCCAAGTGAGCACAGCAACCGGTGCTGCGCTGATCCGAAGCCAGGATCCAGGACCTTCTTCCCTCCAGGTCTCCCATGAGGGTGCAGGGTCCCTTCCCAAGCTTTGGGCCATCCTCGACTGCTTTCCCAGGCCACAGGCAGGGAGCTGTGCCATGTCTTCTCATCCCCGTTTGGACATGGGAGCTGAGGAATGCTGGGTATTCCTCAGGGTACTGCCCTGCATGTTGATAATATCCATGTTGACTAGGTCTGTTCCGGTTTTGTTCCTGCATCCCCATCATTAATTGCTGTTTGTGTCCACCAGTCCACTGTTTAACTCCTTCCAGAAAACCTCAAATGTTGTAGATGATGTGAGGCAGACATGGAAAAGCAAGAAGTGGAAAAGGTGAGGACAGAGGAAGCAAAGAGGGCTTACCCTGATTCCTCTTTTCCAACTTGAAAGATTATTTAGTTATTTGAAAAGTACAGTGACAGAGGTCTTGTAGCTCCTGGTCCGCTCCACAAGTGGCCACAGCAACCTGGACTGCACCAGGCAGAAGCTAGGAGCCCACAGCTCCATCTGGGACCTTCATGTGTGCCAGGGACTCCAGGTACTTACACCATCACTTCTTGATACCCAGACACATTAGCAGGGAGCTAGACTGCAAGTAAAGTCACTGACGTTTAAACCAGAATCTTCAATATGGTATGTGGACCCAATCAGCTGAGCCACATGACCATCCCCTCTTTTTATTTTAGATCCTCTTTGTTTCATCTTAATTTTTTTTTAAGAGTTATTTTTTATTAGAAAGTTAGATTTACAGAGAGAAGGAGAAACAGAGAGGAAGATATTCCCTGTGCTGGTTCACTCCCGAGGTAGCTGCAGCGACTGGAACCAAGCAGATCCGAAGCCAGAAGTCAGGAGCTTCTTCTGAGTCTCCCGCATGGGTACAGGGTCCCAAGGCATGGGGCCATCCTCCATCGCTTTCCCAGGCCACAAGCAGGGAGTTGGAAGGGAAGTCGAGCAGCCAGGCTACGAACCGGCGCCCATATGGGATCCCAAAACCTACAAGGCAAGGACTTTAACCACTGGTCTACTGCACTGGACCTTCATCTTAATTTCAAAAAGACCAGGATAAAAAATGATGGAAGTAGGGTCTGGCTCAATAGCCTGCTTTTACCTGCTATTTACCTGCTATAGATTCTCTGAAGTGAATACGTAGCAAGTACCCTGGTACTTGAGACGTAGTAGAGAGGTTGGGACTCTCAAACCAACATTCTGGATAAGATTCTGGCATCCCAAGCAGCAGCTTAACGTGCTATACTGCAGAACTTGACCCCAATCTCCTTTTAATTAAAATTTGTATTATATAGAATGTGTGAGAAGCCATTTGGTAAGGTAAGGTAGTAAATAGACATTTTTAAACAACCATGTTCTTATTCTATATCTGAATTTATAAAGTTTTTTTTTTAAAGATTTATTTACTTTTATTGTGAAGTCAGATATACAGAGAGGAGGAGAGACAGAGAGGAAGATCTTCTGTCCGTTGATTCACCCCCCAAATGGCCGCAATGACTGGAGCTCAGCTGATCTGAATCCAGGATCCAGGAACCTCTTCTGGGTCTCCCACATGGGTACAGGATCCCAAGGCTTTGGGCCGGCCTTGACCCCTTTCCCAGGCCACAAGCAGGGAGCTGGATGGGAAGCAGGACTGCGAAGATTAGGACCAGTGCCCATATGGGATCTCCTGGTGTTGCAAGGCGAGGACTTTAGCTGCTAGGCTACCATGCCAGGCCTCATTAGTTATGTTTTATTTTTTTTTTAAAGATTTATTTATTTTTATTGGAAAGTCAGATATACAGAGAGGAGGAGAGACAGAGAGGAAGATCTTCCATCCAATGATTCACTCCCCAAGTGAGCCGCAACGGCCGATACTATGCCGATCCGAAGCCAGGAGCCAGGAGCTTCTTCCGGGTCTCCCACACAGGTGCAGAGTCCCAAGGCTTTGGGCCATCCTCAACTGCTTTCCCAGGCCACAAGCAGGGAGCTGGATGGGAAGTGGAGCTGCTGGGATTAGAACCGCCACCCATATGGGATCCCGGGGCGTTCAAGGCGAGGACTTTAGCTACTAGGCCACGCCACCGGGCCCTAGTTATGTTTCAAAGAGTATACTTTGCTGTTAAGAATATTCTTAAGGAGACACAGTACATTTTACTTCCAAGTTCATGGAAAAAAATTTTTTTGTGATGCTGTGTGTTACTACTTGAAGCTCAAAATATGCCAGCTATGTGGTCCCTCCCTCCTTTCCTCCTCATTAAGAATGAAAGACAAAAAATGAGCTTAATTAGTTTTGCAGTCCTTATTATGTAGGAGATAAATTCCTCTGGAATTAAGTGATGCCAGAAATATTAATCCCATTTTGTCCCTGTGTTATAGGTTACAAGTCTTTTTTTTTTCTTTTAAGATTTATGGGTTAATTTGTTTGTTTGAACAGCAGAGTGTTTTAGAGAAAGGGAGGGACAGAGAGAGAGAACAAGCTAGGTCGAGCTAAAAGCCAGGAACTCTATCCTGTTCTGTCACGTGGGTGGCTAGGACCTGAGTAGCTGGGCCATCAAGAGCAGACTTCCAAGGCACATGCGCAGAAAGATGGGTCAGAAATGCAACAGCCAGGACGAAAATAGTCACTGTGTGAGATACTGATGCCAGTGTTAAAAATGGCACCACGGTGCAAACCCTGGTTAGAAATTTAACGTAACGTATTATATTGTATAGTAGATACTTTCATCTTTTTTCCTGATGAAAGTGTACAGTGGAAGTAAGGTCCTTCTGTTACATGTCTGCCCTGCAGTAAGGACATAGTACATAGTGTATCTTTCCCCCCCCGCTGCTTTTGATTTCTCTGCTGCAGATGAAATTAGCAATCCCAACGGAGACGGAGGGGACAGACACCAGTTTCTGTGAGCTGGTTCTGTAGACTCATGTCATGTGATTATTTCTTGTAACAACAGGAAAGAGCTGGGGCGGGGGGGCAGGGCAGGTCTGGAGACGTAGCAGTGGTGCTGCCACCAGTGTGGCCATGCCTGGGGTCCTGGGTTCCTGTCGCCACTGCCATCAGTGCGGACTGCCTTTTACGCATGGAAAGTCAGAGCAGTGTGAGGGATTTGCTGTACGTGTGCACTGTGTGTCATGTACTCTGTGAATGCAATAATATGTAATTATGTAAATGTTTTCTCCCAGTCGGTGTTTGTGTTTTACTAGCGGAAAGTTTTAATTAATGAGATACAATTTAATAAATTTTTCCTCTTGTTATTTCTACTTTTATGTTCTAAGAAATTATTTAACCCAATAGAACAAAGAGAAGATTTTTAAAAATTTATTGATAGGGGCCCAGCGCAATAGCCTAGTGGTTAAATCCTTGTATTGCTACTGTCAGGATCCCATATGGGTACTGATTTGTGTCCCAGCTTCACCATTTCCCATCCAGCTCCCTGCTTGTGACCTGGGAAAACAGTAGATAATGGCCCAAAGCCTTGGGACCCTGCACCCGTGTGAGAGACTGGGAAGAAGCTCCTGGCTCCCACCTGTAGACCAGCCCAGCTCTGGGCATTTCAGCTGTTGGGAAGTGAATCAGCAGCTGGAAGATTCTCTTTCCTTCTTGCCGTAACTCTCTTTTTCAAATAAAAATAAACAAGCAAATAAAAATAAACACAATATAAATTTTTTTCCAATATTACCATCCTTTTAATTTTGAGTTATTTTAACTCCTCCCATTTTCAAAGTTCAATAAATTTTTCTAATTTTATTTCTTTTTATTATTATCATTTTATGATACAGTTTCATAGGCCCTGGGATTTCCCTTACCCCCTCCCCAATTCCCTCTCCCCTCCCTGAGTTCCCCTATATCATTACTATGGTATAGTTCTTCATACACAGTCATATGTCCATCATTGCAGGCATGGACAATGGCAGAGAGTTCAGCATCCTATTGTCAAGATATAGTAAACAGTTTCATTGGGAGTTCATCTTTAATTTGGAAGTAGAAAAGCGTATTGCATTGTATCCTCATATCTAGATATGATAATCTCCATTAACAGTTACTATACATCCCCTTAAATGAAAAAGCCACAATACAAAATCAACAACTGGAAGAAAAATAGAAATTTACAATGACATGAAGTTAAATAACATGCTGCTAGATAGGATACTCTCCATTACACAGTTACTGTACATCCTCTTAAATGAAGAGCCAGAAAACAAAATCAACAACAGGAAGAAAATAAAAAGAAATTAACAATACCATGAAGTTAAATAACATGAATAAATAACATGTCGCTGAAGAAATGAAAAAGAAAATCAAGAACCTTCTTGAAGAAAATGATGCTACTGTATGATCTATGAGTCATTGAAGAAATTAATCAGAAGAGGTGAAATTAAAAAACAATCAAAATCCATGAGATATAGTTTCCGCTGATTTTTGTTGGTGAAGTGTGTCTCCTCCAAATAATAAACAGATGGGTTTTGTTTTTTAATCCAGTCTACTAATCTATGACGTTTGATTGAGCTTAAGCCATTTACATTCAGGGTTAATATGAATGGGTGGTACTTTGGTCCTGTCATTTTAGGAATGGGTTGTTCATTGGTTTAGTCTTCTGTTGTCATTTTACTGGGATGTTCTTCCCATTTGCCTTTGGTTTTGTTAGGTGCTATTCCTCTTCTCTGTGAAGAGAACATCTCGAAGTATCATTTGTAGGGCAGGTTTGGAAGAGGCAAATTCTTTTAACTTTTCTTTACTATGGAAGAATTTTATTTCATTTTCAAAGACAAATGAAAGCTTTGCTGGATATGTTATCCTAGACCGACAATTTTTTTTTTATTTTTTTTATTTTTTTTGCTTTTAGAATCTGGAATATGTCACTCCGTTCTCTTCTTGCCTGTAGAGTTTCCTGTGAGAGGTCTCCTGTGAGTTTAATTGGCATTCCTTTATGTGTCAATTGATTTTTTTTCACGTGCACATTTAAGGATCTTTTCCTTATGTTCAATTGAAGAGAGCTTGATCATGTGTCGTGGTGAAGATCGCTTTTGATCAAGCCTGTTGGGAGTTCTGTGCCCCTCCTGGATCTTGTTTCCCAGTTTTTTCTCCAGATTAGGGAAATTTTCCTTTATTATTTCATTAAATACATTTGCAAATTCAGCTTCTCTTTCTGCACCTTCCAGGACTCCCATAACTCTTATATTTGTCCTCTTAATAGTGTCTTTGAATTCTTGAGTACTTTTTTTGACCTGATCCAACTCTGCCTCCAGCTTTTTGTTTGCTTCCCCTTGGTGACAGAAAATATCTTCCAATTCTGAGATTCTTTCTTCCTTCATCCTATTTTGGAAACTCTCCACTATACTGTTAATTTGCTCTACTGTGTTCTTAATTTCTGATATACCAGCCTTGATTTGCTTTATTGCTTCCTCAAATTCTTTGAACTCTTGTATGTGCTTCTCATTTTTAATCAGAAGCTTTACAATGAATCTTATGGATTCTGTGTCCCCCATTTTCTCCATGTCTTCCTCAGTTAACTCTGAGGTTGGCAAAGGGTTTTGCTCCTTTGCAGGGGAGTTTTCAGTAATATCATTGTGCCTTTGTCTCTTCTTTTGCTCTTGGTCATTGTACTTCTGGTTATCAGATTCTTCTCCTTGGGGCAGGTTTCTAAGCTGTCACCCACAGGTCTACAATTTGATTTTACTTATTGCAGTTGGTACATGGCTCTTTGTTTGCAGTCAGTTGTACCATTCCCTCCAGCGAGTTCCAGGTCTGGGTTCTTATGTCAGATTTCCACCATGGTCTCCGTAGTCCCAGCTCCTGGCTCACCAATCTCCACCTCCTGTGATACAGTGCTGAGGCTGCACCGTTGTCTCTGCAACCTTTCTCCCACTTCTGGTTGTTGCAGGTCCCAGGATTAGGGAGACATCAGGTGTCCTATATAGTTAGGTTGTTGATGGTGCTGATCTTGCTGGAAACTGTTGGACGTTAGCTCTGAGGGCCACACGGACCTATTTTGACCAGTGTGATGCCACAGTAGGTATTATTTTGCTGTGGGACCAGTGCAATGCATTGAGTTCAGGGAGTTCTCGCCAAACTTAGTGCATCTGCAGCTCACTGTTATCCCTGCAGACTTTAACCTACACTCTCACCAGGGAACCAGCCCATGATATATTTACTTTTATTTTTATTTCATTTTTTATTTTGATCACACTAAGTTATAGGAGATCTCAGTTGTGTTTTTGTACCTATTTTCTTCCCTGTTGAACTGTCAGTTTTTTTCCCCCATAAAGTATGTCTGTCACTACAGTGGAAACATCGTGACTGGCTTCCTGTGTCTGTTCTGTCTTCTGTTCACATGGGAAAGATGTCAAGGTTAGCACTCTGACTTAATTCTAAGACAAGACAATTTTTACAAGATTGCAATTTGAAATATGCATGAAGTTTAAAGCACAGGGGCATGCACACATACATACAGTGGCTGAAGTTCCGTTCAAGGAAGATCGATCGCCTGACAGATGTTCCTGTGGCTGCTTCTGAGGATCTCTCATCAGGCCCTCCCTGGTGATGTGGTGGGGGCTGCGGTGGGGTTCCCAGAGAGCTGACACAGATTGCAGTCTAAATGCAGTGTTCGTTTCCTTTAATTCCTTTGTTACTTTTGATCTGTGTAAGCATTTTTGAATTTGATATTTAGATTTCCAATGATGCTTCTACATCTTTTGTTTTCATTGATCTTCCAAGCCAATTTAAATTTTTCATTAATTTATGTATTTTAAAGATCTATTGTATTTTATTTGGTAGGCAGAGTTTCAGAGAAAGAAGCAGAAAAATTTTCCATCTGCTGATACATTCTCCAAATATCTGCAACAGCTGGAATTGGCCTGTCCAAAACCAGAGGCCAGCAGCTTTTCCAGGTCTGCCATAGACTTGCCATCCTCTTCTGTTCCTCCAGGCCTTTAGCAGGGAGCTGGATCACAGTGGACCAGCTGGGGTTCAAACCAGTAAGCATGTGAAATGCCTGAACTGCAGATAAAGGCTTAATGTGCTATACCATTGTTGCAGCCCTATTTGGGGTTTTTTTTGTTGTTGTTGTTTGTTTGTTTGTTGTTTTGAAAGGGAGAAAGTCATCCACAGAGATATTGTCTGTCTGTGAGGTCACTGCCTGAATGCCAGGCCCCAGAATTCAATCCGGGTCTCCCAGGTAGGAGGCCTCCCAAGGTGCACATCAGCAGGGAGCTAGTATTAGAAACATAGCTAGGACTCAAACCAGGCAGTCTAAATGGGTACAGGCATCCCAAGCAACGTCTTCAATGCTGTGCTGAGTGCCTGTCGCCCACTAGTTAGATACTGTTAAAACAAGTGGATCTGGCAGCTTCGTTTGTCTTTACCTTAAAGTCTCTTTCCCTTTCAGTGTAACCAAAGGACGTGGATAGCAAAAGCCCTTTAAGAATTACTTCTTAGATAATAAAAGGAAAAGATAGCAACCTAAGAGACAGAAAGGAAGATCTTCCGTCCAATGATTCACTACCCAAGCGGCCGCAATGGCTGGGGCTGAGCCAATTCGAAGGCAGGAGCCAGGAACTTCCTCCAGGTCTCCCACTCAGGTGCAGGGTCCCAGGCTTTGGGCCGTCCTTGACTGCTTTCCCAGGCCACAAGCAGGGAGCCGGATGGGAAGTGGGGCTGTCATAATTAGAACCGGTGCCCAGATGGAATCCCAGTGCATTCAAGGCGAGGATTTTAGCCGCTAGGCTTCCATGCCAGGCTCAAGAAAGTACATTGTTATATGGGTGAGGAATTTGGCTTAATACTGAGCATGTGTTCATGCTTAGTTCCATGCATAAATTCATGGTTCGTCTATAGTAGATGGCCTAGTGTTAGGTACAGGTAAAGTCAGTTAGCACCCTAACCCTAGCCCAAACTGAATTTTTGAATGATTGATCTATTTGAAAGGCAGCCTGACAGAGACAGGTCAGGAAACACAGAAATCTTCCAAAAGCTGATTCACTCCTCAAATGTCAGCAGCTAGGAGTGTGTTGCTTCAAAGCCTGGAGTGGGGAGCTCCAGCTGGTTCTCTCCCACTGGTGGCAGGAGCCCCAAATCCTTGGGCCATTTTCAGCTCCTTTCCTAAATGCATTAATGTGGAACTGGATCAGAAGCAGCAGCTGCAACTGAAAATGGCATTCCAGAATGGGATACTGACATAACATACATTGGCCGAACCACTACACCACAACTCTGGTCCCCCAAACAGTAATTTCATTAATTTATTTAATAAGTTTTTGTTGGCTCACTGCCCTGTCTTACCCAGGAAGGGAAAAAAAAAAAAAGAATAGCTTACAGTTCTAGCACAGAGAGGAGAGTTAAAACTTCTTTTTAAAAAATTATTTATTTTTATTGGAAAGTAAGATTGACAGAGAGGAGGAAAGACAGAGAAAAAGATCTTTCATTCACTGGTTCACTCCTCAAGTAGCTGCAACAGCTGGAGCTGAGCTGATCCAGAGCCAGGAGCTTCTTCCGGATCTTCCACGTGGGGGCAGGGTCCCAAGGCTTTGGGCCAGCCTTGACTCCTTTCCCAGGCCACAAGCAGGGAGCTGGATGGGAAGTGGAGCAGCCGGAATATGAGCTAGCACCCATATGGGATCCTGAGGCATGCAAGGTGAGGACTTAGCCACTAGGCTCATGCACCAAGCCTGAGATTTAAAACATAATGAAAAAAAAAAAAAACATAATGAGAAGCAGAACAAAGTGTTTTTATATAGACTTTTTAAAATTATGTTATTGGAGGGGAGGGCAATGCGATGGAAGGCTAATCCTCTACCTGCAGTGCTGACATCCCATATCAGCCCTGAGTCAAGTCCCTGCTGTCCCAGTTCTGATCCAGCTCCCTGCTTATGACCTGGGAAAGCAACTAAAACTGGCCCAGGTCTTTGGGCCCCTGCATCTGTGGGGGACTTGGAAGAAGCTCTTGGCCCCTGGCTTCAGATTGGCTCAATTCTGGCCGTTGGAAGCATTGGAGAGTGAACCATTGGATCGAAGAGTTCTGTGTCTGTCTCCCCCTTTCTCTGTGTGTAGTTCTAACTTTCAAGTACAATAAATCAGATCTTTAGGGTAAAAAGTTACATAATTGGAGCTGATGTTGAGGCTCGGTAGGTAACGCCCTCACCTAAAATGCTGGCATTCCATGTGAGCATTGGTTCAGTTTCCTGGCTGTTCCACTTTCAGTCAGCTCCCTGTGTGGGTGATCGCCCTTGGATCTCTGTCTACTACCTGGTGGGAGTGACTCACAGCTTACCTGCCTGTGACCAGAGGCACAGCTTCCAGCCAGCCGTGTGTTTGGAACGTGACCTGTGCATTCAGAACGTGACCTGTGACATGACTGGAGGGTCAAAAGAATAGAGGTGCCTTCTAGCTGATTACAATGTCCTTGGATGGGAGGCCCATCTAGATCATCTGACCCCTGCCAAGATAACAGTCATGTGCTTCCAGGCCCACTGGCCTGGACCTGCCAGGTGAGCCGCATCCCTGCCGAGGTGCTGTTCTATCGACCACACAGCTGAATCACCCAGTCTGCACCCTGTAAATGTTCCTGGAAAAGCAGGAGAAGTTGGCCCAGGCACTTAAGCACCTGCATCCATGTGGGAGACCTGGATGAAATTCCAGGCTCTTGGCTTGAGGCTGATGAAGCCCCAGCTGTCCCTAACTGTCATGGCCATTTAGGGGAGCAAGTTCTCCTTTCTCTTCCTCCTTTCTCTCTCTTTCTCCCTCTTTGTATAACTCTGCTTTCCAAATAAGTAAATCTTGAAAGAAAGAAGAAAAGAGGTTGTGTTACTGGAATTTCATCCTATGTACCTAAAATAAAATTTGATGAGACTGGCATTGTGGCATAGTGGATCAAGACACTGCTTCCTACACAAGCATCCCATATGGATGCCAGTTTGGGTTGTGGTTGCTCCATTTTTGATTCTGCTCTGAGCCCATGACCTAGGACAACAATGGAATAACATAGGTACCTGGGGCTCTGTATCCATGTAGGAGGCCTGGGAGAAATTCCTGGCCCTTGGCTTCAGCCTGGCCCAGCCCTTGATCCAGCCTTGGCTGTTGTGGCCATTTGGGAAGTAAAACAGTGCACGAAGATTCTCTTTGTCGCTCTCTGTGCGTAACTCTGCCTTTCAAATAAATAAAACAAATCTTTCAAAAAAGCCCTGTTGCTTGGGTATCATATATATTTCCTTGTTTGTGTATCTTGAGCCTTTTAGTGGTGATTTTTTTCAGAAACTTTGTTTCATTGTTCCTATTTTGTATCCAAAAGGATAAAAAAGTTAACATATAACATAGAAAGAAAACTTGAGGCTTCTTATCCAACTTTGAGACTGTAAATAAGTTATGCACGATCATGAAACAGACATGTTCCCTCCTTGGCTGATAACAGTGCCCTGTGGGATGACCTGTAAACCTGTGTGTCAGCAATGTGGGTTTCTCATGAAACCACAGGGGCAGCTAGAGTTACTGTTGCATGTCTTGATTTATCTTAGAGTGCAGACACAGATCCAAATTACTTAGATAGGAATCCTTGTCCTGTCACTTAGTAGCTTGGAAAAGTGTACCCCATATGACTCAGTTGTCTCATCTATAAAATGGAAATTTAAATGGTAGCTTTGGGGCCAGTGTTGTGGCATAATGAGTTAAAACACTAACAGCAGCATCCCATATGAGTGCTGGTTTGAGTCCCAGCTGCTCCGCATCTGATCCAGCCCCTCGCTGATGAACGTGGGAAAGCGGCAGCCAGGCGAGTGCTTGGGCCCCTACATCTGCTTGGGAGATTAGACAAGGCTCCTTTGGCTCTTGGTTTTATCCTGGCCCAGTCCTTGATGGGGCCATCTGGGGAGTGCATGAATGTATAGAAAATCTCTCTCTCCCTCTCTATAACTTTGCCTTTGGAATAAGTAAAAAATAAATATTTTTAATGGCATTTTAAAGATTTGTAAGAACTAGACAGGTAAGGGCCTGCCACAGTGGCCTAGCAGTTAAAGTCCTCGCCTTGAACATGCCAGGATCCCATATGGGCGCCGGTTCTAATCCCAGCAGCCCCACTTCCCATCCAGCTCCCTGCTTGTGGCCTGGGAAAGCAGTTGAGGACAGCCCAAAGCCTTGGGACCCTGCACCTGAGTGGGAGACCTGGAGGCAAGTTCCTGGCTCCTGGCTTTGGATCGGCACAGCACCGGCCGTTGTGTTCACTTGGGGAGTGAATCATTGGATGGAAGATCTTTTTCTCTGTCTCTCCTCCTCTCTGTGTATCTGCCTTTCCAATAAAAATAAATCTTAAAAAAAAGAACTAGACAGGTAAATAGGTAACAGGCAGTAGGCACTTGATGCAGTGTTTAACATACCCATTGGACTCCCCACGTCCTGTATGGAAGTCCTCCCTCCTCTAGGAGTCACCCACCGGAGAGACCTAGATTAAATGCCAGCTGCTGACTTCAGACTTCCCCCACACAGGCAGTTGCAGGTATTTGAGGAATGAGTTAATGAATGGAAGCTCTCTTTGTCTTTCAAGTAAATTATAAATAAGCAGAGTGGAAGCTGGAATCAAGAGAAGCTGGAGACCAGAAATCAGCTTTTAGTGATTGTAACTGATAGTCCTTGTGTTACACTTAGGAACTAGAAAAGCTGGGCCTGTAGCTCAGGGCTTAGAGAAAGCTGAATTATTAAAAAAAAAAAAAAAAAAAAAAACAGTTTTTAATAAATATGAAAGTAATTCTAATTAGAAGAATATGTTGTTTGTTGAGATAAGTTTATGCTAGTAGGTAACTCATAGCTAACATTGTCATCTCAGTCTGAACTCTTTATTTTTGCTTTTGTCACAAAAGTGATCAGTGATTTATTGTATGTACATTATCTACTGGCCCAGCCCATGTCTCAACATGAATACAGTCAGGACTTGAACTGGCAGTCTTACGGAATATTGGTGTTGCAGATAGAGGCTTAGCACACCTGTACCACAATGCTGGCCCCACCCAGCAGATCTCTGTTCTATGTACCTTCCATAGCACATAAATATTTATAAAAATTTGTGTCTTGAAAGGTTTTTATAGTGACTACATTTTTACAGAGCAGCAGCACTATAAGGTTTTTCTTTTTTTTTTTTTAAGATTTATTTTTATTTTATTACAAAGTCAAATATACAGAGAGGAAGATCTTCCATCCAATGATTCACTCCCCAAGTGGCCACAACAGCCGGTGCTGCGCCGATCCGAAGCCGGGAACCAGGAACCCTTCTGGGTCTCCCACGCGGGTGCAGGGTCCCAATGCATTGGGCCGTCCTCGACTGCTTTCCCAGGCCACAAGCAGGGAGCTGGATGGGAAGTGGAGCTGCCGGGATCAGAACTGGCGCCCATATGGGATCCTGGTGCATTCAAGGCAAGGACTTTTAGCCGCTAGACCACGCCACCGGGCCCTATAAGGTTTTTCTGAAAGAACAAATTGTGATTAGGCCACTTAGCAGGTAGAGCAAAGGCACAGTTTGTCCATATTTTTCTCTGATCTCACTATGTTGTTTCCCAGAAGTGTTCATGTTTTGACATTCTGTTACCTATTAATGACGTTTAGAAGCATGAGACATGGTTTTTCTTTGGCTTTGGAAATAATATGCACTCTTTCCTAACCACCCCCTATGCCACATTTCCTATTGTGTGAAAAATTTAGAGTTTAGAGGGAGTGGTGGAAATAGAGATGGGTGCTTCATACATAGAAAACAGCGAATAATATGTCTTTGAGTTACCGGCTGGAGCAGTTTGATAGAAACGCCACTTATACAGTCATCCTTAGTTCCTTTGCAGGAATTAGTGTTGACTCATAGGGCAACCAGGTGTTCATTACTCAGATTTCTTGTCCAGTTGGAAGTGAAGGCTGTATTCTGTGCTTGTACCAGAAGGGGATATTGTTTAAGACTGCCTTGTTAGAAATTTCAGGATTTTTTTTTTACAACTATCATTACACATTTATTACATTCCTGCTGGATATGTGACTGAGTGTTGTGATATTTGTATTTCTTTGTCCTCTCTTGTGAAACTTGAGTGTTAGCTGAGTTAGAAAGGAAGAAGAGTGAGTGATAGTTGTTGGTAGCCATCTCTTTGAGTCATCAGCAGTGAATGCTGCTTTACTGGGAAACATTCAGCACATTTCAAAACCCAATGGGGAGAGCTCCTTGAATTCTGACTGGTTAGTTTCTATTTAACATTGAAACCTCTTGGATCTCTTAATAGACATTAGTTGAGACTTTTGTATCTATCTTGTGATCTTGTGAAACTTTTTAAAAAGCAGTCTTTTGAGCTTCAGTGTATCAACCCATGAAAAAGTACTGTTTTGCACAGGAAAAATTATTTAATGGATGGCCAGTGAGATAGATGGAGGCCAATCTCCAACAGACAACAAGTGGATACCGATTTTAAAAATAGGGGTGGGATATTGGAGGCCAGTTCAATGCTATCTATAGTAGACTAAGCCACCACTGGCGACGCTGTCATCCCATAGTGTTACTAGTTCATATCCTGGCTGCTCCACTTCTGATCAAGCTCCCTGCATATGACCTGGAAAAGCAACAGAAGAAGGCTAAGTCCTTGGCCTTAGGCCCCTTCATCCACTTGGGAGACCTAGAAGAAACTCTTGACTTTGGCTTTGGATTGGCTCAGCTCTGGCCCTTGTGACCATTTGAAGAATGAACGGGCAGATGGAATCTCTCTGTCTCTGCTTCTCCTGGCTCCTGGCTTTGGATCAGCTCAGCTCAGGTCCAGCCATTGTAGCCACTTGGGGAGTGAACCAGTAGATGAAAGATCTCTTTATTTCTCTTTCTCTCTGTATATCTGCCTTTCCAATAAAAATAAAATAAATCTTTTTTTAAAAAACAGTTCTTTGAGACTTATTTTGTTGGAAGGTTTCTGTATGTGCTTTAAAATTTGTTTTGTTAAAAAATTGTTTTGTTACAGCATGTTCAGTAGGATTTTCTGCAGTAATGGAAGTGTTATATATCTGCTTTGCAGCACTGTGGCTACTGAGCATGTGAAATATGCTGGTATAACTGAGAAGTTGAATCAAAAATTATCTTTCATCTTAGTGTGATTTTAAAAGTGATTAAATAATCACTTTTGTGTAGTGACCAGAGGTTTGATCAGTGCGCTTAATAGGCTATAATATAATTAACATCTTATTTTTAGTATGCTCTGAAATGTTAAAGCTAATAAATAGATGTTTATTCTGCCACTGGAAAAGAAAGACTGTAATGTTTAGGAAGGTGACTGAGGAAGTGTCAGTTGAGCAATGTGTTGTTTGTTTCAGTCCCTTATTTATTTGTCATCTTCCCAGGAGAGCTCTTCTGCTTGCTGGACGTGTAATTTAGCACCCTCTCCTTCAGCCCATCCTAGTTTCCTTTTTTCTCTCTAGTACCTTTCTCTAACATACTAGAAGGAGAGCAGGACTATTTTTTCCCTATTATCACAGTAGTGACATTCCTGATGCTTTAGAGGTGTTTTACAAATACTTGTGAGATAAGTAACTAAGGACTGTAATTTCCCAAGAAGAATAATGGTAATTAATTCATTTAGCATTTATTTTGTGTTACATGACAACAAGTGGGTTAAACTAATTATAGTAAGTGCACAATGGGCACTGACTATCTGTAAGAAAATATTTCTTGGAACCATTATTTGAAAAGAACATTGAATTGGAGTCTGGTACAATAGCCTAGTGGCTAAATCTTTGTCTTGTATGCTCCGAGACCCTCTGTGGGCACCAGTTTGTGTCCCGGCTGTTCACCTTCCCATCCAGCTCCCGCTTGTGGCCTGGGAAAGCAGTTCAGGAGGCCCAAAGCCTTGGGACCCTGCACCCACATGGGAGACCCGGAAGAGGCTCCTAGCTCCTGGCTTTGGATTGGCACAACTCCAGCCATTGAGACTGCTTGATGAGTGAATCATCGGATGGAAGATCTTCTTCTCTGTCTCTCTTCCTCTCTATATATCTAACTAGGTACAGGTGCTAAACAGAAGGCATTTGAACTTAATGTGAACTAGCCTGTACCTAATAGTAGTGATTACATGGATGAATATTCATATGACAGATTTCTTCCTTTTTTAGTACTTGCAAAATTGTAAGTTCACAAAAATCCATTATGAGTCTGCCTTTTTCTCCCTACAAATGAGAGAGTTAAACAGCAACTTTTAGGATTGTTTACAGTGGTAAAGTAACTCTTCAACTCTCTGTAACTCTGATTTTTCAAAATAAATGATTTTTTTAAAGATTTATTTATTTATTTTTATTGGAAAGGCAGATATACAGAGAGGAGGAGAGACAGAGAGGAAGATCTTCCATCTGATGGTTCACTCCCCAAGTGGCCACAACGGCTGGGGCAGAGCCAATTCAAAGTCAGGAGCCAGGAGCCCTTCCGGGTCTCCCATGTGGGTGCAGGGTCCCAAGGCTTTGGGCCTCCTGAACTGCTTTTCCAGGCCACAAGCAGGGAGCTGGATGGGAAGTGGAGCAGCCGGGGTTAGAACCAACACCCATATGGGATCCTGGTGTGTTCAAGGGGAGGACTTAAACCACTATGCTATCACGCCAGGCCCAATAAGTGATTTTTTAATATAAGATTGAGTGATTGGGGCTCGGCAGCGTGGTCTAGTGGCTAAGGTCCTCGCCTTGATTCCATATGGCCGCTGGTTCTAATCCCGGCAGCTCCACTTCCTCTCTATCTCTCCTCCTCTCAGTATATCTGACTTTGTAATAAAAATAAAATAAATCTTTAAAAAAAAAAGCTGTATTCCATACCAAAAAAAAAAATTGAGTGATTGCTTTGGAAGGCTAAACAAGAGGGAGAGAGATAGAAAGAGGGAGATACCTTCTGTCCATCGGAACCACTACCCAAATGGCCACAACAGCCAGCGATGGGCCAGGTCGGAGCAGGGAGCTGGGACTCCAGCTGGTTCTCCTGTACGTGGGCCGTCTTCCACTGTGTTCCAAAGTGCAATGCAAAGAGACTGGATCAAAAACTAACTGGGACTCAAACTAGTACTCTGATATGGAATGCCAACAGTGTAAGCAGCAATTTGACCTACTAAACCACAAAACCAGCCCCTAAATTTCATTTCATCCAAGGCATTTTCTCTGATCTTTAAAGACCCACCTAGACATGCTTATCCCTCTAGCATGTGTTTGCATAGAACCCCAGTGTGCATTGTGCTGTTCACTTGAATCACAGTGGCAGCACGGTCCTAGGCACATATTGAGGGTTCAGTAAATCTTTGTTAGAATTCTGGTAGAGTGGCTAAGAAAGGCTCAGAAAACAGAGAAAGCGACATTAGAACCAGATCTTAAAGGATGATGAGTGTCCCCATGCACGTGGGAAAGGAGTTTCAGGCCAAGGAAGTGATTTATCCAAATACATGAGACAGTGACACGCTTGCAGATGACTAGCAAGACTTTCTACTTTGCACATGGAGTTTAGACCAGTTATTAAATATAGAATATTATTTCCCATAACTATCAAAAGCCAGCCAGACTAGGCTAGAGTGGATTGGGGGTGGGGGTGCTACTCTTGCTGATAACTACAAATTCAGAGGTTGAAAATTCACCTTTTACTTGAATATGTGTTTGTGTGATCTGTTAATATCTTCTGTTGCTTACTATTTTCTAGAGGAAAAGAACTGTCTTTTTAACCTTTCAATAAAACATCTTTGAGACATCTGGATCGTAAGAAAGAAATCATTTGCTAAATAAGCTGAGGAAAATGTAATTAAAATAGCTAAGAGCTTATTCTCCTGGGTTATCCAATTTATGTTGGTGCATCAGCATAAAAGCGCATGTAAATTACAGCATTATACTTATGATTGATCTTATAAACTGCTTCATGAAAATATAAAATGTGTAAGCATGTGCTGATATGGGTGAAAATGATGTTTTTACCAATAGAGAACTGTACAGAGAACTGCAGATGTCACTAAAAATTTCATCTCCAGAGGAGTTTTTTACCAAAAAAAAAAAAAAAAAAATACATAGTCTAAAAAAGATGGTGGAGTGTCACCGCCCTGCAGCGACACTAAAATGACGAGGAATTTCAATTTCAAGGGCCTGGTAAAAACACGAACCACCACCGTAACTGGCACACACACACACACACACCCCGAACAAACACATACACAAACGAACAAATGAAAAAAGGGAAGGCAAACGAAAGGGCAAATGAAGGGGCTTTATTGCCGAAAGCGGGCTGCTTATATACTGTTCTCCACCAATCACTTCTGCCCGTGGGTCCACGGGGCACTATCTGATAGGCCAGCAATCGCAGCGAGGGGGAATTAGCCTATTGTTGTGACTTCCTGCCTGCCTACTGGCGGGACAGATCCTGCCTCCTGGCACTCGGCCAGCCGCCATCTTGCCGCCATCTTGCGGCCCCTCATCCGTGTGGGGTCGGCCGCTCCCCACAGAGAAGTCAGGAGATTTTGTAATTGTCTCTATTATTTAGAGTCTTCTCTTTGAGTATTAAATGTGAAGAACAGAATATATCTAAGCAAAGAAAATAAAGTGTTCACACATGGGAAAAAAATCAGGAATGGAACTTACACCTGACTGTACATGAAGTTATATTTGGATCCTCATTTCTTATCCCTATACAAATAAGACAAAGGACTCGGAATTTAAAATCTTATTACCAAAATCCAAAGCTATTGGATTTTGACATTTTTACCTTTGTGAAGTATCAACTGGTAAAAGACGAAACTAAATATATTTTCAAGATTCACAAATGAAAGTACAATGATGATCACATGTCAGCTCAAGGCGGTTATCACCTGTTACTGCACTAAAACACAGTTTGTGGTAAGTTGAAAACATAAGGGGTGGGCATTTAGAGCAGAAGTTCGAAATGCTGCTTGGGAAGCCTGTGTGCTGTGTGAGAGTGCCTGGGCTAGAGTCCTCACTCTGCTCTCTGTCCCAGCTCCCTGCTCATGTGTGTCTGGAAAGCGGCGAGCGATGGCTCAGTTGCTGCAGTTCCGGGCTCCTAATTTCATCCTGGCCCAGCGCCCTCTTTAAGCATTTGAGGTGTGAGGCTGAACACAGGAGATCTCTCTTTGTCTCTCTCTCTCTCTCTGGCTTTACTAGAAGAAGTCTAACACGAACCAAAAAAAAAAAAAAGGAAAAAGAAAAACCAAAAAACAGTGAAAGGCTGCTATGGTCTCATTCTCTTCTGTAACAAAACCCAATGCCTAGCATAAAATAAGACAATTCAAACTATGCTTTGTGGACCCGGTGAGCCACAACGGGCTGGTGCGCGCCAATCAGAAGCCGGGAACCTGGAACCTCTTCCGGGTCTCCCACGCGGGTGCAGGGTCCCATTGCATTGGGCCATCCTCAACTGCTTTCCCAGGCCACAAGCAGGGAGCTGGATGGGAAGTGGAGCTGCCGGGATTAGAACCGTCCCCCATATGGGATCCCGGGGCGTTCAAGGCGAGGACTTTAGCCACTAGGCCACGCCGCCTGGGGTGGGGCTCTAGATTTTGGTCTTGCCCAGCATTGCCTGTTGTAGGCATTTCGGGAATGAATCAACAGGTGAAAGATAAGATCTCTTTCTCTCTGTGTGTATCTATCTATCTTTGAAATAAAGAGGGAAAAGGAAGAAAGGAGAGACATAGGAAAAGGAAAATATTCTTCAGTGTTCTAGTTAGAGGACTTCAAGTACTAAATCTAAGTTGTACCTTGGATTTCTTTGGCTAATATATCCTTTTATACAGCTTGAATGCACTTTCCCTGAATATGAAGAGATTCACAAATTTCAGTTCTGTCTCTCCCATTCCTAAGCAGTGGAGGAAAAGTACTCTGAAAAGAGAGTATCTGGAGTGAACCTTTAGCTTGGCAGTTAAAGCACCTGTATCCCACATCAAAATTCATTGATTCGATTCCTGGCTCCAATTTTTGACTGTAACTTCTTTCTGATGCCAACCATGAGAAAGGGTAGTGACTGAAGTGGTTAGGCTCCTGTTGTCCATCTGGAAGACCTGGGTTGTGTTCCAACTTTTACCTCTGCACAGCAGCACCAACCATTAAGCCACTGAGTGAGACCAAAAAATGGAGTTTTGTATTTGTCTTTAATAAATAGATAAATGAACATTTAAAGGGGGAATCTTATTAGCTGAGCAACAGTAAGAGAACTCTCAGGGCAGGAGGTTGACACAGCAGTTAAGATGCTACTTGGTTTGCCCACAGCCTACGTGACAATGCTGGCTTGGATTCCCACCATCAGCTCCTGACTTCAGCTTCCCACTAAGCAGGTGCTGAGCACAGCAGTGACAAGTCAAGCAATTGGACTCCTACCACCCTGTGGAAAAACTGAACTGAGTTTCGGGCTCTCAGCTTTGGCCACCTGGCCATTATGGGCATTTGGAAAGTGACCCAAACAATGGGTGCTCTCTTATCTCTCTTTCAGTTTAGTTTTTCTTACCCTCAAATAAATAAAGGATGAAAATATGATAGGTGGTTTTAGCAGCTATATCAGGATTCATAAATCTCTTTTGTATGTTCCTGTCTCTGTAAACTAGATTCTAAGGTATTGTTTCTGGGCTCTGTGTGTGTATGTATGTGTGTGGAGGGGGTGGAGGTCACTGTTTAATGTGTCTGGTCGGAATGTACCCAGATCTAAGAGATAATGCTATTTTCTGGACCTTTCCATCTGTGTAGTGGTACTGAACACCAACCTTGTTGTGAATAGACTTCCTTCCTGGTCTGCTCGTTCAGTGCTCACTGTCTGTTCATGGCACAGAAATGTCATCGTCTTCCGTTTCTGACTAATCTCTTTGTAATTACTGAGGGATATTTTTTGTCTTGTTTTTTCTTTTTTTTTTTTTTAAGTGTATTGTCATCTGGTTGCTCCTGACCTACCTTCTCCTTTCTTGATTTGCCTTTTCTACTGTAACAACTATAGAAATTATCGCTTTTTTTTAAGATTTGTTTATTTTATTGCAAAGTGAGATATACAGAGAGGAGGAGAGACAGAGGAAGCTCTTCTGTCTGATAATTTACTACCCAAGTGAGCGCAGTGGCCAGTGCTGAGCCAATCAAAGCCAGGAGCCAGGAACTTCCTGCAAGTCTCCCACGCGGGTGCAGGGTCCCAAGGCTTTGGGCCATCCTCAACTGCTTTCCCAGGCCACAAGCAGGGAGCTGGATGGGAAGCAGGGCTGCCGGGATTAGAACCGGCATCTATATGGGATCCCGGCGTGTTCAAGGTGAGGACTTTAGCTGCTAGGCCACAGCACCGGGCCCTCATATATTTTTATTAAGAGTTTTCTAAGAGACAGGAAACAGCGGGAATGCACTTATAACTCACTGGGTGGGACACAAAGATTAGTTACTCCTCACTGGGGTATTGAAGATTTCTCTGCACACCCCTCCTATAACTGTTCACCTAAACTGTTGACATATGTCTTGTTATAGAGTTAGACTACCCAAAAAACAGCCAGGTTCAGAGAAACCATGCTTCAATGCTATAAACTGCTAAATACTAAAACTAAAATAGACATGAGACAGCTGAATGGCAATCTATAGCTATTTTAAGGTGTATATAACACGGCTGAATATAAACCAAAATGGAAATGTCTATGAAGAAGTCACAGGTTGTGGTTGAGAACCTGCATTTTCCTATCAACATATTGGTTAATCAATACCATGTCAAATAATGCCATAATGTTGTAATTGGTTGTAAATATTATGTTGGGGCTTTTAATTGATTGGGATGATACTCAGCTGGCTCTACCTTCAGACCAGAGATGGTCTCACCAAGAAACTATTGAACTTACCAGAACAATAAGATGCTGGACTGTATGCTTAGTAAATACCTCCAATGAAAGAATGTCAACTGAATTTGAACTATGGAAATGCAATAAGGTGGAGCAATCCACCGTGGGGTGAGGGTATGGGAAGGGGTGGGGGGAATCCCAGTGCATATAAAAATGTGCCACATAATGCAATGTAATTAATTTTAAAAAAATCACACACACAAAAAGTTTTCTAGATTCCAGGCACAAAAACTCTGTTTGTTTTTTAATCCTTGTAACAGCCTTATATTGCTAAATATTGCTGTGTTCTTTTTAGAAATTAGAAAAACAGGGGCCAGAGTATTGGGCAGCGCCACTAACACTGGCATTGCTGAGATGCGCCAGTTCGAATCCAGTTGTTCCACTTCTGATTCCAGCTACTTGCTACTACAGCTGGGAAAGCATCAGAGAATGACCTAGGTTCTTGGACCCCTCAATGCACCTAGGAGACTTCCAGACCCCCAACTTCAACCTGCCCCAGCCCTAGCTGGTGGCAATCATTTGAGGCATTAACTGGCAGGTGAAAGATCTTCATCTCTTCCTCTCCATACCTGCCTTTCAAATAAAAATTTTAAAAATCTTTTAAATGTAATAATAATAATAATAATTAGGAAACCAAGGCTCGGAGAGGTGAAGTAACTTACCTAGTGTTAACATCAAAGAAGTGAAAGAGATATAATTAAAATTTCAGTCAGACTCCAACCAGAGTTATAAGAGCTTTGAGTAATATGCAGTATTGACTGCATGGTGATGTAGTGATAGCGATGTTGATAGTTACAGTTCAGGTGTATTCAGTCCCTGCTGGGTACCCAAGCAATGCATTTGCCACTTCTCAGGCCTCCATTCAGCAGCAATAGACACTGCAATTGCAGATGGTCTGCTTCTAGGGCAGTCAGATAGTGCCTGGGTTCCAAAGGGATGGGTATTTAGATGGGATCAATCTTTCAGTGTAATTTTCTTTTTATTCTTCTTCCTGTTTAGATCAACATCATGTTTTCTAGACCAGTGATGAATACTGACAGATATGTCGCCTGAATGCTTGTACACATTTTCTTAACTAAGTAACATTTTTTTTCTTTTTTTTTTTTTTAAGATTTTTTTTTTTAATTATTATTGGAAAGCCGGATATACAGAGAGGAGGAGAGACAGAGAGGAAGATCTTCCATCCGATGATTCACTCCCCAGGTGAGCCGCAACGGGCCGGTGCGCGCCGATCCGAAGCCGGGAACCTGGAACCTCTTCTGGGTCTCCCACACGGGTGCAGGGTCCCAAAGCATTGGGCCGTCCTCAACTGCTTTCCCAGGCCACAAGCAGAGAGCTGGATGGGAAGTGGAGCTGCCGGGATTAGAACCGGCGCCCATATGGGATCCCGGGGCTCTCAAGGTGAGGACTTAAGCCGCTAGGCCACGCCTCCGGGCCTTGATTAACATTTTTATTTTGAGGATACCATTGCTGTTTTCCTATCAATAACTGATAATGCCAATAAAATAATGGAGAGGAGAAAAAACTAAGGTTGAGATTTTTGGAGAACTATTTTGTTTTTTCTTATATCTGTATTTTTATTACAAACTCAGATATACAGAGAGGAGGAGAGACAGAGAGGAAGATCTTTCGTCTACTGATTCACTCCCCAAGTGAGCACAACAGCCGGTGCTGTGCTGATCTGAAGCCAGGATCCAAGAACTTCCTACAGGCTTCCCACATGGGGGCAGAGTCCCAAGGCTTTGGGCCATCCTCAACTGCTTTCCCAGGCCACAAGCAGGGAGCTGAATGGGAAGTGGAGATGCTGTGATTAGAGCTAGCGCACACATGGGATCCTGGCATGTTCAAGGCGAGGATTTTAGCCGCTAGGCCACCACGCTGGGCCCTCATATATTTTTATAAGATTTTTTTAATATTAATTTATTTTGATTGTAAAATGAGATATACAGAGAGGAGGAGAGACAGAGAGGAAGATCTTCCGTCCACTGATTCACTCTCCAAGTGGCCGCAACAGCCGGTGTTGGTGCTGTGCCAATCCAAAGCTAGGAGCCAGGAATTTCCTCCAGGTCTCCCACACAGTTGCAGGGTCCCAAGGCTTTGGGCTGTCCGAGGCTATAGGCAGGGAGCCGGATGGGAAGTAGAGCAACCAGGACCCGTGCATGCAAGGCAAGAACTTTAGCAATAGGCTACTGTGCCTGACCCAAAACTCCTTTTTCTAGAACCCCAGTTTGGACTACAAAGAATGAACTAAAGTCTTCATTTTTTGGTAACTTTTTTGTTGAAAGAATATTAGACTTTGATATTTAAAGTCTTGGTTATATGAGACAGGATTAGACCTCACTAGTCCTAATTTTCTTATCTGAAAATAAGATAAGTAATACATCTCTCACAATGCAGGGTTAATGATTAAATGAAACAAGTGTAAAAACTTGTTAATATAACTTAAATTGTTAGTTGCCTCTTTTGCTTTCAGATGTGTGAAATAATACAAGGTATGTGAATATTGTAGTATGTATGTATGATTTTTCTTTGTAAAGATTTGTTTATTTGAATGGTAGAGTTACTGGGGGAGAGAGAGAAAAAAGTATTCCGCCCACAGGTCATTCCCCAAATGGATGTAGCCTGGGTCAGGCCCAAGAGGATGGAAGTCCATCTAGGTCTCCCATGTGGGTGGTAGGCTCCCAAGCACTGAACCGTCTCCCACACTTTCCCAAGTACATTAACAGGGAGCTGGATCAGACGTCAATGAGGGCTCAGATGGTGCTCATACAGTATGCTGGTATTGCAAGTTGTGCCTTAAGCCCACTGAGTCTCAATGCCTGCCCAGTATGTCTTTTTTGTATATAGATCATTTAATGTTAGTATACACAGGTTGGTTTGTAAATGAAAATTCATCATATCCTTCATGTCTCTATTTAGTTATATGTAAATTGTATCATGATAAAAGTAAGACGCAGTGTTTATGGTGGATATTTTCGTTTGTTTCTACATGTGATTAGTGAATGTTTCCTTATTTTATCTTTAGCAATAGGACTTTCTAAAGTACTCCTAAATTTTTTTTATTCCCACAAGGCATGTTGGGTTCTTTTGTTTCATTAAGAAGAGAAGTATTATGTACTACATTCCATGCATTTATTTCAAGCTTATTATTTTCATGAACACATTTTCAGAAATGTTTTCTTTTTAATCTTCAGAAAAAGTACATTTAGGTTTTTGGTTTTGTTTTGATTTTAAGATTTATTTATTTTTATTGGAAAGGCAGATTTACAGAGAGGAAAAACAGAGAGAAAGATCTTCTATCCACTGTTTCATTCCCCAAGTGGCTGCAATGGCCAGAGCTGGGCCAATTCGAAGCCAGGAGCCAAGAGCTTCTTCTTTGTCTCCTCTGTGGGCAGGGTCCCAAGGCTTTGGGCCATCCTAGGTTGCTTTCCCAGGCCACAGGCAGGGAGCTGGATGGGAAGTGGAGCTGCCAGGACACTAACAGGCGTACATATGGGATCCCAGTGCATGGAAGTCAAGGACTTTAGCTACTAGACTACTGCACCAGTCCCAGTATACTTAGTTGTAAAAGATGACTCCTAATATTAATCCTTAGTAATGTATACCATTTGGCTTTGTATGCTACTCACAGGTAGAAAATACTGTTTTAGAACAAGCTGTATGTTCTAATCTGTCTTGGCTGATGTAACAAAATACCACAGACTCATTGACTTAAATAGTAAACATTCATAATAAGACAAAGAGGAAGATCTTGAGTCCACTGGTTTACTCCCCAAGCGGCTGCAACAGCCAGAGCTGAACCGATCTGAAGCTGGGAGCCAGGAACTTCTTCTGAATCTCCCATCGGGTACAGATCTCAAGGCTTTGGGCCGTACTCAACTGTTTTCCCAGGCCACAAACAGGGAGCTGGATGGGAAGCGGGGCAACCTGGGCATGAACCTGTGTCGTATAGCATCCCAGTGCTTGTAAGGTGAAGATTTAGCCATTGAGCTATAATGTTGGGCCCTGGGAACTTTTTTATTAAGGCCCCAGCCATTTACAGAGTCCACCCTCATGACCGAATTATCTCCCAAAGTGTTATCTCCTTAACAGTATCACATTAGTGGTTAGCATTTCCACCACCTGAGAATATAGGGGAAATTCTTAGACTTCCACTGTGCCTTTGGAACATGCTTATGATAGCAGGTGGGGGGAAGTTCTTTCTCCCCATGTGATGCTGGAGCAGTGGACAGTGGGCCAAGCTGACCCTCTAAGCTTATTTCTGATGGCATCTACCCGAAGATACCCTCACTCAGTCACCAAGGCTGCTGCTATAAATCTCAAATGCCAGTCAAAACCCCAGGGTGTTTGTCCCAGGGCTTCAGAGTAATCAGCTACAAATTGGGATTCCTACAGTCCCCTCCCAGGGTTCAATTGCTTTGCTGTAAGGATACACAAAACTCAGGGGAAGACTTAATTTACAAGTTCATTGCAAAGGATATTTATTACAAAGGATCCTGATGAAATACCGGATGAGGAGTTGGGCCATCTCCAGGCACACCACCCTCCAGGAGCCTCCAAGTGGCTGGCTATTCAGGAAGTTCTCCACATGTAGTCCTTTTAGATTTTTAAGGAGGCTTTGTTTCATAGGCGTGATTGATAAACTCATTGGCTGCTGGTGTCCAACTTGACCCTTCAATCTCTCTTCCCTCCCTGTGTTGGGAGGTAGGGCTGAAATTTTCTTTTTTTCTTTTTTTTTGTAATTAATTTATTTTTTTAAATGATCTTACTTAGTTAATTAGGGTACAAAGGATCAAGGGCTACAGGAAAGTGGGTACAACCATTGTTTCCACACTAATATCATCATTTTTTTCCCTGTATCTGGGGTCAGGGGAGAAACAAAGGGCAAAGCCCCACCTAGCCTTCCACCCATCCCAGGTCCCCGATGTGAGGCACACTCCGAGGGTCCTGCTCAAGCAGTTTTGATAGTTCAACAGGTCTGAATTGCTGCCAATCTCGCCGTTCCAATAGCAATGAAACCTATTCAGAATCCACTGGCTGAAATTTTCAAATCTCTAATCTTGCTTTGGTCTTTCTGTGGAGCCCAGCCCCAATTCTGAAGCTAGCCGAGGAGTGCTGACAGCCATTTGATAAAGTAGCTTACCAAAAACCACTCTTACTTTGAAGATGCTAAGATATTTACGAGTTCTATGGCAGCAAATGGACTGTAAGGAAGACTAATATATTTTACAATATCACAGGTGTATATTCAGCCTGTGAACAATCTGACATTTTGAAGTATGCCTTTGTCTTACACCTTTGAAGGGCTTCTGTTTCCATAAGCATACTGCTTATAACCACGCTGATGTTTTTGTGTGTCTAAATTTACAAATTCTTGGTTGTGCCCTTGAGCAGGCTCCCTTTCTTGTGTGGAGCTTGGAGAGTTCCAACTGAGCTGCAAGTCAGGAAAAGGAGGTGTAGACTTTTGGGCTGTGCCGCTCAGCAGCTAGAATGTGGTTGGCGGTCTCCTCCCCTTCCTGCACTTCAGCCGTACGCAGTGCACACTCTGGAATGACAGGCATTCCTGAGCGGAGAGAGGCAGTGTGAAGACATATTTGAAAGCACTGCAAGTGGCCCAGACCTGAACACGGGGGCATGGAAACTCCGGCGGATTAATTGAGCTCGTACTGTTTCCTGGTGTTTGTTTGGCAGTGACACCAAGAGAGGATTGTGTGTCCCCTCCTTACGTGGATTTGTCTTTTTAAGAAGTTTGCTTTTGCCCAGGAGAGTTTGTTGTCGTGAGATACATCAGACAATTTAATCATGGGGCAAGCTGATGTCTCCAGACCGGTAAATCCAGATGCAGTTGGTGAGTAATACAAGGCAGAGAAACAAGGTCTTGACAGAGGCAAGGCAAGTTTACAGGTGAAGCTGAGTATTTTATGAGTTCAGATGTAAGAGTTTTCATGTTCATGACTTTGGAATGTTTGCTAGTTTGTGAAGAATGAATTGAAAACTTAATTATTTCAGATGCATTAATATGCCACTCACAGTTTTACTTGACTTGTAATTTTACATGTAAGGTTACATGAGCTTTTAACTTGTTGCCCTTGTAGAAGATGAGTACTACAAGGACTCTTGTTTATACTTCAGAGGCGCTTTACTAATAATTTACTGAATTTGGGCAACTGCTAAATACGTGGTGTTGAACTAGAAATGTTGACTTCATAAATAGTGCCATTTTTAGGAATTGACTTAACCGTTTAGATTTGGATGTGTATTTTCCTCATTTCCCAACAGTCTCAGGATTCTTCCTTTATGCTGGTGGTTCCGTTCTCATACGGCAACACTTGGACAGAAACTCTTCTGAAGTCAGTGCTTTTATTTGTCACGAATAGCCACTGACCAAACTGATGACTGTGCATATAGCTCATTTTCTTAACCTCATAGGGACTTATATAATAGGGTCGCAAATTAAGAGAAAAATCATTTTAAGAGGATATTCATTACAGGGTTGCTAAATATGTGCAAGGCAGAGGAAAGCCTGTGAATCATTGCTGATCATACAACTGTTTAAGAGAAAGATTTAGACATTCTCTTTGATTCATGAAGCTGCAGAAAACTTGTTCATACCTAAGCTGTTTTCTTTTCTCTTTAATAAAAATATACGTATATAGGTGACTTTCAAGAAAAGTATGTAAGTGTTGCTCCTAACTGTATCTCATAATTGAATGTGATACATTTCTTTATAGTAGTATTTTTACCTGAAATGTTCCCAGGTAAAATATTTACAAAAATAGGTAAAATATATGCAAAAATATTTTTCTTATGTTACACAAACTGGGGTGCTTGCACCATAGAATGAGTCATTCAGCAATAGATTTGTAGAACTGAAGTCAAGGATTAATTCCATTTATTTGTATCAGCACAGCTAGATTTTTACCAGTTAAATAATTTACTTTTTTCTTTAAGTAAGATGTCTCAAATAGAAAAGGTATATAGGAAACATAAAGAACTCTCTGGGACCACTGTCCAGCTAGCAGAATAAAATCTAAAACACAAGAGATAGCACAATGCTGCTTGGAACTCCCCGTTTCCTGGTTCGAGTTCTTGTTCTGCTTTCCATTCCAGCTTCCACTGACACACACCCTGGGAGGCAGCAGCTCATGCTCAAGTACTTGGGTTCCTGCCACCCACATAGGTGACCAGGATGGAGGCTATGACTCCTAACATCAACCTGGCCCACCCTGGGGAATGGACCAACCACTGAGAGATTGACCTCTGTCTCTTTCTGTCTTTCTCTGCTGCTGCCAAAGCAGGTTCTGAGAAAAATGCACATCAGATTACAACAACAAAAGGAAACAGATGAAGCCTTGTTTGTGTATAAATATATGAAATAAATGCTCCACCCGTGTCCCAGTGTGGCATCCCATTATGGTCTACTAAATACTCCTGTGGTTTCTGCTTCACTAAGATTAGTTTCTCCTTAACAAATAGAGTCATGCTAGACTTTTTAAACTGTGATATAGAAACAAAAGAACATTGAAAGACAATTAAGCAACTTAATAATGAGTGGTGTTATTTATTTTTTCAAATCTTGTTAATATCTGTATTTGCAAAATTTCATGAGTAAATAAATTTTGATAATTTTTAACTTTTAAATAAGAATCAGAGAATCAAATTAATCAAGTATTTGCCTAACAGTAATCCTGATAAGATAATTTTGTAGGAAAAACAGGAATCACTCAGAAACTTAATAAAAGTTTCTACGTTCTATCTGGTGTTAACTTTGGGATTTTATTACTAGATAATCAGTGGGTGACTGTGCTTAGTTTTCATGTATTAGTTCCATTATTATACTATTCATAATTCATGATATGTTTTATCTCTGTAGATGAAAACCAGATTATAAAGCCTTAACCCTGATAACTTTGGGCCTGCACTGTGGTGTGGCAAGTTAAGCTGCTGCCTGTAATGCTGTCATCCCACGGGGACGCCAGTTTGAGTTCTAGTTGCTCCACTTCTGATCCAGCTCCTTACTGGTCACCCAGAAAGGCAGCAAAGGACGGCCCGAGTATCTGGGTCCCAGCCATCCATGCAGGAGACCCACAGGAAGCTCCTGGCTTCAATCTCGCCACACCCTGTCCCTTTCTGCAGTTGGAGAGTGAACCAGCGGTAGAGTTTCTCTAAATCTAACATTTGGAATTAAGGCATACTTTTTTTTTCCAAGTTCATTGACTCCTTTGACTAATTTTAGACATCTTGAGCTGTTAGAGAAGAGTCTGCTTTCAAATACATAAACTTTGCCGGAAGAGCTGTAGGCTCCTCTGTGAGACATATCGGTATCCAAGCAGAGTTAGGATGCTGCTTAAAACTAGTGGACTAATTTGAGTATGAGGGGGATCTTCAAAAAGTTTATAGAAAATACATGACATGAAAAAACCTGTGTGTGGATTTAAAAAATGTTTGCACCAAAATAATTGCCTTTGAATTCCATTGGTTATGAACTTTCCTGATATCTGAATGAAAAATAGGAGTTTATGTTGTAGTGTCACTTTATGGAAATAAGCAGTTGTCCTCATCAATTTGTAGAAAAAAGTTACCCATGGGATTGAAGCTGTGGGGCAGCACGTTTGAGCTGCCACTTGCAACACTGGCAATCCCTCTCTGAGCAGTAGTGAAGTCTCGACTCCTGCTTCTGGTCCAGCTCCCTGCTGATACACACAGCAGAAGATGGCTCAAGTAGTTCCATGTGAGAGACCAGAATGAAATTCCTAGCGCCTGGCTTTGACTTGACCCAGACTTGGTTGTTGCTGCTGCTGTCTGCTGGAAGATATCTTTCTCTCTCGTTTTCCTTCTTTCTGCCACTCTATCACATAAATAAAATGAATCTTTAAAAAAGTTTTTTTTTTAAAGACAGCAGTGCTTAAAAATGGGAGATTGTCCACAGAAGTCTGTTGACTTGGATAAAGCTTTCAAATAAAACAATGATCAGGATAAAAACTGTAGGTGGTAGAATTCTTTCCCTGTTATAATGTTAAAACAACCAGTAAGTGAGCAAATGTCTTAAAACTAGGCACAAAACCAAAGAATCTTAATAAGCTCTGTCCAACCATTTAGAACTTTTCTTCTGTCTCTTTCATTCCCCTCTAGCTTTTTATTTTCATGTTTTGCCTCCTCATTTAGTTTTTATTCATTAGCTTCTTCTCTTCACCTACCCCCTCTTTTTTGCTTTTCATAGGAATTTATGACTTTTTAAAAATACTAGGAAAAATTAAAAATAAGTAAAATAAAAAACAAACAAAAAATTCTGGGACGAGCATAATGGCTCAATTAGATAATCCTTTGCCTGAAAGTGCCGCAATCCCATATGGGTGCTGGTTCGTGTTTCTGCTCTTCCATTTACCATCCTGCTTACAGCGTGGGAAAGCAGTGGAGGATGGCCCAAAGCCTTGGAGCTCTGGGGTACCCAGAGGAAACTCCTGGTTCTTGGCTTCATTTAGCTCAGCTCTGGATGCTGAGACCTTGGGGAGTGAACCAGCAGGTGGAAGATTTTACTATTATTTTTTTTAAAAGATTTATTTTATTTTCATTACAAAGTCAGATATACAGAGAGGAGGAGAGACAGAGAGGAAGATCTTCCGTCCGAGAATTCACTCCCCAAGTGAGCTGCAACGGCCTGTGCTGCGCCAATCCGAAGCCGGGAACCAGGAAACTCTTTCAGGTCTCCCACACAGGTGCAGGGTTCCAACGCTTTGGGCCATCCTCGACTGCTTTCCCAGGCCACAAGCAGGGAGCTGGATGGGAAGTGGAGCTGCTGAGATTAGAACCTGTGCCCATACGGGATCCCAGCGTGGTCAAGGCTATGCCACGCCCCCGGGCCCACTATTATTATTTTTTTTTAATGCAATGTTTTTTTCTTTCCTACACTCACTTTCCATCACCATTTGATTGATTTTGTTCTGAAATTTATTGCTGTAGACTCTTATCGTCTTGGTAATGGAGCAATTAGGGAAAGATGATAGGAAAAACCATTCAGAGGCACAGTCCTAAGGAATTGCTAAATGAGTCAATTTAATGTAACCTCATAGCAGCAGTAAAGGGATGAGTCCTAGATAGGCCAAGTAAAAGTAAATTTCATGGAGTTTTGGAGAAAAACACTTAGTAGTATTTAGTCATCAGAATGATCAGAGACATTTGTTTTGTTTTGTTTTGTTTTGTTTTGTTTTGTTTTATTGGAAAGGCAGATTTACAGAGAGGAGAGACAGAAAGGAAGATCTTCTGTCCAATGGTTCACTCCCCAATTGAGTGCAACGCCAAAACTGAGCCAGTCTGAAGCCAGGAGCCAGGAGCTTCTTCTGGGTCTCCCACGCGGGTGCGGGATCCCAAAGTCTTGGGCTGTCCTCGACTGCTTTCCCAGGCCACAGGCAGGTAGCTGGATGGGAAGTGGGGCTGCTGGGATTAGAACTAGTGCCCATTTGAGATCCTGGGGCGTTCAAGGCGAGGACCTTAACCACTATGCTATTGTTCCAGGCCCAGAGACATTTCTTATTATTAGACTTCTCTGGGTCTAATAATATTGTTTTGTTCTGAGAAAAGGGGAGCGATTATGCTTTTCCCCTGTCATCCAGGATTCTGGAAGAGGTGACAGTCTGACAATCTCTCATGGCCTCCTGAAAAGATTATCTGTTGTGACCAAACTTCGAATACCAACTAAAAATAATGGACCGTTCTCACTGCTCCCTTGGGCTTTCTGGATATCCTGTTGTCGTAACTGCATTTCTTTCTGCTTGGAGGTAAACTTTGGAAGTTTCAGGAGTTTTTTTTTTTTTTTTTTTTTTTTCTTGTTGTTGTTTTCCTTTTAAGTGATGATAGCTTATATTCTAACTTCTCACTGGAATTACAATAAAAATGTGCATGTAAAGTTGCAAGATTAGAAGTAGCATCACTTCTTGACACAGTCATAGTGGAAATCCTTAGTTTTCCTAAGGTGGACTGTCAAACCTAACTGTATCTCCAACGGTAGGAAGAGACCTCTCCTTTTGCCCCCTAACTGTCTTCGCTTGAATGCTTTATCCAATTCTTTCCTGAGGATCAGAGCTATGCAAGATTTCCACAGGCAGTTACAGGTCTTTTTAGACAAAGCCTGCTTGCTTTCTGAAATTTTGTTGCATTTTCTGACCCAGTCCTTTAAATCCAATGATAATCCTTTTCTAGAAAGCAAAATTGAATACATATAGAGTATAGCTACCATAAATTAGTGTTCTTCATTTGTAATGCCATGAAAATAACCATGCAACAGCAAGCTCTATTTCCAGCAGGGTGATATAAAGTATAATAAACAGGTTAGGTTACAAAGATACTTGGTACTTCTGGATACTGAAGTATGTATATTGTAAGCAAAATATACAATTTTAGCTTTCCACAAATAGCTGCCTACATAAAATTTTGTGAGTTAAATGGAATAACTGTATAGTGTAAGTCTAAACCTCTTTTACAGCCTGATAAAATATAAAGGACAGACATAGAATACACACAGACCCATTAATTTTACCACTTAGTACCAGGCCTACTGAAGAGCAGAGAGTAATAGTAACGGAGGGTATATGGAAAACTCAGTGTTCGGTGGATTCCAGTTGTCTGTGTTATTCTTGCCATCCAATATGTGTGATGATAAGTTTTTTTAAATATTTATTGATTTTTTTATTGGAAAGGGGAATATACAGAGAGGAGAGACAGAGAGGAAGATCTTCCGACCGATGGTTCATTCCACAAGCAGCCACAATGGCTGGAGCTGAGCCAGTCTGAAGCCAGGAGCCTCTTCCAGGTCTCCCACACAGGTACAGGGTCCCAAAGTCTTGGGCCGTCCTCAACTGCTTTCCCAGATCGCAGGCAGGGAGCTGGATGGGAAACAGGGCAGCTGGAGTTAGAACCGGCACCCATATGGGATCCTGGCACATTCAAGGCAAGGACTTTAACCACTACAGTATCGCACTGGTCCCGATGATGAGTTTGATTTTTTTTTAAGAGATTTGATTATTTCTATTGGAAAGTCAGATTTACAGAGTAAAGAAGAGACAGAAAGAAAGATCTTCCATCTGCCGCTTCACTCCCTAAGTGGCCGCAAGGGCCAGAGCTTAGCCGATCCGAAGCCAGGAGCCAAGAGATCCTTCTGGATTTCCCATACAGGTGCAGAGTCCCAAGGCTTTGGGCCATCCTCCACTGTTTTCCCAGACCATAGGCAGGGAACTGGAAGGGAAGTGGAGCAGCCGGTGTGCAAGGCGTGGACTTTAGCCACTAAGCTACCGCGCAGGGTCCAAAGAATTAGTTTTAAATCTGGTTCTAACATGAACACAATCTTTGGTCTAGGACACACTGTTTAATCTTGTCCCATCCCTGATCTCCAAAAAAATTATATAGCTTAAATATGCTTAAACAATACATCATGGTGCCTAGCTGCTAAAGTCCTCGCCTTGAATGCGCCGGGATCCCATATGGGCACCGGTTCTAGTCCCGGCAGCTCCACTTCCCATCCAGCTCCCTGCTTGTGGCCTGGGAAAGCAGTTCAGGACGGCCCAATGCCTTGGAACCCTGCACCCGCGTGGGAGACCTGGAAGAGGTTCCTGGTTCCCGGCTTCGGATTGGCGCAGCACCAGCTGTTGCGGCTCACTTGGGGAGTGAATCATCGGATGGAAGATCTTCCTCTCTCTGTCTCTCCTCCTCTCTGTATATCCGGCTTTCCAATAAAAATGAATAAAACTTTAAAAAAAATACATCATGTTAAAATACTTTATCTGCAAATTAAAACTTTAAATCATTCCTGAAATTCATATGAAACAACTGAATTTGAACTTCAGAATTTTAATTAAGTGGCGTGGTAGCCTAACAGCTAAAGTCCTCACCTTCCATGTGCCAGGATCCCGTATGGGTGTCGGTTCTAATCCCGGCAGCCCCGCTTCCCATCCAGCTCTCTGCTTGTGGCCTGGGAAAGCAGTCAAGGATGGCCCAAAGTCTTGGGACCCTACACCCATGTGGGATGCCTGGAAGAGGCTCTGGGCTCCTGGCTTCAGATAGGCTCAGCTCTGGCCGTTGTGGTCACATAGGGAGTGAGTCAGCAGACGAAAGATTTTCCTCGCTGTGTATCTGACTTTCCAATAAAAATAAAGTAAATCTTAAAAAAAAAAAAAAAAACTTTAATTAAATGTTGACCAGGAGAAATCTGGTGGACAAAAAAACTGTAAACTCTGCCCCATACATAAAAAACAAACCTGCACTGTGCGAGTTGCTACACCTTGAAATGAGGGAGTAAGCAGTGTAAACACCAGCACCTATTTCGGGGTACTACTCAGACAGGAAACTCCAAACTGTAATTTGGTCACTTATCTTCCTTTTCCCAACCTCCACCCCCTCCAGAAAACACCAAGCCTCACAACTCTGTGACATGCTTGCCCAGTGACCTGTACCTGCATGACTCAAAGAAAAGATATTTTCTTTGAGCACATAGTTATTTTTTCTTTAATATTGTTTACAGAGTTGAGAGGGATGCACGCCCTGTGGGCCTCTGGTTTGGGTAGGGAGAGTCAGGTATAGAGGAGGAGGAGGAAGAGGATGGGACATATGTTTCAGTCTTTTTTTTTCTCTCTCCTGTGTCCTTGGGGGAGGAAGAGAAGTGGCTGCTCCTTATATCAAATTGTATCAACAGCTAGGAATAGGGGATGGTCACCTTAGAGACCTCAGTGTGGGAATAGTGTTCTGAAGGTGTTACTTGAATGGTTTTGATGGTTCTGAGAAGTTGCTGGTTTTGTTACTCCAAGGTTGAGAAAAATCTTTTTAAGATCTATTAGTTGACGAAGTCCATCTTAGTGTATCCCCAGGCGCAGGAACATGGTACAAAGCTTGGCAAGGGAAACCGCCCAACTTGTTCTACTTTCCATCTTCTGACCAGGCAGTTGACGTCACCTCCTGATCTAGAACAACTGGACATCATGTCCCTATGTGCATCTGGACATGCTGTTCTCTGCACAAGCATCAGTGACTCAGGAGACCCAGTCCTGACACATGGCACTTGAAGATTGGAGCACACATTCTGTGATTTTTTTCATGGTAGTCAGGGTCTGTGGCCAATGTTCTAGTTGGGGAATCCCCCAAGAAACCTGCCTATGCGCGATGGCTCAGTGGCTATGTCCTTGCCTTGCATGTGCTAGGATCCCATATGGGTGCTGGTTCATGTCCCTGCTGCTCCACTTCCTATCCAACTCCCTGCTTGCAGCCTGGATACGCAGTAAAGGACCTGTGTGGGGAACCCAGAAGAAACTCCTGGTACTTGGCTTCAGATCAACTCAGTTCTGATCATTGTGGCCACTTGGGGTTTGAACCAGTGGATGCAGGATCTTTGTCTCTGTGTGTCCTGTCTGTAGATCTGCATTTCCAGTACAAATAAAATAATGCTTTAAAAAGAAAAGAAATGAAGCTTCACCTAGGGTGACTTCAAACTTGACTTGTTTGTGCACCATTGAATGCAGGATCAAGTGTTGTCTGTCACCTTCCCTAGCCAAGGCACATACCGGTGGAGGCACCTGCTGGCTAGTTGGGCACCATATCTCATGTAAACTGACAGGTGCTGCGACCCAGCTTGGCCAGCCCACCACAAACCTGGTCCTCACATAAACCAATGGGTGCACAGCCCAATAACCCCCACCAGGCTTGCCTCCAGCCCCGGTTTTGGAATTTTTTTTCATATGCCAGGTTCTTCCTAGCAGAGCCCAATCTGGCTCTCATACATACCCAGAGGTGCTGCAGTTTAGCTCAGCACAGCTCAGCCCAACCTGTCACCAGCCCACCCCTCACATAAGCCTACAGGTACTGCCACCTTGTGCAGCCTGGCCCGCCCCCAGTTCTTGTCCTTGTGAGGCACATGGAATAAAAACTATAGCCTGCATCCTACGCATTATTCCTGGAAAACAAAGGAAAACTGTCTTTTCTTGGTACTAACAAAAAGCAGATCCCTAAACTCCTTTGAAATGACTAATTTAAGTAAAAATGGTGGAATATCCAAATGTTACTCAAAACCTATATTGTGTCAAATTGGAATATGAGGGAACCGATCATGAAATCAGATACTGTGAACAGAAGTTGAGGTACAAATTTATAAACTTTATTCTCATCTTTCTTTAAAAAAAGGGATTTATTTTTATTGGAATAGCAGATTTATATAGAAGGAAAGACAGAAAGATTTTTTCTATTTTTCTGGTTCATTCCCCAAGTGGCCACAACGGCCGGAACTGAGCTAATCCCAAGCAAGGAACCAGGACCTCCCTCCAGGTCTCCAATATGTGTGCATGGTCCCAAGGCTTTGGGTCATCCTCCACTGCTCTCTCATGCCACAGCAAGGAGCTAGACAGGAATTGAACCAACCACAACTTGGGATAGAACCCACAGACATGGGATCCTGACGCTTGACAGGGGAGGATTAACCCATTGAGCCATTGTGCTGGGTTCACACTCATCTTTCTCAGCCATTTTTAGATGAGTATTAAACAAATTTGAGGACTAATTATATGATTTTTACAATTGTACTTATTTATCTGGCAGGGTGGGTGAGGGAGGGGGGCTGAAGAAGACAAAGAGATAGACTCGCAGAGATAGATCGTTCCATCTACAGGTGTGTTCCCCAAGTGCGTGTAACAGCTGAGGTGGAGCCAAGCTGCATCCAGGAGCCTGAAACTCAATCTGAGTGATAGGAACAGAAAAACTGAAGTCATCACCTCCTGTCTCCAGGGTGTGCAGTGACAGGAAGCTAGACTCAGCAGTGGAGCTGGGACTCAAACTCAGGTACTCTGGCATGGATTGCAGGTGTCCCAGGTGGCAACTTAACCACCAGGTCTGAATTCAGAATTGTAATTAATATTTTAAGAAGCATGCACATGGCCCTGGTCACCATTCTGGTTATAATAATAACTGTATCATAGTGTATGTCTAGGGGCAGGTGTTTGGCACCATTAATAAGGCCCCTGCATCCCTTACCAGAGAGCCTGGGTTTGAGTCCCATTTTTACTTGAGATTTCAGCTTGTCACTAATGTGCACTCTGGGATGGGCACATTGTGACTCACACATTTGCAGTCCTTACTTACCTGGCTGAGGTCCAGACTGAGTTTTAGGCCCTCAGACTCAACCAGGCTAAGTCCCAGCTGGTGGGGGAAGTTGAGGATGAAATCAAAAGATGGAAAAGTCTTTGTGTCTCTGCCTTTCAAATAAAAGTGAAAATAAAGAAATAAAAGGAATATGCATCAAAATAGAGTTTGATAATGAGACTATTCCTGTGTGATAGCCTCCCCATAATTTGGTTTTCCAGGGCCAGGGGCATCTTACCCGTGAGCCATGTAAGGCCTCCAGAATCATCAGATTCTACTCTGCCAACGGAGCCTTAGGCCTAATTTTCAAGTTCAGAATTTTGTATAACTCACAACTGATGTTATAAATATCCAGATAGCCCTTGGCAGAAGAAAAGGTTCCCTGCTCCTGGTAGGCAAACCTTGAATAGATCTTTCCAAGGATTGTATTAGTCTTCCACTTTGGTTACTTTATCTTTTTGAAAATATGTTTGGACTTAAGTAGGGAAGAGTGCCTCTCCATTAGGATTGAATTCCTTGAAGATTCCATCCTTCTCTTGTAGGACATTGGGTGAAATCCAGTTTTTATGATTTTCTTCTAGTATCATCATAGTGGATTTGAGGGGAAAGGAAAGATACTTTCACATTTTCACAGAGTGATACATCCTTTTTGGGGACCTTTTTCTTACATGGTCATTTGATCCATCAGAGTGCTCCCTTTATTTAGGATTTGTTTGTTTCAGCAGTCACCTAAGGAAACAGTGAATGGATCTTTATCACTGCTTTGTGATAAATCAGTTAAGGTGTTGCTCTTGGGTGGCTGGAGGTTGAGTTTCCAGAGTTCCCCCCCAAGCTGGCCTCCACCACAAGTGCCTAGACTGTGCTTTGACACTGTCGCTCTTTGTATCTTAGCAGCAGCATGAAGAATCTGCCTGAACTTGGAACAGGATTTTAACAAATACTGTACCGAATGATACAGACTCCTTGTACAGGTTGACTGTACTAATGAAAAAGGGAGAATCAGTAATCTCATGTTACCATAATGTACAATAATGGTGTAAATCATTGCTACGTCTACTTTATGTACAAATTAATTCCTTGTAAAAAAAAAAAAAGTGAACAATGCACTGATGAAGTACCTAACAAAATTTAAACAATAATAACTAGATGACAAATTTTCTCATAGAGAGCTTTAGTAGGAAACCTAATTTTAGAATCTGTATCCTCTTTGCATTTTTATATTGAGTAGTATATACATGTAATATACATATCACCTTTAAACTATAATAAAATTAATGATTAGCATAATTTATTAAATTTTATATAAAATATAAATTAATACCAATCACATAGGTTGTTGAGAATTAAATCAGATAAGTGCCAGCTTCATAAATTGTATTACAAAAAAAAGTCTTTTATTGTGAAACTAGGTAAAGGAAAGACACGTAGGGAAATATGGACAAAAGGATCACCAACTTTGAAGTTCAAGACATGCCTTTTAATTGTTTTTTATTATTATTATTATTATTATTATTATTATTATTATTATTATTAAGGCAGATTAACAAAGAGAAGGAGAGACAGAGAAAAAGATCTTCCCATCAAATGGTTCACTCCTCAAGTGGCCACAACGGCCAGAGCTGAACTGATCCAAAGCCAGGAGCTAGGAGCTTCTGCTGGGTCTCCCACATGGGCCATTCTCTACTACTTTCCCAGCCACAAGCAGGGAGCTGGAAGGAAAATGGAACAGCCGGGACATGAACAAGTGCCCATATGGGTTCTTGGCACATGCAAGGTAAGGACTTTAGCCTGTAGGCAACCACGCCTGGCCCAAGATTTGATTTTAAATGCTAGCTCTGTCCCATAAACTTTAGACAAAAAGGAAGCAAGAAGAATGAAACATACAAAGAAAAGCATTCTGCAGTGTGTGGGGAGGGGCAATGAAATAACATTCATGAATGCCAAAACTGGTAGGCAAGGGAGGGATTGTGAGGAAATGAGTTAAGCCACAGCTTGGGATGCCCATATCCTGTATTACAGTGCCTAGGATGAAGCCAGCCAGCTGCCCCGCTGCTAACGCATCTGAGAGACAGCAGATGGTGGGCAAAGTGAGAGATCCAGACGCAGTTCTGGCCCCTGGCCTTAGCATAGCTGAGCCCCCAGGTGCTATAGTCCTGTATGGACTGAGCCAGCATTTGGAAGGTCTCTGTTACTCTGCCTTTCAAGTTAAATAAGTTTTAAAAATAAATAAATAGAAAGTGCCAAAATTAACAAAATGAAAAACCAGTTCAAAATTGAAAATACCATACCCAGTAAAAATATTTTTAAAAATAAAAATAAAATAATTCTTGAGTCCAGCACGATGGCTTAATTGACTAAACCTCCTCTTGCGTGCTCAGTTCATGTCAGTTCATGAACTGGGCTGCTCCACCTCCTGTCCAACTCACTGCTTGTAACCTGGCAGAATAGTCAAGGATGGCCCATAGCCTTGGGACCCTGCATCCACGTGGGAGACCCCAAAGAAGCTCAGGTCCAGCCATTGTGACCCCTTGGGGAGTGAAGCAGTGCATGGAAGATCTATTTCTTTCTTTCTATCTTTTTTTACCTGTTTTTTTTCTTTATTTTTGACAATCTACATGGTTAATTAAGGCACAAATGTTCAAGGGCTACAGGAAAGTGGGTAAGACTATTATTTCCACATCTCTCTCTCTCTTTTTTTTAATCTGGGGTAAAGAGGGAGATAAAAGGAGAAACCCCACCCAATCTCCCACCCATCCCAGGTCCCCGATGTGGGCATGCTCCGAGGGTCTTGCTCAAGTGGTTTTGATAGTTCAACAGTTATGAATTGCTGCCGATCTCACCACTCCAGGCTTGATTAAATCATTGCAGAATCCACTGATTGACATAGTCCATCTTAGAGAGTCTCTGTTTGCCCAGTTTTTCACTGACAAGATCTTTTTATTTCGGCTCTCTGTAAATCTACCTTTCCAATAAAAACAAATGAATCTTTAAAAAATAATAAACAAAAAAATTGTCCTAAATGAGATCATAGAATTTTAGGAGGAAGTGAGGTAGTACCTGAAGAACAAATTGCATAGAAAATGTAAAAAAAAAAAAAATTGCTTCTTAAAAGTAACATTTTCTGTGGTCTACTTTAACACATATATAGAAGTGAAATATATGATCACAGCACAGAGGATAGAGTTAAGATGTAAGATTTCTGTGTTGTTAAAGAAACAAAAAATTTTTAAAGATTTATTTATATTTATTCCAAAGTCAGATATACAGAGAGAAGGAGAGACAGAGAGGAAGATTTTCCATCCGATAGTTCACTCCCCTAGTGGCCGCAACAGCTGGAGCTGAGCCAGTCCGAAGCCAGGAGCCAGGAGCTTCTTCTGGGTCTCCCAGGCGGGTATAGGGTCTCAAAGGTTTGAGCCATCCTCGATTGCTTTCCCAGGCCACAAGCAGGGAGCTGGATGGGAAGTGGAGCTGCTGGGATTAGAACCGGCGCTTATATGGGATCCTGGCACGTTGAAGGCGAGGACTTTAGCTGCTAGGCCACGCCGCCAGGCCCAAGAAAGCAGACTATTTTTAGAAGTAGATTTTATTGTAAATACATCTTTACACATGCCTATACTTTTATTTATTGTTATTTAGAAGGCAGAGACAGATTTCCATCTGCTGGTTCACTCCTCAAATGACTGCAAGAGCGGGGGTTAGTTCAGACTAAAGCAAGGAACTCTACCCAGGTCTCCCTTGTGGGTATCAGGGACTTGACTATTTAGCCACCAGCTGCTGCTTCCCAGGCTGTACACTAACAGGAAACAGAAGTAGATGTTAACCATTACTCCAAGCACCTGCCCTTTGCACAATGTACTTTTTTTTTTTTTTTTAAGATTTATTTTATTTTTATTACAAAGTCAGATATACTGAGAGGAGGAGAGATAGAGAGGAAGTGGAGCCACCGGGATTAGAACCAGCAGCCATATGGGATCAAGGCAAGGACCTTAGCCACTAGGCCACGCTGCCGAGCCCTGCACAATGTACTTTTTAAGAGAATCAGATTTTGTTGGAGTTCATGTATGGGCAAACATAAATATATTGGAAAAATACCATGATTTGTGTTGTCATATTGAATCAAGAAAAAGTTGACATCTAAATGTATTGCTCAGTATGTTAAAGTTGAAATGAACTCAGTCATTGTATTAGAAGATGGTGCTTGGGCCCAGCGCCTTGGCCTTGTGGCTGAAATCCTCACCTTGAACGTGCCCCGGGATCCCATATGGGTGCTGGTTCTAATCCCAGCAGCCATGCTTCCCATCCAGTTCCCTGCTTGTGGCCTGGGAAAGCAGTCGAGGACGGCCCAAAGCCTCGGGACCCTGCACCCACATGGGAGACCCGGAAGAGGATCTGGGCTCCTGGCTTTGGATGGGCTCAGCACTGGCTGTTGCAGTCACTTGGGGAGTGAATCATCGGACGGAAGAGATTTCTCTCTCTCTCTCTCCTTCTCTCTGTATATATCTGACTTTGCAATACAAATAAATAAATGTCAAAAAAAAAAAAAAGACGATGACTTAAGGACTTTACAGACAGAAACTTCTATGAATCTGTTTCTAAAGCTTTGGGGCCATTTTTCTTTATAAAAATATCACATTGCATTAATACAACTTCATTAATACTGTTTGTAATTTTTTATATTGAGTTTATTTTTCCAACTACTTACAAGTAAAGAAACATTTCTGGGTGTCTTAGGATACACACTGAGTAGCTGGACATTTAACGTTTCGGTCCCCAGCCCAGCACAGTAGCCTAGTGGCTAACATCCTCACCTTGCATCTGCCAGTATCCGATGATGGTGCCAGTTCATATCATGGCTATTCCACCTCCCCTTTAGCTCCCTGCTTGTGGCCTGGTAAAGCAGTTGAGAACAACCCAAAGCCTTGGGACCCTGCACCTGCTTAGGTGACCCAGGCTCCTGGCTTTAGATCAGCTTAGCTCTGACCGTTGTGGCCACTTGGGTAGTGAACCACTGAATGGAAGATCTTTCTCTCTGTCTCTCCTCCTCTCTGTAAATCTGACTTTCCAATAAAAATAAATAAATCTTTAAAAAAATTAAAATAAATTAAATTTCAGTCCATCCTAGCTTCTCAAGTAATGTTATTGAGACAAACAGCCTCTGTGACTTAGCTAATTTCTGAGGTTACCTAGGTCTTTGTAAGCCTTACCATTAACTTATGTTAAGTAGTATGTTTTGAATTCTTCAGTTCTCATTGAGATTTCATAATTGACAGGATATCATTTTAGTTAAAGCACAAACTCTTAAAAGCAATGCCATGTGCTTTACCCAATGCTGCTCCTGGGTTCCATACCATGGCACAAGTGAGGGAAAATGACAGAAGTTCTAATGTCTTTGACAGCTAACCGGTGAAAATATGGCTCAGGCTGTGGCGTTGTGGAAGAGTGGATTTTGCTGATGTCTGCAATGCTGGCATCCCGTATCAGCACAGGTCAAGTTCCAGCAGCTCTGTTTCTGCCCCAGCTCCCTGCTGATGTGCCTGGAAGAACAGCAGATTTGGCTGAAGTACTTGGGCTGCTGCCATGCACATGAGAGACCCTGATACACTTCCAGGTCCATAGCTCTAGCCTGGCCCAGCCCCTGCTTTTGTGACCATTTGGAGAGTGAACCAGCAGATGGAAGATCTCTTTCTTGCCATCTCTGTCTCTCTCTCTCTTTGCCTCTGAAGTAAAGAAATCTGAGTTTTAAAATAATGAAAAATAAAAATGTGGTCCAGTCATTCTGGTGTATTTCATGTAAAGAATTAAAATAGTTGAGATCCTAGAATGAGACTTGTGAACTAAGAATGATTGTGTCCAGTCACGCAAGCTGTCACATTTAGTAGTAATCAGGAACTTACTTTGTACATAGCCAGCTCATCACTCAGCACTTATTACCACGATTATTCTAATAATTAGAATTGTATCAGTGTGGCCTTTTTCAGCGGTTTTGCCAAAAAAAGTCTAGGGCTTCCATTTGTCCACTGAAAAACGGGTGAGATTGGCACCTGTTTTCTTTAAAAAAAAAAAAGAAAAAAAACCTTGTTCTTTAGATAATTCCCCAATTAAAACATATCTATAATATTAATATTTTCTTCTATGATTTATTTGAAAGAGTGATAGAAGGGGTGAGACAGAGAGAGTAATTGTCTGTCCAGTTAGTTTATTCCCCAAATGGCTGCAAGAACCAGAACCAGGCCAGACATTCCATCCAGGTCTCCCATCTGGGTGCCTGAAACGGAGATACTTGGGCCTCAGTCACTGCCTCGTAGGTGCCTCAGCAGGAAGCTTGTTCGAAATCACAAGGTAGCTGGAACTCGAACCAGGCACGCCCATATGCCACAGTGCTGCCTAAGAGAATGTATCTATTTCTTTATTTCGAAGCAGTGACACACACGTGAGGAAGGAGAGATCTTCCACCCATTGGTTGACTCCTCAGATAGCCACATCTCATCTCCCACAAAGCTGATGGGGGCCCTTGTGCCGTCCTCCGTTGCTCCCATTAGCTGCCAGAACTCAAATTGGTGCTCTGCTGTGGAATGCTGGTGTTTGCAAAGGATGGTTTAACATAGTGAGCTGCAACGCCTGCTGTCATTACCTGCCTCTTATTCCCCCTCGCCAAAGGCATTGCTTGTTTCTGCTGTGAACTGCAGTATGTATTCCTTGATGCATTTCTGTGAACAAGAAGTCGCACTGTAGCTCCAGGATGGCTGTTCCACATAACTCTTTTTTTCTTCCCCTTTAGACTCCTCCAGAGAATCCTGGGACAGTAGGTGGAGTGCAAAGCTGTATTGTGTTGCCTTCCTGCTTTTTTTTTGTTGTTGTCTTCCTGCTTTTTGTTGTGTTATTATTCTTGGCCTGCCCTGGCTGCTCCTTTTTCTGCCATTAAAACTAACTCACTGAGCCCTGCATGTGTGATCTTTGTGAGAGCCTCTTGGCCTTGCATTTCAGTCCTGCACATGTGTTATGTCAGTTAGGTTTTGTGTCCAATTCTTAATTTCAGGATTGTCCCTAGAACAATAAGCACACTGGAATCTCACCTCCACTTTGCCCAGAACAGTTTCCTCCATTTTAAAGTACTCATTCTAGTGCCTTGGATCCCATTTCAATACTTCCTAGTGCTGCAGAATTTCCTAGGGTCCTTTTTGTGAAGGGAGAAAATAATCTAACAAGCAAATACAAGTAAGGTGTTAATACATGAGCTATTTATATCTAAACTTTTTAATTTATTTTCTATTTGAACTGTATGCCCTGGAAAAGGCAGGGAGAAGCAATGTTTAGCAGAGAATAATGATTTGCTCACTAATGGTAGTGTTCGCTGCTTTAATGATGGCTAATCTCATGCATATTAGGAAGATTTCCATGTTGTGTGAGTGTGTGCACCTCCAAAAGGTGTTGAGCTGGTTCTGATTATCTCACTGAATTTTTGTCTTAAGATGACGTCAGCTTGACGTCAGCTTGGTGTGGTTCCTTTTCATCCTTAGTGATGTATTTGTCAGGGATTTTGATGTGTGGTGTCCGTGTGATGTTAGGGAGTCTGTCTGCATGATGACCAGTGCTCTGACCCTTTCCAACTACCACAGGAAGAGAGGGGTGGGCCCAGTGGAGGTTATGCAGAAAGAATGAACTAGCTTCTGTCTTCCCTCTCTGACTCTCTCCATGTAACAGAAGAAGCCGGCCAGACCACTGCAGATCCCGGCATGGTCATGGGCAGTGTGGAAGCTGGGGACACAACGCCTCCCACCAAAAGGAAAAGCAAGTTCTCAGGCTTTGGCAAAATCTTCAAGCCCTGGAAATGGAGGAAAAAAAAAAGTAGTGATAAATTCAAAGAGACATCAGAAGGTGAGACACTAAGATTTCAATATGGGTTCTTGCTTAAAGAGTTTTGTATTTCAGAAATACCCTTTTCATTCTTCTCCTAAGCTTCTATAATTGTATTAGGGGAGGAAATTTAATTAAACCACCAAGTGATCATTCAGTGAGCCTTATATTTTATAGCTTCCTTCTCAGATTTGTGTTTTGATTGGATTAAAGTTAGCTAGTGAATAGTGGGTGAACTCTGAACATTAGCAAATCTAAGGTCTTTCTTCATTTCTACTCTGCCCATTTCCCATTAACTCACAGTTTATCCATAAATTCCAAATTATTACAGTCTCAAAGCTACAGTTATGTAAGGGTACTGTTTTTGACTATGAATAAAATGTTTTTAACTTTGAAGTTCATTTCCCTGTTTTCATTCCTAAGAACAGAAATCTGAGCTACTTTCTTTCTTTTACTCATGGAGTCAGAATGCCATTTAATGTTAACTTTTATCTACCACGTTTCTGAGTGCTGTTTTACAATTTGATGTTAGTTCTAGAGCGGAAAATATCTATGCGCAAACCCAGAGAAGAACTGGTTAAAAGAGGGGTTCTGCTGGAAGACCCTGAGCAAGGTGAGTTTCTAGAGGAGTGCCATGTAGTTGTCTCTGTGCACTTCCTCTTCATCTTTGGTTCAGTCTAAGTATTTGGATATTTTTTCCTTTGTTATTACTATTGTTTGGATAGAGAAGGCTTTGAAAAAAATATTCACCATTCCAGTGTCTGGCTCTATGCTTTTTTTTTTTTTTTGTAAGATTTATTTGTTTTCATTGGAAAGTAAGTTGACAAAAAGAAGGAGAGACAGAAAGATCTTCCATCCACTGGTTTTCTCCCTAAGTAGCTGCAATGGCTGGAGCTGAGCTGATGCAAAGCTAGGAGCCCAGAACTTCCTCCAGGTCTCCCACACAGGTGCAAGGTCCCAAGGCTTTGGGCCATCCTCGACTGCTTTCCCAGGCCACAAGCAGGGAGCTGGATGGGAAGTGGAGATGCCAGGATACAAACCGGCGCCCATATGGGATCCCGGTGCATGCAAGGCAAGGATTAAGCCACTAGCCTACCATGCGCCAGACCCACCTCTATGGTTTAACGCGAGATTGAGAGGTGATTAATGAAAGATTCTTGGAACATTCTCTCCTTGTACTTCCTCTGGATTGTGTCAACTGCTGTATCATTTGCAATTTCTGTTTTTGACCAAATTTGTCCCCATGTTCCTACTGTTACCCTACTTTAATTGTCCAAGAATCATGTTTTGATATTTTAACATTCTCTACCAGCTTAATAATGTGAGGACCTTTTTTTTTTTTTTTTAATTGGAAAGGTAGAGTCACAGAGAGAAACGTCTTCTATCTGCTGGTTCACTCCCCAAATGGCTGCAACAGTCAGAACTAATAACCAGCACCTTCCCCAGAAACATGTTGAATAATACATGCTGTCTCTTTTTCCTGGATTACCTTTCACAGTGTGCCAGGCTCTGCTTCCTCAAGAGCCGGTTCAGATACCACTCTCAGTGGAGCTTTCCTGACTCCATTCCCACACCCAAGTGAATGATTTTTCCTTTTTCTGGCCATAACACTTCATTTTATAGCCCTTTACATTTAGCACTGTAATTTCTTCTGTGTAACAATTCTATTCATTTGCCATATTCATAATAGAAAAGTATTTCCCACATAATTGACAGAAGTTTATTGCAAAAAGGAATCATTTAGATCTGAAAGTCTAGATGCAAAGCAGCTAAAACAGGATGACAGAGAAAAGGCGTAAGAAAGATCATAAATCACTGGTTCCTCTCCCTACCTGACCACATTGATTCCATAGCTTTGCTCCTTCTTCTCTCTAACAGGTGCTGAGGATGCCGGAAAGCCAAGTTATACCACATTAAAGAATGGCCATACCACCCCCCTAGGGAGCACTGGGTCCTCCAGTCTAGTCCAAATAGAGGAAGAGCCAGCAGGCATAGCGAGTCTTCGGAAAGCTATTCCCGAAGAGGATCCGAAGAAGCGACTTGGTAAGAAATTGGATTACTTTAGCTTAAGAGACATGAACTAATCATTCTCATTTATCTCAGGGACTTTCATAGAACAGGGATAAATAAAATGTGGAGGAATTTGTATTTTCATTTAAGGATTCCTTAAGTTCTTTCAGCTTTAAGTGGCGTTTCACCCTCTGTCATTTATGCATTCACAAAACATCTAAATTTGTGATCTTCTGGAAAGAAAATTGTGCTGAATAGCAGATTCTTGCAGGACTTTCTCAGCTTGCACGTGCTCTTCCTCCACCCAAAGATTTTTTTTAAATGTATTTGTATGAGAGACAAAGAGAATTCCCAGCCATTGCACTGCTTCATTTCCCAGATAGTCTCAGTGACTGGGACCTGGCCAGGCGAGTTGGGATCCAGGAACGCAAACTGTGTGTCCTGTGTGGGTAGCAGGACCTCGGTTACTTGAGCCTTCACTGCTGTCTCTTAGCATCTGCAGTCACAGGAGCTGGAGGTAGGAGCTCCAACAGGGGACACAGGCGTCTTAGCACTGGCTTCCATCCAAGGCATTTTGCTGGGCCTCCTTCAGCAGCATGGATTTTTTGTGTAGAATCACTGCCATGACAAGCCTCTCTTCCCAAGATTCTCTTACTGACATTCCTATTCCTCAAGTATGTTAAAGATGGAAAAAACTGAGAACTCTAGCTTTTAAATTAATCCATAAATCATTGATGGCATTGACTAATTCCATAGATGTGTTAGCTTTTCCAATCTCACTTGTTTATTCTTTGTTTTTAAATCACCATCTGTTTTACACAGGCTCAACCGGAAGCTGGTCTAATTCTGATGGAGAGTCTGTTCCTGAGAGTGTACCCAAACAGCCTTTATTTCCCCCCAAAAGACCCTTGTCTTCTTCCTATGAAGGAAATGAAGGGCAAGCAAAGAATGCCTCTTCAGGCAGCATGGCAAGGTCCATCTCTTCCACTTCCACCTCTTCCATCAACGCAACACCTGCTGCCACTACAGCTGCCACAGGTCTGGCAAAGACTGCTAATGCCTTCATTACCCCTTCCCCGGCACCCAGGACTCTGACTTCTGCTCCCACCAGCACCAACACTACTACCACCCCAAGCCTTACTCACCCAGTCTCTGCCAAGCAGCCTCCTATTCCTCCACCTAAACCAGCTCACAGAAATAGCAACCCTGTAATTGGTAAGTAAATCTCCAGACTTCAGTTGCTGTTTGGTTTGCTTGGTTTGGGATGGTGATTTTTATTGAGTAACTGCTAACAGTGTTGTTATGGTCTGTGAAGAGTTTTCCCCAAAGGGGTCCTCAATGTGGAAAAAAAAAATCTGGAAAATGAGGCAGATGGCCATAACTAAAATTAAGTTCAGGTTTGAGATAATTGGTGTCTATTTTCTTAAAATGATGTTTCTAAGACGCTATGTGTAGTTAGGGGTCTAAATATGTAAACACTGTAACAGGCATGAAGTTATCCAAAGCATTTACTTTAAAATAATAATAATAATAATACCATCACTTAACAAAGGTAAGACAAGCTTATCAAATGACAAGGCTTTTTCTTTTCCTTCCCCTTTAAGATTTATTTATTTATTTTTATTACAAAGTCAGATTTATACAGTGAAGGACAGAGAGAAAGAACTTCTACCCACTGGTTTACTCCCTAAGTGGCCGCAATAGCCAGGCTGAACCAACCTGAAGCCAGGAGCTTCTTCCAGGTCTCCCACACGGGGGCAGAGTCCCAAGGCTTTGGGCCATCCTTGACTACTTTTCCAGGTCACAAGCAAGGAGCTGGATGGGAAGTGGAGCAGCCAGGATACGAACCAGTGCCCACATGGGATCTCGGCACCTACAATGCAAGGACTTTAGCACAGGCTGCTGCACCAGGACCAGCAAGGTTTTTTCTAAACCACTAAGTCCCAAGTTTTTTGTTTTTGAAGTATTTTAATGGCAGAATATTTTTAGGAAATATTGTAGTGTATCTGTTGTTCAATTTGAGTCTTATAGGTGTCCGATATATAGGATGATGGACCATAATATGCTAAAATCTATTTTAACTTGCCACTGTCTTTCTTAAGCATAAATGAGTGTAGTAGATAAAAGGATGGTTTTATAAATGCTGGTGCAACTTGTGACTCAGTCTCTGGCATATATCTTCTTGAGAAACTGCAGAAGATATTATTTTAATGATTCTGATAAAATCTTGAGAAAGTCTAGAATGCAATTCTTGCATTAAAATGAATGATGATAAGGAAAACAGAGAAGGCAATTAGTTAAATTTTGCATTTACCCAAAGTCCTATGTAGAGCTGTTTTCTTTACATAAATGCACACCATCTTAGAAGAGTTTTCAAGAAACAGGACAGGAGCAAAGGTTAATGCATACTTCAGACCTAATGAAAATGTGTTTTTTCAAGAGAAATAGTACTAAATTTAGTACTTCTTAAAATTCTTGTTAATGATGTAATGGTTGAATAAAAATATGCTGCTCATTAAATACCTAATGTCATCTAGTTGGTTAAAGTGACTAGAATCTTGAAAAGCAAGCCTAGTCTACGGCCATACCACCCTGAACGCGCCCGATCTCGTCTGAAAAGCAAGCTTAGAATATACTGTGAGTATGACAGGTTAGAATACCTTGATGAAAGCAGGGTGAAGATTATTATTGTCATCACCACCTCAGATGGGTGCTGCTGTCCTGCTGGCTTATCTCTGAGGAACCTCAGGAGCTTTCACACACTTATTTTCAAAACTACCTTGTGCCTTAGGAAACTGATTTTATCTGCTCAGAAAGATAGGGCAATGAGAACATATAGACCCTGTGACTCATTCAGGGCTGTGGTTAGTAAGAGAGAGAAACTGCCCAAAGTGTCTTGGGTCTCCCATTCGGACTGTCAGGCTCACCTAGAATACTTGTTAAAATACAGAGGGCTGGGCCTAATATGGTAGCCTGGTGGCTAAAGCCTAGCATCCACTGGGACCCCACATGGATGCCAGTTCGTGCCCTGGCTGCTCCGCTTCCAATTCTGCTCCCTGCTTGTAACCTGGAAAAGCAGTCGAGGATAACCCAAAGCCTTGAGACCTTGTGCCCATGTGGGAGACCCAGAGGAAGCTGCTGGCTCCTGGCTTTGGATAGACTAAGTTTGACTGTTGGAGCCACTTGGGGATAAATTAGCAAATGGAGGATCTGTCTTTTTCCTTTTCCCTGTACATCTGCCTTTCCGATAGAAGTAAATAAATCTTTAAAAACAAACAACAGCAAAAAAAAAAAAAAAAAAATCACAAAGGCCTGGGCCCTGTCCTTAGTGTTTCTGATTTTAGTCTGTCTAGGCTAGGACCTGAGATTTTGTGTTTCCAGAGATTCCCAGAGCTGCTGCTGCTCTTAATGCAGGCACTGCACATTGGTCCTCAGCTCTCAATCAATGGTACCCTGCCTCTTTCAGCTGAAGGCGGTTCATTAAGTGAACCTGGAGGCATGACGCCCTGGCTTTGCTGCAGAGACTGCTTCTGACCGGAGCTGTATAAATCCAGGCACCCAGCATTGTCACTAAGGGGTCAACAGCCATCTCAGACGGCTGCTGTCCTGCTGGCTTATCTCTGAGGAGCCTGTGGAGCTTTCTCACACTTATTTTCTTTCTTTTTTTTTTTTTTTAAAGATTTATTCATTTTATTACAGCCAGATATACACAGAGGAGGAGAGACAGAGAGGAAGATCTTCCATCCAATGATTCACTCCCCAAGTGAGCCACAACGGGCCTATCCGAAGCCGGGAACCTGGAACCTCCTCCAGGTCTCCCACGCGGGTGCAGTATCCCAATGCATTGGGCCGTCCTCAACTGCTTTCCCAGGCCACAAGCAAGGAGCTGGATGGGAAGTAGAGCTGCCAGGACTAGAACCAGCGCCCATATGGGATCCCGGGGCTTTCAAGGCGAGGACTTAAGCTGCTAGGCCACGCCTCTGGGCCCCCTCACACTTATTTTCAAAACTGCCTTGTGCCTGGCCCTCAACAGAAGGACAAAGCAGGACCATTCACGAAGTTTTTTGTAAGTTGGGTAGATTCAATCCCATTTTTTTTTTTTGAAGATTTTATTTTTATTGGACAGTCAGATATACAGACAGGAGGAGAGACAGAGAGGAAGATCTTCCGTCTAATGATTCAACTCCCCAAGCGGCCGCAACGGCCGGAGCTGAGCCCATCTGAAGCCAGGAGCCCAGAACTTCTTCCAGGTCACCCACGCGGGTGCAGGATCCCAAAACCTTGGGCTGTCCTCGACTGCTTTCCCAGGCCATGAGCAGGGAGCTGGATGGGAAGCGAGGCTGCTGGGATTAGAACCAGTGCCCATATGGGATCCCGGTGCATGTTCAAGGCGAGGACCTTAACCCCTATGCTATCATGCCAGGCCCCAGTTCAGTCCCATTTCTTTCACAGCAGTATCATGATCATAAATGATTTACTGAATCCCAAGCCTTATTTGTCAGTCCTTAAGAAAGAAACTGAGATGGGTCAGAAATATTTGTGTGTGTAATGGACCATTAATTGTAATGGTCCTTGAATTTCAAAAGTTTGGAAACCATTGCTTTAGAAATACTACTGTTTTGGTGGGGTTTGTTGTTGTGTTGTTTTGAGATTTATTTATTTGTTAGGCACAGTTACAGAGAGAGTATGGAGAGATAGAGATCTTCCATCTGCTGGTTCACTCACAAGATGACCAAAATGGCTAGGATTGGGCCAGACCAAAACCAGGAGCTTCTTTCTGAGTCTCCTATGTAGGTGCCAGGGACACAAGGACGTGGACCATCCTCCACTGCCTTCCCAAGCACATCAGTGGAGTAGCCAGGACTTGAACCAGTGCCATATGAGATGCTGCAGAGTATACATGCATATGCTCACTTCTTCAACATCATGGGGTATATGCCTTCCAATAACTGCCAACAGTAACTTACCAACTCAGAAGTTAAAATATCCAAATAGAGTCTTATAAAAGTGAGTTTTATTATATATGAAATAGCAGAATATTTTTAGAGAAGTAGCAAAGATCTAACATACACAAAATTTTCTCAGCATTGATGCTGAAATTCACATTTTTATATTTTGTGTATATGATACAGTATGTTTCTAGCAAGTCCTTTTTCAGATTTACTTCTGAGAGGTAATATTAAAACAATATAAAATGAACCTGTCTTTTACTCTTTTTTTAAGATTTATTTGTTTTTATTGCAAAGTCAGATACACAGAGAGGAAGATCTTCCATCCGATGTTTCATTCCCCAAGTGGCTGCAATGGCTGTGGCTGAGCCAATCTGAAGCCAAGAGCCAGGAACTTCCTCTGGGTCTCCCACACAGGTGTAGGGTCCCAAGGCTTCAGGCCATCTCGACTGCCCTCCCAGGCCACAAGCAGGGAGCTGGATGGGAAGCGAGGCTGCTGGGATTAGAACCAGCGCCCATATGGGATCCCGGTGCATGTTCAAGGCAAGGACTTTAGCCGCTAGGCCACCACGCCGGGTCACTGTCTTTTACTTTCTATATCTTTAATAGCATGGAATTTAGCAAGAGTAAAATTTTATTTCAGAGAAAATTGTAGAACTGTTTGAAATCACTAGAAGGGGCCAAAATAAAGGATTTGGGCAGAAGCTTAGAGGTTAGTAATCAAGACAATGCTCTTTCTCTTTTTTTTTTTTTTTTTTTTTTTTTGGCTAGGTTGGTTTCTTTGTGAGATGATCTACGTCTTGCAGGTCACTTGGATCTGCAGAGCACCTTGCTGACTCAGCACGTAGTCACTAGGGGCTTTGGCGGTCATTGAGGACTCTTTGCTATTATCCTGATGCAAGATGAAAGCGTGTCATTTAATATCTAATAAACGTCTCTCAGGGATCACTGTGTACTAGGCACAGCTGAGTATATATGCTAATGGAACCCAGGACTGTGCTGCCATCAAGGAGCTCACAATACAGGGGGAGTGGAAGACATGGGAAGGTGGGACACATGAGGCCGTAGTATGTGTATGCACTAAGAAAGCTCAGAGTGAAATTTGGAGGATGGGGCAGTAACCAGATTATCAAAGACCTGGTATTAGCCGAGTCTGGGCCAGTTTGTAGTATAATCTGGGGGTGGTAACCTAAAGTCTGTGGCCTCCATTTTCCTCTTCTTAAAAAAATCATACGCCGGTTCTAATCCCGGCAGCTCCACTTCCCATCCAGCTCCTTGCTTGTGGCCTGGGAAAGCAGTTGAGGACAGCCCAATGCATTGGGACACTGCACCCGCGTGGGAGACCTGGAAGAGGTTCCAGGTTCCCGGCTTCGGATCGGCGCGCATCGGCCCGTTGCGGCTCACTTGGGGAGTGAATCATCGGATGGAAGATCTTCCTCTCTGTCTCTCCTCCTCTGTGTATATCTGGCTGTAATAAAAAATGAATAAATATTTTAAAAAAAAATCATAGGGCCCAGTGCGGTAGCCTAGCAGCTAATGTCCTCGTCTTGTAAGCACCAAAACCCATATGAGTGTGAGTTCTAATTCCAGAAGCCCTGCTTCCCATCCAGCTCCCTGTTTGTGGCCTGAGAAAGCAGTCAAAGACAACTCAAAACCTTGGGACCCTGCACCCACGTGGAAAACTCAGAAGAAGCTCCTGATTCCTGGCTTCGGATCAGCTCAGCTCTGGCGATTGCAGCCACTGGGGGAGTGAATCAATGGACAGAATATCTTCCTTTCTGTCTGTCCTCCTCTCTGTGTATCTGCCTTTCCAACAAAAATAAATAAATCTTTAAAAAAAAAATCATAAAAATGATAGCTCGTTTTCCCTGTAACTTCAGATGATGTAGGTAGAAAAAAATGTCAAGGATAGAAAATTATTTTGATATTTTCAAAGGCTTTTTGCATTTGCCATTAAGAATCAAAATGTCATTTGATAATTTCATAATATTAATTGATATATCTAGATATCGTTATTTGTCAGAATGTGATAACAATATCCAATACTGGTTTTGGTTTTGTGGTTTTATTTCCATCTACTCCTGTCTGCTGGTCTCTCCCCAAGTGCCCATGGTGGGCAGGGTTGCTCTGGGTTTGTAGCTGGGAACTGGAAATGCAGTCTCAGACTCCAGCAGAGTGGCAGGAACCTGATTACTTGAGCTAGCCCCACAGCCTCCGTGGTCAACAGTGTAGGAGCTGAAGTTGTGGGGCTGGTGCGATGGGTCAACTAGCTAGTCCTCTGCCTGTCAGTGCTGGTATCATGTATGGGCACAGGTTCATATCCCAGTTGCTTCCCTTCCAATCCAGTTCCATGCTTGTAACTGGAAAAGCAGCGGAAGGGTTGAGCCCCTTCACCCATGTGGGAGACCCAGAAGAGGTTCCTGGTTTTGGATTAGCTCAGCTCCGGCTGTTGTGACATTTGGAGAGTGAATAAGCAAGTAGATCCTTCTCTCTCTCTCTCTCTGTGAATCTGCCTTTCCAATTAAAAAAAATAGGTGAATATGTCTTTTTTTTTTTTTTTTAATTAGAAGACAACAACGAAGAAGCCAAGAAATCAAGTCTGGACACTGTTCTGTTTTGTTTTTGTTGCTCTCCAGCTTTTTTACTGGTGTGCTGTTACATAGTGGACTTTTATCAGCCATTTTTTTTCTCTAATTCTTATTAACTTTATCTACGCCCTGGAACAGTTTAAAAAAAAAAAATTGTCCTGGAACAAGCATTTAGCTCTTGGTTTAGTTTCCTGGCCATGACCTCAGAGTCTTCCTAGAATGCAGTGTTGACGGCTCGAGTAATTGGATTGCTGCCTCCCACCTGAAGACCTTGATGTCACTCCTGGCTCCAGAACCAGCCCTGTTGTGGTCACCGTGGGCATTGTGACATGAGTCACCATCTCCTTCTCCTGCTCTCTTTCTCTCTCTTTCTCTTTGAATTTATTCAGGTCAAGTTTTTTTCAGGTAAAAATTTAAAGTCCTGGGCCCAGCGGCATAGTCTAGCTGCTAAAGTCCTCGCTTTGAACGCGCTAGGATCCCATATGGACACCGGTTCTAATCCCGACAGCTCCACTTTCTTTTTCTCTTTTTTTTTTTTTAAAGATTTTATTATTATTGGAAAGCTGGATATACACAGAGGAGGAGAGACAGAGAGGAAGATCTTCCATCCAATGATTCACTCCCAGAAGCCGGGAACCAGGAAACTCTTCCAGGTCTCCCACGCGGGTGCAAGGTCCCAAAGCATTGGGCCGTCCTCAACTGCTTTCCCAGGCCACAAGCAGGGAGCAGGATGGGAAGTGGAGCTGCCGGGATTAGAACCGGCGCCCATATGGGATCCTGGGGTGTTGAAAGCAAGGACTTTAGCCGCTAGGCCACGCTGCCGGGTCCAAGCTCTACTTTCATCCAGCTCCCTGCTTGTGGCCTGGGAAAGCAATCAAGGACGGCCCAAAGCCTTGGGACCCTGCATCCATGTGGGAGACCTGGAGGAAGTTCTGGGCTGCTGGCTTCGGATCTGCACAGCACCGGCCATTGTGGCCCACTTGGGGAGTGAATCATTGGACGGAAGATCTTCCTCTCTATCTCTCCTCCTCTCTGTATATCTGACTTTGTAATAAAGATAAATAAATCTTAAAAAAATTGAAAGTCCTAACTGCTCTTGTAGCAACAAAATAAGAATACTCAGTCTTCCTATGCCACTATCCACTAACTATACCCCATGTTTTGTGTTTTGTTGTTAGTGTTTTTAGATAGCCCTGGTGCTTACTGCCTTTTATTCTCTGGCTCATGAAAAATTATAGTCATGTAGCTGTTTGATTTTCCACAAGGATATCTGTTGAAAGAAGCCATTACTTCTGTTGCCAGAGTGAACTTGCTGCTTGGAATGCCCATGGCTCATGTAGGAGTGCCTGGTTTAAATACCAGCTCCTCCACTTTCAATCCAGATTCCTTATAATGTACATCTTGGGAAGCAGTGTATGATAGCTTAAGTGTTTGGATCCCTTTTCTTCTCACCAGATGCATGCACAGTTAATTTTTCTATATGAAAATGTCCGTTTGCCGCTTGTTTGCCCTTCTAGCCGGTGAAAGTGATGTGAAGCCATCCTCTCTCTGCATGCCTTTGTCTCCTGTCTCCATTCTCCTTCATGCACTGGGCCTCTGCTTCCCTGTCAGTGAAGCTACAACTGAAAACCTGCCCCCTCCAGGCCCGTCCCGCCCAAGTGCATGTGTGCCTCCCCAGGGCCACCAGAGGAGTGAACAGGCAGGGATGATTCTCTTGACTCCAGCCAACCCGCCCACAGCTTTCCTCTTTGCCACCACCACTATCCCCCTTGTAACCATCCTGGCTGCTTGGTCACCCTCTACACAGGTTCTGAGGCCTCTGGTGCCTAGGCCTTTTGTTGATACATCTATGAATTTTGGTTTCAGCATAGAGATATGTAAGGAATGACAAGTCACGAAGTTACACAATGTGTTTGAATGATGATTCTAGGCCTGGGGCTGGCTCCTGTGTGCATTATAAACTGAAAGATTTCTCTCTCTTTTTCAGCGGAACTGTCTCAAGCAATTAACAATGGTACACTGTTATCAAAACCCTCCCCACCCTTGCCACCCAAAAGAAGCATTCCATCAAGCCTCGTCCCCACCTCTGAACCTGCTGCTGTTACCACCACCAAAACACTAAGTGACCAGAGGGAGAAGAACACTGGCTCTGTTAGCTGTGAACCTGTGCTGGTGGTCCCGCCCCTCTCCCCGTCCCCGCCTCTGCCTACTCACATTCCCCCTGAGCCCCCACGCTCCCCTCTGTTGCCTACAAAGACTTTTGAAGTTGTGCCAGAAATGAAGTTTCTTCCATCCATAGATCCACCCCAAGAAACTCCACAACAGGAAGATGAGAAAAAAGAACTTCCCAAGAGGATATTGGACCATAGCTTTGGGGAGCCCCATGTACCCTCCAGGCTGCCCCCAGTCCCACTGCATATTCGAATCCAGCAGGCCCTGACCAGCCCACTTCCCATGACCCCTCCCTTGGAGGGCTTTCACAGAGCTCATTCATTGCTCTTTGAGAACAGTGACAATTTTTCTGAAGATAGCAACACCCTGGGCCGGACCAGGTCACTTCCTGTCACTATTGAAATGCTCAAAGTGTAAGTGCCTCTCAAGCTTGCTTCTTGTTCCTCCTTGTCTGTTCTAGAAAATCCAACCAGGACATTACTTACAGAAAGATAATGTGAGTAAGTTTAAAATATAAGATTGGACCAAAAGAATAATTTCTAGAATTTGGAATTGTTGTACCCTGCTGATTGCTATTATATGGGTTTTTTTATTTTTAAAAATTTTATTTTCATTTTTATATAAGAGGTTATGTTACAGAGAGATGGAGAAAAAGAAAGATCTTCCATCCACTGGTTCGCTTCCCAAATGGCAACAATGGTCAGAGCTGAGCCAATCCAAAGCCAGGAGTCAGGAGCCTTTTCCAGATCTCACATGTGGCTGTAGAGGCCCAAGGACTAGGGCCATTCTCCTCTTTCCCAGACCATAAACAGAGAGCAGGATTAGAAGTAGAACATCCAGTGCCTATATCGGAAGTTGGCGCTGCAGACAGAAGCTTAACTTAATGGTCAAAGGCACTGGCCCCTATATTAGGGATTTAAAAGATGTTAGTACTGGGCCTGGCACAAGGCTCAATGCCTAAATCCTCAGCTTGCAGGTACTGGGATCCCATATAGACATTGGTTCTTGTCCTGGCACCATTTCTTGTCCAATCCAGCTCCCTGCCTATGGCCTGGGAAAGCAGTAAAGCATGACCCAAACCCTTGGAATCCTGCACTCAAGCTGGAGACCCAGAAGAAGCTACTGGCTCCTGGCTTCAGACTGGCTCAGCTCTGGCTATTGCAGCCATTTGGGGAGCGAACTAACGAATTGAAGATCTTCCTCTCTTTTTCTCTCTGTAAATCTGATCTGCCTTTCCAACAAAAATAAAGAAATCTTTTAAAAGATACTAAGACTTCTCATGAAACAGTATATTGTTAGATATATGACATTTCACATGAATATATTAGCATCTGAAATATTTTTGTCCTTTTTTACGATTATTATCGTTATTATCATTTTATGATACGGCATGTGAAATATTTTAATATTACATCACAGTCCACACCTTCCCAAGCTTTACAAGTGAAAGGCTTCTCTCCAGTCTGACTTTTTACAACTACCCTAACGTAAGCTTTATGCAGTCTGATGGGAACGCCATCACCTCTAAGTGCTCGTGAAGGAAACGCACAAAAATTAAAATCACTAGCATTATGTGATCCATGAGGCATGGGAGCAGTGCATATATGACATGGTGCGTAAGGGCCTTCACCTTGGAGCAAGCAGCCTGTGTTCTCGTGCCGGTGTTACCAGTCCCAGCCTGGAGTAGTGTAGTTACTTACATTTCTGTGCTTCAACTATCTTGTCTAAATGAGAATCAGATCTACTCTGTAGACTTGTGAGGATGAAATTGGATGTTCTGGAAAGTACCAGTACCTAATAACTGATACACCTGGGACTTGAACCCTGAGCTGTTTGAACTACTAACAAATATCTTAGCAAAATGACAAATGCTTTGGGAGGGGTTTATAGGGTATTTTTTATTATGGATTTTTTCGTAGTTATTTCAGTCTTTCGTCTTATCTACCAATCATCCATTCCTGAAAAGACAGTGTAATCTTGTTCATGTGTTAGTCCAGACGATGAAGAAGAGGAGGAGCAGCTCTGCCCGTCTGCCTTCAGCATAGACATGACCTCTACCTCAGCCACTCCTGCACAGCCGCACTGTCTGCAGCAGGAAGAGGAAGGCAAGGAGAGTGACTCTGACTCAGAGGGTCCCATCCAGTATCGGGATGAAGAGGATGAAGATGAAAGCCATCAGAGTAAGACAGGGTGGGGCGGAGAAAATTATTGTACAGATAAAGCTACTTGCTGCTTTATGAATGGAAACGAGCCCCCTCTGCTGTCAAACCATATGGCCCTCTGATGTTGGGAGCCTGTGTACCAACTCCTTGTCCCTGCTGTATTCCCTGTTAGAAGATGCTATGGGAGGGAACCAAGTAAATTAAATAATCCAGGTCTTTATCTGGTTTTTATTTAAAAGGTATTCACCTTGGGGCAGGTTTAGCCTGTAGCTTCGATCACACGTTGGAGTGGCTCGGTTCAAAACCTGGCTTCAGCTCCTGCCATGTATCCTGGGAGGCAGAAAGTGTTGCTTATGTAATTGGGTCCCCACTGATGTCAGAAACTTGGATTGAGCTGCTGACTCCCAGCTTCCCCTGCTGTGGCCCTAGCCATTGTGGACCTTTGGTGAATGAACCAGTGAATCAGTTCTGTCTGCCTGTTTCTCTCAAATAAGTGACCTCCTAAGCCAGTTACTTTGTTGACATCAGGATATTTTCAAGCACATGCACTATAAATTAAAGACAAAAGTTATGCTTTCCTTCAGTTTAATAAGCTTGCTATACATACAGTGAAGACAGTAAAAACCATATTTGTGCCCACATACCTTTGCGAATAAAGAAATCCTAATTCCTAAAATTGGAAAAGAAGTCTTTAAAACAGATAGATTATAAGGTATGGTAATACAAAAGTCATTATGTTTTAGGTCAGAGAGCTGTCTCATGCTATTTGCTCAAGCAACTCTTACTAAGGACAAAAAATACGAAGAGAGGATAGTCTTTGTCTACCTAAATCCATTGAATCCATCGGACTAAGGACATTCTTAGATGTCTTCAACCTTTTTTTCTTCTCCTGCATCAAGGTGCTCTGGCCAACAAAGTGAAGAGAAAAGACACACTGGCCATGAAGTTGAACCACAAACCTAGTGAACCAGAGTTGAACTTGAACCCTTGGCCTCATAAAAGCAAGGAGGAGTGGAATGAAATTCGGCACCAGATTGGAAACACACTGATCCGGTAGGCCTGTGCTTAGATTGCCTGAGTCTGATTTGATTCTGCCAGAAAATGTATTAGAGCCTTATTTTGTAGTGAAGCATTCATTTGTGTTGGTTTTTTGTTATTTTCAGTATAACTTAAAAATACATAATGTACCGAATTGAGTATTGTATGAATCGGTATTTTTCTCTTTATGTTTAAAATACCTGGAGCAACTAACTTTCTAAAAATTTTTTCATAAAAATAAAGGATCGTTTATTTGAGTTGGAAATTAGACTTCCAAGGACGAACAGCCCCACTGATTTGTCATCTGACAAGGGTGACATATGGCAGTTGTAGGGTATATGTATGCAGGCACGAGACCACCTGGCAACTCAGAAAGCAGAAGAGTTGGGCACACACAGACATTTACAACCCTCTCACAAGAAGGGCTTTCAGGGGCCCAAAGTTCTCCTGCCAAGCCCACCTAGAAAGACCATGGTTGGATTAACTTTCTACTCTCCTAGTACCTATTAACTTACAACTTTGGGGTTTAAAGTCCTACATGAGTTTAGTGGCCCAATCATATTCAAACCAAAGCACATATCTTGTAAGAATTTGTAAAGGGGGCCCGGTGCGGTAACCTAGCTGCTCACCTTGAATGCGCCAGGAAACCATATGGGTACCAGTTCTAATCCCAGCAGCCTCGCTTCCCATCCAGCTCCCTGCTTGTGGCCTGGGAAAGCAGTTGAGGACAGCCCAAAGCTTTGGGACCCTGCACCCACGTGGGAGACCTGGAAGAAACTCCTGGCTCCTGGGTTCAGATGGGCTCAGCACTGGCCGTTGTGCTCACTTGGGGAGTGAATCATTGGACAGAAGATCTTCCTCTCTGTCTCTCCTCCTCTCTGTATATCTGACTTTGCAATCAAAATAAATAAATTTTTTTTAAAAAAAGTGAAGCAGCTTTGCCTCCAGTTGTGGCTCATATGGGATGCTGATACCTTAGATGGTCATTTAACCTTCTGTCCTGCAGCATTAGTCTCTTTATTTATGTAAAAATATATACTTATACATACATATACAAAACTTATGTATGTTAAATCGCAGTCTTTATCCTGATTTTCTGAATCAAAATTTCTATTAGTATGCCTTCGGAATTTGTGCTGTTAGCAAAGTTTCCAGGACTTGTAAAAAGGGCAGGTGTTTTGGGGAAGCCCTGTCTAGTCCAAACCTTCTTGTATAGATGAGGATGCCCAGGGAGAGCAACCAGGCTTCTTTCTGGTATTGTGCTTGTGTGTGTGTGTGTGTCTGTGTGTGTGTGTTTGTGTGATACCCAGGCTTCTTTCTAGTATTGTGCTTTCTGGGGTCAGAGCTAGCTCGGAGTCCTGGGTGTGTGTGTGTGTGTGAGTGTGTGTGATGTGATACCTGTGTTGGGATTTTCGATGTGAAAATTACTTTTGAAATATATCAATTTGAATATGTATTGGTTTGCTGTGCATGGGGCTAATATAAATTGTAACCAAAGTAAAATCAGTCTAAACAAGATTAGGAAGTTTAACACAGATATCACCTCTTTTTCTTTTTAGACGACTGAGTCAAAGACCAACCCCAGAAGAATTAGAGCAGCGAAATATACTGCAACGTGAGTCCATCTAGGAAGTAAAGCTGTCTGTTCTTTGTCGACTTTTTTTTTTATAATCTTTACATAGTTAATTAGGGCACAAAGGGTCAAGGGCTACAGGAAAATGGGTTAGACTATTATTTCCACATTGTTTCTTTCCTGTATCTGGGGTAAAGGGGGAGATAAAGGGAGAAGTCCCACCCATCCCAGGTCCGCGATGTGGGGCGTGCTCCAAGGGTCTTGCTCAAGTGGTTTTGATAGTTCACCAGTTATGAATCGCTGCCAATCTCACCATTCCAAGCATGATGAAGTCGCTGCAGAATCCACTGATCGACATAATCCATCTTAGAGTCTCCGTTTGCCCAGTTTTTCGCTGCCAACATATGGCTGGGGTCGTTGATTGATTTGATCTATCCTCTGTTGTGGTACCAGGTGTCCTCTGCGGGTTCCAATAGACTGCCATATCCTCCATGTGCACCTGGTTATGCTGTCCACTGCTCCGTCTGAGCCTCTGAAGAGGCTTAGCTCTGGCACTTGCACTCCGTGGCAGACCATGGAACCTGCACTTCTCTTCATGATTGGGGTTCTGACTCCATTAGTTCGATTGGGGAGATCCCCAAAGAAATTTTGAGGTGATCCCAGATCTTGGTCAACTTTTAACCCTAAACCTCAGCAAGAAGAGGAGTGTCAGCCCTACATAGGGCTCGGGTGATTGTGTCATCCAGGCTAGGGCTCTTGAGGTCTTCCCCTGAAGGCCTTTGGGAAATGCCATCACTGGAGTGTACTGGACACGGTGGTTTCTGTGTCTGAATGCTCTCACGGGATGCTGGGACTGCCGCGGGCATTTGGGAGGACTTGACCATGTTTGGGAGAAATGCTCCGACTTCTCTGTCTGCAGGGAGCTAAAGTGGTGGCTGTGTGTATGAAGACACTTGTGTTTCTAGTGGAGTCTGAGGAGAGACCCAAAGCAAGTCCCAATTGCAGCATCCTCCTGTGGCTCTCAGCCCTGGGACTTTGTTAGTTCTCTAGTCACCAGCTGGGCCCCTGTGGCCACATGGCTAATTAGCTCCCTAGTTCCTCCTCACTGGAGTGGCATGGGCTACCCTAGGATTCCTTGTTTGCATGCTCAGCTGACCTGTCCATCCAGTCAGCACTGTTGGATATACACAGCCCAGTCAGTAATTTTTTTTTAAAAGATGTATCTATTTCAAAGACAGAGTTACAAAAAGAGACTTTTTTTCCTTTGTTCACTCCACCAGATGGCCAAAGCATTAGGGGCTGGACTAGGCTGAAGCCAGGAGCTTCTTCTAGGTCATCTACATGGGTGCGGTAGATGCATTCCACTGCTTTCCCAGTCACATTAGCAGGAAGCTAGGTGAGAAGCGGAGCAGCTGGGACTCAACCAGTGACCAAATGGGATGCTAACATCACAGGCAGAAGCCTCACTCACAATGCCACCCCCCCCCCAGTTAATAAATTTTTAAGTGTGGAAGGCTTTGTAGACACTTAACAGAACTAGATATGCTCTCCATTGTCCATTCTTAGCTCGTGGGCAATAAAAATGTAGGTTTGGTACCACATTTTTTTGAGCTGTGGTTCTTAACTTTTTTACTATATCCAATAAGAAAACTTTGTATGTTACCCATCCTCAAAGGTAATATTTATTCTGATTTAGACCTATGAAAGATACTTGTGGTATAACTATTTTAAAAGTTTGAGAGGGCCCGGCGACATGGCCTAGCAGCTGAAGTCCTCGCCTTGAACGCCCCGGGATCCCATATGGGTGCCGGTTCTAATCCTGGCAGCTCCACTTCCCATCCAGCTCCCTGCTTGTGGCCGGGGAGGGCAGTCGAGGACGGCCCAATGCCTTGGGACCCTGCACCTGCGTGGAAGACCCGGAGAAGGCTCCTGGTTCCCGGCTTCGGATCGGTGCAGCACCGGCCGTTGCAGCTCACTTGGGGAGTGAAACATCGGACGGAGGATCTTCCTCTCTGTCTCTCCTCCTCTCTTTATATCTGACTTTGTAATAAAATAAATAAATCTTAAAAAAAAAAAACTATTTTGAAAGTTTGATATGCAGGGCCCAGCACAGTAGCCTAGTGCCTAAAATCCTTGCCTTGCCCTTGCCAGGATCCCATATGGGTGCCAGTTCTAATTGTGGCAGCCCTGCTTCCAATCCAGCTCCCTGCTTGTGGCCTGGGAGAGTGGTTAAGGACAGCCTTGGGATCCTGCACTTGCATGGGAGACCTTGCCTTGCACTTGCCAGGATCCCATATGGGCACCAATTCTAATTGCAGCAGCCCCACTTCCAATCCAGCTCCCTGCTTGTGGCTTGGGAGAGCGTTTGAGGACAGCCTGGCATCCTGCACCTGCATGGGAGACCCGAAAGAAGTTCCTGGCTCCTGGTTTCAGATAGGCTCAGCTCCAGCTGTTATGCCCACTTGGGGAGTGAATCAGCGGACAGAAAATCTTTTGCTTTGTCTCTCCTCCTCTATATGTATATAACCTTCCAATAAAAATAAATACATCTAAAAAAAAGTTTGATATGCATATTGCCACTTTAAACTAATTATTTCTGTCAATCACAGCTAAAAATGAAGCTGATCGTCAGGCCGAAAAACGAGAGATCAAACGTCGCCTCACTAGAAAGGTACCATTCCTGTGTGTGCAGTCTCATGCTGTCTGCCCGCAGTGTCTCTTACCTAGAAATGAATTTAACTTCTGATGCCAGAGATCTCTATGAAAACATAATCCAGGATGCAAATATAGAAAACAGTATGTGATCAAGAGCTTTTGTCTTCTGTTTCCAATATTTCAAAAAGTGCTGGCACATGAAGGTGTTCAGTAAATACCTGGATAAATGCTGCCCTTTCATTTGGCAGATGTGGTATCCTGATGCAGTCCCTATTGGGAATGTGGAATATACTGGAGTGTGCAGCCAATGGTAGGATCTGAGAAGTAGCTAAGAAGTATCAGATACCATCATTGATTTTCTCCTTGGTCCCAGATCAGTTAGTATAGACCTATATTAATTTTTTAGCTGAAATTAATCCCTTTCTGCTTTCCTTCTTACCATAATTCTGAAACTGTTTCCTATATTTCTGTTAATGTCTTTCTTAAGATATATTTTTAAAAACTCCCGGGAGAACTGTGGGATCTGTATCTTTTCCACTTCTTCCCTCCGCAGGAGGAGAGATTATTCTTGATAATTCAGATTGAACATACTGAACCCTCTTAGACCGTAACTTGCTATAGAATCTACTGCCTTAAGCATTTTTCATTTGAAATAAAACTTACAAGAACCTTGATCCCCAGAATGTCATCCCTGGATCAGTGTTGGCCCGACCGGGGAGTTTCTGAGAGATCCTTGAGCCTCAGGCTGCAGCCAAGGCTCCACAATCAGAATCTGCATTAACCAGACCCCAGACGATGTCTGTGTGTGTTAAAGGGCTGGATTATACTAGTTCTCATCTTAGCCATACATCAAGGTGCTTTAAAAAAGAAACAAAATAAATAAATAAAAGAAAAAAGAAATTGCTGATGTGTGACCTCGGGAGGTGGGACCCACGGACCAGGAGTGTTGAAAGCCGCTGGTGATGCCAGGGCGGCAGAGGCTGCAGCACTCGTGGGGAAGTGACCTGAATACAAGGGTGATGCCTCACCCCTGGCTCCATTTCTTTCAGCTCAGTCAAAGGCCAACTGTGGCTGAGCTCCTGGCCAGGAAGATTCTGAGGTTTAACGAATACGTGGAGGTAACAGATGCTCAGGATTATGACCGGCGGGCTGACAAACCTTGGACCAAACTGACTCCTGCTGACAAGGTAAATGGTGGAAAATACTCACAAGTTCTCTCTTTACCTTTTCTCTTCCTTTTTCAGGTGTTCTCTTTTTTTTTTCTTTCTTTTATTTAAAGACTACAAGATTCTAACGAAGGGGAAACCATCAACGAAGCTTTGGGTACTGATAAAATGTTGAATTTCAAATCGGGGGCACTGTCATGAAATACAGCATTATCACCACTTGGGATGCCCGCATCTCCATCCAGAGTGCCTGCCACTCGGCCCAGCACATTTCAGACTCCCAGCCTCTTCAATCATGTGAACAGTACCTTAGGATTCATTCAACACATATTAAAATTTTAGAATCTAAACACTTCAATTGAAAGACTAAGGATTGCTACACTGAATGACTATGTGAGACCTGTGATATATATTTGGCACAGTGATGAAGTGGTCACTTGAGATGCCCACATCTCGTTGGGGTGCCTAGTTCAAGTCCCAACCACTCTGTTTCTGATCCAGCTTGTACTAATGCACCTGGAGACAGCACCTGTTGGGTGCCTGCCGCTCCCAGGGGACACCCAAATGCAGCCCCTGGCTCCCTGCCTTTGGCATAGCTCACTCTAAGGATAGAAGGTCTCTCTGTGTGTGTCTCTCCCTCTCTGTCACTCTGCTTTTCACATAAATAAAACTTTAAAATATATATATTGTTATTGGAAAGTCAATTTTACAGAGAGAAGGACAGAGAAAAAGATCTTGGCATTGGTTGTTCCACTCCTCAAGCTGCCATAACAGCCAGAGCTGAGCTGACCTGAAGCCAGGAGACAGGAACTTCTTCCAGGTCTCCCATGTGCGTTCAGAATCCCAAGGCCTGCTTTCCCAGGCCATAAGCAGGGAGCTGGATGGGAAGCAGGGCTTCTGGGATTAGAACCAACACCCCTATGGGATCCCAGCACGTGTAAAGCGAGGACTTCAGCCGCTAGGCTACCACGGAAACTTTTTTTTTAAGATTTATTTTATTTTTATTAGGAAAGCAAATTTACAGGACCTTCTTCTGGGTTTCCAAGGCTTTGACCCATCATTTAGTGCTTTCCCAGGCCATAAGTAGGGAGTTGGATGGGAAGTAGAGCAGCCAGGACATGAACTGGCACCCATATGGGATCGCAGTTCCTACAAGGTAAGGATTTAGCCATTGAACCATCACTCCAGGCCTGGTAGTTTCTTTTTCTTTCAGTATTGTAGGTAGAGTCATTAGATTAAAGCTTTAGTGCCTGACGCAATGACTTACTTGGCTAGTTCTCCTCTCGCAAGTGCTGGCATCCTGTATGGGCACCAATTTGAGTACCGGCTGTTCCACTTCCCATTTAGCTCCCTGCTAATAGCCTGGGAAAGCAGTGGAGGATGGCCCAAAGTCTTGGGACCCTACAACTGCATGGGAGACCTGGAAAAAGCTCTTGGCTCCTGGTTTCAGATCGGCTTGGTTCTGGCCTTCGTAGCCATTGGGGAATGTACCAGCAGACTGAAGCACTTTCTGTCTGTCCTCCCTATAAGCTGTCTTTCCAATTAAAATAATTTTTTTTAAATGACACTGCTATATCACAGTTTAAAACTAGAAGGAAATAAAGTGCATTTAAAAAAAAGTTTTTTGAGGGCGCTGGCACTATGGCATAATAGGCCTTAGCCTCCACCTGCCACAGCAGCATCCCATATGGACACCAGTTAGAGTTCTGGCTGCTTTGTTTCCAAACCAACTCCATGCTTATGACCTAGAAAAGCAGCAAAGGATGGCGCGAGTCCTTGGGTGCCTGCACCCTCACGGATTCAAAGCTCCTGACTCTCTGCTTTGAATCAGCTCAGCTCCGGTCATTGCAGCCATCTGGGCAGTAAACCAGTGATGGAAGATTTCTCTTTCTAATCCTGCCTTTCAAATACAAATAAATAAATCTTTTTATGACAGTTTTCTGAATGATAAAATATTTTTTGAATTTTTCTTCTCAAAAAGTGCTTTAAATTTATATGAGACAGAGATATCAAGGTCAGTCTACTTTGTTCACGTCCCACATGACCATAAGTGCCTTCTATCACTTGAGCCAGTCCAGCGCTAGGAACCTGGAACTCAACTCGGGTCTCACGTGTGTGTCAGGAACGCAGTTATTTGAGTCGTCCTCATTGCCTCCCAGAGTCTGTAGGAGGTGCAGATGGGTTATCGGGAGCCAGCCTCAGTCCCACGCACTCCTCATGGGACACAACTGTCTCAGCCAGCCCAGCAAGTAGCTGCTCAGAACACACCCTTACAGTGGTGCTATGGGGTGGAAGGGCATTTGGGTGGCATATGAAGTATTCACATTTCTCTTTGATCATGGAGAAAGCATATTTTCCTACTCTGAAGGCTCTGCGGTTACAAAGTCTTTTACTCTAACTTAAAACTGTGAAGTTTTGGCTTCACAGTTCAGTGAATGGCATCAGGGACAGTGGTGTGTGACTGGACTCCGAGCTGGGCACCCTGTGCCAGCCCAGCTCCCTTGCCCTGTGTGTGTCACCTGCCAGGATTGCAGTGACTCAGAGCCAGGCATGGTGGTAAATCATGGCAAGTCAGGCTGCTGTATTCATGCAGGAAAGGTGCTGAGCCAGTTGTGTTTCTACCCCGCAGGCTGCCATAAGAAAAGAATTAAATGAATTTAAAAGCTCGGAAATGGAGGTTCATGAAGAGAGCAAACATTTCACACGGTAAGACCCAGAAGACCCAAATACTGTCAGCTAAGCTGCACCTCACCCAAAAGTGAACAAACCAGAGGGGTTCCGAAGAGAACTCTTAAGGGTGTTGTTAGCTCAGCGCTGGTTGCCAGCAGTCTCCATTCGGAGCAGGGAAGGAGAGCCCGGTGGCCTGAGCAGTTCACTAGGATGCAGTTTGGACCAGCACTGTGTCCTAGGTGAAGCCGTGCTGGCCGTTGGCCGCTTGTGTTGTCGTTAGTAGCAGTAATAAAGTACTGCAGCACACGGAGCAGAGCTAAGAGTCCCCTGGAACATGATGCTGATCAGATTGTCCGGGAACTTACCTGACCAGGAAGGGAGAAAAGAACATGGCGTGCGGCAGCACCCACGTCAGCAAGGCCGCGATAAAAGGACAGTGCGCAGTGTCCTGAGGAACAGAAAACATGCCTGAGGCAGAGGGTCAGGGGAAGCTGAGTCCCAACACTGGATCCTGGCTGTCCTGGTTGGAACCATTGCGTTCACGAGCAGGAATTCTGTGTGTTCCAAAAAGCTCTCAGGAAGATTGAAGAGGCTGGCCGCAAGGAAGCCAGGTAGAATAGTCATAGTGAGCGTAGTGGCAGTCTAGATGGGAAAACTGTGGTGGAAGGTAGAGGAGATTGACTTGGAAGACACTGCAGGCACAGATCATGGTAACTATTCAAGCACTTCAGAGTTCCTCAGGTAGTTGGCACTGTGGTAGACTAGGTTAAGCTGCCACCTGCCACACCAGTATCCCAGTGATTGATTGTCATTTTGTGTTCAAGTTGCCCCACTTCCAATCCAGCTTCCTGCTAATGTCCTGGGAAAAGCAGTGAAGTGTGGTCCAAGTGCTCGGGCCCCTGGAGTTCTGGGCTCCTGCCTCCTGCTGTTTGGGGAACGGACCAGCAGAGAGACGAAATCTCTCCCCATGCCTTTGTAACGCTGCCCTTCAAGTAAATAAACTTTTTTTTTAAAGATTTTTTTTCTTTTTATGGGAAAGTCAGATTTACAGAGTGAAGGAGAAACAGAAGAAGATATTCCATCTGGTGGTTCACTCCCCAAGTGGCCGCAATAGTTGGTGCTGAGCCAATCTGGAGCCAGGAGCTTCTTCCGCATGGGTGCAGGTCCCAAGGTTTTGGGCCACAAGCAGGGAGCTGGAAGGGAAGTGGAGCAGCTTGGATACTAACTGGCACCCATATGGGATCCTGACACATGCAAGGCAAGGACTTTAGCCATTAGGCTATGGCGCCAAGCCCGATAGATAAACTTTTTGAAGGTTCCTGGTACATTGTTAGATCCGTAGGAGCAGGGAACAAGGCAGAGTATTTGTCTTGAAGGAGTTTCAGAGTATTTGTTTTTAACCAATTTGAGTTTTGTTTTGTTTTGTTTTGTTAAGAATCATTTCATTGATTTGAAAGGCTGCTACATAGAGAAGGAGAGAAGTAGAAAAACATTCAGTCTTCTGGTTCACTTCCCAGATAGCCATGGCAGCCACGGCTGAGTTAGGCCAAAGCCAGTGCAGAAACTTGATCCAGGTCTCCCACATGGACGCTAGGGGCCCAAACACTTGGGCATCTCCTGCTGCTTCCCCAGGTGCATCAGCAAAAAACTGGACCAGAAGTAGAGCAGCCAGGACTTGAACCAGCACTCTGATGTGCACAGCAAAGTGGAAAATCAGTTACCCACGTCAACTTTGATGTCCTCTGACACTTTGAGTTGGAGATGCCTAGAAGGGAAATATTCAGCCTAGAGTCCAGAAGGAAAAGTAGGTTTAAAGATACAAATGGAGGGACCCACACTGTAATATAGTAGGCTAAGCTCCCATCTTTGGGGCAGACATCCCATACAGGCACTGGTTCGAGTCCTGGCTGCTCCACTTCTGATCCAGCTACATGCTTCTGGACTAGGCAGGCAGCAAAGGATTACTCAGGTCCTTGGGCCACTGCATCCATATGGGGGACCTGGAGGAAGCTCCAGGATCCCAGTGTCAGGTCAACTCTACTCCGATCATTGAGGCCATTTGGGGAGTGGACCAGTGGATGGAAGTTCTCTCCCTTGCTCACTCTCACTCTCCCTGTCCCCCACTTCCTCTCTTTTCCCCCACCCACTTGTCTCTCCTCTCTATAACTCCACCTTTCAAATATACTAATGGAAAAAAAGAAAGTCATGGATGACTGGGGAAGGATAGACAAAGGAAACCATAACAACATTGTCTGGGAGAGCAATTGAAGGAGGAAATTTAGGGAGGAAGTGGTGGTAGAGAAGCCTGGCCCAGTGCCGGCTGTGGTGGCCATCTGGGGAATGAACCAGTGGACGGAGGACCTCTGTCTCCCTTCCCTCCCCTCTTCTCACCTCTGCCTTTCTCTGACTTGCAAAATAAATAATCAAAGACATTAGGCTACTGGAAAGCAACAGAGGATAGCCCAAGGCCTTGGAACCCTGAACCCATTGGAAGATCTGGAGGAGGTGGCTCCTGGCTTTGGATCAGCTCATCTGTAGCCAGTGTGGCCATTTGGGGAAGATGGAAATCTTTGGCTCTCTGGCTTCTCTGTGTAAATCTGCCTTTCCAATAAAAAAAATAGCATAAAACAAAAACTACACAAACACACACACCAAAAAAATTAGGCTACAAGATTTCATTCTCAATATGCAATAACAGTGTAGCAATTTACTGTTACCTGGTAACCTGCTGTCTTCTTGGTCATGTGTTTTAGCTACCATCGTCCATGAGATTGAGTGTGAGAGAGGAGCTGGATGACCTGTCCCCGCGCTCAAGGCTGCTTTGCTGCTTCTGTCTCCAGGGTGACATGTGGAAGGGACTTCAGCACTTCTCTGCACCCCCAGAACTGTTGTGGGATGAACAACGCTTGTATGAATGTAGCATTTCACTGGATGGGGTTCTCTGTGCTGCCCTGGGGGCAAAAGGGAACCCTCTGTCGGTGCTATTGAGCTTTTCCGTGTTCCAGCTTACCTGCCTGGCCACCAGCATTCTGGGCCACTTGCCTGTTCTGGGTTTCATTGGCTCCCTGCCCCCCTCACCCTCTGGTGACTGTTCTCAGTATGTACTGTTAACCTTACCTGCCCTGCCTGGGTTCTGTGCAGGCATGAAACAGCCATCAGGGAAGCCAGTAGTGGCAAGAACCTTCTGGGGGTCCTTCCACAACGGAGCGGCCACCTCGAGGGATGCCTTTGTCCCATGCCGGCATGCCAGCTGAAAGCAGGCACCAAGCCTGCTGGAAAGTAGCACTGTGGTCCTCTGCAGGCGCCCGAGCCTGGGGCTGGTCAGGCTCTGACCTGCTGCTCTTCCATCAGCCTGGCTTCTATGTATAAGTGCTCTGGAGGGTGTCATAGGAACGTTGTTTTGCTTGTCATAAATAGTCTGAGCTGCAACCAGAATCCAAGTTGGTTAAATGAAAAACATGTATCTTTTCTACATACAGAAACAAGGAAAGGCCTTATTATTGATGCCAACTTGGCCAAAAACTGACCAGTGGCTCTGGTATTTGTGTTACCTCCAAGCAGTGCTGCCATGCATCCCTCTAGAAAGTGGAGCTGTGGCAGCTCTATGGGCACATCTGTGGGCCGCTGGCCCCACTCTCCAGCCGGAATCTCACCACAGCTCTAAGGGATGAGGGGTCAGCCACGGGAGCAGGTCTGTGAGAAGCATGAGCAGGCTTGATGCAGCCCCTGCTCCTCCTTCCCGGTGCTGTGTGCCCTCTGCTGTTGCACTGGCCCGCCTGCCGCCAGCCCTGGACCTCCTCCTGCTAGCCCTGGACCTCCTCCCACCAACCCTGGCCTCCTGCCGCCAGCCCTGGACCTCCTCCCACCAACCCTGGCCTCCTGCCGCCAGCCCTAGATCTCCTCCCAGCAACCCCGGCCCCCTGCCGCCAGCCCTGGACCTCCTCCCACCAACCCCGGCCCCCTGCCGCCAGCCCTGGACCTCCTCCCGCCCTTGGGGAGCTTCCACCCCCACTCAGCCCTTGTCAGCCATGCAATAGCCAGTATGGTTGGTTACCTGGGTGGCAGCCCAGCCCACTCCCTTTTGTATTTATAAATATATGAATATGATTTCTTAAAACAAATTTTTTATTTTTATTGAAAACCAATCAGCCTCACTTTTTTTCCGTCTAATTCCTAACCAGACTATAAGTGGGAAAGAATAACTTCTAACCGGACTGTGGCTTTTTCTTTCACTTGATGTTTAGGGCATTGTGGTTATTTTGTAGATTTCTAATGATTGATTTTGCATTTGTTCTGTATGTATTTTTCATTAGATTTTCATCCTTTCCTGTCTATTTAACACTCACTAAAGAATCAGAATATCAGGTTAAAACATAAAAGCTAAAGTGGCCTTAAAATGTAGTGTCTTGTCTGCGGGAACAGGAAGGATTTGGAGTGCTGAGTGACAGGTGTTTCTGGCTACGGAGACAACACCACGGTGCATCTTGCACTCGGTGCACGTGCCCTGACTTAAGAGGTCAGCAGTGAGTCTGTTCATCGGTAGAATACAAGCTGGCCGCACAGGAACGGCTACCTGGTCTGATACAGTTTGGGGTCCGCTTGGTGTACACCTGCAACCTCTGTGGCCCAGAATGTTTTTCAAATCCTTCCACTGCCTGCCTTCCCTCAATGTGCCAACCTTGAAACAGGACTTGTTTTCCTGACCCACTTGTCCTCCTTCCACATGCCACCAAGGAATCTGGATGAGTTTTCATCTCATGTTCTTGAAACAGGACACTCGAGATCAAGTCTTTTCAGGTGTTTATTTAGGTGTCATGTACATAAAAATGGATTTCATGTTCCCTTTCTGTATAAATGGGTACTGTCACAGAAACAATCATTATGTATAAAATAAATAAATAAAAGCCTGGTGTACTTTGAGATGATTCCCTGATGTACAGACCCTCCTTGTTAAATAAATCATTATGTTGTATATCAGTCTTTCCACCAGTAGTAATTATTAAAGTATTTTAGAATTTTAAAATGCCAAACTGTACAATCCTGGTGTGGGGTGTTTCTTAGGCATGACTATTCTAAAAGATTTGAGCCAGCTTTACACCTAGAACAGCGCCAATGGCTGCAATCAGATGGGAGAGTAATCAGGACATTTTGTGTACTGGTGGGTGAGGGTCCGTTCTGTGGTTGCACAGACCCCCTCCGAGAGGAGATCCAGGCATGACCCCTGCATTTCCCGGATCCTGTACCCCTGAGCCACCCCTTACCTGCGGGGCAAGTGCACTCACTTCACCGTGACAAGACCAAGGTCACAGCATGTCATGTAATTGCTCTACACATCCCACTTGGCTGGCCCGCTGCGAATTTGTCCCTCGACCATGTGACGACTGTTCCACAGATCGACCACACCCAGACACAGCCGGGATTTGGTGACTTCCTTTGTGCCAAGCAGCCCAGTTTCAGTCCAGGTGGCCTTAGTTGTGACTCACTTCATACTTGTCACCTCAGACTCTTGTTTAGCACGCAACCCTTTTATCAGGGGTTAAGACAAACTGTGAGTCAGGATGTTTCCTGTCAGCGGGTTCTGTCTGCTAATAACCCCCAAGAATTACAGTTTAAACTGTCTTGAGAAGGCTGTGTGCTGAAACACAGTGCCCAGTGGCTGCTGAAATCATGCATTTCGGCTGTGGGGGTTAGGTTAACTGCACCCCAGAAGAAAGAGGTTTGGAAAACCATTATCAGACCTAGGGACTGGCATTGGGGATCAGATCTTGACAGCTCCACTTCCCAATCTAGCTCCCTGCTTACGTGCCTGGGAGAGCAGCAGAAAGGGGCCCCAAGTGCTTGGATCCCTGCCACCCGTGGGGGAGATGCAGGTGAAGCGCCTGGCTTAGGCCTCACCCAGCCCCACCCCTTGCAGTTCTTTGTGGAGTGAGGCAGAGCATAAAGATCTCTACCTTTCAATTGCCTTTCAAATAGAATGTTTTTGTTTTGTTTTGTCTCTAAAAGCCTTTCACGTAAAATCTTTTGTTTTATTTCGCTTTGGTTTCGTTTTTTGTTCAAATAAAATCTTAAAAAAATAAAGGCAGCTCTGGAGGCAGGCACTGTGACAGCAAAAACCACCACTTGGGACACTGCTTGCATCTCAGATGGAAGTACTGACTCCTGCTTCTGGTCCAGCTCCCTGGGGAAGGCAGCACACAGTGGCTCAAGTCCTTGGACCCCTGCCACCCATGCAAATTTGTTTTTCTTTAAATGGCTGGAGGAGCTGGTGCTGTGAGGGAATTCTGGATGAGGAGCAGGCCAGAGGACCGCCATTGCACAGCTCCTCGCCAGCACATAAACACTAACAGGGTGGAGGAGCCTTGTAACAAATACAGGATGGATTAATCTTCCACGTCCAAGCACAGTGTCCCGTGTCGGCGTGGTTCATTGGTTCTAATCCCGGCTGCTCCACTTCCCACCCGGCTCCCTGCTTGTGGCCTGGGAAAGCAGTGGAGAATGGCCTAAGACCTTGGGACCCTGCGCTCACATGGGGAACCCAGGAGAAGCTTCTGGCTTTGGATCGGCAGCTGTAGCTGTTGTACCCATTGGGGGAGGGGGCGAACCAACAGATGGAAGATCTTTATCTTTGTGTAAAATTTTTTTCCAGTAGTAATTTTTTAAATGCAAAAATAAATCTAAAAAGGGGGGTGGGGAATGTATATAGTATGAGTGAAGATCTTATGAAAGATGAGAACACAGCAAAAAAAAAAGGGGGGGGGGCTCGCCCTGAAGTCAAAACACAACCCAGACCTCAGTTTCCAGGTGCTGTGCACTTTCAACCTTCGTGGACCTGTAGGGAAAACCAGGGGTCACAAGCCTGGCCCCTTGGCCTAGCAGTTAAAGTCCTCGCCTTAAACACACCAGGACCCCATATGGGCGCCGGTTCTAATCCTGGTAGCTCCACTTCACATCCGGCTCCCTGCTTGTGGCCTGGGAAAGCAGTGGAGGACAGCCCAAAGCCTTGGGACCCTGCACCCGCATGGGAGACCTGGAGGAAGTTTCTGGCTCCTGGCTCTGGATCGGCACAGCACCGGCTGTTGCGATCACTTGGAGAGTGAATCATCGGACAGAAGATCTTCCTCTCTGTCTCTCCTCCTCTCTGTATATCTGATTATACAATAAAAATAAATAAATCTTAAAAAAAGAGAAATAGGGCCCGGCGGCGTGGTCTAGCGGCTAAAGTCCTCGCCTTGAAAGCCCCGGGATCCCATATGGGCACCGGTTCTAATCCCGGCAGCTCCACTTCCCATCCAGCTCCCTGCTTGTGGCCTGGGAAAGCAGTTGAGGACGGCCCAATGCTTTGGGACCCTGCACCCGCGTGGGAGACCCGGAAGAGGTTCCAGGTTCCCGGCATCGGATCGGCGCGCATCGGCCCGTTGCGGCTCACTTGGGGAGTGAATCATCGGACGGAAGATCTTCCTCTCTGTCTCTCCTCCTCTGTGTATATCTGGCTGTAATAAAATGAATAAATCTTTAAAAAAAAAAAAAAAAGAGAAATAAAATAAACAGGGACCACGGCAGCCAGACCTGTTGCACCGTCTTGTGTGGGTGTAGTTAATCCTCTGAACACCACACCCTTCTCTGAGAATTGTGTCTTCGTCATAGAGCACACAAGTCATCTGAGAGGAAAGATCACCTGTCACTGCCCTCCTGTCCTCTTATTTCTTAGCCTCCTCCCATTGAAAAAGCCCAATCCACTAGTTTAGTCTGATCGCAAGGAGCAGCACGCACCCTCCTCACCCCCCCTAGTGGACACAGGAGAGAAGACATCTCAACCCGGTACCCCACCCATCCACACTCTCCATCCCAATCAGTGGCCTACGTGGGTCTGCAATCCCCTCACCTTTGTCATTAAACATTAAAACAAGAAGAAGAAGAAGAAAAAAAAAAAAAACTAAGGGGGCTGATACATTGGCTCAACTGGCTGATCCACCTCCAAGTGCCAGCAACAGTTCATGTCCCAGCTGTCCCACTTCCCATCCAGTTCCCCTGCTTGTGGCCTGGGAAAGTAGTAGAGGACAGCCCAAAGCCTTGGGACCCTGCACCCAGGTGGGAAACCAGAAAGAAGCTCCTGGCTTTGGATGGGCTCAACTCCAGTCATTGTGACCACTTGGAAGTAGATGGAAGATATTTTTCTCCTCTCTATAAATCTACCTTTCCAATAAAAGTAGAAGACATCAAAGTCATCGTCCTAGTTCTATCTTTTATTTGGGGGGGATGGGAGGGAATATTTATTTACTCAAAAGGCAGAATGAAGAGAGGAGGAGAGGTCTTCCATCTCTTAGTTCACTCTCCAAGTGGCTGCAACAGCCAGAGCTGAGCCCGGCCAAAGCCTGCAGCAGGAACTCCATCCGGTTGTCCCACATAGGTGGTAGTACCCTGTTGTGGGCTAAGGAGTTGATTAGCACTCGTTAAGCTGAGCACTACAGGGAATGGGCTTGGGGCTCATCTGTACCCAATAGTCTGCTAATGAGGGTGTGGGGGAAAGAGTAAACAAGGAGAGGTGATAGGGCAATAAAGAGAGACTTCGGAGAGACTTCCACCATCACTGGTCTCCTGTCGGTGCCTCATCCCCAGATCCTTGTCGTGTCCAGGTTACTGGCTCTGCTGGTTGGAACAGTACCCGAGTACTTGGACCGTCACCTGCTCCTCCCTCTGGTCTTGATTAGCAAGAAGCTGGATCAGAAGTGGGGTAGCTCCAGTGTGCCTGCTGAGCCACACCAGCCCCTTCCCTGACCTCCAGTTCTCTGATAATGATGCCCAGGACGTAAATGATGAACTTGCACATTCTCTCACCACATCCCGTGCACTCCCGGGATGACCAAGCATGGCCTTCACTCAGACAACTTGGAAACCTTTTCTCAGCAATTCAGAGTTCTTGCTCGAGCTCCAGCCCCTTCTATTCCACTGCCCTTTGGACACACACGCACCAGATGTTACCCAGATAACTCATCCGCACGTCCAGTCTGCACTTCCAGCCTGTTTTCCCAAAGATTAGAGTTAGGAAACACCACTGTTGAGCTTCCCAATGCCCACACTCCAAGGGAATCCTTGATCTCCTCTCTTACCAGCCATTGTGAGGCTCCGTGAACTGAAACATGCTGTGCAGTCCCTGCCTCCGAAACAGCTCTCAGCTCTTCGCTTCTCATCTTGCTAAGCACCTGCATCCAAAGAAAGGATGGTTTAATGGGTTTATTCATTTACATGAAAGTCACATCGAGGAAAAGACAGAGAGATCTTTCATTCTCTGGTTCCTGGTTAGCCAGGAGTTTCTTCTGGTCTCCCACATGGGTGCAAGGTCCAAAAGACTTGGGCCAGCCTCCACTGCTTTCCCTAACATATTAGAAGGGAGTCAAATGGGAAATGAAGCAGATAAGCCTCAAACTGGCACCCTTATGGGATGCCAGCATCACAGGCAAAGGTTCAGCCTGCTTGTTACACCACGAGGCCAGCCTTCATGGGACTTCTTTTTTTTTTTTTTTTTTTTTTTTTAAAGATTTATTTTTATTACAAAGTCAGATATACAGAGAGAGGAGGAGAGACAGAGAGGAAGATCTTCCGTCTGATGATTCACTCCCCAAGTGAGCTGCAACAGGCCGATACGCGCTGATCCGATGCCAGGAACCAGGAACCTCTTCCGGGTCTCCCACGCAGGTGCAGTGTCCCAATGCATTGGGCCGTCCTCAACTGCTTTCCCAGGCCACAAGCAGGGAGCTGGATAGGAAGTGGAGCTGCCGGGATTAGAACCGGCGCCCATATGGGATCCCGGGGCTTTCAAGGCGAGGACTTTAGCCGCTAGGCCACGCCACCGGGCCCTTCTTTTTTTTTTTTTAAGATTTATTTATTTTTATTGCAAAGTCAGATATACAGAGAGGAGGAGAGGCAGAGAGGAAGATCTTCCATCCCATGATTCACTCCCCAAGCAGCTGCAACAGCCAGTGCTGTGCCGATCCAAAGCCCGGAGCCAGGAACTTCCTCCAGGTCTCCCATGCAGGTGCAGGGTCCCAAGGGGTTGGGTCATCCTCAACTGCTTTCCCAGGACACAAGCAGGGAGCTGGATGGGAAGCGGGGCTACCGGGATTAGAACCGGCGCCCATATGGGGTCTTCGCGTGTTCAAGGTGATGACTTTAGCTACTATGTTATCGCCACGGGCCCCTTCATGGGACTTCTAAAATGCAGTCCCCACCAGTCTCCCCATCTCTCCTACCTTGTGGTCCCCAAGGATTACTAAAATGCAAACATGAACAGGGCAGGAGACCCGGGGACCTCTCCTGGTTCCTCGCTTCACCAGCCCGACGTGGGGGGCTCTGCGGGAAGTGAACCAAAGCAGGAGAGACTGAGTATTTTTAGAACCGATTTCGTGACTGAAAAGAATGCCTTTCAGTATAGTAATGATATCGGGGAACTCAGTGAGGGGGGCAAGTGGGGAGGGCCTACGGAACTGTATCATAGAATAATAATAGAAAGAAGTAAAAAAAAAAAAAAAATGCCTTTCAGGACAGCTTGGGCCGGTGACCCCTGATTTGAGCCAACGCATGGGTTTTACCCACCAAACTTTATTAACCAACCGGAGGTTTTTAAGTCTTAACGAATTCGACTACCGTAGATGTCCCTTTTTGTACTAAATTTTTTATTTTGGCTTCACTACCGCATTATCGCTAAGGTTTTCTGGCCAGCTTCTCTGATTACCAACTCCTGCACTTGTTGGCGGGACTCCCGCCCCAGGAAGACCCGCCTACGGCCCACGGAGCGGAAGACGCCATTTGCCGTGATCGGCGAATCGCCCATTCCGCGAGCGCGCATGCGGCTGCGCAGGCGCACCAGTCACTGCGTGACTTCCGGGCGTTTCCTAAGGTATAAATGAGGACTCCTCGCTCGCCCTCGGTCTTTCGGCGGGATCGTCTAGCTGCTGTTGTTGTTGCTGGGTGAGTGTTCCTGGCTGATGGGCCCACTCGGCTGGCAGCATTAGCCACGAGCGGCGTCCCTGGCGGGCTGCCGCTCCCACCTTCGGCTCCAGGCTGCTTCCGGCGGGCGCGTTGTCCGAGGCAGGTAGCACCTGCTCGGTGGGCAGCCATGAGACCTGCAGCCTCCTTGCTCCAGATCAGGGCAGCGGAGGCCCATTGGATGGCCGCCGGGTTGCTTGCGCTGCAGAGCAGTTCTGGCCCGTCCAAATTTTCAGGGGAAACTTCGAGGGGAAACGCGGGCGTCAGGTTTGGGGGTTTTGGAGGAGTCGGCGGCACGCACACGGCCTGGCTGGCGAGCGCTGGACCTGCACGTACAGCTGCCTGGCGCCGATTGTCCCAACGTGGGCATCCCGGGAGGTCACTCTCCCCGGGCCCTGTCCTGGTGGCACATGGGAGCTGAGGGCTCTGCCCCGTGACGTACAGTCCCCTTCCACGACGTTGGAGAGAAAGCCGGGCCTTCGGGTCTGCGCCTGCATATTCCTACAGCTTCCCAGAGTCCATGGACCGTGACTGGGGAGACAAACCATGCAGGAAACACGTTCACGGACGGTCCGTGTACCTCTAACCGCCTCCCGTGCTTGATTGCTTTGACGACTTGCTTTCTTCTTGCAGAATTCACACATGACTAGAGGCAGCGATTGTGGGGTGAGTAAATTAAATTTGAGGCTTTAGCTTGGCGTTTGTCTTTTTTTCTTAATGTCAAGTTATCTAGCTGCTCTCTAAAAAGCTAGACCGTGTGTGCACTCGGCCATAATTTCTAAAGACCAATAAATCTTACAATAGTAATGTTTTGTGGTGTTCTTTGTAGCTGCTAAGAACCCTGAGGCTTTTCTGTGGGACATCAGCGGGGGCCTGTGTGTGTCAGACTTCCCAACGTGGGCATCCCGGGAGGTCACTCTCCCCGGGCCCTGTCCTGGTGGCACATGGGAGCTGAGGGCTCTGCCCCGTGACGTACAGTCCCCTTCCACGACGTTGGAGAGAAAGCCGGGCCTTCGGGTCTGCGCCTGCATATTCCTACAGCTTCCCAGAGTCCATGGACCGTGACTGGGGAGACAAACCATGCAGGAAACAGCTCTAGGCTCGCTGCTGGGGCGCCGGCTCGCGAGGAAATCATGTTTGACTCTGATCTTCACGCTTCTCTTTCAGGAGAGCAAAGGAGCAGAATGTGGTGTTTGGACATCGATGGTGGTAAATGTCATTGGAGCTTTGTAATTTCATGTTTGACTGGATGTTAGTTATTTAAAACGGTTCTGAATATTACGATGTAACTACGCGCTGCTAATTCCTGCAGCCTGTTTCTGAGCTGAAAACCCCAGACGCAAAGAGCTAGCTTAGGTTTATTCCAGCGGGGCAGGTACAGGACAAGGTGGGTGGGCGGGAGGGCCTTTTTATCACTCCTGTGAGCCTGCAGTGTGAGGGCTGGCCCGAGGGGACTGTTGCCTGTGGGGAATGCCTGGGGATGACCGGTGAGTGGGTGGGTTGGGAGAATGGGGGAAATGGTGGATGGCTAAGTTGGTGTTGGACTGAGGAAGCAGGAATGGCGCCAGGCAGGGGGGCTGTCTACATGGTAACCTTCAAATCCCTCCACACAGTAGACATTTCTGCAGATATCTGTAGTTCACTGGAGATTATTTATTGTGAATTCAAATAAAGGTGATTTCTGTCTGTAAAGATGTCTGTTATTTGAAAGGCAAAATAAAGGTATTTCATATCTGGTTTTTCATGAGGACAAGTTGCTGTGGTGGCCTCCAACCCGATAGTTCTTCAGCCCCTGCTACACCTCTTGCTGTACTGCCCCAGGCTACAGGGGGCTTCAGAACAAACAGGCCCAGTGGTCAGTATCCACAGCAGTGCTGTCTGGTGGCAGATAGGCTCAGCAGTTTCATCCATTGATGTGCATGGGTGAGTCACAATGGCTCTCTTGAGTCTGTGTGCCACCCAGCGTTAAAAGTCAGAAGCAGGGAACCATCTAGAAGGTAAAGTCTTGGTATGGAGGGTCAGCCCTAACTGCTGAACAGCTGCTACTGAGCATTTGAGGTGGTTCACTGTTTTTTGTGGGCAGTAAAGGGAATTGGGAAGGGGAAATCACCTCCTGAGAGCCAGGAGGTGGGGTGACTCAAATTTGAGCAAGGGTCTTGGGGTTTTAATCCTTCACTGGACCCTCCTTGCTGGGTGGTAGCTGTAGGTAAGGTGTTCCCCATTGGTGGCCTCTTAAGCAGTTAGAAAGGTGTGGCCAAGACCTCAGCTGACCTGGATGGTTTTAGACCAACCCCCTCTTGGAATCACATCCTGCTTCTGTAGCAGTTTTAGGGTGATGTCTTATTACTGCGGTTTAAATGGGGTGTCATTCCGGTAAGTCCCCGGAGGTGTGGGGTGCACAGACTGATATCCTGGGTCGTCTCAGGTTTGCACGTTCAAGGACACCTACATCCTGAGGACCCCTGACAAAGTCTTGGTTGAGTCATAACACTGGGAATCCTTCAGATAAAAGCTTTTTGGGGTGCAGAGCCAGGAGCTGTTCTGGGTCTCCCACGTGGGTGTAGGACCTCAAGGCTTTGGGCTGTCCTCGGCTGCTTTCCCAGGCCGCAAGCAGGGAGCTGGATGGGAAGTGGGGCATGCAAGGCAAGCACCTCAACCGCTGCATTATCACGCTGGGCCCATTTCAACCAGTTTGGGCAGCAAAAAGACGCTGTTTCCATTGAGTAAGATAAGCAAGGTCTACAGGCTGGAAACGGGCTCACAACACCCTGCATATATCAGGCTCTTGGGAGCTTCAACATGTAGGTAATTATGCAGGTATTTGAGTCCTGATACCATCACTTATGGGTTAAAGAGCAGGTGCTGTGGCACAGCAAATTAAACCACCACTTGTAACATTTTTTGCCACTACCCTCCAGTCCACCTTCTGGCGAATGAATCTTGGGAAGCAGGTAATTGAGTCCCTGTCACCATAGCACCCCGAGCCAGTTGTTCTGACAGGCACTCAGTGCTGTGATTGGTGTGAACGCCCTCCATGATAATGGAGGGTCCCAAGGCTTTGGACCATTCTCTATGGCTTTCCCAGTTCACAAGCAGGGAGCTGGAAGGGAAGTAGAGCAGCTGGGACATAAAGTGACACCTCTAAGGAATGCTGGCACTTTGGAGGGAGTGGGGATAGCTAATTAAGCCACAGGTTTTAATTTCAGAGCAAGCAAACCTCTCAGTGAGAGGCAGGACGGTGGTGCTTCAGACAAGAGCACCAATGGAAACATGAATAGGAAATGGATCAGAACCAATAGCAAGACCTCGAAAGAGTTCCCAGAGAACCCTCACGCTGGCACAAAAGGTCAATCCTGGGAGGGGATCCAGATGGTGGGAAGACAACAGAAGGGCTAGAGGCCTGGTCAGTTTGTCACATCTAAGATGCCTAGGCCTGAAGGAGGCCTTGGGCCTTCCCACCAAGCAGGCAGTGGCCCGGGGGACCTGCCCAACTTATTCCAACCTATTTCTTTTGCCAACCACCAAGAGGTTTCTACGAAGAACAAATAAGCTAATGGGCATTTTTTTTAAGGATTTAAAATTTTTTCTTAAAGATTTATTTTTAATTTTTGTTGCAAAGTCAGATATACAGAGAGGAGGAGAGACGGAGAGGAAGATCTTCCATCCGATGATTCACTCCCCAAGTGGTCGCAACGGCCAGTGCTGTGCCGATTTGAAGCCAGGAGCCAGGAACTTCCTCCAGGTCTCCCACATGGGTGCAGGGTCCCAAGGCTTTGGGCCATCTTCGACTGTTTTCCTAGGCCACAAGCAGGGAGCTGGATGGGAAGTGGAACTACCAGGTTTAGAACTGGTGCCCATATAGGATCCTGGCGCGTACAAGGCGAGGACTTTTGCCTCTAGGCCGCCATGGCGGGCCCTAAATTTTTAAAAAAAGGTTTTATTTACTTTTATTGGATAGACAGATATACAGAGAGGAGAGACATGAAGATCTTCCATCCAATGGTTCACTCCCCAAACAGCTAAAACGGCTGAAGCTGAGCCAGTCTGAACCCAGGAGCCAGGAACTTTCTTCAGGTCTGCCACACAGGGGCAGGGTCCCAAGGTTTTGGGCCTTTCTTGACTGCTTTCACAGGCCACAAGCTGGGAGCTGTATTGGAGGCAAGGCTGCCGGGACACAAACCTGTGCCCACGTGGGATCCCAGGAGACGCAAGACATAGGTTTAGACACTAAGCTATCGTGCTGGGCTCATGGTTGTGAATTTGTTGCAGTAGGAAAACCAAAGGTTTTGACAAATGGGCACTAATTTTCTTTTTAAATCATTCCATTAAAGCCAGGCGAAAGAGTAAGATCTTGGAGGAAGCACCTGGAGACAGCAGATATCTCAGGGTTAACATTGGAGACATTTCACAGCAGGTTATCCCAGAGAGGGGTCCAGGATGGCAGCAGAGGTCAACTTGAGGTAAGGGCAGTTGGGGGCTGCTTTGGGGTGGGACTCTACCTGTAAGAATTCAGCTGCTGGGGGGAGGGGGACTGGAGATGAGTTTTCAGAGAGGAAATCACCATCGTGGAACTTGGAGAAAACAGTTCTAGGCGGAGACTCCACCCTGCCCTGGGCAGCCCTGGGGCACAGTCAGGTGGCTAGAGACCTCAGGGGACTCCTTACTCCTTAAATCCTCAACAACTGTCACAGGGTGTTTTCACAGGTTTTTATTTTTCTAATGCCCATCTCCTATTCATGCTCGAATTCTTTCTGATCTCATTCCCCTCACTCCCTACCCTCCTTTTTATTCTTTTGTTTTCAGCCTAAGAAGATTGGCTTTATTGGAAATTACCTGTAGTATATTTCAATGCACTGGTAATCCCATTACCCAAGTTAGCCTAGGATCACATCAAGGTAATGTTACAAGTTTACCGTAATGTTACAAGCTTGCTCACGGGTTAGCACCCATTGTCTGGGGCTGATTCAGAGAAAGTTTTAACATTTTCAAATGCCTGGATCCTGTGATCCAGGAAGGATTGGGCAATCAACCTGATCCGCCAAACTTCTTTTCCAAAAGGAATTAGTCACAACATTGCAGTTTTAGAAGATACCATGAGACTCATTTGACTATAGGTGAGTTTCAGGAGAGCTGTCTTCTAAATTTTTTGTTAATGTTTATTTATTTGAAAAGCAGAGTTGGACACAGAGACACAAAGAAACATCTTCCATCCTCCAGGCCACTCCTCAAATGCCAGCAACAGCCAGGAATGGCAGGCTGAAGCTAGGCACATAGGGTTCCAACCAGGGTTCTACAAAGGGGACAGGAACCCCAAGGACTTGAGCCATCACCGGCTGCCTCAGGTGTGCCGCACAGTCCCAGGAACCCAGGGAGGGGTGTGGGCACGCACGCCGTCACTCCATTCCTAAGGTACTTTCCTCCAAACCCATTTTGTTCTCAAACAAAAATCCTACCATGCTTCTTCGGGAGACACGCGGACCCCTGGTCCATCAGGTGGGCACCCAGAAGCCCCCTCCACTTCGGTCCACTCACAGCTGCCCACATGCCTCTCACCACTCCCGGCCACAGCAAGCCTCCTTCTCGGAGGACGCCCTGCCCTGCTAGGTTGGCATAACCTTTCTTCAAACCCTAGGCAGGGTCCAGTGGCCTTTGAAAAAAAAAAGCCCTATATAATTCCTGGGTCTCGTTTCTCATCCTTTCTCCATGGGGACCCTGTTAAGGAAGGGAAGATCAGTATATGGTTCCCCTTAAAGTCCCTTCCGCACGAGAGCCTTCCCAGATAAAGCCGGAGACAGGTGAGCCTTTCTGGAGCTCAGTCCCTTCCTCCCCATCTGGGGTTCCCTGTGGCCAGGCCAGGGGGACAGCGCGGGGCCCGGAGCTGCCTCAGCCCGGAGCCGCCTGTACTCCCGGGGGCGGCCGCCAGGGGCCGCCGGCCCCTTTGTTTTCCTCTGGCCTAGGGTCGGGGCCGGAGGCCTGCAGAGCGCATGCTCTGGGGCAGTTTCGTGGCCCGGCGGGCGAACGCTTCAGTTCCTTGTGTTCGACCCGCATCGAGGTAGGTCGCGGGCGACGCGAGGCGGAGGGTCCGGGCAAGGGGCGGCGCGGCGAGTGTTCGCGCCCCGTGGGTCCCGCTGCGGGTCGGGCTCGTTACCCCGCACTCGCCGGGTCGTTGCAACGCCGGCCCCACGTGAGGCCGAGCGGTGGGAAGCGGCGCGAGCGCGCGTGTCCAGCCCCGCGGGGCGCCGGGGCTGCGGGCGGCCCTGCCCGCTCGCTCGGGCGACGCGAGGCCCGCCCGCAGCCCCCTTCCGCCGCCGCCGCGCCTCTGACGGCCACGCCGCGGCGCCCGCAGCGGGCGGGAGATTCAAACGGCCTGGGGCGCGCGGCCGTGGCCACCTCCGGGCCCGGGGTGCGCAGACCCGCGCCGGGCGCCCGGGCGGAGGTGGCCACCTTCCGCAGCGGGAAAAGTGGTTTTGTTCGCAGTTAGTTTGGAGAAAGCGGGGTTGAGGGGAGGAGCTGGCTGGAATGGAGTTGTGGGGACTCGCTCTGGGTGGCGGCTGCTTTGGACCTGTGGCAGGGGCGTGAGCTCGATTTGTCAACAATCCTGTGCTCTGGCTACTGCCTGCCGCCTCCAGGTCTAGGGACCATGGTGACAAGGGTGGCATTCCGTGTGCCTTTTCCAAGTCGCAGTCCCGAGGTGTGCCTTGGGAGCCCCGGGTGCTGCTGGTGGCCGCTCACTCTTTGATCAGATCTCAATTGAACGCCTCCAGCCACGTGTTATTGAGTGCTTAAAGCAAGTTGGGTATGGTGTGTTCTCTGGACCCCGGAGGAGACCCGTGCCCCGGAGGGTCCGGGATGGCTGTCCAGGTGAAGAGATTGTGGAATGGAACGTTGAAAGAACTCTCCTGCTTCCTGCCAGGTTGGGCGTTGGCGCAGTTAGGGTGATCCAGGTAGGAGGTAAATGTAGTTGGGGGTCGGGTGCAAGATCTGAAGGCTCTGAGTGCAAAACCAGGGACCCCCCTGGGTGCAGACAGAGGCGGCTGTGAGTCAGTGCAGGGCCTGGAAAGATGAGAGAGCAGGAATCGGGTCCTGTTGGTCCGTGACTTGGTGCTCCCAGCAGCTATCCCAGTTGGATGCCCTTGGGTGTCTTTCCAAATCCCCTGGAGCCTTCAAACAGGAGAGGAGAGAGGCACGTGCTGAGCACTGCTGACCCCCTATGACTTCCCCAAATAAGATGGGATGGACTCCACGATGGCAGCCTCAGGGTGCAAGGGCACCCCCGGGGCAGAGGAGCCCAGCTGTGTGTCTGGCACCAGAGAAGCTCAGCAGGTGTTGTCATCTGAGAGCCGGCCTCCAGGCTCCCTCCCCCACAGAGGAGGAGACAGCTGCGGCCACTCCAGAGGACCCCCTTTGCAGAAAGGAGGGTGTGGCGAGGCCCCAAGTCCTCCCCAGCAGGCAGATGCAGCAGCTAGCTCTGTTCTGGGGGTGGGAGGGAGGCAGCAGCTCTGGGCCCCCCAGGGTAGAAGCCTCTGTGTGGCCAGGCCTTACAGTTTCCCTGAGCCGCCTCCTCCCTTACCCTGTAAAGAAGGCAGGGCAGGTGGGAGCGTTCTGGCAGTTGGTACACCCCAGGAGCAGGAGCCTGAAAGGGGGTTCTCACTCTGTTCTGTGTGTCCTGGGAGCTGTGTTGGGGCTGGGAATGGAACAGGTGACTCCTTGTGGCAGTGTGGACTCTCAGGGTGGGCTCGCGCAGCCGTCTGAGCAGCCCGCTGCGGGCAGGTGGCAGCCACAGGGCTGGGCTGTGAGCTGCTTACAGATGCTCAGATGGTGCTTTGGCATTTTTTTGTTAAAAGGCAGAGAGAGGTCTTCCACCCAGTGGCTCACTCCTCAGATGGCTTCAGTCGCCAGGCTGGCCTCCATTCAGGTCTCCCACAGGGGTGGCAGAGGCCTGGGGACTTGGACCATCATTTGTTGCATTCCCAAGGCACGTTAGGTTAGCCAGGAACTGGATTGGAAGTGGAGCAGCTGGGACACAAACCAGCATTCCAGGATGCTGAGCACCGTAACCCCACACACTGGGCCCTGGTTTTCCTTTATTTTCTGTGTGAATTTAGGTAAATCAATGTACCTCTCTGAGTGTGCTTTCTTCTGCTTGTGAGAACTCCGATGGTTTTTATTTGGTTTTTTCTTTGTTTGTTTAAGATTATTGGAATGGTAGAGCCCTGCGCTGTAGTGTTGCTGCTAAAGTCTTCAGCCTTGACATGCCAGAATCTCATATGGGTGCAAGTTCTAAACCTGGCAGACATGCTTCCCATCCAGCTCCCTGCTTGTGGCCTGGGAAAGCAGTAGAGGACAGCCCAAAGCCTTGGGACCCAGCACCCACATGGAAGACCTGGAAGAGGCTCTGGGCTCCTGGGTTCAGATCGGCATAGCTCCAGCTGTTGCAGCCACTTGGGGAGTTATCAACAGATGGAAGATTTTCCTCTCTGTATATCTGACTTTACAATAAAAACAAATCTTAAAAAAACAAAAAAGATTGTTGGAAAGGCAGATTTAGAGAAAGAAAAAACTTACATTCACTGGTTCATGCCCTAAGTGTGCGCTACAGCCAGAGTTGAACCAACCAAAAACAGGAGCTTCCTCCAGGTCTCCCATGTGGCTGCAGGGTCCCAGTGCTTTCCAGGCTTTCCCAGGCTACAAGCAGGGAGCTGGACGGGAAGTGGAGCAGTCAGGACATATAAGGTGTCCATATAAGGATGCTGGTGGAGCAAGGCACAGGATTAGCCAGTGGAGCAATTGCACTGGCCCGGAGGGCTCAGAGGGTTTTGCAAATGAGGGATGCAGTGAATGAGCAGTGCCCACTGCAGGACTCACACATTAGGAAGGAGGTTGCAATGGCAGTCAAGCGTGAAAATCAAGGTTGATACAAATGTGTGTCCCAGCAGCCAGGGAATGATTAGCTTAGAGTGGGGCGGAGACCAGGGAGGTGACTCAGACCCGCAGAGGTTCTTGCAGTACGACCCAAGATGGCAGAGGGCATGGTGGGTCTGGCATGGTGGGTCTGGCAGGAAGACTTCCAGGAGAGAAGGGAGGGTGTGGCATCAGGCTAAGGAATCTGGGGGGCCTGAGGAGTCCTAGCAGGCAAGCAGCTTGTTTCCAGCTTTGCCTTTAGGAAAATCCTCAATTTTTCTAAAGGGGGCTTTGGGAGCCGCGGTTAAGATGCTGTCTTTTTTTCTTTGTTTGTTTTAAGATTTATTTATTCTATTCTTATTGGAAAGACAGACTTACACAGAGAAGGAGAGACAGAAAGAAAGATTTTTTTTTTTTATAAAGATTTATTCAGTTTATTACAAAGTCAGATATACAGAGAGGAGGAGAGATTCACTCCCCAAGTGAGCTGCAACGGGCCGCTGCTGTGCTGATCCGAAGCCGGGAACCAGGAACCTCTTCCGGGTCTCCCACGCAGGTGCAGAGTCCCAATGCATTGGGCCGTCCTCAACTGCTTTCCCAGGCCACAAGCAGGGAGCTGGATGGGAAGTGGAGCTGCTGAGATTAGAACCGGTGCCCATATGAGATCCCGGGGCTTTCAAGGCAAGGACTTTAGCTGCTAGGCCACGCTGCCGGGCCCCAGAAAGGAAGATCTTACATTTGCCAGTTCACTGCCCAAGTGGCCACAATAGCCGGAAGTGCACCAATCAGGAGTGTCCTCCAGGTCTCCCACGCGGATGCAGGGTCCCAAGGCTTTGGGCCGTCCTCGACTGCTTTCCCAGGCCACAAGCAGGGAGCTGGATGGGAAGTGGGACAGCGGGATTAGAACCAGCACCCATATGGGATCCTGGCACATTCAATGCAAGGACTTTAGCCACTAGGCTACCATGTTGGCTTTGAAGAGGTCATTTTAAAAATTTTCATTTTCATGTTTTGAAGTATTTAATTTAGAGAAAGAGAGAAGGGACAAATAGCTCCACTGCTCTGGTTTACTCCTCAGATGGCAAAGTTGAAGCCAGAATCGAGGCTGTCTCGCAGCAGGACCCCTGTCACTTGCACGCCCACCCCTGGCTCCCTGCATTGGGAATCTGGCACCAGGAGTCAGAGCTGGGAAACTTAAGTATTCCAGTGTGAGACCCAGGCGTCCTGTACTGGCATCCTAATTGCTAGACAAAACACTTGTCCCTGGAAGAACAAATCACTCTTTATTTCTCTTTCTCCTCCCTCATGCCTCAGTCTAATCCACCAGCTGCCCAGAACGCTTTCTCCCAAGTAGGTCTGTTTGTCTGCTTTGCCCTGCTGTGTCAGACCCCGTCGCTTGTCTGTCGTAGCCTCCTAACCCGTCTGGCTGCTTTACTTTCCAGTGCACCCCATTTTCTTCTTAGAAAACTGGAGGGCTTTTAGACATGCAAATCCAATGAGGATCTTCTGGCATCCCTCCCGGCCCCCTTCCCGGGCCTTGCATGGTCCAGCCCTGCATGCTGTGTCCAGCTCTTGTCCTGCTGGCCTGGACATGTCGCCCTGCTCACTGAAACACTTGTGTCCTGGTCTCGTTTGCTGGCTTCCTTAATGTCACCTCCCTGCCACCAGCTGCCCCACCTCTTCCACCTCCATCCTCTCAGCGCCCCCCACACCTGTGGAATACATGTAACAACATTTGCCGGTTTAACAACATTTCAGTATATAGTTGTGTGGCAGTGAGTACCTCCACGTTGTGCCAGCCCGGACTGCCCTTTGTTGTAACATCTTGCTTGGTCCCTGGCTGCCACACCGCACCTCCTGTGATTGTTTTGTTTCTTTTTCTTTCCTCCTGGACCGTAAGTTCCAGGAGCCAGGGAGAGGGTTAGTCTTTCTTTTCCTTCCTACACCTTCTGGCCCAAAGCCCAGCAGGGGTGATGTGTGCTCAGTGTGTGAGTGAGGGACACATGAACATAGTATGTCAGTGTCTGTGACAGTCCCACCCTCCTAGGTGGAGGAGGGGTGCCCAGCGGATACGCCAGCTATCAGCCACACTCACAAACGCAGGGATAAGAAGTTACAGCTCTGGAAAATGAGTCTAGTTCTCTGTAGGTCCAGAGAACTTGCATTTTTAGTGTGAAAAGAGAGCTGGGAGAGGAGCCCCACCCTGAGAGCAATAAAAGTTGATGATGCAGTGCAGCACTGCCAGCTCATCAAGGTCAAGGCTGGCCAGGTACCACCTGCACAGGCCTGGCAGGATCCTAGGTCGTGGGGGCATCCTGCCTTGAATGCCCGGATCTCCTGCCCTGGGTAATCGGCAGATGAGTGCCAGGCCCTTGTGTGATACCATGGAGTGGTAAGCCGGGGGCCTGCTGGAAGGAAGGAATGAGGGAAAGCGTGCTAGTGAGGCCTGCAGCTGGGAGTGAGCAGGGATCTTGGGTTGGGGGCCCTGCTGAAGTCTCCGCCCTTTATTTATACAGTAGAAGAGGGGTGGGTTACGTTAGATCACTGGTCCCCAAGTAGTGGGGTCCTAGATGCGATGACACCAGTGATAACATGACACTTGCTAGGTCAGTACTTCCACATGCGAGCCTCCACATCATGGCCAAGTGGAGTCTTCTCATTTTACCGAGGAAGACAGTGGTGGGAAACTCCTAAGACTGCAATGCCAAGCAGCTAGGAAGGGGCCAATTTCAGTAGATGGCTCCCGAGGCCCAGTTCTGCACCACTGCCAGGTGCCCCAGTTGCCACCCTTCCGGCAGGTTTGTAGTCCAGACAGCAGGAGCCCTGGACTCGCACAGCTAACGAGACAGAGGAGCAGCAGAGGGAGCCTTCCAGAATGCCGTCTCGGGGAGCGCAGCACTGGGTAGACCCCAGTCCCTGTGGAGGAGGTGGCAGCAGTGACAGGGGCAGGCACAAGGCCAACCCACCTTGTCACCATTGGGTGGTTTCCTTCCCCCATTTTCTATATGAGTGCAAGTGTGTATATGGTTTTGTACAGAAGATTTATTTATTTTATATATATATATATATTTTTAAAGATTTATTTATTTTATTACAAAGTCAGATATACAGAGAGGAGGAGAGACAGAGAGGAAGATCTTCCATCCGATGATTCACTCCCCAAGTGAGCCGCAACTGCCGGTGCACGCTGATCCGAAGCCGGGAACCAGGAACCTCTTCTGGGTCTCCCACACGGGTGCAGAGTCCCAAAGCTTTGGACCGTCCTCGACTGCTTTCCCAGGCCACAAGCAGGGAGCTGGATGGGAGGTGGAGCAGCCGAGACTAGAACCGGCGCCCATATGGGGTCCCAGGGCGTTCAAGGCGAGGACTTTAGCCGCTAGGCCATGCCGCCGGGCCTATATATATATATATTTTAAAGATTTATTTATTTTACTTTTATTGGAAAGGCAGATATGCAGAGAGGAGGAGAGACAGAGAGAAAGATCTTCTGTCCAATGGTTCACTCCCCAAGTGGCCACAACGGCTGGAGCTGAGCCAATCCCAAGCCAGGAGCCAGGAGCTCTTCCTGGTCTCCCACGCGGTGCAGGATCCCAAAGCTTTGGGCTGTCCTCGACTGCTTTCCCAGGGCCACAGGCAGGGAGCTGGATGGGGAGTGGGGCCGCTGGGATTAGAACTGGCGCCCATATGGAATCCTGGCACATGCAAGGCGAGGACTTTAACCACTACGCTATTGTGCCGAGCCCTAATATATATATTTTAAGGATTTATTTATTTTTATTGCAAAGTCAGATATACAGAGTGAAAGATCTTCCATCTGTTGATTCAGTCTCCAAGTGGCTACAATGGCTAGAGCTGCACCGATCAGGAGTCAGGAGCCTGGGGTGTCTTCCAGGTCTCCCACATGGGTGCAGGGTCCCAAGACTTTGGGCTGTCCTCGACTGCCCTCCCAGGCCACAAGCAGGGAGCCAGATAGGAAGTGGGGCTGTCTAGATTAGAACTGGTACCCATATGGGAGCCTGGTGCGTGCAAGGTGAGGACCCTAGCGCTAGGCTACTGCGCCAATCCCTACTTAATGTATTTAAAAATTTTAATTTAAAAGGTAGAGTAATCCGAAGAAAAAATGAGATCTTTTGTCTTCTGATTCACTTCCTAAAGGCTCATGGAAACCAGGAGCCAAGAACTCTAGCTGGGTCTCTCACACAGGTGGCAGGAACCAAAGTGCTTAGGCCAGCATTGAGTGCCTCCCAGGTACATTAACAAACAGCTGGATCAGAAGTGTAGAGACAGCTGACACTGCTGCAGTTGGTGAAGCTGTCACTTGCAGTGCCAGCATCCCATGACCAGACAGCAGCTTGAGGCCTGGCTGCTCCGCTTCCGTTCCAGCTCTGTGCTCGTGTGCCTTGGGAAGCAGCAGAGCACCGCCCGACTTCCTGGGACCCTGCACCCATGTGTGAGACTCAGATTGATTTTCGGATTCCTGGCTTTGGCCTGGCACAGCCCTGGTGGTTGTGATCATCTGGGGAGTGATCCACTGGATAGAAGAGCTCTTTCTCTGTCACTCTTATTTAATGATTTGTTTCTTTTTTTGGAAAGGCAAATGAGGTTTACAGAGAGAGACAGAAAGACCTTCCATCCGCTGGTTTACTCCCCAAGTGGCGTCAATGGCCGGAGCTGAGTCCATCTGCAGCCAAGAGCCAGGAACTTCTGGGTTTCCCACGTGGGTGCAGGGTCTCAAGGCTCTGGGCCGTCCTTGACTGGGAAGTGGAGCAGCCGGGACATGAACTGGGCCCCATAATCCTCATTTTCATTGTTAGTGTTGGATGTATTTTTTTCTACACATTTTTCTTGGCTGCATGTCTTTTGATGTGTTTATATAGTATTCCCCCCAGAAAAATGGGGTGGTTTGTGATTCTGTTCTTGGATGGCATTTGAAAAGTGGAATCCCCCATGCATTCTTGGAGGGTTTGGTAAAGGCTGCCTAACTTATGCAGGAAGTGTTTGCCGTTTCTGACACAGAGCCCATTTGGGTTTTCAGGACAAGAACATGCCACCCAAGCGCATGGCCAAGAGAAGGTCACCCCCAGAAGATGCCATCCCCAAAAGCAAGAAAGTGAAGGGTGAGTTGGTCTTGGCTGCTCTCCGGGAGTGGGCAGCCTTGTGGAGGCCTGGGAGTCCAGGACTGGACTCTGGCCTTGGTGACTCTAGGCTGAGGGCCTTGTGTGTCAAGGGCCCCGCCAGAGGGAATCCCATCTCCAGAATCTTCTGTTGAAGAGACAGACGCTTGTGTAAGGAGTCAGGTAGTGAGGCAGCAGGGTTAGGACCCTTGGCTCTGAGACATGGGTTCAAGTCCTTTCTCTGCCACTTTAGCCGTGAAACCTCTGGAATCCCTCTTAGCTTCACCAAGCATGACTTTTTTCCCCTCCTGACACAGCTTCTCTGGAGGGAGCACAATGACAGTGACTGAGGGAGGTGGCTGTGCCCCTCCCCCCTCTGGAGACCCTCTGCGGGGCGGGAGGAGAGAGTGCCATCCCTGGTCTGGGAGGGAGGAGTGTGTGCCCCCCACTCAGACAGTGTCTGTCTTTTGCAGACTCCCGTAACCAGGCGGTGAGAGCTGCAGCCTCCCGCCATGTTCCTGGCGCCCACTCCGGCCAAGGTGCTTGCAGGCCAAGCCCTCCTGACCAGAAAACCCGACCAGATGGCTTCCGCCCAGTGTGCCCTGCACCCAGCCACCCTGGCCATGCCCCTCGGAGTTGGGGCTGACTGCCACGGGCCGTCCAGGGCCAGCAGAGGGCCCTGTGCTGCCCACTGGTGGGCACGGTCCACTGTGTAGATGCCTCTGTAGATACTGCCTCCCATCCCTGCCTCCTCATCTACCTGTTTGTAGCCAGACAAGGGCGGCAGGGGTCAGTTTCTTCTGCAAATGTCCAGGAGTTGGAAGTCACAACTCTGGGGATAGAGGAGGGCTCAGATGGAGGCTGGGCATGGTGGTCTGAGCTACGGGCTCCTTGCTTTTGGCTCAGACCCTGGCCCTGGCATATAATGTCAGCACCCTGGAAGGTGGCCACACCTGTCGGAGAGAGGTCCTAATCCCTTGCCTGCAATGCAAGACCTTCAGGGACCATCTGCAGAGGAATTCAGGAGGCGGCCAGGCAGGTGCGAAGCACAGAATAGCCAGGACTGAGACCCGGCACTCCAGCCTGGGGCTGGGCTGGCCCAGGCAGCAGCTCAGCTTGCTTTGTGCAGCCTGGGGTTTGCTTCCTACACATGGGTCCAGTTTTATTTATTACTTTTTTTGTTTGTTTTTTTTGTTGATACATATTTATTTGGAAAGCAGAGTTAGAAAGGGAGAATCTTCTGTCTGCTCATTCACTCCCCAAATGACCATGGAGGCCATGAAGCATTCCTCCAGGTCTCTCACATGGGTTAAGGGGCCCAGAGACTTGGGGCATTCTCTGCTGCTTTCCCAGGTGTCTTACCAGGGAGCTGGATCAGAAGTGGAGCAGTCAGTACTCTAGCCAGTACCCATAGGGGGTGCCAGCATCACAGGCAGAGCTTAACTTGCTGCGTCACAGTACTGCCCCTTGTTCAGTTTTGATTTTTTTTGTTTGATTTTTTTGGTTTTGTTTGTTTGAACATTTATTTATTTATTTAAAGGGGTCACAAAGAGAGAAGGACAGAGAGATCTTCCATCTGCTGGTTTACTCTCCAGATGGCTACAAGGCCCAGGACTGGGCCCGGCTACAACCAGGAACCAGGAGCTTCTTCTGATCCCCCTCAGTGGGGTAGCAGGGCCCTGAGAACGGGAGCCATGTTTCACTGCTTTTCCTAGGCCACAGAGAGCTGGATCAGGAGCAGAGCATCTGGGACTCAAGCCAATGTGCCTGTGGGATGCCGGCACTGCAGGCAGCAGCTTTACGCACATGCCACAGTGCCAACCCTTTTTTAGTTTTTAATCTTCACAAAAACCCTGCAAGGCAGGTACATCCATCAGCTCCCTCCCAGGCTAGGGAATGTAGACTGGGAAAAGTCCTAGGGTTTGGTCCACGGCCAAGTAGGGGCTGGAACCCCGTGAAGTGACCCCACCTGCCGTCATCCTGCACACTCAGGGGCTGTTTTCTTCACCCCTCAGTCTCACACAGGTCCCACAGAACAGAAGCAGGCTTGGTGCTGACACTGGGCCAAGGCGACGTGGGCCAGCTAGGGCTGGGTGAGAGTGTGATGGAAAGAAAGAAGCCAGCTCTGGTACCCATTCCAGAGGAAGTTGTGCAGGCCGAGGCCGGTGGCATGCATACTGTTTGCCTAAGCAAGAGTGGCCAGGTAAGTGTGGGACTGGCACATAGCTGGGCAGTGCCTGGGGCTGACCTATGTGCCTCATACATTTCCCTATGGAAACGGGGTGGGGGGCAGCGAGCCAGACCTTGCGCTAATGGTGACTTCCTGGATGCAGGTCTACTCCTTCGGCTGCAACGATGAGGGCGCCCTGGGAAGGGACACGTCCGCGGAGGGCTCAGAAACAGTGCCTGGGAAGGTGGAGCTGCAAGAGAAGGTGGTGCAAGTGTCCGCAGGAGACAGCCACACAGCAGCCCTCACCGAGGATGGCCGCGTCTTCCTGTGGGGATCCTTCCGGGTAAGGCTGGCTGGCTGGCAGAGTCTGCTCGGGGGCAGGCCAACCAGAAACCTGCCTCTGCCCCGGCCGCATTTCCCATTGGGCCCAGAAAGGGCCACAGGCAGCACGGGGCTCAGCTGAGTCTTTGGCCCAGTGTCCCTGTGGGGCACTTACAGCTGCTTCTGAGAATCTCGAGCTGTAAGGTGGTGCTCTGGGGAGGGGGCCCCGCCTGTCTGGGCTAAGGCTGCTGTCGGAAGCTGCTGTGTTCCTCTCCCCCCAGTTGCCCACTTGGCTCGGTGAGAGGTGTGCAGGTGCGGGCTCACACACATCAGAGCTTCCACACTGGGGAGCTGAGCTTCAAGTCAGATTCAGCATTCAGAGTGCCCTGGTACTTTGGGATTTGATGTACATTGAGTGTCAAAAGCAAATGACTCTGCTAGGGCATTTCCCCATCACGGCTGGTTTTTACTTGTTAGGGAGAATTTCAGAAAACAAAAACGGAATGATGTCTGGAGCCCTTGCCCACCTGCCACTCAGCCTCAGCTGTGACATATTGGTAGCCTGGCCTGTCTGTCCCTGTGAGGGATCTTCCAAAACTACATAGAACATAGTTACCTAGAGGGAGATCTTCTATCTGCTGGTTCACTCCTCAGATGGCTACAACAGCCAGGGCTGAGCCAGGCCCCATGGGGGTCTGGCAGGGACCCAGACATTTAATCAGTCCTCCACTGCTCTTCCCAGGCCATTAGCAGGGAACGGGGTTGGAAGTGGGATAACCAAGATTCAAATCTGCACCCTTAGGGGATGCTGGTGCCAGAAAATGGAGGCTTGGCTGGCTAAGCCATGCCTGGCACCCTTCTGCTCCCGACAGTGATGTCATTGACAGTATTTCAGTCCTGTTCCCACCTGCCACCTCATCCCCATGTGCGTCCATTCACTGCCTTCGCTGGACAGTTCTCTTCTGCCTGCCAGCCTGGGCCTGGCTGGCAAGCACCTGTGTCCCTCCCTCCAGGACAACAATGGTGTGATTGGGCTGCTGGAGCCCATGAAGAAGAGCATGGTGCCCGTGCAGGTGCAGCTGGATGCTCCTGTGGTGAAGGTGGCTTCAGGTGAGTTGGGCCATAGCTCACTCCGGGCAGGAGCTAGAGAACCTTGCTCTGGGTCTGGCAGACAAGCCCCACATCCCCCTTCTTCCTCTCGGCCTCAGGAAATGACCATTTGGTGATGCTGACGACCGATGGCGACCTCTATACCTTGGGCTGCGGGGAGCAAGGCCAGCTGGGTCGTGTGCCTGAGTTATTTGCCAACCGTGGTGGCCGGCAGGGTCTGGGTAAGTGTCTCACCCTTGCGTTGAACGGGGCAGCTTTGCCACCTGGCCTCTATCCTGGGCAGGCCAAAGGCGGCAGGGGCTATGCATTTAGGTGGATGGCAAACTTGCAGTGTTGCCTGGTTCTGCCCCATATTGGATGGGCGGCCCTGGCTGGAGCTTGCTTGTTTCTGAACCTGCCTGCTGCGCAGGTCACATCCCTGGGTTGTGCTCAGGGGAAGGGTGACTGACACGCGGCACATTCCATGTAAACATTAACGTCTGACGAGTGGACAGTCAGGGCCAGGCACCTGTTCACTCTCGGCCTCAATTTGCTGTCTTTGAAATGCAATTGGGATGCATCGTTAGCATCTCTCCAAGGGCTTCCGTAAGGAGCAAGGAGAGGCTGCTAGTCTGTAACAACTCTGGCTTCCTGTGTCTGCAGAGCGACTCCTGGTCCCCAAGTGTGTGCTGCTGAAATCCAGGGGAACCCGGGGCCATGTGAGATTCCAGGATGCCTTCTGTGGTGCCTATTTCACCTTCGCCATCTCCCGAGAGGGCCATGTGTATGGCTTCGGCCTCTCCAACTACCATCAGCTTGGTGAGTGCCGAGGCCAGTGTCAGGCGTGACCCCAGTGTCCGGCTTCCCGGTCCTGTCTGTAAGGCCTGTCACCTGTGTGTGCCCTTTGACCTGGAGAGAAGGGCCACCTTGTGGGAGGGGACCAGGAAGGAGGGCTTCACCACAATGGCTCTCCTGGCCTTTCCCCAGGAACCCAAGGCACAGAGTCCTGCTTCATACCCCAGAACTTGACAGCCTTCAAGAACTCCACCAAGTCCTGGGTGGGCTTCTCAGGGGGTCAGCACCACACGGTCTGCATGGACTCTGAAGGTAGGCCTTCTGTAGCCCTCTCTGAATGGGCGTTGGCAGGGGGTAGTGTTTCCAGGGCTCAGGTCTCGTCATGCCGCTTGGAACCTGGGTCTGTTCCATGGGTTGGATCCCATGTGGGTCCGATCCATGAAGGGAGATTCTGCCCCTGGAATCTGAGTGTCCTCGGTGCGAGTCCAGCGGGCACTTACGTGGTGGCTCCCCTAGGCCTGCACGGACTTCGGGAGAACACAGCATGGACCTCCTCACTGCCCTGGGAGCAGGGCCAGGCTCCCATATCGCTCTGCCCTGCTACTCTTGTTGCCTGGAGTGTTGCTCTCTGCCACTGCCCACATGTCTCTCCTGCCCTAGGAAAAGCATACAGCCTGGGCCGGGCTGAATATGGGCGACTGGGCCTGGGTGAGGGTGCCGAAGAGAAGAGCGTCCCCACCCTCATCTCCAAGCTGCCTGCTGTCACCTCCGTGGCCTGTGGGGCCTCTGTGGGCTATGCTGTGACCAAGGATGGTGAGTGGGGCCACCTGGGCTTGGGCTGAGGAATAGGGCTGGAGACAGCACCGCTTTGCTCCTAATTCTCCCTAATTCTCGGGCATGGCTGAGCACAAAAGGAGTAAAGAAGTCACTGTAATAAGGGTGATCTGTCTTACAGAGGGGGAAAACCAGCACAGGCAGAGGTGTCGCTAAAGCCGAGGCGTGGTGAGGCCAACAGCTAGCCTCCCCACTCTGCTGCCCCAGGCCAGTCTCTTTCTGCATCCAGTGACCCCCTCATGTGCCACCCAGCTTGTGCCAGCTTCCCTGAACCTGCTGCTTGGTATCTTCTTGGGGGAAAAAGTCTTAGTAGCCAAGGGGCCTGGCAGGCCCAGCAGCAGAGATGGGGACAAGTGGCCACAGCGGGAATGAGTCCCATGACACCTACACCACCCCCGGCCTTGAGGACAAGCCAGGGTGCAGGTCCTAGAAGTGAAAGCCCATGCAGAGAGACCTGGGAACAGCTGGCAGTGTGTGTGGGACCAGAGGTGCTATGCTAGGGCTGCCTAGCAGGCTGAGGCCTTGGGCATCGGGAAAGGCCTGTGGTCTCACAGTGTCCACTTGCCGGGCTTCTTCACTGAATCCCCAGAGGCTGGGCCTCACTGAACCCCCCGAGGCTGGGCCTCACTGAACCCCAGAGGCTGGGCCTCACTGAACCCCCAGAGGCTGGGCCTCACTGCCAGTGGCCAGGGCCAGACAGTCCAGACCTCATGCTGTGGGAAGTGGGACCGGAGACCCTGGAGACAGCTGTCCCCCGTTTCCTTCCCCTGCAGGTCGTGTCTTTGCCTGGGGCATGGGCACCAACTACCAGCTGGGCACGGGGCAGGACGAGGACGCCTGGAGCCCCGTGGAGATGACAGGAAAGCAGCTGGAGAACCGTGTAGTGTTGTCTGTGTCCAGCGGTGGCCAGCACACAGTCTTGTTAGTCAAGGACAAGGAACAGAGCTGATGAAGCCTCTGGGGGCTGGCCTGGCCCTCGCCCACCCTCGTGGAACAGAGATGCGGTGACAACTCCAGATCCCAGCAGGCCCTTCCCCAGCCCTGAGCACTGTTATCGCCTGCCATTCTCCCATCAGCAGAACAGAATCCTTTTCCTCTTCTTCCTTCTTTCTGGAATCATCCTGGGACCTGCAGGATGGAGGGGAAGGTTGGAGGGGGGAGTTTGGGGCAGAAGGAACATTTGCTCAACCCAGAGCCATGTGGTTATACTACCCTAGCTCCTGTGGTCTTGGTTGGCCCTGGCTTGCCTACCAGGAAACCAAAACTCCCTCCCCCGGAGCTTAGCGCCATCCTCCAGTCCTGTGCCACTCTTGCTGACCCCATCAGTCACGGGCAGACAAAGGGTTTAGTCATCAGCCCCAGCTGGCCTGGGCCTCAGGGGATCTAACAGAGGGGTAGGGCAGCACAGCTGTGGGCAGCCCCAGGCCATATGCACAGCTCTGAATGGCATGTGAGCAGCTCTGTTAATGGGACAGAAAGGATGACAGTTCACCACCTGACCAAGAAACAAGCTGGCTAGGGGTTCTCCTAGAAGCACAAAGCCCACCCTGGCCCTCAGGCATTGCCTGGGTGTCCCACCCATCCATTGGGCCTCACCTGGAGCCCAGGATCGATACCCCGGATGAGAAGGAGGGCAGAGGGTCAAGGGTTCATGGAGGATATTATAACAAAGAGCAAAAATACTGAGCAGGGATGGGGTGAGGAAGAGGGTTGGAGAGGGGCAGAGGCTGGGCCCCAAGAAAAGAAAGCAGCCTGTACAGTGGCTGAGAAAATAGTTTTGATTTTTTTAAATTATAAAATATTTTGGAGGGGAGAGTGAAATCTTTTAACACTTTGAATAAATTTAGAGTTTTATAAAAATGGCTGCTTGTTTTCTGCATATTCCCTGTTTCTTAAGGGAGCACCTGCCATGTGAGGCGCTGTTGGCATGGGCAGCGTAAATCCAGGCCTGTGACCTGGGGTCAGGCCGGCAGTCCGTGTGTGGATGTGTACACAGATGTCCCATCAGGAAAGCAGAAAAGAATTTTGAGTTTTGTTTTGGTGTTTGTTTCTGAGAATCTGGGTTTTTAAAAAAATGGTCCTGGGCCCGGCAGCATGGACTAGCGGCTGAAGTCCTCACCTTCAACGTGCTGGGATTCCATATGGGCGCCGGTTCTAATCCCGGCAACTCCACTTCCCATCCAGCTCCCTGCTTGTGGCCTGGGAAAGCAGTCAAGAATGGCCCAAAGCCTTGGGACTCTGTACCCGCGTGGGAGACCTGGAGGAAGTTCCTGGATCCTGGCTTCGGATCGGCATAGCACCAGCCATTGTGGTCACTTGGGGAGTGAATCATTGGACAGAAGATCTTTCTCTCTGTCTCTCCTCCTCTCTGCAATAAAAATAAAATAAATCTTTAAAAAATGGTCCTGCATAATACAAGATAAACGGAAGAAAATTTTTTTAAAGATTTATTTATTTTTATCGGAAAGTCAGATAATACAGAGAGGAGGGGAGACAGAGGAACATCTTCGGTCCGATGGTTCACTCCCCAAGCCACTGCAACAGCTGGAGCTCAGCCAATCCGAAAGGAGCCAGCAGCTTCTTCCGGGTCTCCCACGCAGGTGCAGGGTCCCAAAGCTTTGGGCCGTCCTCGACTGCCTTCCTAGGCCACAGGCAGGGAGCTGGATGGGAAGCGGATCCACCGGGATTAGAACCGGCAACCATATGGGATCCCTGTGTGTTCAAGGCGAGGACTTTAACTGCTATGTTATCACGCTGGGCCCATGGGAAGGATCTTTAATGTCCTAACCTGAAGTCGAGATTTTTTAGATGAGTGCACCCCAGAAATGCCCCCTGAGCTGCTTGTGGTGCTTCCAAGAGCTGCTGACGTGCCCGTTACAGTGGCCACCAGCTACATGCAGCTCTACAGTTAAGTCCACTGAGGAAGTTTCTTTAGTTGCGGGCACCTTGCTTTGAGTACTTGGGCATCGCATGTAGTTACACCAGAGGGTCGAACAAGCAAAAACAGAACTTCATAGGGCCGGCATTCAGAGCATTAGTTTAAACTGCCACTAACAGCATCCCTTATCAGAGCGCTGGTTTGAGTCCCAACTGTACCCTCCCATCCAGCTCCCTATTAATGTGCCAGGGAAGGCAGTGAAGTACCGCCCAAGTGCCTGGGTCCTGCCACCCATCAGTGAGCTCTACCCTCCATCCACTGCTTCACTCCCCAAATACAACAACTGGTTGGAACAACCTGGAACTCAATCCACCCCCCACCAAAGTCAGTTACAGTGACAGCCTGCAGGCTGCAAACTACCCTTCTGGAGAATGGATGCCAGGCAAGGGACTGGGTGCTTTCCCTACTTGCTGCAATTTTTCTCCCTTGACAATTCAGAGGTAAGCGCTGTTGTCCAGTGAGCCTGGGGTTAAATAACTGCCAACCAATCAAGTTGTGACTCCACAGCCAGGCTGCCTCGCCACGCCACGCACTGCAGTGTGACAGTCTGGATCTCAAGGTTGCCGGTTTCTGGTTTGGAGGCAAAACATCTGGAGCTCAGGGTGTGAACGATGGGGAGGCAGTACCTGAGGGGACCCTCAGCTCGGAGGAAGCGCCCCCAAAGGGCTGGGGAGCTCCTGGAGGTTCTCTTCAGGTCAGAAAGAGGCGCCGGGGCGGGCGCCGGCACACGGCAAACTAAGTTTCCACGTGCTGAGCCGACATCCCATGTGGACGCCGGTTCAAGTCCTGGCTGCTCCACTTCCCAGTGCGCTTCCCCTCACGAGAACGGGACAGCAGAAGCGTCCCCCGGTGTCCCTCAGCGGCTTCCGCTGGCCTGGCCACTCCGTTCCGACCCCTCCCGCTGGGGCCCGGAAGCCCCGCGGGCAGCCCGGTCACCGGGCAAACCCGGGCCGGAGCCGCGGCCGCGGAGTTCTGGAGCATGCGCAGAAGGGCGTCGGAGGCGGGCGGCGTGGAAGGAGCGAGCGCCGCGATGGCGAGCGGCGCCCGCGCGGGCCTGTGAGGGCCCCGGCCCCGGCGTGGCACCGGCGAGGCCCCGGCGATGGCCGCCAGCCTGTGGATGGGAGACGTGAGTGAGCGCGGCCGCGGCGCAGCGACGGAGGAATCTCGGGGTCGGGAGGGAGATCGCGTCTGAGAGGGAGGGGACTCGGGATCCCCATCGGGTAGAAAGGAACAGCGAGAAGGTTCCTTCTGGCGACGGCGGAGGGGCGGGCCGGGGGGCTTCTCGAAGGGCGAAGGGAGGCGCTGAGGAGGAGAGGCCTCGCGGGGATGGCCGAGCGCTGTGGCGTGGCGGAGTCGGGGTGTGGGGAGCCGAGCGGGGGGAAGAAGCCGGCGCGAGCCGCTCTGCTCTGGTTGGCGCAGCTCGAGCCCTACATGGACGAGAACTTCATCTCCCGAGCCTTCGCCACCATGGGGGAAACCGTGATGAGCGTGAAAATTATCCGGAACCGCCTCACCGGGTATGTTCCCTGCACTTCCCTGTTGCGCCGGGAGCCTCGGCCCTGGCCGCTGCTGCGGTGATGCTGTGCGGGGTGACACTGTCGCGAGCTCCGAGAGTCGAGAGAATGGATGCTTGCAAGCAAGCGTTTATTCAAGCGAGCACACACCAAACAGGACGGGGGAAGCCACCGAGAGCGCCCTTGACTTCGGTCTCGTGGAAGTCTGCTGGGCTTTGGTTCTGGCCTAGTGGGAACCTGCTGGGCTTTTGGCTCCGGTCTCGTGGGAACCTGCTGGCTTCAGATGGAAGCCTGAGAGGTCTGGCTCCGGTCTAGTGGGAGTCTGCTGGCTTCAGTGACTGGGACCAAGGCATGGGTTTTTATACAATTCAGTGGGCCAATGAGCAAGCAGTCGTTACATCGTTTTGATTGGTTATTATATGTTATCTATCAACAACACTTGCTTTCTCTTAGTTCTGAGAAACATGTCTTTAACATATTTATCAAGACACATTTTCTTCTTTTATCGTTTTTGCCATAACTTGTTTTCCATGACGTGCTTACATACATTAGAGCTTCTTAACAGGAGTGATAAGAGAGGGCTTACGTACGTTGGAGTTTCTTGACAGGAGTGACAGGAGAGGTGGCCCCATTTCACCAGTAGTTTAGGAAGATGGAGTCACCTCTTCAAAAGCTCCAACATACACACTATATCCATTATTAAGTCACAGCATAATTTACATAAAGGGTCTTTTATTATAGCTATTTCTGGGTCATCAATCCCAGACGAAAGTGTAGTAATATTAAGGGTGTAATTAAGATTATTGATAATATTATTACTAGCCATATCTCCCATATATTCATTTTTATCTATACCCATATTATTGATGGAGCAGTATAGATGCAGATGGGAGTAAATAAACACTTATAACCAGACTGTTCCTATCAGACACGTGGGGGCTTGGCCAGTGGAGTGGACCCTGTGTGGCTCGCAGACGCGCCTCGGTTCTGTGCGCTTGGGGTCTCGTTCCCCTGGACCGTGGAAGTGGGAGTCGTAGTGCCCAGGTCACGGAGTTAGGATGAGGCTTCACACTCAGGATCTAAAAGTGGGCCAGGCGCCTGGGAACGCTCCACAAGCAGGAGCACGACATGACCATTTGGGTGATAAGCTTTGTAAAACCACCAAGACCTCAGACTTGGAGAAGCTCTATAATTGTCTTAAAAGTTATATGGCAGTGAAGTGACATGCCAGGATTGGAATTCAGCTCCTCGAAGCCCAGAGCCACAATTATTCAGACAGAACCTGCTGTGTGCTGCCTGCCTGGGATGAAGGCCGCACTAAGCCAGACAAGATCTCTGCTCCCTGGAAAGGCCTACATTGTAGAGGGAGAATGAGACAATGCATGAGTAAACAGCCCGAAACTCCGCATGTTTCTAGCTAGAAATGCCCTGCTCCCCCTACTTTTCTTCTTTGTTCTTGAGGTCTTAGTTTTCCTAAGGTCTGGTTCTGAAATATGCAAAGCTGAGAAGTACTCCTGGGAGGCACCAACTCCTCTGTGTAGGTCACTAAGCATCAGGTGGTTTAGAAAGGGAGGTGGACTTTCTCCAGTGTGAGCAAGGATTAGTTTTCTGACTGCTACGTCATGCCTGCCTAAGCCCCAGCGAATGAGCTGCTCACATAAAAATGCCTTCTGTAGCGCCTTCCACTTTGTCGGACGTTAGCATTGTAATCTCACATTGTAATCTTCTATATTTACTGAACTAGAGCTACTTCTCTTTGCAGAACCACATGAGAGTAAATGTGCAAGCATTGTGACGTTGCAGCCACCAAAAACTGGACATTCTCCTGCATAACACACTGCACAGATCATATTAAATAATGATCCCCAATATCATAGGAGGCAATCTACGTTTAAATTTTTATAATTGTCTCCACAGTATATTTGATTGTTTTTATCCTTTTTTTTTTATTTTTATTTCTTTTTTATTAGAAAGTTAGATATACAGAGAGGTAGAAAGAGAGTAAGATCTTCCATTCACTGAGTTACTCCCCAAGTGGCTGCAACAGCCAGAGCTGAGCCAATCTGAAGTCAGGAGCCATGAGCCTCCTCTGGTTCTCCCATGCAAATGCAGGGTCCCAAGGCCCTGGACCATCCTACTGCCTTCCCAGGGCACAAACAGGGAGCTAGAAGGGAAGTGGAGCAGCTGAGACACAATCAGGCGCCTATATGGTATCCTGGTATACGCAAGGCGAGGACTTAAGCCACTCTAGGTTAGCTCGCTGGGCCCTGTTTATCATGTTTTACATTAAACATTTTTTTTTAAAGATTAATTTTTTTTTTTAAGATTTATTTTATTTTTATTGGGAAGTCAGATATACAGAGAGGAGGAGAGACAGAGAAAGATCTTTCGTCCGATGAGTCACCCCCCAAGTGACCACAATGGCCGGTGCTATGCCGATCCGGAGCCAGGAGCCAGGAGCTTCTTCCAGGTCTCCCATGTGGGTGCAGAGTCCCAAGGCTTTGGGCCTCCTCAACTGCTTCCCCAGGCCACAAGCAGGGAGCTGGATGGGAAGTGGAGCTGCCGGGATTAGAACTGGCGCCCATATGGGATCCTGGTGCATTCAAGGCAAGGACTTTAGCCACTAGGCCATGCTGCCGGGCTCAAGATTAATTTATTTTTATTGACAAGTCAGAAATATTCAGAGAGGAGGAGAGACAAAGAGGAAGATCTTCTGTTCGATGATAAACTCCCCAAGCGGCCACAAGGGCCGGTGCTGAGCCAATCCAAAGCCACAAGCCAGCGGCTTCTTCCACGTCTCCCATGCGGGTGCAGGATCCCAAGGCTTTGGGCTGTCCTCAACTGCTTTCCCAGGCCACAAGCAGGGAGCTGGATGGGAAGTGGAGCCACTGGGATTAGAACCAGCACCCATATGGGATCCTGGTGTGTTCAAGGCGAGGACTTTAGCCACTAGGCCACTGCACCGGGCCCTACACATTTTTTGAAATTATTTTATTTGAAAGATGAACAGAGAGAGCTCCTCCATGTGCTGGTTCTCTCTCCCAGTGCTCATAACACTGAGTACTCGGCCAGGTCAAAGCCAGAAGTCTAGAACTCAGTGTAGGTCTTACAGTTGGGCTCGGACGCAAGGGTGGTAGCTGTTCCCTGCTGTCTCCCTGCTGTGCATGATCAGGAAGCTGGAATTAAATGGAAATAGAACATGAGACCTTGGACTCCATGGTGTGTGTGTCCCAGCTAGCAACTTAACTGCTATGCCAAATGCCAGCTTGGTTTTTTTTTTTGTAGATTTATTTTATTTTTATTACAAAGTCAGATATACTGAGAGGAGGAGAGATAGAGAGGAAGTGGAGCTGCCAGGATTAGAACCAGCGGCCATGTGGGATCAAGGCGAGGACCTTAGCCACTAGGCCATGCTGCCGAGCCCATCTTCTTTTTTAATGTATTAGATTCTTCCAGGGATCCTGCTTCAAAAGTTCGCCTCTCACCTCTTGTACCATTGAGGTTTATATTTTTTTGTCCTTTTTTTAAAAAAAGATTTATTTTATTTAGTTAAAGAGCAAAGTGACCCAGGGAGAGGGAAAGAAACACAGATCTTTTCTGTACTGTTTGAGCCCCCAAAATGGCTGCTAGTGACCATTACTGGGCCAGACCAAAACCAGGAGCGTGGAAGTCCTTCCGGGTTGTCCACAGGGGTAGCAGGGGTCCAGGTGCTTGGCCATCATCCACTGCTTTTGCACGTGCATTGGCAGGGAGCTGGAGAGGACCCAGAGCAGCCAGGACGGGAACCAGCACTCCAGAATGGGTTGTCAGCAGGGTCACAGATGGCAGCGTCAGCTGTGCTACCCTAACACTCCCCGGCAGTGATGTTCTAAGGCGGTTAGACTAGCTGTGTTCTGTGATGTATTCTGGATTCTGGTCTTACAGTTTGGACCTGTTTCCTTTTTATGTTTTACTTGCCCTGACTATGATGATTATTGTTGAATGTAAAGGTTGGTGGGGTTGTGCTAAAACTATTTCCAGCAGGAGCACTTCACACAGGTGATGTAATACACCAGTGAGTATTTGCTGAATTCACGAGACACGTTGTGTTCAGTCTGAACTGGAATGTGGCAAGGAACAAAAAACTGGTTTCTCCCCCCTCAGGCCATGGCTTGCTTGGGAGTCTATCACCATTCTCTTCTGTTTGCTTTCTTTGCAGGATCCCAGCGGGCTATTGCTTTGTAGAATTCGCAGATTTGGCTACAGCAGAGAAGTGTTTGCATAAAATTAATGGAAAACCCCTTCCAGGAGCCACACCTGTAAGGACATTTAGATAATGATGATGTTGCCATTCTTAGTGCCATTGACTGCCACCGTTGCCTGAATCCCTACTGGATACTTGCGTCATTTCATTGAAACCCGTCACAGCCCTGGGCAGCAGGCATTGCCTTTCACAGCTCAGGGAAATGAAATAACCTGCCCAGCGCAACACAGGTAGTAAGTGGCAGAGCCAGGATTCAGACTAAAGATCTATTTCCCCCTGCAGGCCCATTGCCTTTGTCCCCTCTGTATCACTGCTTTAAGGAAGTCTTGAACCTTGAGGGTTTCGGCCTGCCAGAACCTAGAGCAGGCTGGCAGCAGCCTGGACAGTATTCAAGAGAGTTCCATTTTGCTCTTCCCCACAGTTCCCTAGCTTACAGCTGCACCAGCTGGCACACCTGGGCTGGCAGTGCCCTTAACGCTCATCTGTGCAACCCCTTCATGTTATACAGGAGAAAAGGCTGAGGCTTAGAGAGGGGGAGATGTTTTGGCCAAGGTAATTTATTTCAGTTTTTATCAAATATTGTTTGGCTTTTGAAACTCATTTCTCTGTTTTAGTTTCTTTGTTTTTAAATTTCCAGGCAAAACGTTTCAAATTGAACTATGCCACATATGGGAAGCAGCCAGATAACAGGTGAGTACAGTTTCCCCAGCGTAACTTCAAATCACACAAGGTGCTGGACAGAGGCCCAGTGTGTCCCTGTGTCAGCCTCCGTCCCGTGAGGAGGACGGGAGCTCAGTGTGCTGTGTGTCCTCCTGGGCGAGAGGGCCCTCCTGGGACCTGGTCGGTTTGTTTTTGAAGAGTTACTAATATGCAAAAGAGAGTTACAGAGAGAAAGGGATCTTCCATCCACTGATTCCCTCATATGGCTGCAAAAGCCGGTTTAGAACTGAGCTAGGCTGAAGCCAGGAGCCTGGAATTCCACTGGGGTTTCCCATCTAGAGCTGGATAGGAAATGGAGCAGTGGGACTGGAACAAGTGCTCACGTGGGATGCCGGCATCACAGGCCTCGGCATTTTTCCGTCTGCTGGTTCACTCTCCAAATGGCCGTGATGGCCAGAGCTGAGCCAGTCCAGTGCAAGGAGTTTCTTCCGTGTCTGTCACGTGAGTGCAGAGTCCCAGGGCTTTGGGCCATCCTAGGTGTTCTCAGCCAAGACGATGTAAGGGAAGCAACCAGGAGCTGGTGAAGTAGACCCCACAGGTGGGGTGCCCCCTCAGAAGGCCTGCGAGGGGTGGAGCTGTGCCAGGCCGAGGTTGGTATTTGTCTCTGACTCCTGTTCTTCCCCCTCAGCCCTGAGTACTCGCTCTTTGTGGGGGACTTGACTCCGGACGTGGATGATGGCATGCTGTATGAATTCTTCGTCAAAGTCTACCCATCTTGTCGAGGAGGCAAAGTGGTGTTAGACCAGGCAGGCGTGTCCAAGTAAGGCCTTACCTGTTGTTGATGTCTACTGGGTTGGTTTCCAAGCACTTCTCTGGGGCTGGGGGACTGGGGGTGTTGGAGGGAGGTGACACACCGCCTAGGGGCATCCCTGCTCCTTCCTGCCCAGGGATCAAGAGTAGACTGACCCAGCTTCCCTGACCCCGTGCCCTCACCTGCAGAGGGCGCTGCAGCCCTGTGTGGGCTCCGGGGCTTGAGGAAGGCCACACAGGAATAGCATGGCCAGTGTGGATTGTTTGCTTGCTGAGCTTTTTAGTTTAATGAGAAGTTTTCAGTCAGGAGCTTTCTACTGTAGAAATGGGAGAAGTGTCCAGATCAGCCTGGTGGTTCCTAGTTCGGGCTCAGAGAGTCCAAGCCGTGTGGGTGTGAATCCAGTCCTACTGTGTCAGGCAGTTACTAACCTGCTCTGAACTGTCACTCCTCGTAACATGAGCCCTTCCCTTTATGGAATGAGTTTGATGAGACAACTCTGGGAAAATGCGTATCACAGAGCCAGGAAATGAATGTTTATTCAGTGTTAGCTTTCTTTAACTTGTGCCCCATTTGTAGTGTGAACTCAAGAAAGCTGAATTTTGTGAGTGCAGACTGTAAATACCCGCACGATGACGTCCGCTGCTGTTACTGTTGGTCGTGCGTTAGTGATAATGATCATTGTGATTTACACTCGGTTGCAGTGAGAAGGAAGGACCCCGATGGGGGAGGTATTGAGGAGTGTGGTGGACCGACTCAGGCTCGGCCAGCGCTTGCATCTCAGCCCTGCACTCTTGGTGCCCCCACCGACAGGGAGCTCAGCCCGTCCTGTCATGTGACAGGCCCCCTGCCCAGGCCCTTTTACTTCCCGCATTCCTGCGCAGCTTCGCACTTCCAGCCATTGTCAGACTCCTCTTTACCCCATTTGTGATCTAAACAGAATACTGGCTTTTTTCTTCTTGCAGGGGTTACGGGTTTGTGAAATTCACAGATGAGCTTGAACAGAAGCGAGCCTTGACGGAGTGCCAGGGCGCAGTGGGCCTGGGGTCTAAGCCCGTACGGCTGAGTGTGGCCATCCCGAAAGCGTGAGTCTGATGAGGCGGCGCTGCTCTGCCTCTCTATGCCTTTTGTCCTGGCTCTTTGCCCAACAGTGCCTCTATTAAAAATGGATTTACAGGATTAGTAACTATTTTTCAGGAGGGAAAGTTGACGTCCAGTTTTAACCTTATTTGTAGAGTGAACTGTCATATAGGCTATTACACACATGTCACTATCCTACCTGCCTTGCTCGCTGGCAACCCTGTCTGCCCACGAGCCCAAGCCAGGTGTCTTGTGTGGTCCTCAGCAGAGGAGACTTTGCAGCCTCTGAAGACATCTTTGCTTGTCCCACCTGAGGATGTGCTACTAACATTTAATGAGCAGACCAGTGAAGGTGCTGCTTGTTTGCACAGGGCCTGGGTTTGCATGTCCACTCTGCTCTGCATTCCAGTTTCCTGTTAATATGCACCCTGGCTCAACCAGTTAGGTGACTGACCCCACACAGGAGTCCTGATTGAGTTCTCACTCCTGGCTTCAGCATGGCCCTGCCCTGCCTGCTGCAGCATTTGGGCAAGGACCAGTGGGTGACAGATCTCAGGTTCTGCCTCTCTGTCAGATAAACAAAATGAAAGCATTTCTTAAAACTCTGATCTTTGGAGCCACACTGCATGAGTCTGAATCTCTTTATTAACCATGTGACTTTGGAAAAATTAGCTTCTCATTGTCTGTGTTTCCTCAGTTATAAATTGGAAATAATGGTGTATTCATTGCTGTAAATTGCTGTAAGAATTCAATAAGTGATTCTACATAAAGCACTAAGAACAGTTCCCTGGCCATGTAGGAAATGTTATGAAAATATTTGCTTTATGTATTTGTGCTTGAAATGTTTATTTTATTCTCCTCTACTTAAAGGCAGAGAGCCAGAGAAATGTTTCATATGTTCACTCCTTTCCCACATGCCCGCAGCAGGCAGGGCTGGGCCAGGCCCGAGCCAGAAGCCAAGGGCTCAGTTGCAAGGACCCAAGCAACTGAGTCATCAGCTCTGCCTCCAGGGTGTATGAGCAGGGAGCTGAAGAGGAAGCAGACAAGCTGGCACTTGAATTGGCACTCTGAAATGGGATGCACTTGCCCCAAATGGTAGCTTAACTATGCCACAACACCTGCCCACTTTGGTTTATTTTTACCTTTCTCTTTTAAGGAGCCGTGTCAAGCCAGTGGAATATAGCCAGATGTACAGTTATAGCTATAACCAGTACTATCAGCAGTACCAGAACTACTACGCCCAGTGGGGCTATGACCAGAACACAGGCAGCTACAGCTACAGCTACCCCCAGTACGGCTACACCCAGAGCACCATGCAGGTAACCTGTGTGCGAGTTCCGCCCTCTTGGGGTCTGTTTCCCCATCTAGGACGATGACTCATGGTCATTGTCCAGGGCGGCTTATGCTTCCAAACCACTGGGGAAAGCTGAGGCAACCAAGTACCCCCTTTAAAAGTTAGCTGCACGGCTGCTCATCCACTTCTCTGTCTCTTGGCAGACTTATGAAGAAGTCGGCGATGATGCGCTTGAAGGTAAGAGGAAGTGTGAGTGTTGGTTTAGCAGGTGTGCAGTCCCTGCTTTCTGGCAGACACCCCGTCCTGTGCAGTCGGACCCTGAGCAGCACCTGGGCAGTGCTACTCTGTGGGTGCTCAGTGGGGAGCCAGGGACATGTATCAGAAAAGAACGTGGCGTATGTCACTCAGGGTCTGAGCACTTGCCATGTCCAGGGGGCCTTGCATTAGGCAGTTACCTGGCATTGGACAGTTTGTAAAATTAGCCTTGATTTACACAACTTTTTCAGCATATATATGTACATATGCTAAAATATATATATATATATATATATATTTTTTTTTAAAGATTTATTTTTATTGGAAAGGCAAAGTGATGGAGGGCAGAAGAATGAGGAAGAGATATCTTCTATCTGCTAACTGATTCCCCAGTGGTCATACAAAATTGGAGCTTTTCCCAGCCACGTCTAGGAGCCAGGTCTCCCACGTGGGTGACGAGAGCTAGTCACTTGAGCCATCTTCTACTGCCTTCCCAGGCGCATTGGCAGGAAGGTGGATCGGAAGCAGGACGTGGCTGCTCCGATGGCAGGTCTGGCAGCACAGGTGGCAGCTTAGCTCATTGTGCTACAATATCAGTCCGAAGTATTGCTTGTTTCTTTTAAAGATTTATTTTATCCTATTGGAGATGTGCAGAGAAGAGGAAGAGGGACAGAGAGGAAGATTTTCCAATACGCTTATTCACTCCCCAGTGACCACAGTGGCCGGGGCTGAGCCGACCCGAACCCAGTAGCCGGGAGCCTCCTCCAGGTCTCCCATGCAGGTGCAGGGTCCCAAGCTTTCTTTTTTTTTTTTTTTTTAAAGATTTATTTATTTTTATTTGAAAGCCAGATATACAGAGGAGGAGAGTCAGAGAGGAAGATCCTCCATCCGATGGTTCACTCCCCAAGCGGCCACAACAGCTGGAGCTGAGCTGATCCGAAACCAGGAGACCAGAGCTCCCTCCAGGTCTCCCATGTGGGTGCAGGGTCCCAAAGCTTTGGGCCGTCCTCAACTGCTTTCCCAGGCCACAAGCAGGGCGCTGGATGGGAAGTAGGGCCACAGGATTAGAGCCAGCACCCATATGGGAACCCAGTGCATGCAAGGCGAGGACTTTAGTTGTTAGGTTACTGTACCAGGCCTAGGGTCCCAAGGCTTTAGGCCATCCTCAACGTTTTTCCAGGACCTGGGCAGAGAGCTGGATAGGAAGCGGGGACGCTGGGATTAGAACCAGTGCATGTATGGGATCCCGGAGCATACAAGGTGAAGACGTTAGCCACTAGGCTATCATGCCGGGCCCAGCATTGCTTGTCTTTAACTACTAATTTATTTGAAAGGCATATCACAGAGAAAGAGTTCCCATCCATGCAACTCCCCAAGCAACCTCAATTGCAAGGGCTGGGCCAGGCCAGGCCAAAACCAGGAACTTGGAATTCCATCCCGATCTCCCATGTTGGTGTCAGAACGTCAAGCACCCTTTCTGACACATTAGTGAGAAGCTGGATCAGAAGTGGAATGTTGGGCCCAGTGCTATAGCCTAGTGGCTAAAGTCCTCACCTTGCGTATGCCAGAGTCCCATAAGGGCGCCGGTTCTAATCCTAGCAGCTCTGCTTCCCATCCAGCTCCCTTTTATGGCCTGGGAAAGCAGTCGAGGACAACTCAAAGCCTTGGGACCCTGCACCCGCGTGGGAGACCCAGAAGAAGTTCCTGGTTCCTGGCTTCAGATCAGTGCAGCACAGGCCCAACATTGTGACTTGGGGAGTGAATCATTGGACGGAAGATCTCTTTGTATATCTGACTTTGCAATAAAAATAAATCTTAAAAAAAAAAAAAGGTGGAGTGTTAAGACTCAAAAATTAGCACTTATTTTGGATTCTGGTTCTTTTTTTTTTTTTTTTAAAGTTTTATTCATTTTATTACAGCAAGATATACAGAGAGGAGGAGAGACAGAGAGGAAGATCTTCCGTCCGATGATTCACTTCCCAAGTGAGCCGCAACGGGCCGATGCTCGCCAATCCGATGCCGGGAACCTGGAACCTCTTCCAGGTCTCCCACGCGGGTGCAGTGTCCCAATGCATTGGGCTGTCCTCGACTGACTTCCCAGGCCACAAGCAGGGAGCTGGATGGGAAGTGGAGCTGCTGGGATTAGAACCGGCGCCCATATGGGATCCCGGGGCATTCAAGGCGAGGACTTTAGCTGCTAGGCCACGCCGCCGGGCCCGGATTCTGGTTCTTACAAGTAGTGGCTTGACCCACGTACCACACCGTTGGCCCCAAATGTTTTTTGGAAATAAAATATAAACATTTGTTTTACAAGACAAATTTTTATTAGCTTTATGCAAGTTACATTTTAAAAGTCCCCAAAGCCTAAAAGTTTAAAATGTAAGTCCATTTTGAGTCCCCTTCAGGCAAAGGAAAAGCTTGCCCAGCTTGTGTCTGTGTAGCTCATGTGATCTGAAACAAGTTACTTCCAAGGCAGAGCTCTCGTGTCCCTTTAAAGGAGGACATATTGTAAGATCCAGGCTGGATGTTGAGATCTAAATCACCAATGTATATATAGATTCTGTAGCGTTTAGATTATTTACGAGTTGCAGACCATCACCACTAATGGCAGTTCATTTCCATCATCTCAAAATCCTGTAACCATTACCAGTCACTTCCCTGGCCCAGTGACACAGCCTAGTGGCTAAAGTCCTCCCCTTGCATGTTCCAGCATGCCATATGGGCACCGATTCTGTGTGTCACTTCCCTTCCAGCTCTCTGCTCGTGGCCTGGGCCAAAACCTTGGGTCCCTGCACCCGCATGAGACCTGGAAGAAGCTCCTGGCTGCTGGCTTCAGATCGGCACAGCTCTGGCTGTTGCGGCCACATGGGAAGTAATAGCACACAGAAGATGTTTCTGTCTCTCCTCTCTATAAATCTGACTTTCCAATAAAAATCAGTATGTATTTTAAAAATAAAAGCAGTCACTTTTTTTTTAAAGATTTATTTTTATTACAAAGTCAGATATACAGCGGAGGAGAGACAGAGAGAAAGATCTTTTGTCTACGGGTTCACTGCCTAAAGCAGCCGTAACAGCCAGAGCTGAGCTGATCTGAAGCCAGGAGCCAGGAGTTTCTTCCAGGCCTCCCACACAGGTGCAGTGTCCCAAGGCTTTGGCCGTCCTCCACTGCTTTCCCAGGCCGCAAGCAGGAAGCTGGATGGGAAGTGGAGCTGCCGGGATTAGAACTGGTGCCCATGTGGAATCTCGGCGCGTTCAAGGCGAGGACTTTAGCCGCTAGGCCACTGTGCCGGGCCCAACAGTCACTTTTCATACACCTTTTTCCTGCCCTAGAAAAACCACTCAAGTACTTTGTCTTTGGATTGCCTAGACATTTTAACTGAATTACGTATAATATGTAATCTGTGTGTGGCCAGGACTGTGATGTAGTGAGTAAAGCTACCATCTACAATGCTTGTATCCCATATTGGTGCTGGTTCAAGTCCTGGGAGCTCCACTTCCGATCCAACTTCCTGCTAGAGTACATGGGGAAGCAACAGGAGATGGCCCAACACTTTTTTTCAATGTTTTTTTTTTCAAAGATTTATTTTTTTTTTTACAAAGTCAGATATGCAGAGAGGAGGATCTTCCATCCGATGATTCACTCCCCAAGTGACTACAATGGCCGTTGCTTAGCCGATCCAAAACCAGGAGACCAGAGCCCCCTCCAGGTCTCCCACGCAGCTGCAGGGTCCCAAGGTTTTGGACCATCCTCGACTGCTTTCCCAGGCCACAAGCAGGGAACTGGATGGGAAGTGGAGCTGCTAGGATTAGAACCGGCACCCATATGGGAACCCAGAGCATTCAAGGCAAGGACTTTAACCACTAGGCCATTGCGCCGTACCTTTTTTTTTTTTTTTAAGAACAAAAGAAGTATGTACTCCTTATGAATGGCTTCTTCAGTTGGTTAGCGTAGAATTTTCAGGGGTCATCTAAGTTGTACAGAGCCTGTGTCCACACTGCCCCCTTTTTTGTGGGCAAATAACATCCTGTTGTGTCGCCATCCATTCATTTTTTTTTTTTTTTTAAAGATTTTATTATTATTGGAAAGCCGGATATACACAGAGGAGGAGAGACAGAGAGGAAGATCTTCCATCCGATGATTCACTCCCCAAGTGAGCCGCAACGGGCCGATGCGCCCCGATCCGAAGCTCGGAACCCGGAACCTCTTCCGGGTCTCCCACGCGGGTGCAGGGTCCCAAATCCTTGGGCCGTCCTCGGCTGCTTTCCCAGGCCACAAGCAGGGAGCTGGATGGGAAGTGGAGCTGCTAGAACTAGTACCTGTGCCCATATGGGGTCCCAGTGTATTCAAGGCGAGGACTTTAGCCACTAGGGCACTGTGCTGGGCCCACCAACAGGCTTAAGGAAATAATTGAAGATGTGATAGCTCCACCTCCTGGTTCACTCCCCACATGCACACGTGTTGTGGCTGGGCCAGGCTCGGGTAACTGTCCTGTCTCCCATGAGTGGCAAGGATCCAAGTGCTTGGCTAGCATCTGGAATAAGGCAGAATTGGAAGCGACAGGGCTGTTATTTGAACCAGCACAGTGCCCACCACTAGATGGGAGACTTCTGTTACTACATACAGAACTTTTCCCCTCTGCATACTTCATCATATTGGATACCACAGTCTTGAAGATGGAGTTTTGGTTTATTTTGACATTTATTTGGGAGATAGAGTCATAAACAAGAAATCTTTATTAGAAAATCAGATACACAGACAGGAAGATAGTCTGTCTGATGATTCACTCTCCAAGTTACTCCAATGCCGGGAGTTGAACTGATCCAATGCCAGGAGCCTGGAGCCTCTTCTGCGTCTCCCACATTGGTGCTGGGTCCCAAGACATTGGGCTGCCCTTGACTGCTTTCCTAGGTTACAAGCAGAGAGCTGAATGTGAAGCTGGGCTGCTGGGATTAGAACCAGCACCCATATGGGATCCCAGGTTTGTGCAAGGTGAGAACTTTATGCGCTAGGCTACCGCACTGGCCCTTGAGAGAGATCTAACTGCCAATATCAGTTACAGGTGCGCCAGCAGTTCCATTCAGGTGGCACGTTTATTGGCAGAGCTGAGCTGGAAGCAGAGCATTTGCAAATTGAGCCAGCACTTTCTGTTCTGGGCAGACTAAGCAGCATATAAGATAATAGCCGATCCTGTTTATTTGGAAGGCATATTTTGCAGAAACAAAGATAGTTTCTATATATTTGTTCCCTCTCCAGATGTCCACAACGGGCTAGACAGAACTTATCCAAAGCCAGGAGCTTCTGGCTCTCCCACGCAGGTGGGCTGGCCTGTCCTCCACTGCTTCTCCCCAAGCTACTGGTGGTACAGGTGGTAGTTTAGCGTGCTGAGCCGCTCTTCCTAACCAAAAGGGAGCTTCAAGGTCTAAGGTTTAATGCAGTGTAGTGGACTAGGTACCAGGGCCCAAGCCTTTGCCTCGCATGCGCCAGGTTCCCAAATGAGCACAGGTTCATGGCCTGGAAAACAGTCAAGGCCCAAGACCTTGGGACCCTGCACCCGCATTTAGCCTTTCTAGCTACTTGGCGGACAGAAGATCCTTACTAAAGCCCATCTGTCCTTTCCTTTCAGACCCCATGCCGCAACTAGACGTGACAGAGGCCAACAGGGAGTTCATGGAGCAGAGCGAGGAGCTGTATGACGCCCTAATGGACTGCCACTGGCAGCCCCTGGACACAGTATCTTCTGAGATCCCTGCTGTGATGTGATGGGCAGGACTAGAATGGACTAAGCCTTTTTTAAAAATTGTGAACTTTTTATCTTTCTGGGAATACAATTCCTAAGATTTCACTGACAGCTTTGTCTGCAACAGCATTAGGTGTAAAGAATTGAATTATTGTTCCTGGACTACCTATGTGGCCTGCAACAAAATCCTTAGCCATGTGTGGGTGCAGGGCTCCAGGGCACCCAGTATGTCAGGTGTACATCCCACAGCCAGCTGGGTGCCAAGCCTGATGTGTTGGCAGACCGAATTTTTACTACACTCACCCCCACAATCAGCATGTGAACCAATTTCACATACCACTGACAGCCGTGGAGTAGGCCCAAGAAGCCTCCCAAGGTATTATAAGCACAAGAATACTAGAATTTCCTGTGAAGAGATGGGCCACTACTCCCTTGTGGCCTTATCAAAGTAACTTGAACACAGTCACATTTCTAAAGCTTTTATTGCATCACACAGGGCATAGCCCCAAAGAGCCCCACCTCTGCTCACTGTTGTCATCTCACTTCTTCCGTTGGAGGTTTGCACCTGGAAAGGAAGTGTAAGGGGTCAGTTCTGCGGGCTGACCCCCCACCCAGGCCTCTCCCAGTGGCGCACGCTGGTCTCAGTCCCATATCCGCACTGCTCATCCACAGATGTCCACTCAGTAGGATTCATCCTGGACCAGCAACATTGGAGGATCCTGGCCCTCAACTCTGCCCTCACCGCAGGAAAGAGGGGAAACGAGCTGAACCCCTCACAGGGCCACGCATGGGACTCCATTCAACCTCAGGCCTGCCCTCTCCCCCTGCGCAGGGCACACATAAAAGTGCCAATCCTTTCCCATGTTGCCCTGCAAGGACAGTGGATACCCCTCCCCTAGTCCTTAGCTTACCCCCCCTGCAGGTCCACCGCCATGACGAGGTTTCTGGTAACACGGACCTAAAGAAAAAAAAGCAGTCATGAGGAAGAAAGCTGTCAATCACCCTAACCCTTCAGCTGAAAACTGACAGGTCACAACACTGCATGATTCATCCCTGTCTGAAACCGGGCTGTGCTGTGCAGCAGGTGCGCCAGCGCCAGGCCAGCTCCAGGTTCACTCTTCCTCCTTGAACGACCACCAAGACCAGTGTTCAGATCCGATGGGAAAGGGAGCTGGAGGGTCCGCTCATTTAGGGTGTGACATTTACCTTGGTCTCAAGCACAGCTCCGGAAGCAGCTGAGCGCAGCACTGGACCGTGAGCCATGAGGGGCGCTGCGGAACAAGAATGCGTGAGGACTCTGAGCTGGCCAAGCAGCCCTCCCCCCAGGTCACAGCTGCCAGGCCAGGAACTATCGGAAAGCTGAGTGGCAGCTGCAGGCACGGGCTGGCCTGCGCTGTCAAAGGCCCTCCAGGTTGCTCTCGCATGCAGTTGGAGATCCCATGGCTACAGCCAGCCACAGCCCTTGGAAACATGCTGTCTTCCCAGAAGCCCCACAGCAAGTGGGCCTAGAAGCCTACCGGCAGAGGGCGCTGCACATCCCCACCGGCATGGCCACTGCAGTCCAAACTTCACACCCAGAACATTCCAGAAATCAGGACGCACACCTGAAATGACAACAATGGTTTCACTTGGTCCCCAAACTCAGAACGCTGCCGAGCCTTGGGTAGACCCTGCTGCCTCGGGATACACGCCCCCGGGACAATCGCAGCACTTCTGGGGCTGTGGCAGTGCCAGGCCCCGTAGGGACTGGGATGTCTTTTCCTGAAATGTTGCAGATCAGTTACAGCAAACAGAACGGCGACCGTCGAGGAAAATGTCACTCTGGGCTCCTTTTTGACCACAGCTGCTACGTGCAAGCAACTGCAGCTTCGATAAGGGCCGCGGGGCACCCCGGGTCACACCCTCACGCACTTCTCCCCAAGTATCTGACCCTGCCACCACCACAGTGCTATGGGCCCTTGGACGTGTCCTCTGTGTGCGGCAGTTTGAAATAAAGGTCCAGGGACAGGCTGTGCACTTGTGGCTTGACCGGTCCACCGCGACCCACAGGGCAAGCTGCCTGGTCCCCAGGTGCAGCTAACTACCGAGAGCAGCAGGTCGCACTTGGGCCTCGGCACCCACATGGGAGACGCTCCTGGGCAGCCCAACCGCTGCCACTGAGGCCATCTGGGGGGTGAGCCACCGGATCGGAAGCTCTCCCTAACTGAGCCTAAAAACAAGCGTCATTTTCTTAAAGGATTAAATTTAGTGACCAAAACGGCCAATGCTGCGCCGATCCAAAGCCAGAAGCTCTCCTCCAGGCCTCCCACGCGGGTGCAGGGTCCCAAGGCTTTGGGCCGTCCTCGACTGCTTTCCCAGGCCACAAGCAGGGAGCTCGATGGGAAGCCGGGATTAGAACTGCCGTCCACACGATACCGGCGCGTTCAAGGGGAGGACTTTAGGAACTAGGCTACAGCGCGGGGCAACACATTTCTGATTATTAAAACAAAACACAAAAACTGATGCTTAATGAAAACAGTGCCAGAGCGAGGACCACAGCTGACACGGGATGGCTTAAAAGCTCGTCTCCCGCACCCCCAGGGACCTCGCTCCGGGTCCGGCGGTCACCACCGCCGTCTCCCCAGCCGCCCACGGAACTCACCGGGACGACCGCATCCCGCGCCGGCCACGGCGGCCCATCGGCCCGGCCCGTCTCACCGGGCACACGGCTGACGCGGCCTCCGGGAGTCCGGCCCTGCTTGGGCGCACGGCGCTGGGCATCCCGCAAGCTCGGAGAGTGCGGCCCGGAAGCCGAGCGCTCAGGGAGCGGGGGCAGAGCTACAGACAACCTCCACAGCAGCAGCAGCGAAGCCGCGAAAAGGAGCGTCCGCACCCGGGCAGGGGCTTATATAGTGACGCCGCACCGCCGCGCCTTACGGCCGCCGCGCCTCTCGCAAAGCCGCTGGGAGCTGTAGTCCATTCGTGCTTTGCGAGTCAGCGCCCTTGGAGGATACTCCTTCCCCAGGTCACCCTTGCTGTCGGGGTTTGGGCTCCGAGTGGGCTGTTTAAATCCTTTGAGTCGGGAAAGCCTTTGTCAGTGCGTGATGCAGCAGCGGACAAGAGGACACCAGATGCAGCAGAGGGGCGGCCCCGGGAGCGCTTTGCCTGGGAGATGCCCTGTTGTGCGTACCGTCCATTAACATAAATCACCTCCCTGGATGCTGGCCAAATTCCCTCCGTGGTCTCATTCAGGTTTGCTAATAACCCTGTGTGAGAGTGTCGCTAGGCCAACCCATTTTACGGATTAGAAAACTGAGGATGAATCGCTGAGCCGAGGGCTAGGTGCAGACTAGATCCACCCTTATGGACAGTCTCTGTTCCATGCCTTGTTTGTCCACAACTCCAAGAGTAAAGTGTCCCAGCTGCTCCACTTCAGGCGCACGTACGTGGGCCTTGGCCACCCACCAGTGGGGGAAGACCAAGGTGAAGCTCCCAGGTTACAATTGGCTCAGCCCTGCTCAGGCCGCTTGGGGAATGAATCAGGATCAACAAGATGTCTCTGTGTCTCTCCCTCTTTAACTTTCAAATAAATAAGAATATATTGGGATTTATTTTTGGGGGCCCAGCGGCGTGGCCTAGCGACCAAAGTCCTCACCTTGAACGCAAGGATCCCATGTGGACGCTGGTTCTAATCCCGGCAGCTCCACTTCCCATCCAGCTCCCTGCTTGTGGCCTGGGAAAGCAGTCGAGGACGGCCCAAAGCTTTGGGACCCTGCACCCGCGTGGGAGACCCAGAAGAGGTTCCTGGTTCCCGGCTTCGAATTGGCACAGTAACGGCCCGTTGCGCTCACTTGGGGAGTGAATCATCGGACGGAAGATCTTCCTCTCTATCTCTCCCCCTCTCTGTATATCTGACTTTGTAATAAAAATAAATAAATCTTTAAAAAAAGATTTATTTTTTATTTCAAAGTTGAGACACACAGAGAGAGGTCTTATGTCTGCTGATTCTCAACAGTGTTCACAACAGCTAAAGCTGAGCAGATCCAAAGCCTGGAGCCAGGAGCTTCTTCCGGGTCTCCCATGTGGGTGTAGGGTCCCAAGGCTAACCTGGAGGAAGCTTCTGGCTCCTGGCTTTGGATCAGTTGTTTCAAGAGTAAACCATCAAATGGAATATCTTTCTTTTTTGTCTCTCCTTCTCTCTATAAATCTACCTTCCCAATAAACATAAATCTTCAAAAGAAACAAAAAGAAGAGGATCTCTGTCTCTCTACCTCTGTCTCTGAGACTCTGCCATTCAAATAAATAAATCTTTTAAAAAGATTTAATCTTTAATCTTTTAAAAATCTTTTTAAAAGATTTATTTATTTTTATTACAAAGTCAGATATACAGAGAGGAGGAGAGACAGAGAGGAAGATCTTCCATCTGATGATTCACTCCCCAAGTGGCTGCAATAGCTGGTGCTGCACTGATCTGAAACCAGGAGCCAGGAACTTCCTCCAGGTCTCCCACATGGGTGCAGGGTCTCAAGGCTTTAGGCCCATCCTCTACTGCTTTTCCAGGCCACAAGCAGGGAGCTGGATGGAAAGTGGAGCTGCCGGGATTATAACTAGTGCCCGTATGGGATCCCGGTACATTCAAGCTGAGATCTTTAGCTGCTAGGCCACCGTGCTGGGCCCAAATAAAAAAAATCTTTCACTCACAAATTGGTGACAGGCATTGTGTGGTGGTCCGGGTTAAGCCACCATTCGCGGTTCCTGGATCCCATTTCAGACCGTCCCTCTCCTTCCTAGATGGTTCCCTGCACACCCTGGGAGACCGCAGGGCTCAAGAGCTTGGACCCCCTGCCATCATGGAGTTCTGGGCTTCTGACTCCTGCACGGCCAGGCTGCTGCTGTGCAGGCATCTGAGCAGTGAGCCAACAGATGAAAGATGGCTCTTCTCCCTCTCCCGGTCACTTTGCCTTCCAAGTAAAGAAAATCAAGCATTAGGGGCTGGACTCAGAACCCATGGTCTGCCATGGAGCGCAAGTGCCAGAGCTAAGCCTCCTCAGAGGCTCAGACGGAGCAGTGGAGAGCATAACCAGGTGCACATGGAGGATATGGCAGTCTGTTGGATACCTGGCATCACAACAGAGAACAAATCAACTACCCCAGCCAAGAGTTGGCAGTGGATAACTGAGCAAATGGAGACTCTTAGATGGACTATGGCAATCAATGGATTCTTCAACGACTTCATCATGCCTGGAGTAGTGAGATTGGCAGCGATTCATAACTGTTGAACTATCAAAACCACTTAAGCAAAACCCTTGGAGCATGCCCACATCAGGGACCTGGGATGGGTGGGAGGCTGGGAGGGGCTTCTCCCTTTATCTCCCCTTTTGCCCCAGATACAGAAAAAAAAATGTGAAAATAATAGTGTTACCCACTTTCCTGTAGCCCTTGAACCTTTATGCCATAATTAACTATGTAAGGATTGTCAAAAATAAAGAAAAACTGGGGGGAAAAAAAAAACTTTGGCTTTTGACCATCCAAAAAAAAAGGGAAAAAAATCAAGCATTAAAAAATCTCTAATAACATCCCAGCGTAGTTAGAGTAGAAGCTGATGCTTCCATACCAGGCTTCGGGAACCACTTGTGCCTGCGCTCCCTCCCCTGTCCCTGTCTCCATCTGCCTCCTCCGGCAGGCTGACCTCCGCCCATCCTCTTCCCCTTGCTGTCCTACTTGCCTGGAGCTGTCCTTGCCCAGGAATCTGTAACAATTACACCACGCCCCCTGCTCCGTCCCTCCCTCGGCTTCCATGCACACTGTCATCTGTGGACCATTGTTTGTAAAGCCCAGATCTGCTGCTTTCCCAGGCCACAAGTAGGGACTGGATGGGAATGGGACTCGAACCTGCACTCATCAGGGATCCTGGTGCCGCTGAGCCATCACGCATGGCCCAAACTGCTTATCTATCCTTCTGCCAGGATCTCTGCTCCTAGCTGGGCTCTCCCTCTTCCTCTTCCTTCTGGTCTGAGTCCTGTCCCGAGGGAGGCCTGCTGCCCATCACCCTGCAGCCTGCCCCCTGGGCTCTCCCTTCTGGAAGTCCTACCCTTCATTTTCAGGCTGTCTTCTCTTTCCCACCAGGTCAGCATAGCAGGGCCTTCCTACTTTGTCCCCTGCTATGGCCTCAGGAACTAAAACTGAGTGGACACTCATCATCAGAAATGTTGCCAGGGCAGCCAGTTGGTACTATGGCCAGGGCATGGCTCCAAATACACACACGCCAGCCGGCCAGTGGAGAGAACCTGGGTTGGAATTCCAGCATCCTGCCCATGTATGCCCCAGGGAGCTGAACACAGCAGCATCCAGTAGTTGGTGTCATCTTCACATGTAGGAGACCACCAGCCCCAACTGTTGAGAGCATCTGGGGAGTGAGCCAGTGGAGGGCAGGACTCCTCGTATCTGTCTTTCAAGTAAAATAGGAGGAAAATTAAAAGCTTTAAAATGTCATTGGGACCGGAGCCATAGCCTAGTGGCCAAAGTCCTGCATGAACTGGGATGTCATATGGGCATGGTTTGTATTCTGGCTGCTCTACTTCCCTTCTAGCTCCCTGCTTGTGGTCTGGGAAAGCAGCAGAGGATGGCCCAAAGCCTTGGGACCCTGCACTCATATGTGACAGCAGGAAGTAGCTCCTGGCTTCTGGTTCCTGGCTTCGGATCAGTTCTGCTCTGGCTGTTGTGGCCATCTGGGGAGTGAACCAGCAGACGGAAGGTCTTTCTGTCCCTCCTCTCCTTAAATCTGATTTACCTTTCCAATGAAAATAAAGAAGCTTTTTTTTAAATTGGTGACAGAACGCAGATAGACTCTGAAGTAATTAACTCCTCTCCCTGTCCCCCCTTTCCCCCGTCTGCAACCTGAGGCTCTCACACGCACTGGGCACACATTTGAAATGTTCAGAGACAAGGGGCAGGGCTGGCAGTGTGGCTCAACAACTGCAACCCCCGCTGCACCCCAGCACCACTGTGCGCTCCAGCTGCTCTGCTCCCAGCTGGGCTTCCCACGTGCCTGAGACGGCAGGGCAGGGCAGCCCATGTACAAGGGCTGCTGTCACCTGTCTGGGAGACCCACCTGGCGCCTGGCTTTGGCCTGACCCAGCCTGGCCTGTTGCAAGCGATCTCTCTTTCCTCTTTTCTCTGTTGTTCTACCTTTCAAATAAACAAATCTGTAAACTAACAAAAAGATAAGGGCCAGGGACAAGGATGTGCCCTACCAGCCAGGCGTCCCTGGAGAACTGGCACAGCTCAATTAATGCGCCCAAGGCCTCAAGGGAAAAAGGCTGATGATCTCACGCTCAGGGGGTGCAGCCACAGGCTCCAGGCCACCAAGTGACTTCAGTGGTTGTCCTGTTTTTGCTGTGCCAATTGCCCATGTCCTGCCCATGCCCAGTGTCACCTCCAACCCTCCCAAGAGCCTGTTGACCAGACACCAGCTCCCCTGCAAAGCCTTCCCTGATTGCCCTACAGGACATTCTCTTGCCCAGCAGTTCCCCTTGAAATTTAGATTACTCAGGAGCAGCCTGTGACAGGGAGGTTAGAGTTCAGGGATTTAGGCGGGGGCATTTTGTCTTTAAATATTTTATTTCCAGGGCCCGGCGGCATGGCCTAGCGGCTAAAGTCCTCGCCTTGAAAGCCCCGGGATCCCATATGGGCGCCGGTTCTAATCCCGGCAGCTCCACTTCCCATCCAGCTCCCTGTTTGTGGCCTGGGAAAGCAGTCTAGGACGGCCCAGAGCACTGGGACCCTGCACCCGCGTGGGAGACCTGGAGGAAGAGGTTCCTGGTTCCCGGCATCGGATCGGCGCGCACCGGCCGTTGCGGCTCACTTGGGGAGTGAATCATCAGACGGAAGATCTTTCTCTCTGTCTCTCCTCCTCTCTGTATATCTGACTTTGTAATAAATAAATCTTTAAAAAATATATATTTTATTTCCAGCTACTTGAAAGGTAGATAGAGAGAAAGGAGGGCAAAGAGGCCTTCCACCTGCTGGTCACTCCCCAAATGCCTACAAGAGCCCTAGCTGGGTGAGTCTGAGGCCAGGAGCCAGGAACTCCACCCAGGTCTCCTCCCAACCCCCGGGGGGGGGGCACTTGAGTCTCCCTTGGCTTCTTCAGGGTGTGTTAGCAAGGAGCTGAGCTGAATGTGGGGTGCAGGCATCCTGGGCAGCAGCTCAACCCGCTGGTGCCACAGCACCTGCCCTGCGCTGGGGCATTCTTGTGATCAAAACTTGATTGAGACAAGACTATCAGAGGCGTGTACAGATCACACACAAACTCCCCGGAAGACAGGGAACTGCTCAGATCTCCCGCCTCGATGACAGCTCTCTGCTTCATGAGTCTCAGTGGGACTGGGAGCTGGCTTTGAGAGGGAACGGAGCCGGATCAGGAGCTGCCGCTGCCTGTTCCAGTGTATCTCCAACCCAGCCAGATGCGGCTAGCAACTCAGCTGACTGAAGAGGCACCAATTAGGATAGCTCAAAGAATAGGCATTATATAGCACCTGCCTAAAGGAGTGTGTGATCTGACGATGGACTCTGTGGCGACCCCATGTGGTTTCTGCCGAGCGTGCACATCTACCACCTGACTGTCCAGATGACTGCTTGATGAGATCCTCCCGTGCCCCTCCTGCAAGGAGCCTGAGGCTGCCGCCTTGCTTGCATCCTATGAGACTAACTGAGCCAGGGTTTCCCGTCTGACGTCTGACTTCAAGTGAACCATCAGTTTGGTGGTTTTGATCTTTCGTCGCTGAGCCCAAAGAGCCAGGGATTGGAAATTAAGATCATGCACAAAAGCTTCCTAAAAATTCCTGGATGGCTATACATGTTGGGGCAAAGTATGTGATACTTCAGAAACTAGGGGGGAGGGCCCGGCGGCGTGGCCTAGCAGCTAAAGTCCTCGCCTTGAAAGCCCCGGGATCTCATATGGGCACCGGTTCTAGTCCTGGCAGCTCTACTTCCCATCCAGCTCCCTGCTTGTGGCCTGGGAAAGCAGTCAAGGACGGCCCAATGCATTGGGACCCTGTACCTGCGTGGGAGGCCTGGTAGAAACTCCTGGCTCCTGGCTTCAGATCAGTTCAGCTCTGGCTGTTACGGCTGCTTTAGGCAGTGAACCCGTAGACAAAAGATCTTTCTCTCTGTCTCTCCTCTCTGTATATCTGACTTTGTAATAAAAATAAATAAATCTTTTTAAAAATAGGAAAAAATAGTGGTTATTTTTCCAAATGAATTAACGTTCCTCCTCGACCCCACTCAGATTCTTTTCTGAAATTGCTGGTATTTGGGTCAAGGTTTTATTAAAAGCTACATCTTATAACATTGGCACAAAAAAAAGTAGTTTTAAGCTTGTTTGCACAGTTCTTTTTCCATTGGAAATGGAATTTATTGTCTTAGGTCCTTTCAGGAGACTGACATGCTACCCACTATGCTAACAAGGCACTGCTTAAGTCCCTTCAAATAGTGTGTTATTATCGTTGGGGCTGGCTCTGTACTTGAAAATCAGTTTATTTGTAATCTATTATAAGTGCTATACTCTGTTTGCAGATAGGAAATGCAGAAATCAAAGTGAACTTCTAGCTTGTAAACAAACTAGGATGCACTGTCCCTTTTCTATTAAACTGAGTTAATGCTGTCAAGAAACCTATTCTAGTAAAATTGGGAAATAGATACAGATACACATATAGATAAAATTGGGATATATATATATATATAAAGACTTGATTGAGGGGGCCTGGTGCGATGGCTAAATACTCCTCTTGCATGCGCTGGGATCCCATATGGCTACCAGTTCATGTCCTGGCTGCTCAACTCCCCATCCAGCTCCCTGCCTGTGGCCTGGGAAAGCAGTTCAGGAGGCCCAAAGCCTTAGGGCCCTGCACCCACATGGGAGACCCGGAAGAAGCTCCTGATTCCCAGAGAGGGATGGATCTGGGTTGGATCTTTAAAGGAATGAAGATGCTGAGGTGCAGGTCGAATGTGGGGTGTCCCCAGGGGCAGACAAGGCACAGGTGACATGGGATTCCCCCAGGCAGAAGAGGCACATGTTAGATGTGGGTTTTCCTGGTCCCAGAGAGCACTGATGGTCCCAGATAGCACTGTGAGCTGCTGCAGATCCTAATGGCTCTCCCAGCTGCTTGAGAGGGGCCTGGGGCAGGGGCAGGCGCAGGAGCCTCAGGCCCTGGACCTGGCTGGGGTGGGAACCTTGGCCAGTAGCCCCAGGTCGCAGGCCACCCTTAGGTCCCTGCCCAGATCCTTTGTGGCAGCTAGGGAGGCCTGAGCAGGCCAGCCTCCCATTGTAATTCTCCAGCCACCCTTTCAGTTGGAGGTGAGGGGAGCGGGGGTGTGTTGAGGTCCTGGCACGCTGGTGGAAGCAGTGGCATTATAGCTCAGGAAGCCAGCAGCGGGGACGACAGCTCTCACCAATGACCTCTCAGCATGACAGGCTCTGGGAGCCAGCATGTCCCCTCCACCAGCTTGCATGGGACCACAATCTCCCAGGGAAGGGGATCTTTCACATGATCCTTAATGACGGACTAGGAAACTGACACTTGACAAACAGGAAGTGGAGCAGCTGGTCTCAGGCCTTTCTCCCAACTCCAAGAAGCGTGACCGCGTCGGGATGCTGTTTATAGGAACGCCAAAGGTCCCATCCCACTGGGCTGGTGTTGGCGCTGCTGCCAGCGCTGCTTTAACCCTTGCTCTCTTAGAGTCAACACTGGCATGAGCCTGGGGGGTGCTTCCTACTGGGGGACCTGGGACCTGGGGCCTTGTGGATGAGCCGGACGCCCCCCCAGTCCTTTTCCAGCTTGATGTCCCCTTGCTGCAGGGCCTGTTGGATGGCATTGACCAGGGTGTCAAAGGCCAGCTCCACATTGTGGTTGCTCTTGGCCGAGGTCTCCACGAAGCCCATGCCCAGGGAGGCGGCCAGCTCCTCTGCCTCCTGGGCGGAGATGCAGCGGGCACTCTGCAGGTCGCTCTTGTGGCCGATCAGCAGGAAGATGGCCTTGTCGGGGCCCTGAGTAGCCAGGACATCCTGGTGCCAGTCCCGGATGTGTTCAAAAGACTTCCTGTTTGTCACATCAAAGACCAGGAGGACACCCACCATGTTCCGGTAGAAGGACCTGGTGATGCACCTGCAGGGGCAGAGGGTCAGGTCTTCAAGCTTTGCAGCCCTTCATGTCTCCCGCCTCCTGTAGCCCATTCACACTGCCCTGCACTTGTCTGTCGGGGGCGTTTGAATCCCTCTGCAGACACGGGTGCACCCTGGGTGGTCTGAACCCCAGATTCTCAGCCCTCCTGAGGTCTCCAATCCTGGGGAGGCCCTGAGAGCCCACACCCTAGCTCTGTCTCTCCTCTCTGCCTGGAAAACTCCTACTTGTCCTTCAAGGCCAACACAGGCCATTCCTCCCACTCAGGCTTGAGAGCTGCTCAGCACCCAAGTCTTTGCCTGTTGTAGGGCAACCCGTGCCAGCTGGGCACAGCCTCCAGGGCTCTGGGGCTTGGCCCACCCCGCAACAGGGTCACATTTGCAAAAAGATCTGTGATTGATTGGGGCGGGCATTCTGGAGTAATGGTTTAAGCAGCCACCTGCAGTGCCTGCATTCCACATGGGCACTAATTTCAATCCTGGCAGCTCCGCTTCCCATCCAGCTCCCTGCTTGTGGCCTGGGAAGGCAGTGGAGGATGGCCCAGAGCCTTGGGACCCTACACCCACGTGGGAGACCCAGAGAAAGTTCCTGGCTCCTGGCTTCAAGCAACTTAGCTCTGGTCATTGCGGCTGTGTAGGAGTGAACTAAAAGAAGTTTTCTCTTTGTCTCCTTCTTTCTGTAAATCTTTCTAATAAAACTTTTTTTTTTTTAGAACAGAAGCTAATTTTGGAACAAAACCACTTGCAATGTGTGCATAGTTTTTCATAATCCACACTTTGCATGAACTTTTTGACAAAGACTCCTTGCACGGGAGGACTTGGAATTTTTTGGTACCAAGATAAGCTTATCTTTCAGTCCCATTTTCATGATTCACTTAAAATACCTTCCTATTTGTAGAAAGAAGGCTTCCTTGGCCCAGGCCAGGGAACCCGGACCTCTGGGGTCCCCGTGGCCAGCTAGAGGGGGGCTGTGCCTACGGCCCCTCCCCCGACTGGCAGTGCCACCCGCGCTCCCCGCCCGCCTGCCCGCACCTGAAGCGCTCGTGGCCCGCAGTGTCCCAGAGCTGCAGCTTCACGCGCGGCCCGGCCAGCAGCTGCAGCGCGCGGCGGTAGAAGTCGACGCCCACCGTGGGCTCGGGCTCGGCCTCGGGCTCGGGGGCGCCTGGCGCGCCCGCCACGTAGCGCCGCAGAAGCGACGTCTTGCCCACGGTCGCGTCCCCCAGCAGTGCGATCCGAAACTGGTAACGGCAGTCCTCGGCCTCCATGGCCGCGCCCGTCCCGCCGCCGGCCGCTGTCTGCCCGCCGGCTGCTTGCCCGGCCCCGCCCCTGGCCCCCAGCTGGCCTGCGCCGCCCTGCTCCCACACCAAGCCCAGGGTCACCGACCGGCTGGGCGGTGTAGCGTCTACCACACCTTTAGCACTGGGGTGGGGATGAGGGAAGAGGGCCCTGAGGGTATTGGGGGACCAACACGGTGCGGGGTGGTGGGGCGGGGAGAGACCTAAGCAAGTTCCTGCCTCAGCTTTCTCCTCCATGAAGTGGGAGTAATAATGAGCTTGATAAGGAGTTGAAACCCAGAAGTATAAGGAAGAGCACTAAGCAGCCAGCACCGGCTTAAGCCACTGATTTGACTAGAGCGCTGCATTCATTCATTTCATTCATTCATGGGAGGAGATTTGGTCTCCAGGGGCCCCTGCTGGTGTCAGAGCATTGGCGGTACCCTCCTCTTCCTCCCCATTCTGCCTATGGCCTGGAACCCCTTTCCTGGAGCTCCCTGCAGCCCTTGCCTCGGGCCCCAGCTCAATGTCCAGGTTCGCAGTGCACAGGTGCCCCAGGAGCCTCCAGTCAGTCCTTCTTGGGGCCGTGGCATGCAGCAGGGACTTTGCTCACAGCTTGACCCACGAGGCAGCACAGAGAGCTGCCAATCTGAGAGAGGGACAGGACACTCTCTTCCTTAGGTTTTGTGGGCCTCGGTCTGCCCATTCTAGAGCTGAGTAGACAAAGGCTCAGAGTGTCTTGCCCGAAGTCCCCTTTCATCTCTCCCTTGGTACTACAAGAGGCCCTCCAGCAGGGCAGGTTTCCTGAGCACTGGAACATTAGGACTGGGTTCTGCGGGGGTTGGGGGCTCAAGAGAGACAGGCCCACCTGCAGCCAAGACCCTCTGCGCCCTTTCTGGGCAGCCCTCGTGGGAATGACCCTGCCTCAGGCTGTCCCCCAGCAGCGTGTGGGTTTGCTGCATTACCCACCTTGTTGCTCCACAGCAATGGTCCCTCCCCCTGCAAGCAGGTGGCGATGGCTCCAGCATGGGTGACTTGGGTTCCTGCCACCCATGAGAGAGCTGGACGGAGCTCCTGGCTCCAGGCTTGGTCCAGCTCTGGCTGCTGTGGCCTTAGGGGAATGACCCAGTGCATGGAAACCTCAGCCTGCTGATTCTGCCATCACGCTCCCTGCCTTGCTCTGGCCAACGCGAGAAATTCTCTTCCATCTGTGTCCCATGGATGTGCGTGGTCCCTTCTCTCACCTCCAGGGCAGGGCCAGCTAGGCTGAGACCTCTGCTGTGTGTACGGCACCTGGATGCCAGTGCTGTCAGCCACCTGCCCAGTGGAGCTGGGCTCAGGTGGCAAGTCAGGGAAGACCTCTTGGAGGAGGTGATCTAAGGGACAGTGGGAACTGGGGGTTTGGGGGAGTGTCAGAGAAAGCGCTGTGCAGGGAGGCCTGACAGCTGGCGCTGCCCTAGAGGCCTCTGGTCAGCCCACGAGGGCAGTGCACTGTCAGCACTTCCCCCCTCTTCCTTCTCCCTGCTGAGGCCGGGGGTCATGCGTCTGCCCCCGCACCTGGCATGGCAGCCAGATGTCAGCTGACCTAGGCCTCAGGGTGACCTGAGGACAAGTTTTTTTTTCTCTTTTGCAAGCCAGGCTTCCTCTTGTGCTAAGGAGGGAAAGCAGGATATTTGGCCCCCACAGTCACCATTATGGTCACGGCAGCTGCCCAGGAGCCGAGCGGTGGCTGTTTAGATTCTGCACACTCGCATCAGCGCTCGGCTATAGTACCAAGTGCTGCCGACTGGCTGTGCGGATGTGGCCATATGCTATTCACACGTGGGCTTGGTAATCACCGGCCGCCTGGACACACCAGGACTTAGAGTGGTGTGGGGAAGGTACAATGCAGCTACATGCTAATGAGGAAGACTAACCCCAACCCAAATAGCGCTAATGCCTGGAGCCTCATATGCCCACATGGATGCCAGGGCCCAAGTAGTTGGACCATCTTCCACTGTTTTCCATTAGCAGGGAGCTGGATGGAAGTGAAGCACCTGGGTCTTGAACTGGTGCCTTTATGGGACAGCAGCCTTGCAGACAGCAGCTTTACCTACCATGCCACAGTGCTGGCCCCTGGAGTACTTGGGTTTACTGCTGGGGTCTCGCTCCTAACTCCTGTGAATCTGCACCTGGAGGTAGCAGGTGATGGCTGAGTACTTGGGTCCCTGCCCCTCAAGACCCCATACACCTGTGGCTGATGTGGCCATTTGGGGAGTGAACCAGAGGATGGAGGATCTCTTGAGGCTTCCTCTATAACTGCTTTTCAAATAAAAGTAAAAAAAATTTTTTTTTCAAAAAATTCCCTTAAAAAATTAATATCCAGAAATAAAGAAGACAGTACAACCTACAAAACATTAAGAAGAATCCCACTGGGTCCGACACAGTAGCCTAGTGGCTAAAGACCTCGCTTTATATGCTCTGGGATCCCATATAGGTGCCAGTTCTAATCTCGGCAGCCCACTTACCATCAAACTCCCTGCTTGTGGCCTGGGAAAGCAGTCAAGGACGGCCCAAAGCCTTGGGACCCTGCACCCACGCGGGAGACCTGGAAGAAGCTCCTGGATCCTGGCTTCGGAATGGCGCAGCTCTGGCCGTTGTGGCCACTTAGGAGACAATCAACAAAGGGACAGTTTTCTTCTCTGTATATCTGACTTTCCAATAAAAATAAAATCAATCTTTAAAAAATAATAATTCCATGAGGCCTGGTGCAGTAGTCTAGTGGCTAAATCCTTGCATTGCATGTTCCGGGATCCCATGTGCCGGTTCTAATCCTGGCTGCTCCACTTCCCATCCAGTTCCCTGCCTGTGGCCTGGGAAAGCAGCAAAGGATGGCTCAAAGCCTTGGGACGCTACACCCATGTGGGAAACCTGAAAAAAGCCCTGGCTCCTGGCTTCGGATCGGTTCCACTCCAGCTATTGAGGCCACTTGGGGAGTGAACCAGTGGATGGAAGGTCTCTGTCTCTCCATGCCTCTCTCTGTAACTCTGCCTTTCCAATAAAAATAAAAATAAAAATAAAAATAAAAATAAAAAAGTCTTATCCATGGACCCATATCTTCAGCGAGTGCCAGTAGGTGAGGCCACGGCTGCTTTATGTTAGTACAGACTCCTGTCTAGGCGTGTCCTGGCGAGTTCCTTGATTCAGGAATGCTTGCTCTCAAGCTCCTGGTGCTCTTTCTGCTGCTGACAGCTGCGGACGGATCCTCCAGGGCCAGGGCCAACTCCCAGGTATGCTGTAAAAGGCAAGCTGGGTATTGCACAACCCTTCTCCCTGCCGGGGTAGGCCCAGGATTGAGACTCAGGCCAACAGGGAGGAGGAGGCCGATAGCCTCAACATACACTGAGACGCAGTCTCCCAAGCCACCGCCTGGGCACTGCCCGCAGGCCCGAGGCCTTTCTCAGGGAAGCCCTCTGACGCCCAGCTCTGCAAGGCGGCTCCAAAGTGTCCTGCCTCCTTGCAGAGATGGTTGGTAGTTTTTCTAGGCCCACAGTCCCGGAAGTCCCTGGGTGCCATCAGGCTGTGTCTCAACTTCTGAAAATCTGATCCAGCCACAGGGTTGTGAGGTTTGTGCTTCAGCTGGGCCTGGCTGCTTCTGGCTGGCCTGGTGTGTTGCTGGTCTCTCACTCCCGATCCCCTTGGCAGTATTAGCTATTTGTTTCTTTTTTCAGATTTATTTTATTATTATTTTGTAAGATTTATTTATTTTATTGGAAAGGCAGATATACAGAGAGCAGGAGAGACAGAGAGGAAGATATTCTGTCTGATGATTCACTCCCCAAGTGACTGCAACAGCTGGTGCTGCGCCAATCCGAAGCCAAGAGCCAGGAACTTCTTCCAGGTCTCCCATGCGGGTGCAGGGTCCCAAGGTTTTGAGCCATCCTTGACTGCTTTCCCAGGCCACAAGCAGGGAGCTGGATGGGAAGCAGGGCTGACGGGATTAGAACCGGTGCCCATAAGGGATCCTGGGACATTCAAGGCGAGCACTTTAGCTGCTAGGCCACTGTGCCGGGTCCTCAAATAAATAGACCTTAAAAAAAAACAAGTGTATGTGTGTGTGTCATGGCAGTGATTTAAGTTGCCTACAACACGCTCAAGAGTCCATTTGAGGGCCCGGCGGCATGGCCTAGCGGCTAAAGTCCTAGCCTTGAACGCCGGGATCCCATATGGGTGCTGGTTCTAATCCCGGCAGCTCCATTTTGGATCCTGTATTTGTATGGGAAGATCAGGAAGTAGCTCCTGGATCCTGGCTTTGGATCAGCTCAGTTCTGGCCATTGCAGCAATTTGGGGAGTGAACCAGTGGATGGAGGATCTTTCTGTTTCTCCTCTCTGTAAATATGATTTTCAAATAGAAACAAATGATTCTTAAAAAAAAAAAAAAGAAGCAATGGAGGGAGGAAAGACAGAGAGCTTCCATCTACTGGTTTATACCCCAGGTGGTTGTAATGGCTGGCGCTGGATCAGGCAAAGCAAGGAGCTTGGAATTCCACTGGGCTCCTATGTGAGTGGTGTAGTAGGGGCCCATGTACTAGGACCATCATCCATTGCTCGCCCAGGTGGATTAACAGGGAGCTGGGCCAGAAACATAGTAATTGAGAAGCAAACTGGCTTTGATATGTAGTACCAGCATCACAGTGCTACAACACTGTTTCTCCCAGGTTTGTTTTATTGATGAGCTCTCTCACACTCACGGCCGAGCACGGAGCTGAAGGACAGGAGCTCCATTCCAAGCACAGGCACGGGGCCCAGATTATAAATATGACAATGAACAATGAGTGACAGGACAAGCAGACTTGACAGATGGAGCCACTTACCCTCACACAGCTGATCTGGAATTGAGGTCTTTATGAGTCTTGTATTTCCACCTGCAACACAGGGCTAATCCTCGATCCCTTAATGGTGATCAAGGTCAGTGACCCGCTCCTACTGCTGGAACTCAGCTGGAGGCCTCTTGCTGTTTGATGTCACCAACTGGAAATCCTTCAAGCACATTGCCCAGTGTCATCAGGAGGTTGTGGAGAAGGTGAAGCCCTTCAGTATGCTCACTGTGGTGGTGGTGGGTCACTAGTGTGACCTTGCTGCTGAGTGTCAGGTCACCTCACGGCAGGGGGAGGAGCTGGTCACTTCATTGGGCACACCCTACACGAGACAGCAGTGTCAGCACAGCCTTTGAGCTGCTCCCTCACAGGATCTATGAGGCTGTGAGGATGGGAGCTATGGGGCCGAACAGGGAAGGCCACGCCTCAGGAGGCAGAAGCAGCAAGTAGGGCAAGGTGGCTGAGTCTGTGCTGCTGACTGCCTGGGACAGCCACTGCCCTGGAAGCTCCTGAAACCTTCACAGTCCTCAAGGGCTCTGCTGGCCATGGGATTGGGGGGGTGGGGAGAGTGTGCAAGGTGCCACTTAAGGTCCTGTCTCTGAGGGCTGGAGGGACCTAGTTTCCTGGGCACAATGGCAAAAATACCAGGATCACGGTACCAACAATTCAGCATTGCCACCTGCACACACGGGTCCTTCCCTCAAGCCAGCTGCCCTCTCCCAGGGCTGAGCAGGGAGCGAAGCACAGGTCACAGAGGTTCTTACGCAGGTCACCCTGCCAGATGCCGCTTCAGCCTAGGGGTTCATGAGGTGGTCCCCCTGCCTGCGGCCAGAGAACCAGGGCTCCCACTCCTGCTGGTGGGGTGGCCTCCCGTGAAATCAACCTGGAAAATCCCCAAGTTTTTCCCCAACACTGAAAAGCAGAATGGTGCTGCCACCTGCTGCCTACAGGGCTCCAGCCAGCCTTGCTTGGCCTCCCCGCCCTCCTGGCATTTCAGAGGCTGTTAAGTCAGGCACTCTGTGTCTTTCGACTAATAATTTCTTTATTCTGGAAAAGCAAATGAAAGTCATATTCATATAAACACTGACTGACATTACAAAGTACAGGGAAAGGAGAAGACAAACCCGCTACAAATCCTGCTAATACTGTCTCACTCAACAAGATCAGCTGCTGCTTTGTCTCTTATTCGATCACTTATAGAATCAACCACAAATAAAATCTTCTCTGGAAGATTCACTGCTCCTCTGAGATGGCAGGGAAAAGGAACCGGAAGTTGGGATAGGAGGTTTTATTCTTTTGGCAGATCCTCTCAGTCATTATAGATATTGCTGCACTGTTAATAAAAAATATATGCTTCTCTGTAAAGCATTAAAAAAAAAAAATTCCAAGGATGAGATGGCTAAGGTCTCAGCTCAAGTATCTGCAAATACACGTGAACGGTGTCCATGCCCTGACCCTCCGTGTTATTTCTTCGTTGTTTTCCGGATAAGTGCCATTCTCTGAAAGGAGACAGAAATAATCAGTTACAGGGGTCAGTGTCAGGCTTTCTAGAACATCCATGTGAAGCCAACATGCAGGTCTATCTCTAGGCTGCAGCTTGGGCACCTGTGCCCGTAGGGCAGCTCAAAAGGCTTCCCACCCACCGGGGCACGGTATGCCGGGCCCCAAGTCGGACACGGACCCAAAATGTAGACTGCTGTAGGCTAGCAGACTGGCAAAACTGTTGAGAGTAGGAAAAGGTGAGAGCTCTCGCTCTGCTGAGTCAGGAGCCAGCCAACGAAGCAGATATTTCGTGGGTTTTCCCTGCCCTGCCCTCCATCCTCTCCAATGGTGGAGAAAGTAAGAGTCTCACTGTCCCCCATGCTGGCACTCCCAGGGAGCTGACACTTCACATCTGTGGGGAAACTGGGGACTAACAATCGCAAGGGAAGCGGATCACGGGTGTCAATTTTTACTCTGAGCCACTGGCTGAACTATTAACTTGTTCTGCTCCTTTTTGACCAAGAAACAGTCCAATATTATGGTACTTGTTGGCCACATAAATGGGACAGAAATGCAGTCAGAAGCGCAGCACAGGGCGTCCTGGAAGTCAGGCTCGTGTGGCTTCTCAGCAGGGCCCAGCTCTGAAGCTCGTCTCGCTGTGCTCTCTGAGGCTATGGAAAGCTAACTTTTCTTTTCTTTCTTCTTCTTTTTTTTTTTTTATATTTATTTTATTTCAAAGTCAGATACACTGAGAGGAGAAGAGACAGAGAGGAAGTGGAGCTGCCGGGATTAGAACCAGCAGCCATATGGGATCAAGGCGAGGACCTTAGCCTCTAGGCCACGCTGCCGAGCCCCAGGAAAACTAACTTTTCAAATTAGAGTAGTCAATTCAGACAGAAAAGGAAGCAGCCATTGCAAGGCAGGCCATCACTGCTGCTGAACTAACTGGTGACAGGGACAACAGTGGAAATAGTGTTCACATACTGGCCCAAAGGGGTTAACTGGGACAAGGGTCAGAATGCACAGCACAGCAGCAGCTCGGGAACTCCTCACACTGTGGTTCTGCTTCTTCATCCTCCTTTACAGGTGTTTATCAGCAACAATGAAGGAAGATTTCCTTTAGGAGGTGTAGGAGGTAGGAGTGCCATCCATCTGTAAGTCAGTCCAGAACCAATGGCCTTAAATGACACCATCAAAGTTGAGAGGGACCCACATGGGAACAGCATAGCAGTGAGGAAATAACCTGCTCGCCCAAGGCCGGCTGCTCCCTGTTGCCCTCAGAGAGTGAAGCTAACCGTGTGGGGGAAGTGAGGTCCCCTGGGGGTGGCTGCAGGCAGCTCCATGAGACACAGCACACAAGATCAGCCTCTCTGTCCCCAGCTCAGTGGCTTTTTACCTGCTTGTGGGCTTCTGTGGTGCAGGCTTTCTTGTAGGGTCGGATTTCCTCGGAGCCAAACCCTGGGATCCACATGTTCCACTGGCGTTCTGCAATGAAGGAGGGCACAGTCAAGCACAGTGGGAGCCCAGGGCAAGCTTGGGCCCCAGAGGACACCTATACCAACACCGGCCCGACACACAGCGTCTGTGAAATGTAACTGGGGACGTCGGAGGTGGGCCTGCCATGATTCCAAGGACATGATTTGAGTCTCTGGCAAAGAACACAAATTAGTCAAAGCTCTAAATGCTGAAAATAAAAAAGCTGCCAAGTAGCTCATGTGTCCACAGAAAACAAAGTCATTTCTTTCTTCAGTTGTCTTACTCCAACACTCAGAGCAGGACTAGCAAGAGAAACGCGGTTCCACCATTTTGGTATTTGGGAGCCATGACCCAGCTGTGCTGTTTGTTTTCCAGTGAGACTGGACGGTGTCGGTCTCAGTGTCTTCATCTTTAATGATTCGAACTGCTTTGGTTGTGGGAATTACAACAGTACCCACCACGTCACAGGGTGTGGGGGCATTTACGACACAATACATGTCCAGCGTGTAGTCTGGGGATCTGAATACAGACCCTGGGCTGTCCACACCACAGCTCTCCAAGGCCTTGTGCTACTGGATATTGTCACCCCGTGACACTGTCACTACAAGTTCTCACAAGACAGGGACTTCATTTATTCATCTTGTTCATAGCTGGCACAGCTATATGGCCTAACCTACAAATAAAGGTGCACAACACTTTGGGCATGCCCTGTTTTTAACTTTTTTTTAAAAAAAGATTTATTTATTTATTTATTTAATTGGAAATGCAGATCAGCTTTATGGAGAAAAGGAAAGACAGAGAGAAAGGTCTTCTATCTGTTGATTTACTCCTCAAATGGCTACAATGGCCAGAACTGAGGTAATCCGAAGACAGGAGCTTCTTCCGGGTCTCCCACATGGGTGCAGGGTCCCAAGGCTTTGGGCCGTCCTCAACTGCTTTCCCAGGCCCATCAGCAGGGAGCTGGATGGCAAGTGGAGCAGCTGGGATTGGAGAGAGAGAGGGAAGGTCTCCCATCTACTAGTTCATACCCCAAATAACCAGATCTAGGAAGACAGATCAGATTTATGGAGAGAAAGATCTTCTATCTGATGGTTTATTCCTCCAAATGGCTGCAATGGCTGATCTGAAGCTGGAATCCAGGAGCTTTTCTCAGGTTTCCTACATGGGCACAGGTCCCAAGGAGTTGGGCCATCCTTTGCCTGGTGTGGTAGCCTAGTGGCTAAAGTCCTTGTCATATGTGCGCTGGGTTCCCTTATGGGTGCTGGTTCTAATCCCAGCAGCCACACTTCCCATCCAGCTCCCTGCTTGTGGCCTGGGAGAGCAGTCGAGGACGGCCCAAAGTCTTAGGACCCTGCACCTGTGTGGGAGACCAGGAAGAGCTCCTGCCTCCTGGCTTCGGATTGGCGCAGTACCAGCTGTAGCGCTCACTTGAGAAGTAAATCATCAGACAGAAGATCTTCCTTTCTGTCTCTCCTCCTCTCTGTATATCTGACTTTGCAATTAAAATAAAAAAAAAATCTTTTTTTAGAAATATTCTATAACATAAATGATGTACTCACTCAATATTTAGTATGTAATTAAACACACTAACAAGTGTTAACAACAAAATCACTAATACTGTATCTTGATTTAAGTAACTGCCTGCAACAAAATTTTACCAAACAAATCTTGTTTTCCTTAGTTGAGGAGTGCTAACAAGAGGAACAGAGTAGTCCGCATGTAATTCCTTTAGAGTAGTGATTTATTCCGTCATCATCATGTGTAACTTTGAAAAATAGGGCATGGGCCTGGCATGATGGCTCACTGGTGGAATCCTCACCTTACAGACACTGGGATCCTAGATGGGTGCCAGTAAGTCTTGCCTTTCAAAATAAAAATAAATTAAAAGAAAGAAAGAAACGAAAGTTATTTGGTTCTGAGTCAGAAGCCCACAGCTGCAGGAGTCTAGTCCGGTCCAGACATCGGGCATCCACAGTGGCAGCCTCACTGACAGGCCCATCTTGTGAGAGGCCAATAGGCTACAACAGGCTGAGGTGGTTGGACACCCTTCTGCATCCTTCCCTAACTGCCCACGCTCTGAGCCCATGCTCCTCCCGCCAGGCTCTGAGAATGGTCAGCTTCCACCACACTGGCACCAATTGTTCCACTTATCCAGACTTCTAAGCATTCTAGTCTCTGTGATAATCATTTCCTACCCTCAATGAATAACAGACATTCCAATTTCCTTTTCAAAATTAAAAGTAATAATAGTAATATAATAATAATAATAGTAATATAATCCACTGTGGTATTTTCTTTGTGTCTCTCAAGCTTTTACTGAAGTGAATGCACTTGAGTTCTTGCTGAAAACAGCCCCATCCACGGACAGTCCTCAGCAGCCGCGATCCACTCCTGCAGCGTAGCTGCTCCACACTGATCATCTTCTACTACAACTGCATCTGAGGTTTTTAAATTCTGTAAATCAACAGCTCTACCCTAGGCCATCTGCTTGAAATCTCATTTTTTTAAAAAAACATGTATTTGTTCATTTGAAAGGTAGAATTAACATAGAGAGAGAGAGAGAGAGAGAGAGAGAGAGAGAGAGAGAGAGAGAGAGAAAGAAACAGAGAGATCCTCCATCCTCTGATTCACTCCCTATTTCACTTCCAAAAGGGTTGCAATGCTCAGAGCTGGGCCGCTCCGGAGCCAGGAGCTTCTTGGGGTCTCCCCTGTGAATGCAAGGTCCCAAATCCTTGGGCCATCTTCTGCTGTTTTTTTCAGGCATTAGCAGAGAGCTGGATCAGAAGTAGAGCAGCCTGACTCAAAGTGGTGCCACTATGGGATGCTGGGTGCCACAGGTGGCAGCTTTACCCACTACATTGCAGCACAAGCTCCTGCTCAGATATTTCTGATGCACAGCTCCAATTCTGCATATATGTCTCCAGGGTTTCATACCTAGTGAGATAGGACACTTGGCAAACACAGGTGTTTTAGATTATTTGACTCATACTGTACAAACAATTTTTCCCTTAGCCTCTTCTTCGCTTCGCTCATCAGTATCAGATCCAAAGAGGTTAAAGTCATTATCATCTTTACTATCTGTAGCTCCAATTCCTGTAGTGCCTTCCCCACCAGCAGAACCATATTTGTCCACACCATTTTTTTTCTTTTACTCCTGGGAGGCTGTTCTCTTCCTTCTCATTAGACTTGATGTGATTATACAAATGGTAGGAAATGACCCAAGTTGGCAGGTGGTGGGTTGGACATTACTTCAAACTGTGCCATGTTTGTGGTGGCACACCACCACAGCTCTTACAGAGTATAAAAACCACACACTTAACCTCTAGAGATGACCAAACAACTGTATGGTGGTTCTTAACAATTGTGGGGTTTGGAGTGTGGTACAATGGATTAAGCCTTTGCCAGAGACACCAGCATCCCCAAAGGGTGCTGATTCAAGTCCTAGATGCTTCATTTTCAATCCAGCTCCCTACTAATATGCCTGGGAAAGCAGCAGAGTATGGCCCAAATATTTGGGCCCCTGCCATCCACATGAGAAACTTGGAGTTGCTGGCTCTTGGCTTCAACTTGGTCCAGCCCTCATCATTGTGTCCACTTGGGGAAAATAACAACTGTGAGGGAACCCTGAGGAATGGTTTTCTTTGAAAAGCAGAGACACACACTAAGGCGGTTGCACTTAGGCTCTCATTTTGTTTCAACCATTTTCAAATACAATCTGCAATTCTGCCGTCACCTTGCAAGGAAGATACAACGAAGCTCTTGGCTTTGGTCTACCTAGCTCCAGCTGCTGTAGCCATTTAGGGAATGAACTATTAGATGGGAATTCTCTCTGTCTCTTCTCCTCTCTCTGTAACTCTGCATTTCAAGACAGCAAACCTTAAAAAAATAATAGGAAGATGATACAGTGGGAAAGTGGCAGAATCTATTCATTTATTTGTTTGAAAGACAGAATAACAGAGAGAAAGAGAGAGACCAATATTATATTTCCCGGTTCACTTCCCTAAGTGGCTGCAACAAACAGGTCTGGACTAAGCCGAAGCCAAGACCTAGTAACTCCATGTGAGTCTCTCACATGGGCAGCAGGGACCCAAGTACAGTGCCATGTTTTTGCTGCCTTCCCAGACACATCAGCAGGGAGCCGGATTGGAAGCAGAGCAGCTAGGACTCAAACTGGCACTCAGATATGGGATGCTGGTTTCGCAAGCCAGGGCCTAACTTGCTGCATCCCAATGCTGCTCTGGCGTCTGGCATTAAGTTCAATGCCTGATCTCACTTTCCACACCAGGATGGGATTCCTTGTCTCTCTTCAGCACCTCTACTGCATGAATTCCAGGGCCAGGCTCTCATCTTGGCCTGGCAGTCCTTCTGATTACACGTCTTCTGGCAGGCCCACAGGTGAAGTTGTCCGAGTAAGACCACATACCTAGATGAAGTTGGACATCTTTCACTTCCAGGGTACTGGACTTGCGATGTCGAGCAAGCTGGCAGGCTGCTGTCACCACACTTTCAATAAAATCATCAGCAATCTGCAGCAGCATCTGGGAAGGCAAGTGCAGAGAGTAACCATGACATTGCAGGCAGGCTTCTGCTGCTGGGACAACTGTTTTCTGCCTGAATCACGTATTTAGTCAGTGTTGTTAAAAAAAATATATCATTTATTTGTTTGAGAGGCAGACTTACAGAGGGAGAAAGGGAGAAACAGAAGGACTTTCTATCTCCTGGTTTATTCCCCAAACAGCTGTAACAGCCAGGGTGGGCCAGGAATTCCATTTGTATGGCCTACGTGGGTGGCAGAGGCCCAAACACCAGGGCCATCTTGCACTGCTTTCCCAGGTGTGTTAGCAGGGAGCCAGATTGGAAGCGGAGCAACTAGGAGTTAAAACAGCCGTCATGTAGGATGCTGGCATGGCACGCAGAACCTCAACCTGCTGCTAAGCCATGATGTTGGCTACAGGCTTTCTTTTTGAAAAACATTATTTATTTATTTGAAAGAGAGTGAGAGACAGACAGAAGCATTCCATCTGCTGGCTCACTCCCAGGATGTCCACAGTGGCAGAGGCTGAGCAGGGTCAGCTGTAACCTAGAAGCCCAGAACTCAACCTGGGTCTTTCACACTGTGGTAGTTCTTTTTTTTTTTACTTCAAAGGGAGATTTACAGAGAGAGAGAGAGAGAGAGAGAGAGAGAGATATCTTCCATCTGCTGGTTCCATTCCCTTAATGTCTAAAATGGTTGGAGCTGAGCTGATTTGAAGCCAGGAGCCAGGAGACTTCCCTAGATCTCCCACATGGGTACAGGGTCCCAGTGACTTGGACCATCCTCCACTGCCTTTCCAGGCCACAAGCAGGGAGCCGAGTGGGAAACGGAGCAGCTGGGATTTGAACCAAGACTGTATGGGATGCTGGTGCTTGTAAGTGGAAGATTAATCTGTTGAGCCACCACATTAGCCCCAAGTGGTAGTTCTCTAGTCACAGCCTGTTTCAGCACCAGGGTGGCATTAGCTGGAATTAAAAGCTGAGTGCAGACACTAAGATATGTGATGAAGGCATGCTGTGGACACCCTAATCGCTGAGCCAAACACTCACCCTTTAACCAGATGCTACTAGCAGGTCTGGCACGAGTGTCTTTGCAAAGGTGGACCTGAGGAATCAGATGAAGAGGAGACATTTTCGAAGTTGAGTCTGTCAACCTTCTGAGGACCTACTTTCTCTTCTTTCCAGTCAGCAAGAATCAACTAACCCAACTGCTTCTCCCTTATCTTTTCTTTGGAATTCAGTGGGAAAATGAGTTAAGGCACTTTTATTTCCATGATCTCAGTCCTTAAAGGAGTCCTACAGAGTAAACAGGACTGAGTTTCATCCTTGTATGGAAGCAGATGCTTAGGCTGAGGGAGAGCTCACGGCCACGCCACTTGCTGTGAGCTGGGGCGCCAGGGCTCAACCTCCAGAGCTCTGAGGCCGAGTTCCTCCTTCACTCAGAATGGCTCCTGGACCAGTGTGAAAGATCAGAATTCTGAAGATAAAACGGGAAATTCCGAGGCCTGGCACGATAGCATAGTGGCTAAAGTCCTCATCTTGAATGCACCAGTCCTAATCCCGGCAGCTCCACTTCCCATCCAGCTCCCTGCTTGTGGCCTGGAAAAGCAGTTGAGAATGGCCCAAACCCTTGGGTCCCTGCACCCGTGTGGGAGACCCAGAAGACGCTCTTGGCTCCTGGCTTCGGATTGGCGCAGCTCTGGCTGTTGCGGCCACCTGGGGAGTGAACTATCGGATGGAAGATCTTTCTCTCTGTCTCTCTTCCTCTCTGTATATCTGCCTTTCCAATTAAAAAAACAAAAACAAAACAAAACAAAACAAACACTAGAAATTCTGATTAGTCAATACTTGCCCCACAGATTCTTCTGTTGATCAACAAAGCAAATAAAATTATAACTACAGGTCTAGACATCCCTTGTTCTGATGGACCTTTTGCAAATTGTTTTATCTATTGTATTAGTTGAGAGGCAAAGAGAAACTTGGAGAGCTCTTCTTCACTGGTTCACCCCCCAGATGCCTACAATAGGCCTGGCTGGATCTCAATTCAGGTCTCCCACGGGAGTGCAGGCACCCAAGTAGTTGAGCCATCATTTTTGCATTCCAAGATATGCATTACCAGAATTTGGAGTTGGAAGCTTGAGACTCAAACTCAGAACTCCCCATGCGATGCAGGTGTTCCAGCTGGCATCTTAACCACTAGGCCACCCGCCTCTGCTGGCACTTTTAGCCATATGACCCAAATGGACAACTTCTAAACAAAAGACTTGCAAAAGAAAAAAAAAAAGATGTGGAAATCTACAAAGAAAACAAGAACAGGAAAGAAAACTATTATTTTTACATGTTTATTTTATTTGGGACCTGTACCATGGTATGGCAGGTTAAACCCCTCTGTAATGCCAGCATCTCATATGAGTGCCAGTTTGAGATCCAGCTACTCTGCTTCTAATCCTGCTTTCTGTTACTGCACCTGAGGAAGCATCAGGAGAACGGGTCAAGTACTTGGGTCACAGCCATCCCCGCGGGAGGCCTAGATGGGGTTCTAGGTTTCTGGCTTTACCCTGGCTCAGCTCCAGTGGAAGGAGTGGATCAGCAGATGACAGAGTTATTTCTGTGTACCTCTGCCCTTCAAGTAAACAAACTGGGGACATGGGCATTGGTTGAACCCCGAGTACCAGGTGAGAAAACTATTAACAGATGATATACTCTAATAAACTTCCTTCAAAAAATATTTATTTGAAAGGCAGAGTTACAAAGAGAAAAAGAGAGAGAGAGAAATAGATAGATTTTTCATCTATTGGTTTACATTCCAAATGGCCATTCCAAATGACCCAGTCAGGGCTGGCTGAGTATAGGGACTCAAGGACTTGGCCTATCATCTCTTCTTTCCCAGGCACATTAGCAGGGAGCTAGATCAGAAGTGGAACTGCCAGGGCCAGAACAGGCACCCATCTGGGATGCCGGAGTTGCAGGTGGTGGCTTAACCCATTGTGCCACGATACTGGCTACTCCAACAAATTCCTTCAAAAAAAAAAAAAAAGGAAGATTCAATGCCCAAGTGGTTGCAATGGTCAGATTTGAATCTATGTGAAGCCACGGGCCAGCAGCTCACACGGGCTCCTAAGGGGCCCAAGGCTTTGGCTCATCCTCTAATGCTTTTCCAAGCCAAAGCAGGGAGCTGGATGAGAAGTGGAGCAGCTGGGACATGAACTGGTGCCCATATGGGATCTCAGCATATGCAAGGCAAGGATTTAGCTGCTGAGCCACCATCATGGGCACATCCCTTTCGATAAACTTCTAAAATAAATTTTGGCTAAAGAGACAACAGATATGGGGGAGTAGGAACTCACTTGACAGGCAGAAGGTACAACACAACTGCCCATAGAAGAGACACCAAAGAAAACTGAACTGGTTTCCCTCAAATTCTCCAAATGATCTGGGATCTAGAGGTATCATTTAGCATAGAGCACTAGGCTGAGGCACAAAGACAGGACTGTAATACATGTACAGATTAGGACTAGCTCCCTAGCCCCACATTCCACAAGCAGGTGCTTTTCTCTGCAGACACAATACTCCATCCACGAAAGTTGATTCCTCTTTAAAACAGAGAGAGTGAGGTGGTTGCAGCAGTGCAGCCAGTTAAGCTCGGGATCCCATGTTGATCCCTACCTACTCTGCTTCAGATCCAGGTCCCAGCTTATGCATCCTGGAAAGAAGATGATGCTTCTAGGGTTTGGGCATCTGCAATCCACATGAAAAACACAGAGTTCTGGGCCATGGGATTTAGGGTTACAAGCACTTAGGCAGTAAACAAGCAGATAAAAACACACACTCTCTGTGTCACTCTCTTTTCAAGGAGATAAAAACAAATACATAATCATTAAAATAAATCAAAATAGGGCTCAGTGAAATAGCTCAGTGGCTAAATATTTGCCTTTTATGTGCCAAGATTCCATACGGGTTCCACTTCAAGTAGCAATTGCTCCACTTGCCATCCAGCTCCCTGCCTGTGGCTTGGGAAAGCAGCAGAGAATGGTCCAATGCCTTGGGAAAATCAGATTTACAGAGAGAAGGAAAGACAGGGAAAAATATTCCATCTACTGGTTTACTCCCCAACTGCTTTCCAAGGTCACAAGCAGGGAGTTAGAATCAGAAGTGGAGCAGCCAGGACTTGAACTGGTGCCCACATGGGATCCTGGCACATGTAAGAGGAGGACTTCGCCACTAGGCTATCGTGCTGGGCCCAAAATAAAATAAATCTCGACCAAAAAAAAAAAAAAAAAAAAAAGAAAGAAAGACAAGCTGGGGGAGGGGGAAGCAGCTCTGGATTAGAATACACTAGAGAGCAGTAGGAAGGGAATAACAGCTCCTTCTCACCCTGTTTCCAGAACGTTAGAGATTCTGGATAAGAGGAGACTGAGGAAGACACAGACACTGACACACTTTGGCAGTTCTTCCACAGGAGGGCTGACTGGTGGCTGAAGCAAGGCCAGTGGGCTGGGGAGCCTAGCTCATCAAAGGCAATTATGTCAATCTTTTCCCCATTTTGTACTGAATGACGTCATGCAAAGTGGAGATATTTACACCGCAGAAATCAACAAACGCTACAAATCAAGGCCATTTATTCGTGAGCGGTTGTTAAATAGCTCTCCATCAGTTAATTCGTTTTGCTTCCACTCAAATTTTATTGGCTTATTCTTTACAACAGGCCCAGAACCAACACATTGGAAGAAAGTATCCAAAACAAACAAACAAACAAAAACAGAAGCAGGGGATATAGACAATGCAAGAAAATGTCAAAAAATGTAATGAATGTCTTCAGAGCAGAAATAGAAGATATCAAACCATAAAATAACAAAATGGTTTGAAAAAAAAGATGAAAGGTTTTATACCTTCTCCCCTGAAAAGACTGAAAGACCTAGAAGGTAACGGAAAACTTGCACACAAGGGGCTGGTGCTGACAGAGCAGGTAAAACCATAACGAGTAGCGCCCGCATCCTGTATGAGTGCCAGCTGGTATTATAGCTGCTCCACTTCTGATCCATCCTCTGCTAACCCTCCTGGAAAAGCAGAGAGAAAGGTCCAAGTCCTTGGTCCCTTTCATCCTCGTAGGAAACCTGGAAGCGCTGCTGGCTTCAGACCAGCCCAGCTCTAGCTATTGAGGCTACTGGAGAAGTGAAACAGCAGATGGAAGATCTCTTTCTCTCACTTCCATCCCCCATCTCTCTAACTCTGCCTTTTAAATAAGTAAATAAATAAATAAATAAATAAATAAATAAATAAATCAATCTCAAAAACAAAACAAAACAATACAACTTGCAAATGTATTAAACAGAGAGGGACCTGATGCCGTAGCCTAGTAGCTAAAGTCCTTGACTTGAATGTGCTGGGATCCCATTTGGGCGCTGGTTCTAATTGTGGCAGCTCCACTTCCCATCTAACTCCCTGCTTGTGGCCTGGGAAAGCAGTCAAGGACGGCCCAATGGCACCCAGCACCCACATGGGAGACTCGGAAGAGGCTCCTGGCTCCCCATTTTTGGACTGGCGCAGCTCTGGCCACTGCGGCCACTTGGAGAGTGAATCAGCAGACGGAAGATCTTCCTTTCTGTTTCTCCTCCTCTCTGTATATCTGACTTTCCAATGAAAATAAGATAAATCTTTAAAAAATAATAATCCCATGAGGCCTGGTGCAGTAACGTAGTGGCTAAATCCTTTCATTGCATATGCCGGGATCCCATATGAGTGCTGGTTCTAATCCTGGCTGCTCCACTTCTGATCCAGCTCCCTGCTTACGGCTTGAGAAAGCAGCAGAAGATGGACCAAGTACTTGGATCCCTGAACCCTGTGGGAGACCCAGATGAAGCTCCTGGCTTTGGCTAGGCCCAAGCTTGGTCATTGTAGACATTTGGGGAGTGAAGTATCCAATAGAAATGTTCTCTTGCATCTGGTATGATAGCCTAGTGGCTAAAGTCCTCACCTTGAAACTGCCAGGATCTTATATGAGTGCCAGTTCGTGTCCCAGTTGCTCCATATCCCATCCAGCTCCCTGCTTATGGCCTGGGATAGCAGCAGAGGATGGTCCAAAGTCTTGAGATCCAGCACCCACATGGGAGACTTGGAAGAAGTTCCTGGCTCCTGGCTTCAGACAGGCTCCGGCCATTGCGGCCACTTGGGGAGTAAACCAGCAAACAGAAGATCTTCCTCTCTGTCTCTCCTTCTTTCTGTAAATCTGCCTTTCCAATAAAATAAATCTTAAAAAAAAAAACCCAAAAACCAAAAAACAAAAAAACATGTTCTAACTCTGCCAAACAATCTAAAAAAAAGTATCAATAGTAAACTTCAAGAAAATACATCGTAAAGAAGAAAACTTTCATGATCATTGACATTCATTAGCCTAGTAGCATACAAAATTTATATAATCAGAATGCTATAAATACTGACTTTAGGTTATTAAAAAATTTGTAACAAAACCAGTGAAAGGAATGTTGAATGGCATATCTATGAGTATCATAACAAATAATCTTTTAACATTACAGGAAACAATGTGTTGTAAAAGTAATGAACTAAGGAATATTTGTTTTGAGGGGGTTTTTGGCACTGTGGATAATATGCCATTTGGGATGCCAACTGCTCATCTTAGACTGTTTAGAAATTCTGGTTTTGCTTCCAGCGCCTGCATGCTGGGAGGCCTGAATGAGTTCCCAGCTCCGGGTTTCAGCCTGACCCCAGTCCTGGCTGCTGCAGGTATTTGGAAAGTGAACCAGAGAAATGACATCTAGTCTACCTCTCTGCCTTGCAAAAAGAAAAAGAAAACAATCAGGAATTTCTAGGAATAAAACACTAGGCAGTCTCCTGAGTCTGGATTGTGTGTGGGTGGGATTTTCGCAATAGCCCTGTGCATAAAGAATGACAGCCCTGTTAGCATAAGAGGAAAGGGAATTCTCAAAAGGTTTAAATGACTTGTCCATGGCTAAACAGCTGGTAGCTGGCAGAGTGAGGACTGGAATTCAGGTTTGCCTGTCTCTACCATCTATGCTCTTAAACACTATGCTAGATCAGCTCTTACGTTCAATCTCTGGAGCACCCAAGCCAACTTTACCTCTTCCACATCTTCATCCAACTGCTCATTAGGATCCACTTCTCTTACTAAGTCTTGTAATTTCTTCTTCGTCAATACCTAAAGTTAATCGAGAGAAAATTGTTCAGCCATATATTAAGGAAACAAAATATGTCATTAATCATATAATGAAGAGAGGTTATTAACCTGATGGGCCTAGTTTCTACTTTCCAATGAGCTCTCAGTCTGGCTGACCTGATGGTAGTCAAAAGTCCACATTTCAAGATTGAAGTGCATCAGGGAGACAGAAAGAGAAGTTTGGAACAGAGGCCAGCATTCAAATGTCAGGCAGATTAATCGTGGTCTTTTTTTCCATTTATTGATTTGTAATTTTCCAACCATCTCCGATTCTACTGTGCCTTTGCTGCCTGTAGACATTTCCTTTCTCTCTCTTCTTGGGTGCTCAGTTCTCAGGGCCTCATTTCTGATGTCCCCATCAGGCACCTGGGTAAAAGCACCGCTGCCTGCCAGGGCGCTTCTGTCTCGTGGTGTGCACTCTTGTAACACTGTGGACATTTATATATTTGTCTGTTTGACTTAACAGGCTAAACACTCCCTGAGGACGGGGTCCACATGTTCACCTCTGTATAACTAAATATGGGTATTTAAGTCTGCCCAGTTACCATTTTCAAAAAGAAAGCGGCGGGTTATATTTACACACCATTTAAAAACGATCAAAAGATATGCACTAAAATGCTAAAACACTAAAAATTTCACAATTAGTACTCCCTTTCTTATCCCACCTTAAGTCACACAACATTTTTTATTAATCTTGCTCTTCTGTTAAAGATCTACAGATTGTCTAGTGCTTAAAAGTACGCAGGGAAACATCCTAGTGTAAGCACTCTATGTCCTTCTATAGCCCTGCCTATATACAGCTTTATCTTTGACTTTTTCCCAATAGATTCCATATTCAACCCACACTGGGTCTCCTGACTATTTGCTCAAGCTTCCCCATTCAGCTTTGCTAATCCTTCCACCCTCTCCCTTGATATGGGCCCTCACCCATCCTATTTACCGTATAAGACACACATCAAGGGACTGTATTTCTTTCTTAAGGCTATGTAGAATAGAATCAGGATTTTGGGTAGAAAGACATGGACAGTTTTTCAAGTCACTGGATGAAATTAATACAGGCAACAGCTGATAAGCTAGAAAACCACATGACTGAAGGCAAGGCTACATTTATTGCAGAAACATGAAATCCAATTAGTTTATTTAACAGCTATGTATCTAATATATATACATATTAAAAACACCTGAAATGTGTATTAGCATATGTGTGTATGGATACATGTTTTTATGCATGTGGATAACCACATATAACACAAAGTAAAATCAAATGAACACTGTATAGGATAACCAAATGGAACGTTCCAGTCTCAGAGGTGGGAACAGGCCTTTTTCAGTGGAGAGGAAGAGGCAGTATGTAGGACGGACATCTCTCAAAGCATCACTGGTTCAGTAATGGTAAGAGGTGCCCACAGAGAGCAAAACGCAAGAGGGCAATACCTGATTGTTCTCAGGGCTGAGACGACCTCCTGACCCAGGGGTGCCTGGAATCTTTACCACTGTGGTGCTATTGGCCATGGAGCCCTGTGGAGGGGTGCTGGCTGGCTCCGGTTTTATGGAGGAGAAATTGGAGAGGTTGATTAGGGCTGAGGGGCCAAACTGGTTCATAATCTGCCGAGCTTTGGACTTCAGCTCATAGAGCTTATCGAGGTCTTGTTTCTTTTTGGAGCTATGAGGACCAAGGCCAAGCAACTGGAGAAGGAAAACAGGAGAATTAGCTCTTGAAGCACAGGGGATAAAGGACGAGTTTTGAAAGGAAAATTACATGAGGGCTGATCTTGAGGTGTCTTCAGAATCTCTGGGATACCTGCATATTGAAAATGAAGCAAGAGAAACAGTTTGTTGCTCTCAATTGATAGTTAAAAACCATCTCCTTTTCAAAAACTAAATGAAATAGTCCACAAAATTGAAATAAGGAAGAAAGCAAATAAAATGAGGGATCTTATCCATAAAAACAAATAGGAACAAACACGATACTTCAGAGGACTTTGTAAAAAAAAACAGTAAGTGCCACATGCATTATTCTTTAAGTACTGAATCAATGTTAAATGCAGGTAAGTCACTTCACAATCATATACTTAAAATCCATTCACAGAGTATACAAAATCGGATTAGTTCATTTTGGTGTTTCAAAACTTAAGTCCATGTCAGCTATACACAGTCAATGCAACTTCCAAGAACTGTTAAAAGTACTCTCTTGTTTAATAACAACAGCAACTTCTGGGAGTTAGAAATCTTGCAGTACATGCAGCAGCAACCTTCGCCTGGAGCAGCCAAGCTTCCTATTCTGGGAGCCACAAAGTTGCCCTGTGGACACCAGCTTCAGTGCCACTGGACCACAAGCCCACTCAGCAATGCTCCCCACAGGGTCCTTGGGAGCTTACTTACAGCTATCTGAGTGTCTAGATCTTTAATTACATCAGCCACAGCTGTGAGTCCGGTGAAATGAGAGGCAGCCATTCTCAAAAGCTACCTGTAAATGAACAGCTAGCATCAGGCATCTCCTTTGACACAGAACCACTTCAGGTGCCTGGCCTGGCACGTCTTCACCAACAGGATTCAGGCAAACGGGAATCAAGGAAGCATTATCTTCTTGTCCCTACTGAGTACCAAGAAAGACATCTCCAGCTGACGAACCACTTTAAAAATTAATGAACGATTACGACATATACACGTTATCTTCTTAGAAAATGAATGTTCCATTATTGGAGATAACGTGTTAGGCACATGAGACACTTTATTAGGCAAAATTTTATGATTTGGACCTGCAGGAATGATGTTGACAGCTTTCAGAACACGGCAGTTTAGTAACCTGAAAGTAGATCTCTATCTATTCCATTCTTGTCCCTAATTCGGAGTTCCTTGTGATTCTCACGTGAGAAATCACATGCTACTGGTTTGCTCTTAATAAAGGTAACTATGCACTGGCTAACTGACCTAGAGAAACAAGACTGACTGGCTGGCCAAGAGCCAAATGATGGCAACAGCAGAGCATCAGGGTCATGTTTTTTCCAATTATATGTGGTTCATGTTCCTTCTTCTTTACTCCTTAGTGTTACTCATGGAAAAGACAAGAAAAGATGGAACCATTATTAAAGATTACCAGAGGGGGCCCGGCGGCACGGCCTAGCAGCTAAAGTCCTCGCCTTGAGCACGCCGGGATCCCATATGGGCGCCGGTTCTAATCCCAGCAGCTCCACTTTCCATCTAGCTCCCTGCTTGTGGCCTGGGAAAGCAGTCTAGGACGGCCCAAACCCTTGGGACCCTGCACCTGCATGGGAGACCTGGAGGAAGTTCCTGGCTCCTGGCTTTGGATCGGCAAAGCACCGGCGGTTGCGCTCACTTGGGGAGTGAGTCATCGGACAGAAGATCTTCCTCTCTATCTCTCCTCCTCTCTGTATGTCTGACTTTGTAATGAAAATAAATCTTAAGGGCCCGGCGGCGTGGCCTAGCGGCTAAGGTCCTCGCCTTGAAAGCCCTGGGATCCCATATGGGCGCTGGTTCTGATCCCGGCAGCTCCACTTGCCATCCAGCTCCCTGCCTGTGGCCTGGGAAAGCAGTTGAGGACGGCCCAAATGCATTGGGACCCTGCACCCGCGTGGGAGACCTGGAAGAGGTTCCTGGTTCCCGGCTTCGGATCTGCACAGCACCGGGGAGTTGCGGCTCACTTGGGGAGTGAATCATCGGACGGAAGATCTTCCTCTCTGTCTCTCCTCCTCTCTGTCTATCTGACTTTGTAATAAAAATAAATCTTTAAAAAAAATAATAAATCTTAAAAAAAAAAGTGAAAAAAGAAAACATCACAACAGCCTGGGCCCGGTGTGGTAGCCTAATGGTTAAACTCCTTGCCTTGCATGAGCTGCCAGGATCCCATATGGGTGCCAGTTCATGTCCTGGCTGCTCCACTTCCCTTCCAGCTCCCTGCTTGTGACCTGGGAAAGCAGTTGAGAACGGCCCAAAGTGTTGGGACCCTGCACCCACATGGGAGACCTGGAGGAAGCTCCTGGCTCCTGGCTTCGGATCAACTCGGTACTGGCTATTGTGGCCTCTTGGGGAGTGAAATCAGTAGATGGACGTCTCCTTTCTGTAAATCTGACTTCCCAATAAAAATAAAGCTTTTCCAAAAATTACAGTCTAATCACAATGCCCACTGATGCAATATTCAAATCACCTATTTACTAATCTGTTTACTTTTTTCAAGCTTAACTGTGGATGATGTGCTGACCAACACAATGGAATGAAGTGAGGGAAAATAACTTGAATTCCATTAGGTAATATATCACCTGTGCCTTTGAACTACTCAATTTTCTAACTTTTACTTCCTCAAAATGCCAAAGGGTGGGGACATGCAACTATGTAAGAAGAAACAGTATCTGTGTCTCTGTTTGAAAGAACTGCAGTAGTTAACCACTACCAGCACTTACTATGTAGAAATCATATGCTATGAGATGGACAAAGTCCAGGAAGTCCATGCCTGGAATCATAAATGAAAACAGGTAACATTTCTATTAAAATAAGACTATGTGGCTGGGAGCTAACAACCAAGCTTATCCTCTCTTCTGTCACCCAGCACAACTCAACTATGGCTGAAAGACTAAGGGTGATAAATCTTTTATTTTAATGTTGGGCCTAGTGCAATGGCTCATTTGGCTAATTCTCCCCCTTGAAGTGCCAGTACTGATTCGTATCCCAGCAGCTCCACTTCCCATCCAGTTCCCTGCTTGTGGCCTGGGAAAGCAGAAGAGGACGGCTCAAAGCCTTGGGACTCTGCACCCACGTGGGAGACCCAAAGGAGGCTCCTGGCTTTGAATCAGCTCAGCTCTAGCCATTGCAGCCACTTGGGGGGTGAGCCAGTGGATGGAAGGTCTTTCTGTCTCTCCTCTCTGCAGACCTGCCTTTCCAATTTAAAAAATGATAAATATTTATTTATTTAATCATTTATCTATTTATTTTTATTGCAAAGTCAGATATACAGAGAGGGGGAAAGACAGAGAGGAAGATCTTCTGTCCATTGATTCACTCCCCAAGTGACCTCAATGGCCAGTGCTGCGCCGATCTGAAGCCAGGAGCCAGGAACTTCCTCCAGGTCCCCCACGTGGGTGCAGGGTCCCAAGACTTTGGGCTGTCCTCGACTGTTTTCCTAGGCCACAAGCAGGGAGCTGGATGGGAAGCGGGGCCGCCAGGATAAGAACTAGTGCCCATGTGGGATCCAGGCAAGTTCAAAGCGAGAACTTTGGCCGCTAAGCCACCGTGCCAGGCCCAAAATAATAAATATGTATGAATTGATACAGAGATGAATGATGAAAAGAGGGAAGGAAGAACTGAGAGAGGGAAGAGGGGAAAGAAAGAGCAAATGACACCTTTCACCCACTGGTTTTCTCCCCAAATGCCTGCAAATAGCTGCTGGGAAGGCAAGGCATGTCTCCCATGTGAGTGACAGAAGTGCTGAAAACTTGAGTCATCAGCACTGCTTTAATGTGCCTCTTGGCAGGAAGCTGGGTCAGAAACAAGGAGAGACTGGAGCCTACAGGCCCAGATACTGGATGAGGGCATCCCAAACTGCCTTAATCTCTGTACCAAATGCCCGCCTACGCTTTTTTTTTCCTTCTAAAATGACTATTTGAAACATAGAATTATGGAGAGAGATCCCACATCTACTGATTCACTCCCCAGATGGTTCCAACAGCTAGGCCCATGTATTTGGGTCTTCCTCTACTACTTTCCCAGATACATAAATTAGGAGCTGATTGGAAGTAGGGTAGCCAGGACTCAAACTGGTTCCCATATGGAATTCTGGTGCTGCAGACAGTGGCTGAAATTGCTATACCACACAAAACCCTTGCTTTTTCTTTTAACGATGAGAGGTTCAGCCGCAATCTGAAAGAGAAATATCTTCCACAAACTGGCTCACAGCACAGATGGTCACAACAGCCAGGTCTCAGCCAGGCGAAGCCAGCAACCAGGAACTAGTCTCCCGTAAGGACCCAGGTCAGCACCTGCTGCTTCCTACACACAGGGCCTCCGACAGGGAGCAGGACTGGAATGGAACAGTCGGGACTCAAACCAGCACTCGGATATGGGATGCTGGAGTCACATGGGGTAGCTTAACCTACCTGCACTATGGTGCCAGCTCCTAGGAATTTATGATTTCCTATGAAGTTTTATTTACCTATTTGAAAGGCAGTGCAACTGACAGTAAACAATGGATGAATCTTTTATCCACTAGTGCGTTCTCAAAATAACCACTTACAAGTTGGGCAGGGCAGCTCTGAACTCCAGCTGGGGACCCAGCACAGTATCCTAGCAGCTGAAATTTTGTCTTGCATGCACTGGGATCCCATAAGGGCACCAGTTCATGTCCAGGCTGCTCCACTTCCCATCCAGCTCTCTGCTTGTGGCCTGGGAAAAAGCAGCAGAGGAGAGCCTAAAGCTCTCTCTCTCTCTCTCCTTATCTCTATAAATCTGCCTTTCCAGTAAAAATGAATAAATCTTAAAAAATAATAATTATGCTGGGGCACGTGCTTGGCATAGTTTGGGATGCCCACACTGCATACTGTAGTGCCTGGGATCGAGTTCTCCCTCTGCTTCCTGCTAATGGGCACCCCAGCAGGCAGCTGTCAGTAAACCAAGTACTTTAGTCCTTGACATTTGCCTGGAAATGAGTTCCAGGCTCTTGGCTTTGGCCTGGCGGCTCAGCCTCACTTTTTGAGGACCACTGGTGAAGTGAACTGGCAGGTGGAGCAGCTCTATGACTGTCTGCCTTTTCAATAAATCTAAAAGACAAAAATAATCAGCATACTGAAAGTTTCACAGATTTTATCATTAATCTAGCATATATACCCATGTTGGTGACACCCTATATCCATTCTTTTCTTAAAAAAAGATTTATTTGCAAGGTAGAGTGACAGGGAGACACAGAAAAGAACAGAGAGAGACATTTCAGGGTCAGTGCTGAGGTGTAGCAGGTAAAGCCACAGCCTCTGAGGCCAGCATCCCATATCGGTGTTGGTTCAAGACCTGGCTTTCCACTTCTCATCCTATTCCCAGATCGTAGTCTGGGAAAACAGCAGAAGATGGCCCAAGTCATTGAGCCACCTAGTTTCTAGCTTTAGCCTGGTCAAGCTCTGGTTGTTGCAATCATATGGGGATAAAACTCTGTGTGTGGGCCCGGCGGCGTGGCCTAGTGGCTCAAAGTCCTCACTTTGAACGTCCCAGGATCCCATATGGGCGCCGGTTCTAATCCTGGCAGCTCCACTTCCCATCCAGCTCCCTGCTTGTGGCCTGGGAAGGCAGTTTAGGACAGCCCAAAGCTTTGGGACACTGCACCTGCATGGGAGACCTGGAAGAAGCTCCTGGTTCCCGGCTTCGGATCGGCGTGCACCGGCCCATTGCGGCTCACTTGGGGAGTGAATCATCGGACGGAAGATCTTCCTCTCTGTATATCTGACTTTGTAATAAAAATAAACAAATCTTAAAAAAAAAAAAAAAAACTCTGTGTGTAACTCCGCCTTTCAAATGAATATGACCAATCTTTTTTTTCTTTTGAGAGAAAAAATTTAATGATCACTTCCATCTACTGGCTCACTCTTTAAATGGCTGCAAAACCTAGAGCTGGAGCAGAATAAATCTAGAAGCCAGGAACTCCATCTGAGTCTCCTAAATGGATGCAGGTGCTTAAGCACTGGGGCCATCTTCAACTGCCTTCCAGGCACATTAACAGGGAGCTGGATCAGAAGCAGGACAGCCAAGACTGTAGCTTAACCTATTATAGCACAATACTGGTGATATACTGCCCCAATAACTAGTCTAATGATTATACAGAACAGTGGGTTGAAGGAAAAAAAAAAAAGGAGGAGGGCTGTTGGGGAGAAGCAGGAAGCTAATGAGAGATGATACAGAAGAGCCAAATCAAAAGGGCTGGTATTTGACCAGAGTTTGTACATATATAATTCAGAGAGTCCCTTCTGGCCCTAACAATCAGTCTAGGATTCTAAATTACATTGACACATAAAGAATTCAAAATCTGTCTCTAAAACATCTGTTTCACTGCGCAGACTTTCAGCCCTGCTGATGTACTGCCTCCAAAATGTATCAGGGCTTTCCACAAAAACCCCATCAAGAGCAGTAACATGTCCTACGCTCATATTTGTTCTAATTATTTTTTAGCATATGTGCTTCCCAAGTGAGCACAAGTCCTAATTAATTTTTACAGGGTTTATTTATTAGAAAGGCTGAATTAGAGAGAGAAAGAAGGAGAGGAGAGACATAGATTTTTCCATTTGCTGGTTCACTCCTCAAACGGCCACAACAGCTAGAGCTGAGCCAAGCCAAGCTAGGAGCCTTACTCCAGTTTCTTCTACGGGTGCAGGGAGCCTAGTGCTTGGGCCATCCTCTGCTGCATTCTCAGGTTCTGGAAAGGCAGCTGGATCAGAAGTGGAACAGCCAGGACTCAAAGGGGTGCCCACGTGGGAGCCCAGCAGTATGGACTGCAGCTTTAACCTGTGATTCCACAAGCCTGGTTCTAACTCCAAAAGAATGATTATCTGGTACTTTGAAATAAAGTCCTTGCTTTCAACACCCCGGGATCCCATATGGGCGCCGGTTCTAATCCCAGCAGCCCCGCTTCCCATCCAGCTCCCTGCTTGTGGCCTGGGAAAGCAGTCAAGGACAGCCCAAGGATTTGGGACCCTGCACCCGCGTGGGAGACCTGGAAGAGGTTCCAGGTTCCCAGCATCGGATCGGCGCAGCACCGGCCATTGCGGCTCACTTGGGGAGTGAATCATCGGACGGAAGATCTTCCTCTCTGTCTCTCCTCCTCTCTGTATATCTGACTTTGTAATAAGAAATTTTATTGTAATACGTCAATTAACACCAGAGCCACAAATGAGTAAAAAAGAACATTTTGAATATGTAAATGAGAATGTTTACTCCACAATAAATTATCATTACTTAAATCATCAAGTACTTTAACGGTGACATGGAAATGGCTTCCTTCATAAGATGGTGTTAATACATCTTGATCACCTACATGCACTGTAAGTAATTGTAAATAATATAGGCTAACCACTGATAAAAAAATGTAGCTTCAACTAGGTCAGCCTCATTCTTCTTCTTTTTTTTTTTTTTAAGATTATTTATTTTTAGGGCCCGGCGGCGTGGCCTAGCTGCTAAAATCCTCTCCTTGAACGACCCGGGGTTCCCATATGGGCGCCGGTTCTAATCCCGGCAGCTCCACTTCCCATCCAGCTCCCTGCTTGTGGCCTGGGAAAGCAGGAGAGGACAGCCCAAGGATTTGGGACCCTGCACCCGTGTGGGAGACCCGGAAGAGGTTCCTGGTTCCCGGCTTCGGATCGGAGCAGTGACGGCCGTTGCTGTCACTTGGGGAGTGAATCATCAGACAGAAGATCTTCCTGTCTCTCCTCTCTGTATATCTGACCTTGTGTTAAAAATAAATAAATCTTTTTTAAAAAAAGATTATTTATTTTTAGGCCTGGCACTGTGGCTAGTGGCTGAAGTCCTCGTCGTGAACACACCAGGATCCCATATGGGTGCCAGTTCTAATCCTGGTGGCCTCGCTTCCCACCCAGCTCTCCGCTGTGGCCTGGGAAAGCAGTTGAGGACGGCCCAAAGCCTTGAGACCCTGCACCACGTGGGAGACCCGGATCAGCGCAGCTCCAGCCGTTGCAGCCGCTTGGGGAATGAATCATCAGATGGAAGATCTTCCTCTCTGTCCTCCTTTCTGTATATCTGATTTCCAATAAGAATAAAATAAAGCTTTTAAAAAATTCATTCATTTTTACAAGAAAGTCAGATTTACAGAAAGGAGAGACAGAGATGAAGATCTTTAGACCACTGGTTCACTCCCCAGGCAGCCACAACGGCCGGTGCTGAGCCGATCCAGAGCCAGGAGCCAGGATCTTCTTTCAGGTCTCCCACGTGGGTGCCGGGTCCCAAGGTTTGGGCCGTCCTCCACTACTTTCCCAAGCCAGAAGCAGTGAGCTGGAAGGGAAGTAGGGCAGCCAGGATACAAACTGGTGCCCAAATGGGATCCTCGCACATTCAGGGTGAGGACTTTAGCTACTAGGCTACTGTGTTGGGTCCTAGTCTCGTTTTTCTAATTCTCTAGTTCACATTACTATTCATTGAAAGTTAACCCAATTTGAGCCCCTTGTACTTCAAATTGTTGCTTCTCAGCCTCCTAAATTTAAAATTAAATATATTTCACTTGAGTGCAAGGAAGCACTCTACAAAGATCCTATGCCTTCAGAAATATCCATACTTATGTAAAAACAGACATTTTAGTTCTCCTTGAATATTATTCTACATAAAAACCCTTACCAGTCAGTCTTTGATAATAACAGAAGTTTTAAGAAGGTGTTGGGCCCGGTGCGACAGCATAGTGGTTAAAGTCCTCTCCTTGGACGCACAGGGATCCCATCCGGGCATCGGTTCTAGTCCCTGCTGCTTCATGTGACATCCAGCTCCCTACTTAAGGCCTGGGAAATCAGGGAGGATGATTCACCTGGGACCACGCGGTAGACCCAGCATGAGCGCCTGGCTCACAGCTTTGGAACAACCCAGCCTGGCCATTGCAGCCGTTTGGGGAGTAAACCAGAGAATGGAGGATCCCTCTTTCTCTTTTTCTCTATCTTTCTGTAACTCTGACTTTCCAAGTAAAGAAGAAAAAAATCTTGGGCCCCGCATGATGGCTCAGTTGCTGAATCCTTGCCTTGCATGTGATGGATCCCACATGGATTTTATTTTGTGTCTTGGCTGCTCAGCTTCCCATCTAGCTTCCTGCTTGTGCCCTAGGCGAGCAGTAGAGGATGGCCCAAAGCTGCCCCATGTGGGGGACCTGAAAGAAGCTCCTGGTTCCTGGCTTTGGACTGGCTCAGCTCCAGCTGCTGTGGCCGCTTGAGGAGAGAAAACAGTCGACAGAGGATCTTTGTTTCTCTTTCACTATGAACCTACCTTTCCAATAAAAAGAAATGAATTTTAAGAAAAAAAAAGGAAAAAGCTTTAAAAAGGGGGGGCGAAGAGGAGGCGATGAAAAAGAGAAGGAGGAAAGAAAAAGGAGGTACTGAGGTCAATGTTGTGGCACAGTGGGTTAAATCACCACTTAAAACGCAGAAATCCCATATCAGAGAGCCATTTGGAGGCCTAATCTCTCTGCTTCTGATCCAACTGCCTGCTGACACCTGGGAAGGTGCTCGAAGGCCTTCACCACCCTTACTGAAGTCCAGGATGAAGCTCCTGGCTTTTGGCTGTTGACTGGCTCAGCCTTGGCCACTGCTGCCATACAGGGAGTAAACAATAGGTGAAAGATGAAAGATATCTGTCACTCTGGCTTTCAAGTAAGTTATTAAATGTGGGGGAAAAAAGGAAATAAGAAGAAAGGAAAGGAAAGCACTTTCATTCAATGTTTTTTTTTTTTTTAATTACAGACTTTTTCTTATAGGAAAGGCAGATTTACAGAGAGAAGGAGATAGAGAGAGAAAGATCTTCCATCTGCTGGTTTACTCCTCGAATGGCTACAGCAGCCAGAGCTGAGCCAATCCAAAGCCAGGAGCTTCTTCTCGCTCTTCCATTCCAGTGCAAGGTCCCAAGGACTTCCACTGCTTTCCCAGGCCACAAGAAGGAAGCAGGATCAGAAGCAGGGCAGCCAGGATTCGAAACTGTGCCCATGCGGGACTGGCATTGTAGTCAGAGGATTAGCCAGTTGAGTCATTGTGCAGGTCCCAATAATTTGTGTTTCATAACTATTACCTCGCTTTTGTCGGTGGGCAAATCAAGACAGGAATAATAACGCATTTAGAAAAGTAGAAGAAAGGGCCCAGCGTGGTGGCCTAGCAGCTAAAGTCCTCGCCTTGCACACATCGGGATCCCATATGGGCGCCGGTTCTAATCCCAGCTGCTCCACTTCCCATCCAGCTCCCTGTTTGTGGCTTGAGAAAGCAGCTGAGGATAGCCCAAAACCTTGGGACCCTGCACCCACGTGGGAGACCCAGAAGAGGCTCTGGGCTTCTGGCTTCGGATTGGCACAGCTCCAGCCGTGGCAGCCACCTGGGTAGTGAATCATCGGACAGAAGATCTTTCTCTCTGTCTCTGCTTCTCTCTGTATATCTGACTTTGCAATAAAAAGAAAATAAATTGGGCCCAGCGGTGTGGCCTAGCGGCTAAAGTCCTCGCCTTGAATGCCCCGGGATCCCATATGGGCGCCAGTTCTAATCCCGGCAGCTCCACTTCCCATCCAGCTCCCTGCTTGTGGCCTGGGAAAGCAGTCGAGGACGGCCCAGAGCACTGGGACCCTGCACCTGCGTGGGAGACCTGGAGGAGGTTCCTGGTTCCCGGCTTCAGATCGGCGCAGCACCGGCCGTTGCGGCTCACTTGGGGAGTGAATCATCGGACGGAAGATCTTCCTCTCTGTCTCTCCTCCTCTCTGTATATCTGACTTTGTAATAAAATAAATAAATCTTTAAAAAAAAATAAAAATAAAATAAATTAAAAAAAAAAGAGTATCTCACTTGAAAAAAAAAAAAGACTATCTCACTTGTGGGCCTGTCAAACATAAGTGATATATTAAGCAAAATTGCTCAGGTAATGCGTGGTTAGTGTGAGAAGGCTTCAGTAAAAAACTACTACTGAAAAGGGGATATAAGTGGTCAAGGCTCTAGACCATCCTTATTTTAAAAAGTCATCCTTTGCAATGCAGGGAGTTAACCTGTCCTCTGTAACATTAGCATCCTGTATGAACGCTGGTTCAAGTCCTGACTACTCCAGTTCCAATGTAGCTCCCCACTTGTGTACCTTGGAAAGCAGCCAGTGGCCCAAATGCTTGCGTTCCTGACACACATGTGAGAAGACGGATGGAGTTCCAGGCTCCTGGCTTCTGTCTGTTCCACCCTAAACATTTTGGCCAGTGTGGAATAAAACAGCAGGTGGAAGATTTCTCTATCTTTGCCTTGCAAATAAATAAATCTAAAAAGAACAATAAAAACCCTCCACCCCACAGCCATCTCTAACAAATACTTGTTCTAAAAATGTAGGATACAACAGCTTATTTTTTTAAATAAAGTAACAGGAGACTTAGTTACAAAGTTTCCTTACGGATGGCATTCAGTGTTTCCATGTCAAACACTAGTCTATCAGAATCTCCCTCCTGGGTTTGAGGGCAGGACAAAGATCCCAGGAGCACTTATTCCAGCAATAGCCTGACCTCTCTTATCTGCCACCCACAGGATACTTCATCCACAGGATGCTCTGTGGAATCACCACCTCAGTGTGACTGGAATCCCTCGTGGGACATCAGCTCCCTTAAATGTCAACGAGGTCCTGGACAGGGATGGTCTCTGGGGATGTGTGCTCTGTCGGGGTTATGTGGAATGAGATTCAAAGCTGTTACCAAGTATAATAACTGACTTTCAAGTGTTTCCAACTTGACATCCGATCCGCCAGGAGGAGAAAAATGAAGATGCTGGCCCGTGGGCTTCCTAGGTTAAGTCCCAGCCGCGCCAAGAGCCTGCCAGCAGCCCAGCGGGCAGTGCTCCTGCCCTGGCCATCGGGACAGCCGGGATCGACCGATCGCTGCCCGACCCTCCTCCTGTCCCTTGAAGGCACACCCCTCACACACACACACACCCCGCACCCCGTCTCAGATCCCCCGATCTGAGCAACGCGGAGCCGCACTCAGCCCTGTTGCTTCTCAAACTTGTGGGTGGGGGAAGTCTCCGAGCCCGCATCCCGTTCCCACAGAAAGCCCCCCAAGTCTTCTCCCTCAGGAAGCCTAAGCGTCCGCAGCCCCCGTCGGCGAATCCTGAAGGAGCCCCGTGTCTTCACTGTCCCGGGAACCCGGCTCCTCACTCCTCCGCTTCTACCTCGCCGGAGCCCGTGTCTTCACGCCCCTGCCTCTCCGCTTCGGGTCTCCGAAGTGTGCGAGGGCTCCTTCTCACACGCCTGTCCCTTCTCTGCCCGCTCTCCCTCAGGGGCCGGGGAGCTCACAGCCGTCCCCGTCCGCAGCCCCAGAGCCTCCTCCGAGCGCGATCCCCTCAGCGCCCGTCCCGACCAGCCAGATGCCCTCGCAACCCCGCGTCTTCCTCCACAACCTGCTTCTTCCAACAGTCACCCACTGGGCGTCCGCGTCCTGACTCCCTCCTCCCCGCTCTTCTGCCTCAACTGCCAGGGCCCAGGACTCACAGGCAGCAGCGTTCTAGCTCCCCATGATATGCGGAGACTGCCCCCGTGAAGCGTTCCTCTCAGCAGCCGGTCCGACTGCGCGGCCCTCCCCAAGTCCTTCCGGCACCGCTCCCCGCCTCCAACCCGGAAACGCGCGGCTCTTCCGGCCGGCGGGCGCGCGCTCTGCCGGCACAGGCGCAGGCGCAGAGTGCAGTCTGGCATGAGGCGGCGCGGCACGGCTTGGTTTCTGCTCCGCGGCTGGTCGGCTTTGGGGATTTGTGTCCTCTGCCCATGGCGTTTCTAACCGTGCCCTGAGGCTTCATTTCCGACCGCAGGTTGTGTCGCTTGGTGGCGTCGCCGGAGACTTGCGCCCTCGGACGGCTTCGAGGTCGCCATGTTTGCTTCGTGCCTTTTGTGGTGGGTCAGGAACGGGGTGTCGCCTGGGACTGTAACATCCTCTGTGATTTCTTTTGGACTCCTGCCGGGGAGTTGGCAACACTGTAACCCGCAGAGATGCCGGTTGTGTGTGAGTTTTACACTTACCGTCTGCGAGGCACCCAGTGAAGTCCCTGACCACCCATTATGTCATTAAATCATCTAGAAGGAACCCATGGGACATTGAGGAATTTCCTAGCTCATAAGGGTAGAGCCATAAGTGGAACTCAGAACTCTCTTAAGCTTTCAAGAGTGCAGTTACGAAGAAGATAAAGGTGCAGTTAGGAGACCTGCTGTGTCTTGGCAGTTTGCTGGATGTAAAGCTTATGAGCAAGCCCTGTCTCCCCAGCCTTACTCCCCTGCTCTGCTCCAGTCATTGTTTTAGGGTCAGGCATACTACTTTGTGTGATTGAATTATCCATCTTTTATTTATGTATTCATTTTTTAAAAAGATTTATTCATTTTATTACAGCCAGATATACACAGAGGAGGATAGACAGAGAGGAAGATCTTCCGTCCGATGATTCACTCCCCAAGTGAGCCGCAACGGGCCGGTGCTGCGCTGATCCGAAGCCAGGAACTAGGAACCTCCTCCAGGTCTCCCAAGCGGGTGCAGGGTCCCAGTGCTCTGGGCCGTCCTAGACTGCTTTCCCAGGCCACAAGCAGGGAGCTGGATGGGAAGTGGAGCTGCCGGGATTAGAACTGGTGCCCATATGGGATCCCGGGGCATTCAAGGCGAGGACTCTAGCCGCTAGGCCACGCCGCCGGGCCCTATGTATTCATTTGTGTATGTTTTGAATTATCCATCTTTTTTACACACCCAATTTGAAGGTAGGTTCACTCAACAAATGTTTATTGGGACGAGCGTTGTGGCTCGGCTGGTTAAGCGGACATCTTCAGCTCCAGCTATAGTTCCAGCTACTGCGCTTCTGAGGTAGCTTCCTGCTAACGCATCTGGGAAAGGGGCAGAGGATGGCTCAGTGCTCGGATCCCTGTGCTTGCATGGAAGACCTGGGTGAAACTCCTGGTTTGGCCAGTCCCTGGCCATTGTGGAGTGAATCAGCAGATGAAAAATCTCTCTCTTTGTGGGCCCATGTGTGTAAAACTCTGCTTTTCAAATAAATAAATCTTTTAGAAAATGTTTGTTGAGGGGCTGGTGCAGTTACATAGGAGGCTGATCCTCTGCCAACAAAACCAGGATCCCAGTGTCTCTCCCAGGTTTCCTCATGGGTGCAGTTTCCCTCTTGGTCCATCTGCTGCTGCCTTCCCAGGCCATAAGCAGGGCGGTGGATCAGAAGTGGAGTAGCCAGGAATCAAACCAGTGCCCCTGTGGAATGCCAGTGTCCAAGCAGAGGTTAGCCTACCACACTGTGGTGCTGAACCTTATTTATTTTTTATATATAAATTTATTTGATTGATTTGGAAGGCAGAGTTAGAGGGAGAGATAGAGATCTTCAGTCTGCTGATTTACTCTCCAAATGGTCACAATGAGCAGGGCTGGGCCAGGCTGAAGCCAGGAGCGTCCTCTGGGTTTCACATGGGGGTGCAGGGGCCCAGCCACTGAGGCCATCTGCTGCTGCTTTCCCAGGCACATTAGCAGGGAACTGGATTGGAACAGAGGAACCAGGGCTTGAACCAGCACCCATATGGGATGTTGGCATTGTAGGTGATGGTTTAAGTTGTTATACCACAATGCCAGTCTGTGAAATGGTTTTAAGGATAATAATAGGACTGGTGTTGCACATCGGATGAAGCTGCTGGCTGGGACAGCCACATCCCTTTATGAGTGCTTGCTGGAGTCCGTGCCGCTCCACACTTTTTTTTAATGCTCCAGTTCCTTTTTTTTTTTTTTTTAAGATTTATTTATTTTCATTACAAAGTCAGATATATATAGAGGAGGAGAGACAAAGAGGAAGATCTTCCGTCAGATGATTCACTCCCCAAGTGACTCCAATGACCGGTGCTGCGACGATCCAAATCAAGGAGCCAGGAACTTCCTCCAGGTCTCCCACGCGGGTGCAGGGTCCCAAAGCTTTCGGTCATCCTGGACTGCTTTCCCAGGCCACAAGCAGGGAGCTGGATGGGAAGCAGGGCTGCCGGGATTAGAACCGGCGCCCATATGGGATCCCGGTGCATTCAAGGCCAGGACTTTAGCTGCTAGGCCACAGCACTGGACCCAATACTCCAGTTCTAATTCAAATCCCTGCTAATACACCTGGGAAAGCATGGGAAGATGGCCCACGTACTTGGGTCCCGATACCCATGTGGGAGGCCTTGATGGAGTTCCAAGCTCTTAGCTTTAGCCGTTGAGGCCACTTGGAAGTGAACTAGTTAATGGAAGAGCTCTCTCTGACTCTCCCTCTCTCTATATAACTGATTTTCAAATGGACACAATAAATCTTTTTTTTTTTATAAAGATTTATTTATTTTATTACAAAGTCAGATATACAGAGAAGAGGAGAGACAGAGAGGAAGAGCTTCCATCCGATGATTCACCCCTCAAGTGAGCCGCAACAGCTGGTGCTGCGCTGATCCGAAGCCGGGAACCAGGAACCTCCTCCAGGTCTCCCATGCGGGTGCAGGGTTCCAATGCATTGGGCCGTCCTCGACTGCTTTCCCAGGCCACAAGCAGGGAGCTGGATGGGAAGTGGAGCAGCCGGAATTAGAACCGGCGCCCGTATGGGATCCCGATGTGTGCAAGGCGAGGACTTTAGCCGCTAGGCCACGCCGGGCCCGACACAATAAATCTTTAAAAAACAGCGATAACACTAGTGGGTTCTAGGAGGCTCTTGGGACTGACAATGGACAGTCTCTGTTTCTGGAAACCTCACAGTTTTATACTTTCCTGCTTCCTGCTGCAGCTTAAGAGCTAAGCATGCATCTCCCTGCTCTTTTAACTTCTGTCAGGGTAGGGGCCTCAAAATATTATTAAAATTTTAGATTAAAGTGTAATGTCTTAACAGGCTTTATTTATTAATGGGGTTTTTTTGATTTGTTTTGTTTTTTTTGTTTTTTTTTTTTTTGCTAACAAAGATTGGTATGGTGGGAGTGGGCTTTCCTTAAGACCCCACACCTTGCACATCAGGGAACCCAGGGTTGGTATGTGGTTTCAGCTGCTGATCCGAGCGTGTCACTACTATGCATCTGTAAATTTCCATGCTCAAGGAGGCAAGCTCCTGCCGCCCAGTCAGAACCAGTGTCAGGCCCAGGAATTGGTGTCTTAACCACTGTGTCAAACACCTGCCCAAGAGGCTGGCATTGTGGCATAGTAGGCTAACCTTCCACTTGTGGCAGTGGGATTCCATGAGAGCAGTGGTTCATGTCCTGCATGCTCCACTTCAGATTCCAGCTCCCTGCTTATACTTTGGGAAAGCAATGTAGGATGGCCCAAAGCCTTGGGACCTTTCATCCATGTAGCTGACCTGGAAGAGGCTCCTGGCTCTTGGCTGGATCAGCCCAGCTCCATCCCCTGCTTGAGTCAAAACGTGGTGGAAGATCTCTGTCCTCTGCCTGTAACTGTATCACTCTATTAGCAATGAAATAAAATGGGCCTGATGCAGTAGCATAGTGGCTAAAGTCCTCGCCTTGCACATGCCAGGATCCATTTTGGGAGCTGATTTTAATCCAGGTGGGGCTTCTTCCTACCCAGCTCCCTGCTTGTGGCCTGGGAAAGCAATCAAGGATGACCCAAAGCCTTGGAACCCTGCACCCAAGTATGGGAGACTCAGAAGAAGCTCCTGGTTCCTGGCTTTGAATTGGCTCAGCTCCAATCAAAAGGGCCACTTGGGAAGTGACTCAGCAGACAGATCTTTCTCGGTCTCTCCTCCTCTCTGTATATCTGACTTTCCAATAAAAAAGTGAATAAATCTTTAAAAAAATATATTTAAAAATAGAAACCTGCCCTGAGAAAATTAACTTTTAAAATGCATGACTAGTGGCTGGGCTGAAACATCCAACAGTAAGAACCAGAATGGGTTGAAGGCCAGTCAGGAAAAGCCACTGTTCCTGCTAGGACAGGAGATGAACTGAGTAGGGCTGGCTCATGGATCTGGTATGTGCAAAATCTGGCATTGGGAGAGGTTCTGATGGAGGAGCCTGGGCAACTCCTCTGGCAGGACACAGACCTGGCAGGTAAGCGCAGGAAGCATGATAGGAAACAGCCCAGAATAGGCCATGGAAAGTTTCCCACTGGCATACATTTGGCCTGGGTCAGGAGCAGACCAGGTTGAATCAGTTCATGTCACCCACTGGCAAAACCGAGTACCAGAACAGAGTGTGAGTTGAGCCAGGTTCGGTCGTGATAAAAACCAGTGTACAGGGCCCGGCGGCGTGGCCTAGCAGCTAAAGTCCTCGCCTTGAAAGCCCCGGGATCCCATATGGGCGCCGGTTCTAATCCCGGCACCTCCACTTCCCATCCAGCTGCCTGCTTGTGGCCTGGGAAAGCAGGAAAGGACGGCCCAAAGCTTTGGGACCCTGCACCCGCGTGGGAGACCCGGAAGAGGTTCCAGGTTCCCGGCTTCGGATCGGCGCAGCACCGGCCGTTGCGGCTCACTTGGGGAGTGAATCATCAGACGGAAGATCTTCCTCTCTGTCTATCCTCCTCTCTGTATATCTGGCTGTAATAAAATGAATAAATCTTTAAAAAAACAAACAAACAAAAAAAGAAGAAAACAATTCTGGATGTCCCAGGTGTAAAAGGTAAAAGGGTTTGGGCTTTCCTTGTCTTGCTATCAAGGACACGAGCAGGGAGCTAGATAGGAAGCTGGACTGCCAGGATTAGAACCGGCAAACTTATGAATCCCAGTGCATACAATGTGAGGTCTTGAACTCCTAGGCCGCCATGCAAGCCTGCATGCAATTTTCTTTAAAAAAAAAAAAAAGAAAGAAAGAAAGAAAAAAATGAAAAGATTATTTTCTTTATTTAAAATGAAGAGAGACAGAGATTTCAGAGAGAGTTTCAATCCGCTCCAACACCTGGGGCTGGGCCAGGCCAACGCTGGAAGCCAAAAGCTACATCCAGGTCTGCGACATGACTGCAGCGCCCCATGGACTTGGGCCATCCCCTGCTGCTGCTTTCCCAGGCACATTAGCAGGGAGCTGGATTCAGGAGAGGGGCAGCTGGGACTGGAATTGGACTTCATGTGGCATGCTGGAATTACAGGCTCTGATTTAACCCACTGCACCAGCTCACACAGGGCCTAGGAAGTACTGTGACTTGCTCTGTCACCAACGGGCCTTGAACACATGATGCTAAGTGGCTGCACCTCAATCAAAGGAACAAACGTTAGACAATGTCCCTCCCATGAGTTACCCACAACAGGCAACTCCCAGAGCCAGGCAGCAGAAGCACAGCTAGCAGGTGTGACCAGAAGATCTCGCACATTCTTTCCTCAATTCGATATAGACATAAAAAGGCAGAAGCAGGTTGCAGACAGAAAAGTCGGAAGAGCATCGTTTTCTCACTTCTGGGCAGCCTGTGATCATTGGTCCTGGCGCCCTACTCCTGCTGGTTTAAGCAGCCAAGCTACCAAACTTTCATGTGTGATTGGCTGGGCCAAGTTCTTTCAGTCTACTGGCCTTTGTAAGAGTCCCGTGTTGGCTCCCCAGAGGGGTTTCACAATCACTGGCATGTTAAACCCTGTGGTTTGTCCACTAGGGGGTATCCTGCACTATTAAAGGCAGCTAAGAATTCTGTGATTTGATGCACAAACCTGTTTCAGTTCTGTGTTTTGTCGACTTCCTCCTGCCTTTAGGAGTCAGCTACATAAAAGGGCTTGTGTCGTGCGTGGCACACGGAGAGCGGCTCTGTTTGCTCTTTGGGCAGAATCCACATCAAGACATTTGGGAAGCATCAATTTTCGACTCCTGGCCATCTGATGGTCCGGGGTCCGGGCACCCTTACACTCCTACACTCTCACTGCCCTTTTACCGCCAGGAAGCTGCTCACTCTTCCCCCTGGCGTTGAGGAGCCAGTGGTGCTTTTGATTGACGACTGAGAAGAGGCACCTGCCACACTTAACTTTGAGTTTTGTGAGCAGAGACATTAGCAGTGTCTAAAGTTGGCATTTGAGAAGGCATTGCGCAATCCACGGCTGGAAAGTGAAGCCACAAGAATAAATATAGAGACAAGACAATCCGGCAAATTGTGAAAGAAGGGTGTGATGCTGCGAATGGCCTGCTGGTCGATGCTGTTTCCTTGTAACCCCCAGGATCCAATATGGTGGCGGGTTCGTGTCCTTGCTGCTCCACTTCCTTTCCAGCTCCCTGCCTGTGGCCCTGGAGGGCAGTGGAGGTCGTGCCAGGGCTTTGGGACCCTGCACCTGCGTGGAAGACCTGGACAAGGCTTCAGGCTCTTGGGCTCGGTCCAGCTCAGCTCTGGCCGTTGCCGCCACTTGGGCAGTGAAGCAGCAGATGGAAGCTCTTTGTGTCTGTCTCTCTTTTTCTCGGTAACTCTGACTTCCCAGTGGAGGTCGTGCCAGGGCCTTGGGACCCTGCACCTGCGTGGAAGACCTGGACCAGGCTTCAGGCTCCTGGGCTCGTTCCAGCTCAGCTCTGGCCGTTGCCGCCACTTGGGCGGTGAAGTAGCAGATGGAAGCTCTTTTTATCTGTCTTTCCTTTTCTCAGTAACTCTGACTTTCCAATAAGAAGAAATATATCTTGAAAACATTTGTGTTCTTCCTCTCTGTCTCTCCTCTGTATATCTGACTTTGTAATAGAAACAAATCAATCTTTGAAGAAAAAAATTTGCGTAAGGAATGGCAATTTCAGACCTAGCTATCTCACTCCTAGGAATATACCCAAAAGAAATTAAATCTACATATATAGAAGGGAGTCTATAATCCAATATTTCCAGCAACACAATCTACAATCGCAAAAACATGGACACAACCCAGATGCCCATCCGAAGGGAATGGCTGAAGAAACTGTGGTACATCTACTCCCTGGATTGGTATCCAACCATTAAAAAGAATGAAATGATACAATTTGCAACTAGATGGTCCCAACTAGAGACCATTATGCTCAGTGAAAGAAGTCACTCACCAACAGAGAAATACCACATGTTCTCTCTAATAGAAGGAATTTATGATGCAGATTTAATATATACTGGTGGAGTAATGCAGACTGTCATATCCAGATATGAAGACACACTGCAACACACATCTCTGCGTCCAAAGAAAAGGTGGATTCTCAATCAAAGGGTTGGATATATCCTGACAATGGGAGGATGGACAATGTCTGTATCAACAACGTCGGAGCACACTTCAACAGCAGACTGATGGGATTATAACTCCTTATGAAGACGTGTGACATTAAGGGAAAAATCAACTGGGGGGTAGAAATTGAGGAGAATCCCAGATCATACAGAATTGCATAATAAATTTCAAACAGAAATAATAAACAAAGCAGGGCTATTTATTTATTTGTTTATTATTTTACGTGATGCTTACACCGTCAATCAGATTGGGAAGGATGTGATCATTGTTTCCAAGCTTTCCATTTCTTCTTCCCATCTGGGGTTAGCAGGGGAGATAGTGAGTTGGGCCATACCCAGCCTCCCAACCATCCCAGTACCCGAGGAAGGGGAAGGGCCACCGGATATCAACCCAGGGTCACAATGTGGCATGATAGTTCCAAAATGCTGTCGGTGTAGCCGAGCTGTGGATGACTGGCTGCCAGAGAGGACCTTGTAGTCTCCATTCGTCCAGGTGTTTGCTGTCATGTTTTGGCTGGGGTAGATAGCCATATGTGCTGTTCTCCATTCTCTGCTATGGTACCAGATGTCTTCTGCAGATCCCAAAGAACTACCAGAACTTCCATGTGCACCATGGTCTGCTGTCCAGTACTCCAGCATCTGCAGTGAGGAGGACCAGTTCTCTTAGGTGGGCTCATGGACCTGAGGGAGGCAACTTGAGTCAAAGCAGACCTTCCACCCTTGGGGCTCATGGATTCAGCAACCACACAACACAGGCCGACTCAGTCACCTAGGCCAGGAGACCCAGGCCCCACTAGACCCACCATCCCTGGGGCTCACCGACCCAATGCCAACTAGGTGGGTGGGCCCTAGGTTCTGGGCCAAGAGATCCGAGACCCACCGGACCCCCACCTCCAGGGATGACAGACCCAACACCCTCCGTGTAGCTGAACTCTAGAACCTGAGCTAGGAGACCCAGGACCCTCCAGATCCCCCACCCCTGGGGCTCACGGACCCAACACCCACCATCCCCACCCCCACACTGACATGGTCACCTTTCCTCGGCATCCACCAGTGGGTGCTTCAGCCTAGTTCCACCCAACCTGCCTCCAATTCCAGCTTGTGCTGCCTCGTGCTACAGTCTAGCCTTTCCCAGTCAAGCCCCAGTCCTGGCTCCAGTGTGGACTGGCTGGTGATGCAGCCCAACTTGGCCCCTCCTGCACTCCATCCTGGTTCTCAGATCCACCAGTAGATGTTAGGAAGTGGCTCTCAGCCTGGCCCAGCCCCTGACCTGACTCACCTGCACGCCGGACATGCAGACACTGTAACCGGTCCGGGTTGGGCTGCTCCCTGCCTTGGTTCTTGCACTTACCTGCAGAGATTGCAACCCGACAAAGAATTCACCAAACCACCAAAGCCACGCCCCTTGCGCCCTTGGTGGCCTCCCTGGAGAGCTCTGCCGTATTTGCATATCTCAGCTGCTCTTGCCTTTCTCTCTACACAGTGAAGGACAAATCGGAGATTTTCCTTGTGTGGATGTTCCAGCAGATGAGTCTGAAATTGTCTTGTTAGGCTTTAGCGTAAGAAGTCAAGTGGTTAAGCTTTGTTCTGTCCCCTGTCGGAAGAGCTGCATTGGCTAAAACTGACACTGGGTTTGACGGGACTGTGAGGGGGCGGAGACTTTGGTGTGACTCCTGCCGGCTTGGGTGGGGAGTGGGGAAGTGTTGTTGCTTTGAAAGCTGCACCGAGCCAGCAGTGCTTTGAAACCGGCACCGAGAAGCAGCTTCCTGTATGTGTTGTAATCGTTTCCACCTCTCATTCCGTGAAAGCTGACCACTGCGAAGTTTGACCCTGAAGCAGGAGTTTGTTGGCGAAGACCATCACACACGTTGCTGTTGTTGCGACTCATTGCCAGCTTGTGCTGTGGGCTCCCATACTGACCCCGATTTGCCTGGAGACACTTGCTTACTCCTACTGGCCTTCTATATTAGCCTACTACGCTTTTACCGCCGCTTCGTGGAGAGAAAGCTGCTCCCTGTCACTGGCGTTGAGGAGCCGAGCTTTCGGTTTAGGAAAGCTACTACACGCTCGCCACCGTTTTCCTGCCAGAAAGCTGCTCGCTGTCACTGGCGTTGAGCTGTGCTTTGGGTTTAGGAAAGCTGTTGCCCCATTGTTTTGGATCCTTCCTGGGGGCGCCTTTCTGCCCAGGGCTACATATCCTGCACTCTTACTGCGCTTTTCCTGCGAGGAAGCTGCTCGCTCTTCCTGGCCCTGAGGAGCCGTGCTTTTGATTGTGATTTACGGTGGGGAAGAGGCACCTGCCACACTTTCAGTATTGTGAGCAGAGACGTTAGCGTTGTCTGAAGTTGGCGTTTGGGAAAGCATTGCGTATCCACGGCTGGAAGCTGAAGCCACACGATTTATTTACGACTGATCAGTTAATCTGACTTTCCAAGGAGAAGAAATAAATCTTTAAAAAAATTGTGTAAGAGTCGGCAATTTGTTTATTTATTTTCATTATGTTTGATGTTTACTTAGTCAATCAGGTTGGGAAGGATGTAGGGTCAGGGATCATTGTTTCCAAGCTTTCCATTTCTTCTTCCCATCTGGGCTTAGCAGGAAGAGAGTGGGATGGGCCACACCCAGCCTCCCAACCATCCCAGCACCCGAGGAAGAGGAAGGGCCACCTGGTATCAACCCAGGGTCACAATGTGGCATGATAGCTCCAAAATGCTGACCGTGTAGCCAATCTATGGACAAGGAATCCCTTGCAATGTTCACTGGCTGACAGAGTGGACGTTATAGTCCCCATTCGTCCAGATGTTTGCTGGACGAATGTTAGGCCGGGGGAGATGGCCATAAGTGCTGTTCTCCATTCTCTGCTATGGTACCAGAGGTCCTCTGCAGGTCCCAAGGAGCTACCATAATTTCCATGTGCACCATGGTGTGCTGCTCAGTACTCCAGCTTCTGCAGTGAGGAGGACCAAATCTCTTAGGTGGGCTCATGGACCTAAGCCAGGTAAGCACCCCTGGGCTCATGGATGCAGCAACCGCAGTGCATGAGAGCCCAAGGCTCTGGGCCATGCGACCCGGGACCCACTGGGACCCACTGGATCCCTCACCCCACGGGCTCATGAACCTGGCCCCACACCCCATAGGCTGGCTTAGACACCTGGGCCAGAACACCCAGGCCCCTCTATCCCCAATCCCTGGAGCTCACCGACCCAACACCCACTACGTAAGTGGGACCTAGGTTCTGGGCCAAAAGACCTAAGACCCACTGGACCCCCACCTCCTTGGATCACAAGCCCGACACTCTACAGGTAGGTGAGCCCTAGAGCCTGGGCCAGGAGATCTGGGTCCTCCAGACGCCCCACCCCTGGGGCTCAAGGACCCAACACCCACCATCCCCACCCCCACACTGACATGGTCACCTTTCCTCGGCATCCACCAGTGGGTGCTTCAGCCTAGTTCCACCCAACCTGCCTCCAATTCCAGCTTGTGCTGCCTCGTGCTACAGTCTAACCCCAGCCAAGCCCCAGTCCTGGCTCCAGTGTGGACTGGCTGGTGATGCGGCCCAACTTGGCCCCTCCTGCACTCCATCCTGGTTCTCAATTCCACCAGTAGATGTTAGGAAGTGGCTCTTGGCCTGGCCCAGCCCCTGACCTGACTCACCCGCATGCCGGACATGCAGACACTGTAACCGGGTCCGGGTTGGGCTGCTCCCTGCCTTGGTTCTTGCACTTCCCTGCAGGCGCTACATCCTAACATAGGAATGCACGACACTCGATTATCCGGTCTCCTCCCACTGGCAGATCTTGTGCATACCGGGGGGTCCCTGGCCCAGGTCGAGTTTGTCCACCTGTTGTCCTGGCAGGAACGGTGTCCTTGCCCAATCGACCTATACCCTTTCCGGTTCTTACTGTTGGGTGTTGCAGTCTGTCCAACACCCGGTCCGTGCCCAGACACAGCTCTCACATGGGTCAGCGGGAGCTGAGATCTAGCACAGACATTCTACAAGCACCCTGACTCTCATGAGTACCACTGGGTACTAGAGTCTAGCCCAGCCCAGACCCGGGCCCAGACCCGGGCCACACCCATGCCCAGGGAGATTGCAGCCACATTCAGCTCGGGACAATGCTCTTGCTTTCACCAATAGAAATTCCAGCCCAGCTGGGGCGTCCCTTTAGCTCTCTAACAGGGCTAGTCCCAGCCACAGTCCTTGCACGTGCCAACGGAGAGTGCTGTTCCACATGGGTAGCCCACAGATTTCCCTGCAGACTCTAGCCCCCAAAAAGAAAAGGAAAACTTTTATTTATTTGTTGAGGTTGTAAGGAGTTATTTTGTTTTTATTGGAAAATCAGAGAAAGAAAGGGAAAAGAGACAGAGAGGAGGATCTTCCCGTCCACTGATACACCACTCAAAGGGCCACAATAACTGGAGCTGAGCCGATCCAAAGCTGGGAACCAGGAGCCTCTTCCGGGTCTCCCAGGCGGGTGCAGGGTCCCAAGGGTTTGGGCTGTCCTTGACTGCTTTCCTGGGCCACCAGCAGGGAGCTGGATGGGAAGCAGGGCCGGCGGGGATTAGAATTGATGCCCATATGGGATCCCAGTGCATGAAGCTGAGGCCTTGATGTATGTATTTCTTTAATTCTTATTTTATTTTCATAATCTTTCCGTAGTTGATTAGGATATAAGCGGTCAAGGGCTACAGAAAGTGGCTAAGATCATTGTTTCCACATTCTGTTTTTCTTTTTTCTCTGTCTGGGTGAGGTAAAGGGGGGCAGATAAAGGGAGAAGCCCCACCCAGCCTCCCACCCATGGCAGGGTCCCTGACGTGACACATGCTCCGAGGGCACTGCGCAAGTGGTTTTGATAGCTCGGCAGTTCTGAATGGCTGCCAATCTCCCCATTCCACGCTTGGTGAAATCTCTCGAGAAGCCACTGGCTGACCCAGTCCACCTTCGAGTCTCCGTTGCCCAGATTTTCACCGCCCACGCGTGGCTGGGGTAGATGATCAATTTGTTCTGTCCTCCGTCCAAGGTGAGGACTTGAGCTGCTAGGCTACCATACCGGGCCCAGATGCAGTTTTCTTTAAAAACAAGAAAAGCTTTATTTGCTTTATTTAGAATGAAGAGAGAGAGAGAATTCAGAGATGGCTTCCATCTGCTGGTTCATTCTCCAAAGGGCTGCCCCAACACCTGGGGCTGGGCCAGGCCAACGCTGGAAGCCAAAAGCTACATCCAGGTCTGCCACGTGACTGCAGCGCCCCATGGACTTGGGCCATACCCTGCTGCTGCTTTCCCAGGCACATTAGCAGGGAGCTGGATTCAGGAGCGGAGCAGCTGGGACTGGAATTGGACTTCATGTGGCATGCTGGAATTACAGGCTCTGACTTCACCCACTGCACCAGCTCACACAGGGCCTAGGAAGTACTGTGACTTGCTCTGTCACCAACGGGCCTTGAACACATGATGCTAAGTGGCTGCACCTCAATCAAAGGAACAAACATTAGACAATGTCCCTCCCATGAGTTACCCACAACAGGCAACTCCCAGAGCCAGGCAGCAGAAGCACAGCTAGCAGGTGTGACCAGAAGATCTCGCACATTCTTTCCTCAATTCGATATAGACATAAAAAGGCAGAAGCGGGTTGCAGACAGAAAAGTCGGAAGTGCATCGTTTTCTCACTTCTGGGCAGCCTGTGATCATTGGTCCTGGCGCCCTACTCCCGCTGGTTTAAGCAGCCAAGCTACCAAACTTTCATGTGTGATTGGCTGGGCCAAGTTCTTTCAGTCTACTGGCCTTTGTAAGAGTCCCTTGTTGGTTCCCCAGAGGGATTTCACAATCACCGGCATTTCAAACCCTGTGGTTTGCTCCACTAGGGGATTTCCAGCTGACTGGTGTGGAAGAGTCTATGTTTTGTGCACTAGGAGGTTTCGGTAAACTGGTGTTTAAGATCACATCTTTTGTAGTTCGGAGCTGCACTATTAAAGGCAGCTAAGAATTCTGTGATTTGATGCACAAACCTGTTTCAGTTCTGTGTTTTGTCGACTTCCTCCTGCCTTTAGGAGTCAGCTACATAAAAGGGCTTGTGTCGTGCGTGGCACACGGAGAGCGGCTCTGTTTGCTCTTTGGGCAGAATCCACATCAAGACATTTGGGAAGCATCAATTTTCGACTCCTGGCCATCTGATGGTCCTTGGTCCGGGGTCTGGGCACCCTTACACTCCTACACTCTCACTGCCCTTTTACCGCCAGGAAGCTGCTCACTCTTCCCCCTGGCGTTGAGGAGCCAGTGGTGCTTTTGATTGACGACTGAGAAGAGGCACCTGCCACACTTAACTTTGAGTTTTGTGAGCAGAGACATTAGCAGTGTCTAAAGTTGGCATTTGAGAAGGCATTGCGCAATCCACGGCTGGAAAGTGAAGCCACAGAATAAATATAGAGACAAGACAATCCGGCAAATTGTGAAAGAAGGGTGTGATGCTGCGAATGGCCTGCTGGTCGATGCTGTTTCCTTGTAACCCCCAGGATCCAATATGGTGGCGGGTTCGTGTCCTTGCTGCTCCACTTCCTTTCCAGCTCCCTGCCTGTGGCCCTGGAGGGCAGTGGTGGTCGTGCCAGGGCTTTGGGACCCTGCACCTGCGTGGAAGACGTGGACAAGGCTTCAGGCTCTTGGGCTCGGTCCAGCTCAGCTCTGGCCGTTGCCGCCACTTGGGCAGTGAAGCAGCAGATGGAAGCTCTTTGTGTCTGTCTCTCTTTTTCTCGGTAACTCTGACTTCCCAGTGGAGGTCGTGCCAGGGCCTTGGGACCCTGCACCTGCGTGGAAGACCTGGACCAGGCTTCAGGCTCCTGGGCTCGTTCCAGCTCAGCTCTGGCCATTGCCGCCACTTGGGCGGTGAAGTAGCAGATGGAAGCTCTTTTTATCTGTCTCTCCTTTTCTCAGTAACTCTGACTTTCCAATAAGAAGAAATATATCTTTAAAACATTTGTGTTCTTCCTCTCTGTCTCTCCTCTGTATATCTGACTTTGTAATAAAAACAAATCAATCTTTGAAGAAAAAAATGTGCGTAAGGAATGGCAATTTCAGACCTAGCTATCTCACTCCTAGGAATATACCCAAAAGAAATTAAATCTACATATATAGAAGGGAGTCTATAATCCAATATTTCCAGCAACACAATCTACAATCGCAAAAACATGGACACAACCCAGATGCCCATCCGAAGGGAATGGCTGAAGAAACTGTGGTACATCTACTCCCTGGATTGGTATCCAACCATTAAAAAGAATGAAATGATACAATTTGCAACTAGATGGTCCCAACTAGAGACCATTATGCTCAGTGAAAGAAGTCACTCACCAACAGAGAAATACCACATGTTCTCTCTAATAGAAGGAATTTATGATGCAGATTTAATATATACTGGTGGAGTAATGCAGACTGTCATATCCAGATATGAAGACACACTGCAACACACATCTCTGCGTCCAAAGAAAAGGTGGATTCTCAATCAAAGGGTTGGATATATCCTGACAATGGGAGGATGGACAATGTCTGTATCAACAATGTCGGAGCACACTTCAACAGCAGACTGATGGGATTATAACTCCTTATGAAGACGTGTGACATTAAGGGAAAAATCAACTGGGGGGTGGAAATTGAGGAGAATCCCAGATCATACAGAATTGCATAATAAATTTCAAACAGAAATAATAAAAAAACAGGGCTATTTATTTATTTGTTTATTATTTTACGTGATGCTTACACCGTCAATCAGATTGGGAAGGATGTGATGATTGTTTCCAAGCTTTCCATTTCTTCTTCCCATCTGGGGTTAGCAGGGGAGATAGTGGGTTGGGCCATACCCAGCCTCCCAACCATCCCAGTACCCGAGGAAGGGGAAGGGCCACCGGATATCAACCCAGGGTCACAATGTGGCATGATAGTTCCAAAATGCTGTCGGTGTAGCCGAGCTGTGGATGACTGGCTGCCAGAGAGGACCTTGTAGTCTCCATTCGTCCAGGTGTTTGCTGTCATGTTTTGGCTGGGGTAGATAGCCATATGTGCTGTTCTCCATTCTCTGCTATGGTACCAGATGTCTTCTGCAGGTCCCAAAGAACTACCAGAACTTCCATGTGCACCATGGTCTGCTGTCCAGTACTCCAGCATCTGCAGTGAGGAGGACCAGTTCTCTTAGGTGGGCTCATGGACCTGAGGGAGGCAACTTGAGTCAAAGCAGACCTTCCACCCTTGGGGCTCATGGATTCAGCAACCACACAACACAGGCCGACTCAGTCACCTAGGCCAGGAGACCCAGGCCCCACTGGACCCACCATCCCTGGGGCTCACCGACCCAATGCCAACTAGGTGGGTGGGTCCTAGGTTCTGGGCCAAGAGATCCGAGACCCACCGGACCCCCACCTCCAGGGATGACAGACCCAACACCCTCCGTGTAGCTGAACTCTAGAACCTGAGCTAGGAGACCCAGGACCCTCCAGATCCCCCACCCCTGGGGCTCACGGACCCAACACCCACCATCCCCACCCCCACACTGACATGGTCACCTTTCCTCGGCATCCACCAGTGGGTGCTTCAGCCTAGTTCCACCCAGCCTGCCTCCAATTCTAGCTTGTGCTGCCTCGTGCTACAGTCTAGCCTTTCCCAGCCAAGCCCCAGTCCTGGCTCCAGTGTGGACTGGCTGGTGATGCGGCCCAACTTGGCCCCTCCTGCACTCCATCCTGGTTCTCAGATCCACCAGTAGATGTTAGGAAGTGGCTCTTGGCCTGGCCCAGCCCCTGACCTGACTCACCCGCATGCCGGACATGCAGACACTGTAACCGGGTCCGGGTTGGGCTGCTCCCTGCCTTGGTTCTTGCACTTACCTGCGGAGATTGCAACCCGACAAAGAATTCACCAAACCACCAAAGCCACGCCCTTTGCTCTCTTGGTGGCCTCCCTGGAGAGCTCTGCCGTATTTGCATATCTCAGCTGCTCTTGCCTTTCTCTCTACACAGTGAAGGACAAATCGGAGATTTTCCTAGTGTGGATGTTCCAGCAGATGAGTCTGAAATTGGCTTCTTAGGCTTCAGCGTAAGAAGTCAAGTGGTTAAGCTTTGTTCTGCCCCCTGTCGGAAGAGCTGCATTGGCTAAAACTGACACTGGGTTTGACGGGACTGTGAGGGGGCGGAGACTTTGGTGTGACTCCTGCCGGCTTGGGTGGGGAGTGGGGAAGTGGTGTTGCTTTGAAAGCTGCACCGAGCCAGCAGTGCTTTGAAACCGGCACCGAGAAGCAGCTTCCTGTATGTGTTGTAATCGTTTCCACCTCTCATTCCGTGAAAGCTGACCACTGCGAAGTTTGACCCTGAAGCAGGAGTTTGTTGGCGAAGACCATCACACACGTTGCTGTTGTTGCGACTCATTGCCAGCTTGTGCTGTGGGCTCCCATACTGACCCCGATTTGCCTGGAGACACTTGCTTACTCCTACTGGCCTTCTATATTAGCCTACTACGCTTTTACCGCCGCTTCGTGGAGAGAAAGCTGCTCCCTGTCACTGGCGTTGAGGAGCCGAGCTTTCGGTTTAGGAAAGCTACTACACGCTCACCACCGTTTTCCTGCCAGAAAGCTGCTCGCTGTCACTGGCGTTGAGCTGTGCTTTGGGTTTAGGAAAGCTGTTGCCCCATTGTTTTGGATCCTTCCTGGGGGCGCCTTTCTGCCCAGGGCTACATATCCTGCACTCTTACTGCGCTTTTCCTGCGAGGAAGCTGCTCGCTCTTCCTGGCCCTGAGGAGCCGTGCTTTTGATTGTGATTTACGGTGGGGAAGAGGCACCTGCCACACTTTCAGTATTGTGAGCAGAGACGTTAGCGTTGTCTGAAGTTGGCGTTTGGGAAAGCATTGCGTATCCACGGCTGGAAGCTGAAGCCACACGATTTATTTACGACTGATCAGTTAATCTGACTTTCCAAGGAGAAGAAATAAATCTTTAAAAAAATTGTGTAAGAGTCGGCAATTTGTTTATTTATTTTTATTATGTTTGATGTTTACTTAGTCAATCAGGTTGGGAAGGATGTAGGGTCAGGGATCATTGTTTCCAAGCTTTCCATTTCTTCTTCCCATCTGGGCTTAGCAGGAAGAGAGTGGGATGGGCCACACCCAGCCTCCCAACCATCCCAGCACCCGAGGAAGAGGAACGGTCACCTGGTATCAACCCAGGGTCACAATGTGGCATGATAGCTCCAAAATGCTGACCGTGTAGCCAATCTATGGACAAGGAATCCCTTGCAATGTTCACTGGCTGACAGAGTGGACGTTATAGTCCCCATTCGTCCAGATGTTTGCTGGACGAATGTTAGGCCGGGGGAGATGGCCATAAGTGCTGTTCTCCATTCTCTGCTATGGTACCAGAGGTCCTCTGCAGGTCCCAAGGAGCTACCATAATTTCCATGTGCACCATGGTGTGCTGCTCAGTACTCCAGCTTCTGCAGTGAGGAGGACCAAATCTCTTAGGTGGGCTCATGGACCTAAGCCAGGTAAGCACCCCTGGGCTCATGGATGCAGCAACCGCAGTGCATGAGAGCCCAAGGCTCTGGGCCATGCGACCCGGGACCCACTGGGACCCACTGGATCCCTCACCCCACGGGCTCATGAACCTGGCCCCACACCCCATAGGCTGGCTTAGACACCTGGGCCAGAACACCCAGGCCCCTCTATCCCCAATCCCTGGAGCTCACCGACCCAACACCCACTACGTAAGTGGGACCTAGGTTCTGGGCCAAAAGACCTAAGACCCACTGGACCCCCACCTCCTTGGATCACAAGCCCGACACTCTACAGGTAGGTGAGCCCTAGAGCCTGGGCCAGGAGATCTGGGTCCTCCAGACGCCCCACCCCTGGGGCTCAAGGACCCAACACCCACCATCCCCACCCCCACACTGACATGGTCACCTTTTCTCGGCATCCACCAGTGGGTGCTTCAGCCTAGTTCCACCCAACCTGCCTCCAATTCCAGCTTGTGCTGCCTCGTGCTACAGTCTAACCCCAGCCAAGCCCCAGTCCTGGCTCCAGTGTGGACTGGCTGGTGATGCGGCCCAACTTGGCCCCTCCTGCACTCCATCCTGGTTCTCAATTCCACCAGTAGATGTTAGGAAGTGGCTCTTGGCCTGGCCCAGCCCCTGACCTGACTCACCCGCATGCCGGACATGCAGACACTGTAACCGGGTCCGGGTTGGGCTGCTCCCTGCCTTGGTTCTTGCACTTCCCTGCAGGCGCTACATCCTAACATAGGAATGCACGACACTCGATTATCCGGTCTCCTCCCACTGGCAGATCTTGTGCATACCGGGGGGTCCCTGGCCCAGGTCGAGTTTGTCCACCTGTTGTCCTGGCAGGAACGGTGTCCTTGCCCAATCGACCTATACCCTTTCCGGTTCTTACTGTTGGGTGTTGCAGTCTGTCCAACACCCGGTCCGTGCCCAGACACAGCTCTCACATGGGTCAGCGGGAGCTGAGATCTAGCACAGACATTCTACAAGCACCCTGACTCTCATGAGTACCACTGGGTACTAGAGTCTAGCCCAGCCCAGACCCGGGCCCAGACCCGGGCCACACCCATGCCCAGGGAGATTGCAGCCACATTCAGCTCGGGACAATGCTCTTGCTTTCACCAATAGAAATTCCAGCCCAGCTGGGGCGTCCCTTTAGCTCTCTAACAGGGCTAGTCCCAGCCACAGTCCTTGCACGTGCCAACGGAGAGTGCTGTTCCACATGGGTAGCCCACAGATTTCCCTGCAGACTCTAGCCCCCAAAAAGAAAAGGAAAACTTTTATTTATTTGTTGAGGTTGTAAGGAGTTATTTTGTTTTTATTGGAAAATCAGAGAAAGAAAGGGAAAAGAGACAGAGAGGAGGATCTTCCCGTCCACTGATACACCACTCAAAGGGCCACAATAACTGGAGCTGAGCCGATCCAAAGCTGGGAACCAGGAGCCTCTTCCGGGTCTCCCAGGCGGGTGCAGGGTCCCAAGGGTTTGGGCTGTCCTTGACTGCTTTCCTGGGCCACCAGCAGGGAGCTGGATGGGAAGCAGGGCCGGCGGGGATTAGAATTGATGCCCATATGGGATCCCAGTGCATGAAGCTGAGGCCTTGATGTATGTATTTCTTTAATTCTTATTTTATTTTCATAATCTTTCCGTAGTTGATTAGGATATAAGCGGTCAAGGGCTACAGAAAGTGGCTAAGATCATTGTTTCCACATTCTGTTTTTCTTTTTTCTCTGTCTGGGTGAGGTAAAGGGGGGCAGATAAAGGGAGAAGCCCCACCCAGCCTCCCACCCATGGCAGGGTCCCTGACGTGACACATGCTCCGAGGGCACTGCGCAAGTGGTTTTGATAGCTCGGCAGTTCTGAATGGCTGCCAATCTCCCCATTCCACGCTTGGTGAAATCTCTCGAGAAGCCACTGGCTGACCCAGTCCACCTTCGAGTCTCCGTTGCCCAGATTTTCACCGCCCACGCGTGGCTGGGGTAGATGATCGATTTGTTCTGTCCTCCGTGTCCAAGGTGAGGACTTGAGCTGCTAGGCTACCATACCGGGCCCAGATGCAGTTTTCTTTAAAAACAAGAAAAGCTTTATTTGCTTTATTTAGAATGAAGAGAGAGAGAGAATTCAGAGATGGCTTCCATCTGCTGGTTCATTCTCCAAAGGGCTGCCCCAACACCTGGGGCTGGGCCAGGCCAACGCTGGAAGCCAAAAGCTACATCCAGGTCTGCCACGTGACTGCAGCGCCCCATGGACTTGGGCCATCCCCTGCTGCTGCTTTCCCAGGCACATTAGCAGGGAGCTGGATTCAGGAGCGGAGCAGCTGGGACTGGAATTGGACTTCATGTGGCATGCTGGAATTACAGGCTCTGACTTCACCCACTGCACCAGCTCACACAGGGCCTAGGAAGTACTGTGACTTGCTCTGTCACCAACGGGCCTTGAACACATGATGCTAAGTGGCTGCACCTCAATCAAAGGAACAAACATTAGACAATGTCCCTCCCATGAGTTACCCACAACAGGCAACTCCCAGAGCCAGGCAGCAGAAGCACAGCTAGCAGGTGTGACCAGAAGATCTCGCACATTCTTTCCTCAATTCGATATAGACATAAAAAGGCAGAAGCGGGTTGCAGACAGAAAAGTCGGAAGTGCATCGTTTTCTCACTTCTGGGCAGCCTGTGATCATTGGTCCTGGCGCCCTACTCCCGCTGGTTTAAGCAGCCAAGCTACCAAACTTTCATGTGTGATTGGCTGGGCCAAGTTCTTTCAGTCTACTGGCCTTTGTAAGAGTCCCGTGTTGGTTCCCCAGAGGGATTTCACAATCACCGGCATTTCAAACCCTGTGGTTTGCTCCACTAGGGGATTTCCAGCTGACTGGTGTGGAAGAGTCTATGTTTTGTGCACTAGGAGGTTTCGGTAAACTGGTGTTTAAGATCACATCTTTTGTAGTTCGGAGCTGCACTATTAAAGGCAGCTAAGAATTCTGTGATTTGATGCACAAACCTGTTTCAGTTCTGTGTTTTGTCGACTTCCTCCTGCCTTTAGGAGTCAGCTACATAAAAGGGCTTGTGTCGTGCGTGGCACACGGAGAGCGGCTCTGTTTGCTCTTTGGGCAGAATCCACATCAAGACATTTGGGAAGCATCAATTTTCGACTCCTGGCCATCTGATGGTCCTTGGTCCGGGGTCCGGGCACCCTTACACTCCTACACTCTCACTGCCCTTTTACCGCCAGGAAGCTGCTCACTCTTCCCCCTGGCGTTGAGGAGCCAGTGGTGCTTTTGATTGACGACTGAGAAGAGGCACCTGCCACACTTAACTTTGAGTTTTGTGAGCAGAGACATTAGCAGTGTCTAAAGTTGGCATTTGAGAAGGCATTGCGCAATCCACGGCTGGAAAGTGAAGCCACAGAATAAATATAGAGACAAGACAATCCGGCAAATTGTGAAAGAAGGGTGTGATGCTGCGAATGGCCTGCTGGTCGATGCTGTTTCCTTGTAACCCCCAGGATCCAATATGGTGGCGGGTTCGTGTCCTTGCTGCTCCACTTCCTTTCCAGCTCCCAGCCTGTGGCCCTGGAGGGCAGTGGTGGTCGTGCCAGGGCTTTGGGACCCTGCACCTGCGTGGAAGACGTGGACAAGGCTTCAGGCTCTTGGGCTCGGTCCAGCTCAGCTCTGGCCGTTGCCGCCACTTGGGCAGTGAAACAGCAGATGGAAGCTCTTTGTGTCTGTCTCTCTTTTTCTCGGTAACTCTGACTTCCCAGTGGAGGTCGTGCCAGGGCCTTGGGACCCTGCACCTGCGTGGAAGACCTGGACCAGGCTTCAGGCTCCTGGGCTCGTTCCAGCTCAGCTCTGGCCATTGCCGCCACTTGGGCAGTGAAGTAGCAGATGGAAGCTCTTTCTATCTGTCTCTCCTTTTCTCAGTAACTCTGACTTTCCAATAAGAAGAAATACATCTTTAAAACATTTGTGTTCTTCCTCTCTGTCTCTCCTCTGTATATCTGACTTTGTAATAGAAACAAATCAATCTTTGAAGAAAAAAATGTGCGTAAGGAATGGCAATTTCAGACCTAGCTATCTCACTCCTAGGAATATACCCAAAAGAAATTAAATCTACATATATAGAAGGGAGTCTATAATCCAATATTTCCAGCAACACAATCTACAATCGCAAAAACATGGACACAACCCAGATGCCCATCCGAAGGGAATGGCTGAAGAAACTGTGGTACATCTACTCCCTGGATTGGTATCCAACCATTAAAAAGAATGAAATGATACAATTTGCAACTAGATGGTCCCAACTAGAGACCATTATGCTCAGTGAAAGAAGTCACTCACCAACAGAGAAATACCACATGTTCTCTCTAATAGAAGGAATTTATGATGCAGATTTAATATATACTGGTGGAGTAATGCAGACTGTCATATCCAGATATGAAGACACACTGCAACACACATCTCTGCGTCCAAAGAAAAGGTGGATTCTCAATCAAAGGGTTGGATATATCCTGACAATGGGAGGATGGACAATGTCTGTATCAACAATGTCGGAGCACACTTCAACAGCAGACTGATGGGATTATAACTCCTTATGAAGACGTGTGACATTAAGGGAAAAATCAACCAGGGGGTGGAAATTGAGGAGAATCCCAGATCATACAGAATTGCATAATAAATTTCAAACAGAAATAATAAAAAAACAGGGCTATTTATTTATTTGTTTATTATTTTACGTGATGCTTACACCGTCAATCAGATTGGGAAGGATGTGATGATTGTTTCCAAGCTTTCCATTTCTTCTTCCCATCTGGGGTTAGCAGGGGAGATAGTGGGTTGGGCCATACCCAGCCTCCCAACCATCCCAGTACCCGAGGAAGGGGAAGGGCCACCGGATATCAACCCAGGGTCACAATGTGGCATGATAGTTCCAAAATGCTGTCGGTGTAGCCGAGCTGTGGATGACTGGCTGCCAGAGAGGACCTTGTAGTCTCCATTCGTCCAGGTGTTTGCTGTCATGTTTTGGCTGGGGTAGATAGCCATATGTGCTGTTCTCCATTCTCTGCTATGGTACCAGATGTCTTCTGCAGGTCCCAAAGAACTACCAGAACTTCCATGTGCACCATGGTCTGCTGTCCAGTACTCCAGCATCTGCAGTGAGGAGGACCAGTTCTCTTAGGTGGGCTCATGGACCTGAGGGAGGCAACTTGAGTCAAAGCAGACCTTCCACCCTTGGGGCTCATGGATTCAGCAACCACACAACACAGGCCGACTCAGTCACCTAGGCCAGGAGACCCAGGCCCCACTGGACCCACCATCCCTGGGGCTCACCGACCCAATGCCAACTAGGTGGGTGGGTCCTAGGTTCTGGGCCAAGAGATCCGAGACCCACCGGACCCCCACCTCCAGGGATGACAGACCCAACACCCTCCGTGTAGCTGAACTCTAGAACCTGAGCTAGGAGACCCAGGACCCTCCAGATCCCCCACCCCTGGGGCTCACGGACCCAACACCCACCATCCCCACCCCCACACTGACATGGTCACCTTTCCTCGGCATCCACCAGTGGGTGCTTCAGCCTAGTTCCACCCAGCCTGCCTCCAATTCTAGCTTGTGCTGCCTCGTGCTACAGTCTAGCCTTTCCCAGCCAAGCCCCAGTCCTGGCTCCAGTGTGGACTGGCTGGTGATGCGGCCCAACTTGGCCCCTCCTGCACTCCATCCTGGTTCTCAGATCCACCAGTAGATGTTAGGAAGTGGCTCTTGGCCTGGCCCAGCCCCTGACCTGACTCACCCGCATGCCGGACATGCAGACACTGTAACCGGGTCCGGGTTGGGCTGCTCCCTGCCTTGGTTCTTGCACTTACCTGCGGAGATTGCAACCCGACAAAGAATTCACCAAACCACCAAAGCCACGCCCTTTGCTCTCTTGGTGGCCTCCCTGGAGAGCTCTGCCGTATTTGCATATCTCAGCTGCTCTTGCCTTTCTCTCTACACAGTGAAGGACAAATCGGAGATTTTCCTAGTGTGGATGTTCCAGCAGATGAGTCTGAAATTGGCTTCTTAGGCTTCAGCGTAAGAAGTCAAGTGGTTAAGCTTTGTTCTGCCCCCTGTCGGAAGAGCTGCATTGGCTAAAACTGACACTGGGTTTGACGGGACTGTGAGGGGGCGGAGACTTTGGTGTGACTCCTGCCGGCTTGGGTGGGGAGTGGGGAAGTGGTGTTGCTTTGAAAGCTGCACCGAGCCAGCAGTGCTTTGAAACCGGCACCGAGAAGCAGCTTCCTGTATGTGTTGTAATCGTTTCCACCTCTCATTCCGTGAAAGCTGACCACTGCGAAGTTTGACCCTGAAGCAGGAGTTTGTTGGCGAAGACCATCACACACGTTGCTGTTGTTGCGACTCATTGCCAGCTTGTGCTGTGGGCTCCCATACTGACCCCGATTTGCCTGGAGACACTTGCTTACTCCTACTGGCCTTCTATATTAGCCTACTACGCTTTTACCGCCGCTTCGTGGAGAGAAAGCTGCTCCCTGTCACTGGCGTTGAGGAGCCGAGCTTTCGGTTTAGGAAAGCTACTACACGCTCACCACCGTTTTCCTGCCAGAAAGCTGCTCGCTGTCACTGGCGTTGAGCTGTGCTTTGGGTTTAGGAAAGCTGTTGCCCCATTGTTTTGGATCCTTCCTGGGGGCGCCTTTCTGCCCAGGGCTACATATCCTGCACTCTTACTGCGCTTTTCCTGCGAGGAAGCTGCTCGCTCTTCCTGGCCCTGAGGAGCCGTGCTTTTGATTGTGATTTACGGTGGGGAAGAGGCACCTGCCACACTTTCAGTATTGTGAGCAGAGACGTTAGCGTTGTCTGAAGTTGGCGTTTGGGAAAGCATTGCGTATCCACGGCTGGAAGCTGAAGCCACACGATTTATTTACGACTGATCAGTTAATCTGACTTTCCAAGGAGAAGAAATAAATCTTTAAAAAAATTGTGTAAGAGTCGGCAATTTGTTTATTTATTTTTATTATGTTTGATGTTTACTTAGTCAATCAGGTTGGGAAGGATGTAGGGTCAGGGATCATTGTTTCCAAGCTTTCCATTTCTTCTTCCCATCTGGGCTTAGCAGGAAGAGAGTGGGATGGGCCACACCCAGCCTCCCAACCATCCCAGCACCCGAGGAAGAGGAACGGCCACCTGGTATCAACCCAGGGTCACAATGTGGCATGATAGCTCCAAAATGCTGACCGTGTAGCCAATCTATGGACAAGGAATCCCTTGCAATGTTCACTGGCTGACAGAGTGGACGTTATAGTCCCCATTCGTCCAGATGTTTGCTGGACGAATGTTAGGCCGGGGGAGATGGCCATAAGTGCTGTTCTCCATTCTCTGCTATGGTACCAGAGGTCCTCTGCAGGTCCCAAGGAGCTACCATAATTTCCATGTGCACCATGGTGTGCTGCTCAGTACTCCAGCTTCTGCAGTGAGGAGGACCAAATCTCTTAGGTGGGCTCATGGACCTAAGCCAGGTAAGCACCCCTGGGCTCATGGATGCAGCAACCGCAGTGCATGAGAGCCCAAGGCTCTGGGCCATGCGACCCGGGACCCACTGGGACCCACTGGATCCCTCACCCCACGGGCTCATGAACCTGGCCCCACACCCCATAGGCTGGCTTAGACACCTGGGCCAGAACACCCAGGCCCCTCTATCCCCAATCCCTGGAGCTCACCGACCCAACACCCACTACGTAAGTGGGACCTAGGTTCTGGGCCAAAAGACCTAAGACCCACTGGACCCCCACCTCCTTGGATCACAAGCCCGACACTCTACAGGTAGGTGAGCCCTAGAGCCTGGGCCAGGAGATCTGGGTCCTCCAGACGCCCCACCCCTGGGGCTCAAGGACCCAACACCCACCATCCCCACCCCCACACTGACATGGTCACCTTTCCTCGGCATCCACCAGTGGGTGCTTCAGCCTAGTTCCACCCAACCTGCCTCCAATTCCAGCTTGTGCTGCCTCGTGCTACAGTCTAACCCCAGCCAAGCCCCAGTCCTGGCTCCAGTGTGGACTGGCTGGTGATGCGGCCCAACTTGGCCCCTCCTGCACTCCATCCTGGTTCTCAATTCCACCAGTAGATGTTAGGAAGTGGCTCTTGGCCTGGCCCAGCCCCTGACCTGACTCACCCGCATGCCGGACATGCAGACACTGTAACCGGGTCCGGGTTGGGCTGCTCCCTGCCTTGGTTCTTGCACTTCCCTGCAGGCGCTACATCCTAACATAGGAATGCACGACACTCGATTATCCGGTCTCCTCCCACTGGCAGATCTTGTGCATACCGGGGGGTCCCTGGCCCAGGTCGAGTTTGTCCACCTGTTGTCCTGGCAGGAACGGTGTCCTTGCCCAATCGACCTATACCCTTTCCGGTTCTTACTGTTGGGTGTTGCAGTCTGTCCAACACCCGGTCCGTGCCCAGACACAGCTCTCACATGGGTCAGCGGGAGCTGAGATCTAGCACAGACATTCTACAAGCACCCTGACTCTCATGAGTACCACTGGGTACTAGAGTCTAGCCCAGCCCAGACCCGGGCCCAGACCCGGGCCACACCCATGCCCAGGGAGATTGCAGCCACATTCAGCTCGGGACAATGCTCTTGCTTTCACCAATAGAAATTCCAGCCCAGCTGGGGCGTCCCTTTAGCTCTCTAACAGGGCTAGTCCCAGCCACAGTCCTTGCACGTGCCAACGGAGAGTGCTGTTCCACATGGGTAGCCCACAGATTTCCCTGCAGACTCTAGCCCCCAAAAAGAAAAGGAAAACTTTTATTTATTTGTTGAGGTTGTAAGGAGTTATTTTGTTTTTATTGGAAAATCAGAGAAAGAAAGGGAAAAGAGACAGAGAGGAGGATCTTCCCGTCCACTGATACACCACTCAAAGGGCCACAATAACTGGAGCTGAGCCGATCCAAAGCTGGGAACCAGGAGCCTCTTCCGGGTCTCCCAGGCGGGTGCAGGGTCCCAAGGGTTTGGGCTGTCCTTGACTGCTTTCCTGGGCCACCAGCAGGGAGCTGGATGGGAAGCAGGGCCGGCGGGGATTAGAATTGATGCCCATATGGGATCCCAGTGCATGAAGCTGAGGCCTTGATGTATGTATTTCTTTAATTCTTATTTTATTTTCATAATCTTTCCGTAGTTGATTAGGATATAAGCGGTCAAGGGCTACAGAAAGTGGCTAAGATCATTGTTTCCACATTCTGTTTTTCTTTTTTCTCTGTCTGGGTGAGGTAAAGGGGGGCAGATAAAGGGAGAAGCCCCACCCAGCCTCCCACCCATGGCAGGGTCCCTGACGTGACACATGCTCCGAGGGCACTGCGCAAGTGGTTTTGATAGCTCGGCAGTTCTGAATGGCTGCCAATCTCCCCATTCCACGCTTGGTGAAATCTCTCGAGAAGCCACTGGCTGACCCAGTCCACCTTCGAGTCTCCGTTGCCCAGATTTTCACCGCCCACGCGTGGCTGGGGTAGATGATCGATTTGTTCTGTCCTCCGTGTCCAAGGTGAGGACTTGAGCTGCTAGGCTACCATACCGGGCCCAGATGCAGTTTTCTTTAAAAACAAGAAAAGCTTTATTTGCTTTATTTAGAATGAAGAGAGAGAGAGAATTCAGAGATGGCTTCCATCTGCTGGTTCATTCTCCAAAGGGCTGCCCCAACACCTGGGGCTGGGCCAGGCCAACGCTGGAAGCCAAAAGCTACATCCAGGTCTGCCACGTGACTGCAGCGCCCCATGGACTTGGGCCATCCCCTGCTGCTGCTTTCCCAGGCACATTAGCAGGGAGCTGGATTCAGGAGCGGAGCAGCTGGGACTGGAATTGGACTTCATGTGGCATGCTGGAATTACAGGCTCTGACTTCACCCACTGCACCAGCTCACACAGGGCCTAGGAAGTACTGTGACTTGCTCTGTCACCAACGGGCCTTGAACACATGATGCTAAGTGGCTGCACCTCAATCAAAGGAACAAACATTAGACAATGTCCCTCCCATGAGTTACCCACAACAGGCAACTCCCAGAGCCAGGCAGCAGAAGCACAGCTAGCAGGTGTGACCAGAAGATCTCGCACATTCTTTCCTCAATTCGATATAGACATAAAAAGGCAGAAGCGGGTTGCAGACAGAAAAGTCGGAAGTGCATCGTTTTCTCACTTCTGGGCAGCCTGTGATCATTGGTCCTGGCGCCCTACTCCCGCTGGTTTAAGCAGCCAAGCTACCAAACTTTCATGTGTGATTGGCTGGGCCAAGTTCTTTCAGTCTACTGGCCTTTGTAAGAGTCCCGTGTTGGTTCCCCAGAGGGATTTCACAATCACCGGCATTTCAAACCCTGTGGTTTGCTCCACTAGGGGATTTCCAGCTGACTGGTGTGGAAGAGTCTATGTTTTGTGCACTAGGAGGTTTCGGTAAACTGGTGTTTAAGATCACATCTTTTGTAGTTCGGAGCTGCACTATTAAAGGCAGCTAAGAATTCTGTGATTTGATGCACAAACCTGTTTCAGTTCTGTGTTTTGTCGACTTCCTCCTGCCTTTAGGAGTCAGCTACATAAAAGGGCTTGTGTCGTGCGTGGCACACGGAGAGCGGCTCTGTTTGCTCTTTGGGCAGAATCCACATCAAGACATTTGGGAAGCATCAATTTTCGACTCCTGGCCATCTGATGGTCCTTGGTCCGGGGTCCGGGCACCCTTACACTCCTACACTCTCACTGCCCTTTTACCGCCAGGAAGCTGCTCACTCTTCCCCCTGGCGTTGAGGAGCCAGTGGTGCTTTTGATTGACGACTGAGAAGAGGCACCTGCCACACTTAACTTTGAGTTTTGTGAGCAGAGACATTAGCAGTGTCTAAAGTTGGCATTTGAGAAGGCATTGCGCAATCCACGGCTGGAAAGTGAAGCCACAGAATAAATATAGAGACAAGACAATCCGGCAAATTGTGAAAGAAGGGTGTGATGCTGCGAATGGCCTGCTGGTCGATGCTGTTTCCTTGTAACCCCCAGGATCCAATATGGTGGCGGGTTCGTGTCCTTGCTGCTCCACTTCCTTTCCAGCTCCCAGCCTGTGGCCCTGGAGGGCAGTGGTGGTCGTGCCAGGGCTTTGGGACCCTGCACCTGCGTGGAAGACGTGGACAAGGCTTCAGGCTCTTGGGCTCGGTCCAGCTCAGCTCTGGCCGTTGCCGCCACTTGGGCAGTGAAACAGCAGATGGAAGCTCTTTGTGTCTGTCTCTCTTTTTCTCGGTAACTCTGACTTCCCAGTGGAGGTCGTGCCAGGGCCTTGGGACCCTGCACCTGCGTGGAAGACCTGGACCAGGCTTCAGGCTCCTGGGCTCGTTCCAGCTCAGCTCTGGCCATTGCCGCCACTTGGGCAGTGAAGTAGCAGATGGAAGCTCTTTCTATCTGTCTCTCCTTTTCTCAGTAACTCTGACTTTCCAATAAGAAGAAATACATCTTTAAAACATTTGTGTTCTTCCTCTCTGTCTCTCCTCTGTATATCTGACTTTGTAATAGAAACAAATCAATCTTTGAAGAAAAAAATGTGCGTAAGGAATGGCAATTTCAGACCTAGCTATCTCACTCCTAGGAATATACCCAAAAGAAATTAAATCTACATATATAGAAGGGAGTCTATAATCCAATATTTCCAGCAACACAATCTACAATCGCAAAAACATGGACACAACCCAGATGCCCATCCGAAGGGAATGGCTGAAGAAACTGTGGTACATCTACTCCCTGGATTGGTATCCAACCATTAAAAAGAATGAAATGATACAATTTGCAACTAGATGGTCCCAACTAGAGACCATTATGCTCAGTGAAAGAAGTCACTCACCAACAGAGAAATACCACATGTTCTCTCTAATAGAAGGAATTTATGATGCAGATTTAATATATACTGGTGGAGTAATGCAGACTGTCATATCCAGATATGAAGACACACTGCAACACACATCTCTGCGTCCAAAGAAAAGGTGGATTCTCAATCAAAGGGTTGGATATATCCTGACAATGGGAGGATGGACAATGTCTGTATCAACAATGTCGGAGCACACTTCAACAGCAGACTGATGGGATTATAACTCCTTATGAAGACGTGTGACATTAAGGGAAAAATCAACCAGGGGGTGGAAATTGAGGAGAATCCCAGATCATACAGAATTGCATAATAAATTTCAAACAGAAATAATAAAAAAACAGGGCTATTTATTTATTTGTTTATTATTTTACGTGATGCTTACACCGTCAATCAGATTGGGAAGGATGTGATGATTGTTTCCAAGCTTTCCATTTCTTCTTCCCATCTGGGGTTAGCAGGGGAGATAGTGGGTTGGGCCATACCCAGCCTCCCAACCATCCCAGTACCCGAGGAAGGGGAAGGGCCACCGGATATCAACCCAGGGTCACAATGTGGCATGATAGTTCCAAAATGCTGTCGGTGTAGCCGAGCTGTGGATGACTGGCTGCCAGAGAGGACCTTGTAGTCTCCATTCGTCCAGGTGTTTGCTGTCATGTTTTGGCTGGGGTAGATAGCCATATGTGCTGTTCTCCATTCTCTGCTATGGTACCAGATGTCTTCTGCAGGTCCCAAAGAACTACCAGAACTTCCATGTGCACCATGGTCTGCTGTCCAGTACTCCAGCATCTGCAGTGAGGAGGACCAGTTCTCTTAGGTGGGCTCATGGACCTGAGGGAGGCAACTTGAGTCAAAGCAGACCTTCCACCCTTGGGGCTCATGGATTCAGCAACCACACAACACAGGCCGACTCAGTCACCTAGGCCAGGAGACCCAGGCCCCACTGGACCCACCATCCCTGGGGCTCACCGACCCAATGCCAACTAGGTGGGTGGGTCCTAGGTTCTGGGCCAAGAGATCCGAGACCCACCGGACCCCCACCTCCAGGGATGACAGACCCAACACCCTCCGTGTAGCTGAACTCTAGAACCTGAGCTAGGAGACCCAGGACCCTCCAGATCCCCCACCCCTGGGGCTCACGGACCCAACACCCACCATCCCCACCCCCACACTGACATGGTCACCTTTCCTCGGCATCCACCAGTGGGTGCTTCAGCCTAGTTCCACCCAGCCTGCCTCCAATTCTAGCTTGTGCTGCCTCGTGCTACAGTCTAGCCTTTCCCAGCCAAGCCCCAGTCCTGGCTCCAGTGTGGACTGGCTGGTGATGCGGCCCAACTTGGCCCCTCCTGCACTCCATCCTGGTTCTCAGATCCACCAGTAGATGTTAGGAAGTGGCTCTTGGCCTGGCCCAGCCCCTGACCTGACTCACCCGCATGCCGGACATGCAGACACTGTAACCGGGTCCGGGTTGGGCTGCTCCCTGCCTTGGTTCTTGCACTTACCTGCGGAGATTGCAACCCGACAAAGAATTCACCAAACCACCAAAGCCACGCCCTTTGCTCTCTTGGTGGCCTCCCTGGAGAGCTCTGCCGTATTTGCATATCTCAGCTGCTCTTGCCTTTCTCTCTACACAGTGAAGGACAAATCGGAGATTTTCCTAGTGTGGATGTTCCAGCAGATGAGTCTGAAATTGGCTTCTTAGGCTTCAGCGTAAGAAGTCAAGTGGTTAAGCTTTGTTCTGCCCCCTGTCGGAAGAGCTGCATTGGCTAAAACTGACACTGGGTTTGACGGGACTGTGAGGGGGCGGAGACTTTGGTGTGACTCCTGCCGGCTTGGGTGGGGAGTGGGGAAGTGGTGTTGCTTTGAAAGCTGCACCGAGCCAGCAGTGCTTTGAAACCGGCACCGAGAAGCAGCTTCCTGTATGTGTTGTAATCGTTTCCACCTCTCATTCCGTGAAAGCTGACCACTGCGAAGTTTGACCCTGAAGCAGGAGTTTGTTGGCGAAGACCATCACACACGTTGCTGTTGTTGCGACTCATTGCCAGCTTGTGCTGTGGGCTCCCATACTGACCCCGATTTGCCTGGAGACACTTGCTTACTCCTACTGGCCTTCTATATTAGCCTACTACGCTTTTACCGCCGCTTCGTGGAGAGAAAGCTGCTCCCTGTCACTGGCGTTGAGGAGCCGAGCTTTCGGTTTAGGAAAGCTACTACACGCTCACCACCGTTTTCCTGCCAGAAAGCTGCTCGCTGTCACTGGCGTTGAGCTGTGCTTTGGGTTTAGGAAAGCTGTTGCCCCATTGTTTTGGATCCTTCCTGGGGGCGCCTTTCTGCCCAGGGCTACATATCCTGCACTCTTACTGCGCTTTTCCTGCGAGGAAGCTGCTCGCTCTTCCTGGCCCTGAGGAGCCGTGCTTTTGATTGTGATTTACGGTGGGGAAGAGGCACCTGCCACACTTTCAGTATTGTGAGCAGAGACGTTAGCGTTGTCTGAAGTTGGCGTTTGGGAAAGCATTGCGTATCCACGGCTGGAAGCTGAAGCCACACGATTTATTTACGACTGATCAGTTAATCTGACTTTCCAAGGAGAAGAAATAAATCTTTAAAAAAATTGTGTAAGAGTCGGCAATTTGTTTATTTATTTTTATTATGTTTGATGTTTACTTAGTCAATCAGGTTGGGAAGGATGTAGGGTCAGGGATCATTGTTTCCAAGCTTTCCATTTCTTCTTCCCATCTGGGCTTAGCAGGAAGAGAGTGGGATGGGCCACACCCAGCCTCCCAACCATCCCAGCACCCGAGGAAGAGGAAGGGCCACCTGGTATCAACCCAGGGTCACAATGTGGCATGATAGCTCCAAAATGCTGACCGTGTAGCCAATCTATGGACAAGGAATCCCTTGCAATGTTCACTGGCTGACAGAGTGGACGTTATAGTCCCCATTCGTCCAGATGTTTGCTGGACGAATGTTAGGCCGGGGGAGATGGCCATAAGTGCTGTTCTCCATTCTCTGCTATGGTACCAGAGGTCCTCTGCAGGTCCCAAGGAGCTACCATAATTTCCATGTGCACCATGGTGTGCTGCTCAGTACTCCAGCTTCTGCAGTGAGGAGGACCAAATCTCTTAGGTGGGCTCATGGACCTAAGCCAGGTAAGCACCCCTGGGCTCATGGATGCAGCAACCGCAGTGCATGAGAGCCCAAGGCTCTGGGCCATGCGACCCGGGACCCACTGGGACCCACTGGATCCCTCACCCCACGGGCTCATGAACCTGGCCCCACACCCCATAGGCTGGCTTAGACACCTGGGCCAGAACACCCAGGCCCCTCTATCCCCAATCCCTGGAGCTCACCGACCCAACACCCACTACGTAAGTGGGACCTAGGTTCTGGGCCAAAAGACCTAAGACCCACTGGACCCCCACCTCCTTGGATCACAAGCCCGACACTCTACAGGTAGGTGAGCCCTAGAGCCTGGGCCAGGAGATCTGGGTCCTCCAGACGCCCCACCCCTGGGGCTCAAGGACCCAACACCCACCATCCCCACCCCCACACTGACATGGTCACCTTTCCTCGGCATCCACCAGTGGGTGCTTCAGCCTAGTTCCACCCAACCTGCCTCCAATTCCAGCTTGTGCTGCCTCGTGCTACAGTCTAACCCCAGCCAAGCCCCAGTCCTGGCTCCAGTGTGGACTGGCTGGTGATGCGGCCCAACTTGGCCCCTCCTGCACTCCATCCTGGTTCTCAATTCCACCAGTAGATGTTAGGAAGTGGCTCTTGGCCTGGCCCAGCCCCTGACCTGACTCACCCGCATGCCGGACATGCAGACACTGTAACCGGGTCCGGGTTGGGCTGCTCCCTGCCTTGGTTCTTGCACTTCCCTGCAGGCGCTACATCCTAACATAGGAATGCACGACACTCGATTATCCGGTCTCCTCCCACTGGCAGATCTTGTGCATACCGGGGGGTCCCTGGCCCAGGTCGAGTTTGTCCACCTGTTGTCCTGGCAGGAACGGTGTCCTTGCCCAATCGACCTATACCCTTTCCGGTTCTTACTGTTGGGTGTTGCAGTCTGTCCAACACCCGGTCCGTGCCCAGACACAGCTCTCACATGGGTCAGCGGGAGCTGAGATCTAGCACAGACATTCTACAAGCACCCTGACTCTCATGAGTACCACTGGGTACTAGAGTCTAGCCCAGCCCAGACCCGGGCCCAGACCCGGGCCACACCCATGCCCAGGGAGATTGCAGCCACATTCAGCTCGGGACAATGCTCTTGCTTTCACCAATAGAAATTCCAGCCCAGCTGGGGCGTCCCTTTAGCTCTCTAACAGGGCTAGTCCCAGCCACAGTCCTTGCACGTGCCAACGGAGAGTGCTGTTCCACATGGGTAGCCCACAGATTTCCCTGCAGACTCTAGCCCCCAAAAAGAAAAGGAAAACTTTTATTAATTTGTTGAGGTTGTAAGGAGTTATTTTGTTTTTATTGGAAAATCAGAGAAAGAAAGGGAAAAGAGACAGAGAGGAGGATCTTCCCGTCCACTGATACACCACTCAAAGGGCCACAATAACTGGAGCTGAGCCGATCCAAAGCTGGGAACCAGGAGCCTCTTCCGGGTCTCCCAGGCGGGTGCAGGGTCCCAAGGGTTTGGGCTGTCCTTGACTGCTTTCCTGGGCCACCAGCAGGGAGCTGGATGGGAAGCAGGGCCGGCGGGGATTAGAATTGATGCCCATATGGGATCCCAGTGCATGAAGCTGAGGCCTTGATGTATGTATTTCTTTAATTCTTATTTTATTTTCATAATCTTTCCGTAGTTGATTAGGATATAAGCGGTCAAGGGCTACAGAAAGTGGCTAAGATCATTGTTTCCACATTCTGTTTTTCTTTTTTCTCTGTCTGGGTGAGGTAAAGGGGGGCAGATAAAGGGAGAAGCCCCACCCAGCCTCCCACCCATGGCAGGGTCCCTGACGTGACACATGCTCCGAGGGCACTGCGCAAGTGGTTTTGATAGCTCGGCAGTTCTGAATGGCTGCCAATCTCCCCATTCCACGCTTGGTGAAATCTCTCGAGAAGCCACTGGCTGACCCAGTCCACCTTCGAGTCTCCGTTGCCCAGATTTTCACCGCCCACGCGTGGCTGGGGTAGATGATCGATTTGTTCTGTCCTCCGTGTCCAAGGTGAGGACTTGAGCTGCTAGGCTACCATACCGGGCCCAGATGCAGTTTTCTTTAAAAACAAGAAAAGCTTTATTTGCTTTATTTAGAATGAAGAGAGAGAGAGAATTCAGAGATGGCTTCCATCTGCTGGTTCATTCTCCAAAGGGCTGCCCCAACACCTGGGGCTGGGCCAGGCCAACGCTGGAAGCCAAAAGCTACATCCAGGTCTGCCACGTGACTGCAGCGCCCCATGGACTTGGGCCATCCCCTGCTGCTGCTTTCCCAGGCACATTAGCAGGGAGCTGGATTCAGGAGCGGAGCAGCTGGGACTGGAATTGGACTTCATGTGGCATGCTGGAATTACAGGCTCTGACTTCACCCACTGCACCAGCTCACACAGGGCCTAGGAAGTACTGTGACTTGCTCTGTCACCAACGGGCCTTGAACACATGATGCTAAGTGGCTGCACCTCAATCAAAGGAACAAACATTAGACAATGTCCCTCCCATGAGTTACCCACAACAGGCAACTCCCAGAGCCAGGCAGCAGAAGCACAGCTAGCAGGTGTGACCAGAAGATCTCGCACATTCTTTCCTCAATTCGATATAGACATAAAAAGGCAGAAGCGGGTTGCAGACAGAAAAGTCGGAAGTGCATCGTTTTCTCACTTCTGGGCAGCCTGTGATCATTGGTCCTGGCGCCCTACTCCCGCTGGTTTAAGCAGCCAAGCTACCAAACTTTCATGTGTGATTGGCTGGGCCAAGTTCTTTCAGTCTACTGGCCTTTGTAAGAGTCCCGTGTTGGTTCCCCAGAGGGATTTCACAATCACCGGCATTTCAAACCCTGTGGTTTGCTCCACTAGGGGATTTCCAGCTGACTGGTGTGGAAGAGTCTATGTTTTGTGCACTAGGAGGTTTCGGTAAACTGGTGTTTAAGATCACATCTTTTGTAGTTCGGAGCTGCACTATTAAAGGCAGCTAAGAATTCTGTGATTTGATGCACAAACCTGTTTCAGTTCTGTGTTTTGTCGACTTCCTCCTGCCTTTAGGAGTCAGCTACATAAAAGGGCTTGTGTCGTGCGTGGCACACGGAGAGCGGCTCTGTTTGCTCTTTGGGCAGAATCCACATCAAGACATTTGGGAAGCATCAATTTTCGACTCCTGGCCATCTGATGGTCCTTGGTCCGGGGTCCGGGCACCCTTACACTCCTACACTCTCACTGCCCTTTTACCGCCAGGAAGCTGCTCACTCTTCCCCCTGGCGTTGAGGAGCCAGTGGTGCTTTTGATTGACGACTGAGAAGAGGCACCTGCCACACTTAACTTTGAGTTTTGTGAGCAGAGACATTAGCAGTGTCTAAAGTTGGCATTTGAGAAGGCATTGCGCAATCCACGGCTGGAAAGTGAAGCCACAGAATAAATATAGAGACAAGACAATCCGGCAAATTGTGAAAGAAGGGTGTGATGCTGCGAATGGCCTGCTGGTCGATGCTGTTTCCTTGTAACCCCCAGGATCCAATATGGTGGCGGGTTCGTGTCCTTGCTGCTCCACTTCCTTTCCAGCTCCCAGCCTGTGGCCCTGGAGGGCAGTGGTGGTCGTGCCAGGGCTTTGGGACCCTGCACCTGCGTGGAAGACGTGGACAAGGCTTCAGGCTCTTGGGCTCGGTCCAGCTCAGCTCTGGCCGTTGCCGCCACTTGGGCAGTGAAACAGCAGATGGAAGCTCTTTGTGTCTGTCTCTCTTTTTCTCGGTAACTCTGACTTCCCAGTGGAGGTCGTGCCAGGGCCTTGGGACCCTGCACCTGCGTGGAAGACCTGGACCAGGCTTCAGGCTCCTGGGCTCGTTCCAGCTCAGCTCTGGCCATTGCCGCCACTTGGGCAGTGAAGTAGCAGATGGAAGCTCTTTCTATCTGTCTCTCCTTTTCTCAGTAACTCTGACTTTCCAATAAGAAGAAATACATCTTTAAAACATTTGTGTTCTTCCTCTCTGTCTCTCCTCTGTATATCTGACTTTGTAATAGAAACAAATCAATCTTTGAAGAAAAAAATGTGCGTAAGGAATGGCAATTTCAGACCTAGCTATCTCACTCCTAGGAATATACCCAAAAGAAATTAAATCTACATATATAGAAGGGAGTCTATAATCCAATATTTCCAGCAACACAATCTACAATCGCAAAAACATGGACACAACCCAGATGCCCATCCGAAGGGAATGGCTGAAGAAACTGTGGTACATCTACTCCCTGGATTGGTATCCAACCATTAAAAAGAATGAAATGATACAATTTGCAACTAGATGGTCCCAACTAGAGACCATTATGCTCAGTGAAAGAAGTCACTCACCAACAGAGAAATACCACATGTTCTCTCTAATAGAAGGAATTTATGATGCAGATTTAATATATACTGGTGGAGTAATGCAGACTGTCATATCCAGATATGAAGACACACTGCAACACACATCTCTGCGTCCAAAGAAAAGGTGGATTCTCAATCAAAGGGTTGGATATATCCTGACAATGGGAGGATGGACAATGTCTGTATCAACAATGTCGGAGCACACTTCAACAGCAGACTGATGGGATTATAACTCCTTATGAAGACGTGTGACATTAAGGGAAAAATCAACCAGGGGGTGGAAATTGAGGAGAATCCCAGATCATACAGAATTGCATAATAAATTTCAAACAGAAATAATAAAAAAACAGGGCTATTTATTTATTTGTTTATTATTTTACGTGATGCTTACACCGTCAATCAGATTGGGAAGGATGTGATGATTGTTTCCAAGCTTTCCATTTCTTCTTCCCATCTGGGGTTAGCAGGGGAGATAGTGGGTTGGGCCATACCCAGCCTCCCAACCATCCCAGTACCCGAGGAAGGGGAAGGGCCACCGGATATCAACCCAGGGTCACAATGTGGCATGATAGTTCCAAAATGCTGTCGGTGTAGCCGAGCTGTGGATGACTGGCTGCCAGAGAGGACCTTGTAGTCTCCATTCGTCCAGGTGTTTGCTGTCATGTTTTGGCTGGGGTAGATAGCCATATGTGCTGTTCTCCATTCTCTGCTATGGTACCAGATGTCTTCTGCAGGTCCCAAAGAACTACCAGAACTTCCATGTGCACCATGGTCTGCTGTCCAGTACTCCAGCATCTGCAGTGAGGAGGACCAGTTCTCTTAGGTGGGCTCATGGACCTGAGGGAGGCAACTTGAGTCAAAGCAGACCTTCCACCCTTGGGGCTCATGGATTCAGCAACCACACAACACAGGCCGACTCAGTCACCTAGGCCAGGAGACCCAGGCCCCACTGGACCCACCATCCCTGGGGCTCACCGACCCAATGCCAACTAGGTGGGTGGGTCCTAGGTTCTGGGCCAAGAGATCCGAGACCCACCGGACCCCCACCTCCAGGGATGACAGACCCAACACCCTCCGTGTAGCTGAACTCTAGAACCTGAGCTAGGAGACCCAGGACCCTCCAGATCCCCCACCCCTGGGGCTCACGGACCCAACACCCACCATCCCCACCCCCACACTGACATGGTCACCTTTCCTCGGCATCCACCAGTGGGTGCTTCAGCCTAGTTCCACCCAGCCTGCCTCCAATTCTAGCTTGTGCTGCCTCGTGCTACAGTCTAGCCTTTCCCAGCCAAGCCCCAGTCCTGGCTCCAGTGTGGACTGGCTGGTGATGCGGCCCAACTTGGCCCCTCCTGCACTCCATCCTGGTTCTCAGATCCACCAGTAGATGTTAGGAAGTGGCTCTTGGCCTGGCCCAGCCCCTGACCTGACTCACCCGCATGCCGGACATGCAGACACTGTAACCGGGTCCGGGTTGGGCTGCTCCCTGCCTTGGTTCTTGCACTTACCTGCGGAGATTGCAACCCGACAAAGAATTCACCAAACCACCAAAGCCACGCCCTTTGCTCTCTTGGTGGCCTCCCTGGAGAGCTCTGCCGTATTTGCATATCTCAGCTGCTCTTGCCTTTCTCTCTACACAGTGAAGGACAAATCGGAGATTTTCCTAGTGTGGATGTTCCAGCAGATGAGTCTGAAATTGGCTTCTTAGGCTTCAGCGTAAGAAGTCAAGTGGTTAAGCTTTGTTCTGCCCCCTGTCGGAAGAGCTGCATTGGCTAAAACTGACACTGGGTTTGACGGGACTGTGAGGGGGCGGAGACTTTGGTGTGACTCCTGCCGGCTTGGGTGGGGAGTGGGGAAGTGGTGTTGCTTTGAAAGCTGCACCGAGCCAGCAGTGCTTTGAAACCGGCACCGAGAAGCAGCTTCCTGTATGTGTTGTAATCGTTTCCACCTCTCATTCCGTGAAAGCTGACCACTGCGAAGTTTGACCCTGAAGCAGGAGTTTGTTGGCGAAGACCATCACACACGTTGCTGTTGTTGCGACTCATTGCCAGCTTGTGCTGTGGGCTCCCATACTGACCCCGATTTGCCTGGAGACACTTGCTTACTCCTACTGGCCTTCTATATTAGCCTACTACGCTTTTACCGCCGCTTCGTGGAGAGAAAGCTGCTCCCTGTCACTGGCGTTGAGGAGCCGAGCTTTCGGTTTAGGAAAGCTACTACACGCTCACCACCGTTTTCCTGCCAGAAAGCTGCTCGCTGTCACTGGCGTTGAGCTGTGCTTTGGGTTTAGGAAAGCTGTTGCCCCATTGTTTTGGATCCTTCCTGGGGGCGCCTTTCTGCCCAGGGCTACATATCCTGCACTCTTACTGCGCTTTTCCTGCGAGGAAGCTGCTCGCTCTTCCTGGCCCTGAGGAGCCGTGCTTTTGATTGTGATTTACGGTGGGGAAGAGGCACCTGCCACACTTTCAGTATTGTGAGCAGAGACGTTAGCGTTGTCTGAAGTTGGCGTTTGGGAAAGCATTGCGTATCCACGGCTGGAAGCTGAAGCCACACGATTTATTTACGACTGATCAGTTAATCTGACTTTCCAAGGAGAAGAAATAAATCTTTAAAAAAATTGTGTAAGAGTCGGCAATTTGTTTATTTATTTTTATTATGTTTGATGTTTACTTAGTCAATCAGGTTGGGAAGGATGTAGGGTCAGGGATCATTGTTTCCAAGCTTTCCATTTCTTCTTCCCATCTGGGCTTAGCAGGAAGAGAGTGGGATGGGCCACACCCAGCCTCCCAACCATCCCAGCACCCGAGGAAGAGGAACGGTCACCTGGTATCAACCCAGGGTCACAATGTGGCATGATAGCTCCAAAATGCTGACCGTGTAGCCAATCTATGGACAAGGAATCCCTTGCAATGTTCACTGGCTGACAGAGTGGACGTTATAGTCCCCATTCGTCCAGATGTTTGCTGGACGAATGTTAGGCCGGGGGAGATGGCCATAAGTGCTGTTCTCCATTCTCTGCTATGGTACCAGAGGTCCTCTGCAGGTCCCAAGGAGCTACCATAATTTCCATGTGCACCATGGTGTGCTGCTCAGTACTCCAGCTTCTGCAGTGAGGAGGACCAAATCTCTTAGGTGGGCTCATGGACCTAAGCCAGGTAAGCACCCCTGGGCTCATGGATGCAGCAACCGCAGTGCATGAGAGCCCAAGGCTCTGGGCCATGCGACCCGGGACCCACTGGGACCCACTGGATCCCTCACCCCACGGGCTCATGAACCTGGCCCCACACCCCATAGGCTGGCTTAGACACCTGGGCCAGAACACCCAGGCCCCTCTATCCCCAATCCCTGGAGCTCACCGACCCAACACCCACTACGTAAGTGGGACCTAGGTTCTGGGCCAAAAGACCTAAGACCCACTGGACCCCCACCTCCTTGGATCACAAGCCCGACACTCTACAGGTAGGTGAGCCCTAGAGCCTGGGCCAGGAGATCTGGGTCCTCCAGACGCCCCACCCCTGGGGCTCAAGGACCCAACACCCACCATCCCCACCCCCACACTGACATGGTCACCTTTTCTCGGCATCCACCAGTGGGTGCTTCAGCCTAGTTCCACCCAACCTGCCTCCAATTCCAGCTTGTGCTGCCTCGTGCTACAGTCTAACCCCAGCCAAGCCCCAGTCCTGGCTCCAGTGTGGACTGGCTGGTGATGCGGCCCAACTTGGCCCCTCCTGCACTCCATCCTGGTTCTCAATTCCACCAGTAGATGTTAGGAAGTGGCTCTTGGCCTGGCCCAGCCCCTGACCTGACTCACCCGCATGCCGGACATGCAGACACTGTAACCGGGTCCGGGTTGGGCTGCTCCCTGCCTTGGTTCTTGCACTTCCCTGCAGGCGCTACATCCTAACATAGGAATGCACGACACTCGATTATCCGGTCTCCTCCCACTGGCAGATCTTGTGCATACCGGGGGGTCCCTGGCCCAGGTCGAGTTTGTCCACCTGTTGTCCTGGCAGGAACGGTGTCCTTGCCCAATCGACCTATACCCTTTCCGGTTCTTACTGTTGGGTGTTGCAGTCTGTCCAACACCCGGTCCGTGCCCAGACACAGCTCTCACATGGGTCAGCGGGAGCTGAGATCTAGCACAGACATTCTACAAGCACCCTGACTCTCATGAGTACCACTGGGTACTAGAGTCTAGCCCAGCCCAGACCCGGGCCCAGACCCGGGCCACACCCATGCCCAGGGAGATTGCAGCCACATTCAGCTCGGGACAATGCTCTTGCTTTCACCAATAGAAATTCCAGCCCAGCTGGGGCGTCCCTTTAGCTCTCTAACAGGGCTAGTCCCAGCCACAGTCCTTGCACGTGCCAACGGAGAGTGCTGTTCCACATGGGTAGCCCACAGATTTCCCTGCAGACTCTAGCCCCCAAAAAGAAAAGGAAAACTTTTATTTATTTGTTGAGGTTGTAAGGAGTTATTTTGTTTTTATTGGAAAATCAGAGAAAGAAAGGGAAAAGAGACAGAGAGGAGGATCTTCCCGTCCACTGATACACCACTCAAAGGGCCACAATAACTGGAGCTGAGCCGATCCAAAGCTGGGAACCAGGAGCCTCTTCCGGGTCTCCCAGGCGGGTGCAGGGTCCCAAGGGTTTGGGCTGTCCTTGACTGCTTTCCTGGGCCACCAGCAGGGAGCTGGATGGGAAGCAGGGCCGGCGGGGATTAGAATTGATGCCCATATGGGATCCCAGTGCATGAAGCTGAGGCCTTGATGTATGTATTTCTTTAATTCTTATTTTATTTTCATAATCTTTCCGTAGTTGATTAGGATATAAGCGGTCAAGGGCTACAGAAAGTGGCTAAGATCATTGTTTCCACATTCTGTTTTTCTTTTTTCTCTGTCTGGGTGAGGTAAAGGGGGGCAGATAAAGGGAGAAGCCCCACCCAGCCTCCCACCCATGGCAGGGTCCCTGACGTGACACATGCTCCGAGGGCACTGCGCAAGTGGTTTTGATAGCTCGGCAGTTCTGAATGGCTGCCAATCTCCCCATTCCACGCTTGGTGAAATCTCTCGAGAAGCCACTGGCTGACCCAGTCCACCTTCGAGTCTCCGTTGCCCAGATTTTCACCGCCCACGCGTGGCTGGGGTAGATGATCGATTTGTTCTGTCCTCCGTGTCCAAGGTGAGGACTTGAGCTGCTAGGCTACCATACCGGGCCCAGATGCAGTTTTCTTTAAAAACAAGAAAAGCTTTATTTGCTTTATTTAGAATGAAGAGAGAGAGAGAATTCAGAGATGGCTTCCATCTGCTGGTTCATTCTCCAAAGGGCTGCCCCAACACCTGGGGCTGGGCCAGGCCAACGCTGGAAGCCAAAAGCTACATCCAGGTCTGCCACGTGACTGCAGCGCCCCATGGACTTGGGCCATCCCCTGCTGCTGCTTTCCCAGGCACATTAGCAGGGAGCTGGATTCAGGAGCGGAGCAGCTGGGACTGGAATTGGACTTCATGTGGCATGCTGGAATTACAGGCTCTGACTTCACCCACTGCACCAGCTCACACAGGGCCTAGGAAGTACTGTGACTTGCTCTGTCACCAACGGGCCTTGAACACATGATGCTAAGTGGCTGCACCTCAATCAAAGGAACAAACATTAGACAATGTCCCTCCCATGAGTTACCCACAACAGGCAACTCCCAGAGCCAGGCAGCAGAAGCACAGCTAGCAGGTGTGACCAGAAGATCTCGCACATTCTTTCCTCAATTCGATATAGACATAAAAAGGCAGAAGCGGGTTGCAGACAGAAAAGTCGGAAGTGCATCGTTTTCTCACTTCTGGGCAGCCTGTGATCATTGGTCCTGGCGCCCTACTCCCGCTGGTTTAAGCAGCCAAGCTACCAAACTTTCATGTGTGATTGGCTGGGCCAAGTTCTTTCAGTCTACTGGCCTTTGTAAGAGTCCCGTGTTGGTTCCCCAGAGGGATTTCACAATCACCGGCATTTCAAACCCTGTGGTTTGCTCCACTAGGGGATTTCCAGCTGACTGGTGTGGAAGAGTCTATGTTTTGTGCACTAGGAGGTTTCGGTAAACTGGTGTTTAAGATCACATCTTTTGTAGTTCGGAGCTGCACTATTAAAGGCAGCTAAGAATTCTGTGATTTGATGCACAAACCTGTTTCAGTTCTGTGTTTTGTCGACTTCCTCCTGCCTTTAGGAGTCAGCTACATAAAAGGGCTTGTGTCGTGCGTGGCACACGGAGAGCGGCTCTGTTTGCTCTTTGGGCAGAATCCACATCAAGACATTTGGGAAGCATCAATTTTCGACTCCTGGCCATCTGATGGTCCTTGGTCCGGGGTCCGGGCACCCTTACACTCCTACACTCTCACTGCCCTTTTACCGCCAGGAAGCTGCTCACTCTTCCCCCTGGCGTTGAGGAGCCAGTGGTGCTTTTGATTGACGACTGAGAAGAGGCACCTGCCACACTTAACTTTGAGTTTTGTGAGCAGAGACATTAGCAGTGTCTAAAGTTGGCATTTGAGAAGGCATTGCGCAATCCACGGCTGGAAAGTGAAGCCACAGAATAAATATAGAGACAAGACAATCCGGCAAATTGTGAAAGAAGGGTGTGATGCTGCGAATGGCCTGCTGGTCGATGCTGTTTCCTTGTAACCCCCAGGATCCAATATGGTGGCGGGTTCGTGTCCTTGCTGCTCCACTTCCTTTCCAGCTCCCAGCCTGTGGCCCTGGAGGGCAGTGGTGGTCGTGCCAGGGCTTTGGGACCCTGCACCTGCGTGGAAGACGTGGACAAGGCTTCAGGCTCTTGGGCTCGGTCCAGCTCAGCTCTGGCCGTTGCCGCCACTTGGGCAGTGAAACAGCAGATGGAAGCTCTTTGTGTCTGTCTCTCTTTTTCTCGGTAACTCTGACTTCCCAGTGGAGGTCGTGCCAGGGCCTTGGGACCCTGCACCTGCGTGGAAGACCTGGACCAGGCTTCAGGCTCCTGGGCTCGTTCCAGCTCAGCTCTGGCCATTGCCGCCACTTGGGCAGTGAAGTAGCAGATGGAAGCTCTTTCTATCTGTCTCTCCTTTTCTCAGTAACTCTGACTTTCCAATAAGAAGAAATACATCTTTAAAACATTTGTGTTCTTCCTCTCTGTCTCTCCTCTGTATATCTGACTTTGTAATAGAAACAAATCAATCTTTGAAGAAAAAAATGTGCGTAAGGAATGGCAATTTCAGACCTAGCTATCTCACTCCTAGGAATATACCCAAAAGAAATTAAATCTACATATATAGAAGGGAGTCTATAATCCAATATTTCCAGCAACACAATCTACAATCGCAAAAACATGGACACAACCCAGATGCCCATCCGAAGGGAATGGCTGAAGAAACTGTGGTACATCTACTCCCTGGATTGGTATCCAACCATTAAAAAGAATGAAATGATACAATTTGCAACTAGATGGTCCCAACTAGAGACCATTATGCTCAGTGAAAGAAGTCACTCACCAACAGAGAAATACCACATGTTCTCTCTAATAGAAGGAATTTATGATGCAGATTTAATATATACTGGTGGAGTAATGCAGACTGTCATATCCAGATATGAAGACACACTGCAACACACATCTCTGCGTCCAAAGAAAAGGTGGATTCTCAATCAAAGGGTTGGATATATCCTGACAATGGGAGGATGGACAATGTCTGTATCAACAATGTCGGAGCACACTTCAACAGCAGACTGATGGGATTATAACTCCTTATGAAGACGTGTGACATTAAGGGAAAAATCAACCAGGGGGTGGAAATTGAGGAGAATCCCAGATCATACAGAATTGCATAATAAATTTCAAACAGAAATAATAAAAAAACAGGGCTATTTATTTATTTGTTTATTATTTTACGTGATGCTTACACCGTCAATCAGATTGGGAAGGATGTGATGATTGTTTCCAAGCTTTCCATTTCTTCTTCCCATCTGGGGTTAGCAGGGGAGATAGTGGGTTGGGCCATACCCAGCCTCCCAACCATCCCAGTACCCGAGGAAGGGGAAGGGCCACCGGATATCAACCCAGGGTCACAATGTGGCATGATAGTTCCAAAATGCTGTCGGTGTAGCCGAGCTGTGGATGACTGGCTGCCAGAGAGGACCTTGTAGTCTCCATTCGTCCAGGTGTTTGCTGTCATGTTTTGGCTGGGGTAGATAGCCATATGTGCTGTTCTCCATTCTCTGCTATGGTACCAGATGTCTTCTGCAGGTCCCAAAGAACTACCAGAACTTCCATGTGCACCATGGTCTGCTGTCCAGTACTCCAGCATCTGCAGTGAGGAGGACCAGTTCTCTTAGGTGGGCTCATGGACCTGAGGGAGGCAACTTGAGTCAAAGCAGACCTTCCACCCTTGGGGCTCATGGATTCAGCAACCACACAACACAGGCCGACTCAGTCACCTAGGCCAGGAGACCCAGGCCCCACTGGACCCACCATCCCTGGGGCTCACCGACCCAATGCCAACTAGGTGGGTGGGTCCTAGGTTCTGGGCCAAGAGATCCGAGACCCACCGGACCCCCACCTCCAGGGATGACAGACCCAACACCCTCCGTGTAGCTGAACTCTAGAACCTGAGCTAGGAGACCCAGGACCCTCCAGATCCCCCACCCCTGGGGCTCACGGACCCAACACCCACCATCCCCACCCCCACACTGACATGGTCACCTTTCCTCGGCATCCACCAGTGGGTGCTTCAGCCTAGTTCCACCCAGCCTGCCTCCAATTCTAGCTTGTGCTGCCTCGTGCTACAGTCTAGCCTTTCCCAGCCAAGCCCCAGTCCTGGCTCCAGTGTGGACTGGCTGGTGATGCGGCCCAACTTGGCCCCTCCTGCACTCCATCCTGGTTCTCAGATCCACCAGTAGATGTTAGGAAGTGGCTCTTGGCCTGGCCCAGCCCCTGACCTGACTCACCCGCATGCCGGACATGCAGACACTGTAACCGGGTCCGGGTTGGGCTGCTCCCTGCCTTGGTTCTTGCACTTACCTGCGGAGATTGCAACCCGACAAAGAATTCACCAAACCACCAAAGCCACGCCCTTTGCTCTCTTGGTGGCCTCCCTGGAGAGCTCTGCCGTATTTGCATATCTCAGCTGCTCTTGCCTTTCTCTCTACACAGTGAAGGACAAATCGGAGATTTTCCTAGTGTGGATGTTCCAGCAGATGAGTCTGAAATTGGCTTCTTAGGCTTCAGCGTAAGAAGTCAAGTGGTTAAGCTTTGTTCTGCCCCCTGTCGGAAGAGCTGCATTGGCTAAAACTGACACTGGGTTTGACGGGACTGTGAGGGGGCGGAGACTTTGGTGTGACTCCTGCCGGCTTGGGTGGGGAGTGGGGAAGTGGTGTTGCTTTGAAAGCTGCACCGAGCCAGCAGTGCTTTGAAACCGGCACCGAGAAGCAGCTTCCTGTATGTGTTGTAATCGTTTCCACCTCTCATTCCGTGAAAGCTGACCACTGCGAAGTTTGACCCTGAAGCAGGAGTTTGTTGGCGAAGACCATCACACACGTTGCTGTTGTTGCGACTCATTGCCAGCTTGTGCTGTGGGCTCCCATACTGACCCCGATTTGCCTGGAGACACTTGCTTACTCCTACTGGCCTTCTATATTAGCCTACTACGCTTTTACCGCCGCTTCGTGGAGAGAAAGCTGCTCCCTGTCACTGGCGTTGAGGAGCCGAGCTTTCGGTTTAGGAAAGCTACTACACGCTCACCACCGTTTTCCTGCCAGAAAGCTGCTCGCTGTCACTGGCGTTGAGCTGTGCTTTGGGTTTAGGAAAGCTGTTGCCCCATTGTTTTGGATCCTTCCTGGGGGCGCCTTTCTGCCCAGGGCTACATATCCTGCACTCTTACTGCGCTTTTCCTGCGAGGAAGCTGCTCGCTCTTCCTGGCCCTGAGGAGCCGTGCTTTTGATTGTGATTTACGGTGGGGAAGAGGCACCTGCCACACTTTCAGTATTGTGAGCAGAGACGTTAGCGTTGTCTGAAGTTGGCGTTTGGGAAAGCATTGCGTATCCACGGCTGGAAGCTGAAGCCACACGATTTATTTACGACTGATCAGTTAATCTGACTTTCCAAGGAGAAGAAATAAATCTTTAAAAAAATTGTGTAAGAGTCGGCAATTTGTTTATTTATTTTTATTATGTTTGATGTTTACTTAGTCAATCAGGTTGGGAAGGATGTAGGGTCAGGGATCATTGTTTCCAAGCTTTCCATTTCTTCTTCCCATCTGGGCTTAGCAGGAAGAGAGTGGGATGGGCCACACCCAGCCTCCCAACCATCCCAGCACCCGAGGAAGAGGAACGGCCACCTGGTATCAACCCAGGGTCACAATGTGGCATGATAGCTCCAAAATGCTGACCGTGTAGCCAATCTATGGACAAGGAATCCCTTGCAATGTTCACTGGCTGACAGAGTGGACGTTATAGTCCCCATTCGTCCAGATGTTTGCTGGACGAATGTTAGGCCGGGGGAGATGGCCATAAGTGCTGTTCTCCATTCTCTGCTATGGTACCAGAGGTCCTCTGCAGGTCCCAAGGAGCTACCATAATTTCCATGTGCACCATGGTGTGCTGCTCAGTACTCCAGCTTCTGCAGTGAGGAGGACCAAATCTCTTAGGTGGGCTCATGGACCTAAGCCAGGTAAGCACCCCTGGGCTCATGGATGCAGCAACCGCAGTGCATGAGAGCCCAAGGCTCTGGGCCATGCGACCCGGGACCCACTGGGACCCACTGGATCCCTCACCCCACGGGCTCATGAACCTGGCCCCACACCCCATAGGCTGGCTTAGACACCTGGGCCAGAACACCCAGGCCCCTCTATCCCCAATCCCTGGAGCTCACCGACCCAACACCCACTACGTAAGTGGGACCTAGGTTCTGGGCCAAAAGACCTAAGACCCACTGGACCCCCACCTCCTTGGATCACAAGCCCGACACTCTACAGGTAGGTGAGCCCTAGAGCCTGGGCCAGGAGATCTGGGTCCTCCAGACGCCCCACCCCTGGGGCTCAAGGACCCAACACCCACCATCCCCACCCCCACACTGACATGGTCACCTTTCCTCGGCATCCACCAGTGGGTGCTTCAGCCTAGTTCCACCCAACCTGCCTCCAATTCCAGCTTGTGCTGCCTCGTGCTACAGTCTAACCCCAGCCAAGCCCCAGTCCTGGCTCCAGTGTGGACTGGCTGGTGATGCGGCCCAACTTGGCCCCTCCTGCACTCCATCCTGGTTCTCAATTCCACCAGTAGATGTTAGGAAGTGGCTCTTGGCCTGGCCCAGCCCCTGACCTGACTCACCCGCATGCCGGACATGCAGACACTGTAACCGGGTCCGGGTTGGGCTGCTCCCTGCCTTGGTTCTTGCACTTCCCTGCAGGCGCTACATCCTAACATAGGAATGCACGACACTCGATTATCCGGTCTCCTCCCACTGGCAGATCTTGTGCATACCGGGGGGTCCCTGGCCCAGGTCGAGTTTGTCCACCTGTTGTCCTGGCAGGAACGGTGTCCTTGCCCAATCGACCTATACCCTTTCCGGTTCTTACTGTTGGGTGTTGCAGTCTGTCCAACACCCGGTCCGTGCCCAGACACAGCTCTCACATGGGTCAGCGGGAGCTGAGATCTAGCACAGACATTCTACAAGCACCCTGACTCTCATGAGTACCACTGGGTACTAGAGTCTAGCCCAGCCCAGACCCGGGCCCAGACCCGGGCCACACCCATGCCCAGGGAGATTGCAGCCACATTCAGCTCGGGACAATGCTCTTGCTTTCACCAATAGAAATTCCAGCCCAGCTGGGGCGTCCCTTTAGCTCTCTAACAGGGCTAGTCCCAGCCACAGTCCTTGCACGTGCCAACGGAGAGTGCTGTTCCACATGGGTAGCCCACAGATTTCCCTGCAGACTCTAGCCCCCAAAAAGAAAAGGAAAACTTTTATTAATTTGTTGAGGTTGTAAGGAGTTATTTTGTTTTTATTGGAAAATCAGAGAAAGAAAGGGAAAAGAGACAGAGAGGAGGATCTTCCCGTCCACTGATACACCACTCAAAGGGCCACAATAACTGGAGCTGAGCCGATCCAAAGCTGGGAACCAGGAGCCTCTTCCGGGTCTCCCAGGCGGGTGCAGGGTCCCAAGGGTTTGGGCTGTCCTTGACTGCTTTCCTGGGCCACCAGCAGGGAGCTGGATGGGAAGCAGGGCCGGCGGGGATTAGAATTGATGCCCATATGGGATCCCAGTGCATGAAGCTGAGGCCTTGATGTATGTATTTCTTTAATTCTTATTTTATTTTCATAATCTTTCCGTAGTTGATTAGGATATAAGCGGTCAAGGGCTACAGAAAGTGGCTAAGATCATTGTTTCCACATTCTGTTTTTCTTTTTTCTCTGTCTGGGTGAGGTAAAGGGGGGCAGATAAAGGGAGAAGCCCCACCCAGCCTCCCACCCATGGCAGGGTCCCTGACGTGACACATGCTCCGAGGGCACTGCGCAAGTGGTTTTGATAGCTCGGCAGTTCTGAATGGCTGCCAATCTCCCCATTCCACGCTTGGTGAAATCTCTCGAGAAGCCACTGGCTGACCCAGTCCACCTTCGAGTCTCCGTTGCCCAGATTTTCACCGCCCACGCGTGGCTGGGGTAGATGATCGATTTGTTCTGTCCTCCGTGTCCAAGGTGAGGACTTGAGCTGCTAGGCTACCATACCGGGCCCAGATGCAGTTTTCTTTAAAAACAAGAAAAGCTTTATTTGCTTTATTTAGAATGAAGAGAGAGAGAGAATTCAGAGATGGCTTCCATCTGCTGGTTCATTCTCCAAAGGGCTGCCCCAACACCTGGGGCTGGGCCAGGCCAACGCTGGAAGCCAAAAGCTACATCCAGGTCTGCCACGTGACTGCAGCGCCCCATGGACTTGGGCCATCCCCTGCTGCTGCTTTCCCAGGCACATTAGCAGGGAGCTGGATTCAGGAGCGGAGCAGCTGGGACTGGAATTGGACTTCATGTGGCATGCTGGAATTACAGGCTCTGACTTCACCCACTGCACCAGCTCACACAGGGCCTAGGAAGTACTGTGACTTGCTCTGTCACCAACGGGCCTTGAACACATGATGCTAAGTGGCTGCACCTCAATCAAAGGAACAAACATTAGACAATGTCCCTCCCATGAGTTACCCACAACAGGCAACTCCCAGAGCCAGGCAGCAGAAGCACAGCTAGCAGGTGTGACCAGAAGATCTCGCACATTCTTTCCTCAATTCGATATAGACATAAAAAGGCAGAAGCGGGTTGCAGACAGAAAAGTCGGAAGTGCATCGTTTTCTCACTTCTGGGCAGCCTGTGATCATTGGTCCTGGCGCCCTACTCCCGCTGGTTTAAGCAGCCAAGCTACCAAACTTTCATGTGTGATTGGCTGGGCCAAGTTCTTTCAGTCTACTGGCCTTTGTAAGAGTCCCGTGTTGGTTCCCCAGAGGGATTTCACAATCACCGGCATTTCAAACCCTGTGGTTTGCTCCACTAGGGGATTTCCAGCTGACTGGTGTGGAAGAGTCTATGTTTTGTGCACTAGGAGGTTTCGGTAAACTGGTGTTTAAGATCACATCTTTTGTAGTTCGGAGCTGCACTATTAAAGGCAGCTAAGAATTCTGTGATTTGATGCACAAACCTGTTTCAGTTCTGTGTTTTGTCGACTTCCTCCTGCCTTTAGGAGTCAGCTACATAAAAGGGCTTGTGTCGTGCGTGGCACACGGAGAGCGGCTCTGTTTGCTCTTTGGGCAGAATCCACATCAAGACATTTGGGAAGCATCAATTTTCGACTCCTGGCCATCTGATGGTCCTTGGTCCGGGGTCCGGGCACCCTTACACTCCTACACTCTCACTGCCCTTTTACCGCCAGGAAGCTGCTCACTCTTCCCCCTGGCGTTGAGGAGCCAGTGGTGCTTTTGATTGACGACTGAGAAGAGGCACCTGCCACACTTAACTTTGAGTTTTGTGAGCAGAGACATTAGCAGTGTCTAAAGTTGGCATTTGAGAAGGCATTGCGCAATCCACGGCTGGAAAGTGAAGCCACAGAATAAATATAGAGACAAGACAATCCGGCAAATTGTGAAAGAAGGGTGTGATGCTGCGAATGGCCTGCTGGTCGATGCTGTTTCCTTGTAACCCCCAGGATCCAATATGGTGGCGGGTTCGTGTCCTTGCTGCTCCACTTCCTTTCCAGCTCCCAGCCTGTGGCCCTGGAGGGCAGTGGTGGTCGTGCCAGGGCTTTGGGACCCTGCACCTGCGTGGAAGACGTGGACAAGGCTTCAGGCTCTTGGGCTCGGTCCAGCTCAGCTCTGGCCGTTGCCGCCACTTGGGCAGTGAAACAGCAGATGGAAGCTCTTTGTGTCTGTCTCTCTTTTTCTCGGTAACTCTGACTTCCCAGTGGAGGTCGTGCCAGGGCCTTGGGACCCTGCACCTGCGTGGAAGACCTGGACCAGGCTTCAGGCTCCTGGGCTCGTTCCAGCTCAGCTCTGGCCATTGCCGCCACTTGGGCAGTGAAGTAGCAGATGGAAGCTCTTTCTATCTGTCTCTCCTTTTCTCAGTAACTCTGACTTTCCAATAAGAAGAAATACATCTTTAAAACATTTGTGTTCTTCCTCTCTGTCTCTCCTCTGTATATCTGACTTTGTAATAGAAACAAATCAATCTTTGAAGAAAAAAATGTGCGTAAGGAATGGCAATTTCAGACCTAGCTATCTCACTCCTAGGAATATACCCAAAAGAAATTAAATCTACATATATAGAAGGGAGTCTATAATCCAATATTTCCAGCAACACAATCTACAATCGCAAAAACATGGACACAACCCAGATGCCCATCCGAAGGGAATGGCTGAAGAAACTGTGGTACATCTACTCCCTGGATTGGTATTCAACCATTAAAAAGAATGAAATGATACAATTTGCAACTAGATGGTCCCAACTAGAGACCATTATGCTCAGTGAAAGAAGTCACTCACCAACAGAGAAATACCACATGTTCTCTCTAATAGAAGGAATTTATGATGCAGATTTAATATATACTGGTGGAGTAATGCAGACTGTCATATCCAGATATGAAGACACACTGCAACACACATCTCTGCGTCCAAAGAAAAGGTGGATTCTCAATCAAAGGGTTCGATATATCCTGACAATGGGAGGATGGACAATGTCTGTATCAACAATGTCGGAGCACACTTCAACAGCAGACTGATGGGATTATAACTCCTTATGAAGACGTGTGACATTAAGGGAAAAATCAACCAGGGGGTGGAAATTGAGGAGAATCCCAGATCATACAGAATTGCATAATAAATTTCAAACAGAAATAATAAAAAAACAGGGCTATTTATTTATTTGTTTATTATTTTACGTGATGCTTACACCGTCAATCAGATTGGGAAGGATGTGATGATTGTTTCCAAGCTTTCCATTTCTTCTTCCCATCTGGGGTTAGCAGGGGAGATAGTGGGTTGGGCCATACCCAGCCTCCCAACCATCCCAGTACCCGAGGAAGGGGAAGGGCCACCGGATATCAACCCAGGGTCACAATGTGGCATGATAGTTCCAAAATGCTGTCGGTGTAGCCGAGCTGTGGATGACTGGCTGCCAGAGAGGACCTTGTAGTCTCCATTCGTCCAGGTGTTTGCTGTCATGTTTTGGCTGGGGTAGATAGCCATATGTGCTGTTCTCCATTCTCTGCTATGGTACCAGATGTCTTCTGCAGGTCCCAAAGAACTACCAGAACTTCCATGTGCACCATGGTCTGCTGTCCAGTACTCCAGCATCTGCAGTGAGGAGGACCAGTTCTCTTAGGTGGGCTCATGGACCTGAGGGAGGCAACTTGAGTCAAAGCAGACCTTCCACTCTTGGGGCTCATGGATTCAGCAACCACACAACACAGGCCGACTCAGTCACCTAGGCCAGGAGACCCAGGCCCCACTGGACCCACCATCCCTGGGGCTCACCGACCCAATGCCAACTAGGTGGGTGGGTCCTAGGTTCTGGGCCAAGAGATCCGAGACCCACCGGACCCCCACCTCCAGGGATGACAGACCCAACACCCTCCGTGTAGCTGAACTCTAGAACCTGAGCTAGGAGACCCAGGACCCTCCAGATCCCCCACCCCTGGGGCTCACGGACCCAACACCCACCATCCCCACCCCCACACTGACATGGTCACCTTTCCTCGGCATCCACCAGTGGGTGCTTCAGCCTAGTTCCACCCAGCCTGCCTCCAATTCTAGCTTGTGCTGCCTCGTGCTACAGTCTAGCCTTTCCCAGCCAAGCCCCAGTCCTGGCTCCAGTGTGGACTGGCTGGTGATGCGGCCCAACTTGGCCCCTCCTGCACTCCATCCTGGTTCTCAGATCCACCAGTAGATGTTAGGAAGTGGCTCTTGGCCTGGCCCAGCCCCTGACCTGACTCACCCGCATGCCGGACATGCAGACACTGTAACCGGGTCCGGGTTGGGCTGCTCCCTGCCTTGGTTCTTGCACTTACCTGCGGAGATTGCAACCCGACAAAGAATTCACCAAACCACCAAAGCCACGCCCTTTGCTCTCTTGGTGGCCTCCCTGGAGAGCTCTGCCGTATTTGCATATCTCAGCTGCTCTTGCCTTTCTCTCTACACAGTGAAGGACAAATCGGAGATTTTCCTAGTGTGGATGTTCCAGCAGATGAGTCTGAAATTGGCTTCTTAGGCTTCAGCGTAAGAAGTCAAGTGGTTAAGCTTTGTTCTGCCCCCTGTCGGAAGAGCTGCATTGGCTAAAACTGACACTGGGTTTGACGGGACTGTGAGGGGGCGGAGACTTTGGTGTGACTCCTGCCGGCTTGGGTGGGGAGTGGGGAAGTGGTGTTGCTTTGAAACCTGCACCGAGCCAGCAGTGCTTTGAAACCGGCACCGAGAAGCAGCTTCCTGTATGTGTTGTAATCGTTTCCACCTCTCATTCCGTGAAAGCTGACCACTGCGAAGTTTGACCCTGAAGCAGGAGTTTGTTGGCGAAGACCATCACACACGTTGCTGTTGTTGCGACTCATTGCCAGCTTGTGCTGTGGGCTCCCATACTGACCCCGATTTGCCTGGAGACACTTGCTTACTCCTACTGGCCTTCTATATTAGCCTACTACGCTTTTACCGCCGCTTCGTGGAGAGAAAGCTGCTCCCTGTCACTGGCGTTGAGGAGCCGAGCTTTCGGTTTAGGAAAGCTACTACACGCTCACCACCGTTTTCCTGCCAGAAAGCTGCTCGCTGTCACTGGCGTTGAGCTGTGCTTTGGGTTTAGGAAAGCTGTTGCCCCATTGTTTTGGATCCTTCCTGGGGGCGCCTTTCTGCCCAGGGCTACATATCCTGCACTCTTACTGCGCTTTTCCTGCGAGGAAGCTGCTCGCTCTTCCTGGCCCTGAGGAGCCGTGCTTTTGATTGTGATTTACGGTGGGGAAGAGGCACCTGCCACACTTTCAGTATTGTGAGCAGAGACGTTAGCGTTGTCTGAAGTTGGCGTTTGGGAAAGCATTGCGTATCCACGGCTGGAAGCTGAAGCCACACGATTTATTTACGACTGATCAGTTAATCTGACTTTCCAAGGAGAAGAAATAAATCTTTAAAAAAATTGTGTAAGAGTCGGCAATTTGTTTATTTATTTTTATTATGTTTGATGTTTACTTAGTCAATCAGGTTGGGAAGGATGTAGGGTCAGGGATCATTGTTTCCAAGCTTTCCATTTCTTCTTCCCATCTGGGCTTAGCAGGAAGAGAGTGGGATGGGCCACACCCAGCCTCCCAACCATCCCAGCACCCGAGGAAGAGGAACGGCCACCTGGTATCAACCCAGGGTCACAATGTGGCATGATAGCTCCAAAATGCTGACCGTGTAGCCAATCTATGGACAAGGAATCCCTTGCAATGTTCACTGGCTGACAGAGTGGACGTTATAGTCCCCATTCGTCCAGATGTTTGCTGGACGAATGTTAGGCCGGGGGAGATGGCCATAAGTGCTGTTCTCCATTCTCTGCTATGGTACCAGAGGTCCTCTGCAGGTCCCAAGGAGCTACCATAATTTCCATGTGCACCATGGTGTGCTGCTCAGTACTCCAGCTTCTGCAGTGAGGAGGACCAAATCTCTTAGGTGGGCTCATGGACCTAAGCCAGGTAAGCACCCCTGGGCTCATGGATGCAGCAACCGCAGTGCATGAGAGCCCAAGGCTCTGGGCCATGCGACCCGGGACCCACTGGGACCCACTGGATCCCTCACCCCACGGGCTCATGAACCTGGCCCCACACCCCATAGGCTGGCTTAGACACCTGGGCCAGAACACCCAGGCCCCTCTATCCCCAATCCCTGGAGCTCACCGACCCAACACCCACTACGTAAGTGGGACCTAGGTTCTGGGCCAAAAGACCTAAGACCCACTGGACCCCCACCTCCTTGGATCACAAGCCCGACACTCTACAGGTAGGTGAGCCCTAGAGCCTGGGCCAGGAGATCTGGGTCCTCCAGACGCCCCACCCCTGGGGCTCAAGGACCCAACACCCACCATCCCCACCCCCACACTGACATGGTCACCTTTTCTCGGCATCCACCAGTGGGTGCTTCAGCCTAGTTCCACCCAACCTGCCTCCAATTCCAGCTTGTGCTGCCTCGTGCTACAGTCTAACCCCAGCCAAGCCCCAGTCCTGGCTCCAGTGTGGACTGGCTGGTGATGCGGCCCAACTTGGCCCCTCCTGCACTCCATCCTGGTTCTCAATTCCACCAGTAGATGTTAGGAAGTGGCTCTTGGCCTGGCCCAGCCCCTGACCTGACTCACCCGCATGCCGGACATGCAGACACTGTAACCGGGTCCGGGTTGGGCTGCTCCCTGCCTTGGTTCTTGCACTTCCCTGCAGGCGCTACATCCTAACATAGGAATGCACGACACTCGATTATCCGGTCTCCTCCCACTGGCAGATCTTGTGCATACCGGGGGGTCCCTGGCCCAGGTCGAGTTTGTCCACCTGTTGTCCTGGCAGGAACGGTGTCCTTGCCCAATCGACCTATACCCTTTCCGGTTCTTACTGTTGGGTGTTGCAGTCTGTCCAACACCCGGTCCGTGCCCAGACACAGCTCTCACATGGGTCAGCGGGAGCTGAGATCTAGCACAGACATTCTACAAGCACCCTGACTCTCATGAGTACCACTGGGTACTAGAGTCTAGCCCAGCCCAGACCCGGGCCCAGACCCGGGCCACACCCATGCCCAGGGAGATTGCAGCCACATTCAGCTCGGGACAATGCTCTTGCTTTCACCAATAGAAATTCCAGCCCAGCTGGGGCGTCCCTTTAGCTCTCTAACAGGGCTAGTCCCAGCCACAGTCCTTGCACGTGCCAACGGAGAGTGCTGTTCCACATGGGTAGCCCACAGATTTCCCTGCAGACTCTAGCCCCCAAAAAGAAAAGGAAAACTTTTATTAATTTGTTGAGGTTGTAAGGAGTTATTTTGTTTTTATTGGAAAATCAGAGAAAGAAAGGGAAAAGAGACAGAGAGGAGGATCTTCCCGTCCACTGATACACCACTCAAAGGGCCACAATAACTGGAGCTGAGCCGATCCAAAGCTGGGAACCAGGAGCCTCTTCCGGGTCTCCCAGGCGGGTGCAGGGTCCCAAGGGTTTGGGCTGTCCTTGACTGCTTTCCTGGGCCACCAGCAGGGAGCTGGATGGGAAGCAGGGCCGGCGGGGATTAGAATTGATGCCCATATGGGATCCCAGTGCATGAAGCTGAGGCCTTGATGTATGTATTTCTTTAATTCTTATTTTATTTTCATAATCTTTCCGTAGTTGATTAGGATATAAGCGGTCAAGGGCTACAGAAAGTGGCTAAGATCATTGTTTCCACATTCTGTTTTTCTTTTTTCTCTGTCTGGGTGAGGTAAAGGGGGGCAGATAAAGGGAGAAGCCCCACCCAGCCTCCCACCCATGGCAGGGTCCCTGACGTGACACATGCTCCGAGGGCACTGCGCAAGTGGTTTTGATAGCTCGGCAGTTCTGAATGGCTGCCAATCTCCCCATTCCACGCTTGGTGAAATCTCTCGAGAAGCCACTGGCTGACCCAGTCCACCTTCGAGTCTCCGTTGCCCAGATTTTCACCGCCCACGCGTGGCTGGGGTAGATGATCGATTTGTTCTGTCCTCCGTGTCCAAGGTGAGGACTTGAGCTGCTAGGCTACCATACCGGGCCCAGATGCAGTTTTCTTTAAAAACAAGAAAAGCTTTATTTGCTTTATTTAGAATGAAGAGAGAGAGAGAATTCAGAGATGGCTTCCATCTGCTGGTTCATTCTCCAAAGGGCTGCCCCAACACCTGGGGCTGGGCCAGGCCAACGCTGGAAGCCAAAAGCTACATCCAGGTCTGCCACGTGACTGCAGCGCCCCATGGACTTGGGCCATCCCCTGCTGCTGCTTTCCCAGGCACATTAGCAGGGAGCTGGATTCAGGAGCGGAGCAGCTGGGACTGGAATTGGACTTCATGTGGCATGCTGGAATTACAGGCTCTGACTTCACCCACTGCACCAGCTCACACAGGGCCTAGGAAGTACTGTGACTTGCTCTGTCACCAACGGGCCTTGAACACATGATGCTAAGTGGCTGCACCTCAATCAAAGGAACAAACATTAGACAATGTCCCTCCCATGAGTTACCCACAACAGGCAACTCCCAGAGCCAGGCAGCAGAAGCACAGCTAGCAGGTGTGACCAGAAGATCTCGCACATTCTTTCCTCAATTCGATATAGACATAAAAAGGCAGAAGCGGGTTGCAGACAGAAAAGTCGGAAGTGCATCGTTTTCTCACTTCTGGGCAGCCTGTGATCATTGGTCCTGGCGCCCTACTCCCGCTGGTTTAAGCAGCCAAGCTACCAAACTTTCATGTGTGATTGGCTGGGCCAAGTTCTTTCAGTCTACTGGCCTTTGTAAGAGTCCCGTGTTGGTTCCCCAGAGGGATTTCACAATCACCGGCATTTCAAACCCTGTGGTTTGCTCCACTAGGGGATTTCCAGCTGACTGGTGTGGAAGAGTCTATGTTTTGTGCACTAGGAGGTTTCGGTAAACTGGTGTTTAAGATCACATCTTTTGTAGTTCGGAGCTGCACTATTAAAGGCAGCTAAGAATTCTGTGATTTGATGCACAAACCTGTTTCAGTTCTGTGTTTTGTCGACTTCCTCCTGCCTTTAGGAGTCAGCTACATAAAAGGGCTTGTGTCGTGCGTGGCACACGGAGAGCGGCTCTGTTTGCTCTTTGGGCAGAATCCACATCAAGACATTTGGGAAGCATCAATTTTCGACTCCTGGCCATCTGATGGTCCTTGGTCCGGGGTCCGGGCACCCTTACACTCCTACACTCTCACTGCCCTTTTACCGCCAGGAAGCTGCTCACTCTTCCCCCTGGCGTTGAGGAGCCAGTGGTGCTTTTGATTGACGACTGAGAAGAGGCACCTGCCACACTTAACTTTGAGTTTTGTGAGCAGAGACATTAGCAGTGTCTAAAGTTGGCATTTGAGAAGGCATTGTGCAATCCACGGCTGGAAAGTGAAGCCACAGAATAAATATAGAGACAAGACAATCCGGCAAATTGTGAAAGAAGGGTGTGATGCTGCGAATGGCCTGCTGGTCGATGCTGTTTCCTTGTAACCCCCAGGATCCAATATGGTGGCGGGTTCGTGTCCTTGCTGCTCCACTTCCTTTCCAGCTCCCAGCCTGTGGCCCTGGAGGGCAGTGGTGGTCGTGCCAGGGCTTTGGGACCCTGCACCTGCGTGGAAGACGTGGACAAGGCTTCAGGCTCTTGGGCTCGGTCCAGCTCAGCTCTGGCCGTTGCCGCCACTTGGGCAGTGAAACAGCAGATGGAAGCTCTTTGTGTCTGTCTCTCTTTTTCTCGGTAACTCTGACTTCCCAGTGGAGGTCGTGCCAGGGCCTTGGGACCCTGCACCTGCGTGGAAGACCTGGACCAGGCTTCAGGCTCCTGGGCTCGTTCCAGCTCAGCTCTGGCCATTGCCGCCACTTGGGCAGTGAAGTAGCAGATGGAAGCTCTTTCTATCTGTCTCTCCTTTTCTCAGTAACTCTGACTTTCCAATAAGAAGAAATACATCTTTAAAACATTTGTGTTCTTCCTCTCTGTCTCTCCTCTGTATATCTGACTTTGTAATAGAAACAAATCAATCTTTGAAGAAAAAAATGTGCGTAAGGAATGGCAATTTCAGACCTAGCTATCTCACTCCTAGGAATATACCCAAAAGAAATTAAATCTACATATATAGAAGGGAGTCTATAATCCAATATTTCCAGCAACACAATCTACAATCGCAAAAACATGGACACAACCCAGATGCCCATCCGAAGGGAATGGCTGAAGAAACTGTGGTACATCTACTCCCTGGATTGGTATTCAACCATTAAAAAGAATGAAATGATACAATTTGCAACTAGATGGTCCCAACTAGAGACCATTATGCTCAGTGAAAGAAGTCACTCACCAACAGAGAAATACCACATGTTCTCTCTAATAGAAGGAATTTATGATGCAGATTTAATATATACTGGTGGAGTAATGCAGACTGTCATATCCAGATATGAAGACACACTGCAACACACATCTCTGCGTCCAAAGAAAAGGTGGATTCTCAATCAAAGGGTTGGATATATCCTGACAATGGGAGGATGGACAATGTCTGTATCAACAATGTCGGAGCACACTTCAACAGCAGACTGATGGGATTATAACTCCTTATGAAGACGTGTGACATTAAGGGAAAAATCAACCAGGGGGTGGAAATTGAGGAGAATCCCAGATCATACAGAATTGCATAATAAATTTCAAACAGAAATAATAAAAAAACAGGGCTATTTATTTATTTGTTTATTATTTTACGTGATGCTTACACCGTCAATCAGATTGGGAAGGATGTGATGATTGTTTCCAAGCTTTCCATTTCTTCTTCCCATCTGGGGTTAGCAGGGGAGATAGTGGGTTGGGCCATACCCAGCCTCCCAACCATCCCAGTACCCGAGGAAGGGGAAGGGCCACCGGATATCAACCCAGGGTCACAATGTGGCATGATAGTTCCAAAATGCTGTCGGTGTAGCCGAGCTGTGGATGACTGGCTGCCAGAGAGGACCTTGTAGTCTCCATTCGTCCAGGTGTTTGCTGTCATGTTTTGGCTGGGGTAGATAGCCATATGTGCTGTTCTCCATTCTCTGCTATGGTACCAGATGTCTTCTGCAGGTCCCAAAGAACTACCAGAACTTCCATGTGCACCATGGTCTGCTGTCCAGTACTCCAGCATCTGCAGTGAGGAGGACCAGTTCTCTTAGGTGGGCTCATGGACCTGAGGGAGGCAACTTGAGTCAAAGCAGACCTTCCACTCTTGGGGCTCATGGATTCAGCAACCACACAACACAGGCCGACTCAGTCACCTAGGCCAGGAGACCCAGGCCCCACTGGACCCACCATCCCTGGGGCTCACCGACCCAATGCCAACTAGGTGGGTGGGTCCTAGGTTCTGGGCCAAGAGATCCGAGACCCACCGGACCCCCACCTCCAGGGATGACAGACCCAACACCCTCCGTGTAGCTGAACTCTAGAACCTGAGCTAGGAGACCCAGGACCCTCCAGATCCCCCACCCCTGGGGCTCACGGACCCAACACCCACCATCCCCACCCCCACACTGACATGGTCACCTTTCCTCGGCATCCACCAGTGGGTGCTTCAGCCTAGTTCCACCCAGCCTGCCTCCAATTCTAGCTTGTGCTGCCTCGTGCTACAGTCTAGCCTTTCCCAGCCAAGCCCCAGTCCTGGCTCCAGTGTGGACTGGCTGGTGATGCGGCCCAACTTGGCCCCTCCTGCACTCCATCCTGGTTCTCAGATCCACCAGTAGATGTTAGGAAGTGGCTCTTGGCCTGGCCCAGCCCCTGACCTGACTCACCCGCATGCCGGACATGCAGACACTGTAACCGGGTCCGGGTTGGGCTGCTCCCTGCCTTGGTTCTTGCACTTACCTGCGGAGATTGCAACCCGACAAAGAATTCACCAAACCACCAAAGCCACGCCCTTTGCTCTCTTGGTGGCCTCCCTGGAGAGCTCTGCCGTATTTGCATATCTCAGCTGCTCTTGCCTTTCTCTCTACACAGTGAAGGACAAATCGGAGATTTTCCTAGTGTGGATGTTCCAGCAGATGAGTCTGAAATTGGCTTCTTAGGCTTCAGCGTAAGAAGTCAAGTGGTTAAGCTTTGTTCTGCCCCCTGTCGGAAGAGCTGCATTGGCTAAAACTGACACTGGGTTTGACGGGACTGTGAGGGGGCGGAGACTTTGGTGTGACTCCTGCCGGCTTGGGTGGGGAGTGGGGAAGTGGTGTTGCTTTGAAAGCTGCACCGAGCCAGCAGTGCTTTGAAACCGGCACCGAGAAGCAGCTTCCTGTATGTGTTGTAATCGTTTCCACCTCTCATTCCGTGAAAGCTGACCACTGCGAAGTTTGACCCTGAAGCAGGAGTTTGTTGGCGAAGACCATCACACACGTTGCTGTTGTTGCGACTCATTGCCAGCTTGTGCTGTGGGCTCCCATACTGACCCCGATTTGCCTGGAGACACTTGCTTACTCCTACTGGCCTTCTATATTAGCCTACTACGCTTTTACCGCCGCTTCGTGGAGAGAAAGCTGCTCCCTGTCACTGGCGTTGAGGAGCCGAGCTTTCGGTTTAGGAAAGCTACTACACGCTCACCACCGTTTTCCTGCCAGAAAGCTGCTCGCTGTCACTGGCGTTGAGCTGTGCTTTGGGTTTAGGAAAGCTGTTGCCCCATTGTTTTGGATCCTTCCTGGGGGCGCCTTTCTGCCCAGGGCTACATATCCTGCACTCTTACTGCGCTTTTCCTGCGAGGAAGCTGCTCGCTCTTCCTGGCCCTGAGGAGCCGTGCTTTTGATTGTGATTTACGGTGGGGAAGAGGCACCTGCCACACTTTCAGTATTGTGAGCAGAGACGTTAGCGTTGTCTGAAGTTGGCGTTTGGGAAAGCATTGCGTATCCACGGCTGGAAGCTGAAGCCACACGATTTATTTACGACTGATCAGTTAATCTGACTTTCCAAGGAGAAGAAATAAATCTTTAAAAAAATTGTGTAAGAGTCGGCAATTTGTTTATTTATTTTTATTATGTTTGATGTTTACTTAGTCAATCAGGTTGGGAAGGATGTAGGGTCAGGGATCATTGTTTCCAAGCTTTCCATTTCTTCTTCCCATCTGGGCTTAGCAGGAAGAGAGTGGGATGGGCCACACCCAGCCTCCCAACCATCCCAGCACCCGAGGAAGAGGAACGGCCACCTGGTATCAACCCAGGGTCACAATGTGGCATGATAGCTCCAAAATGCTGACCGTGTAGCCAATCTATGGACAAGGAATCCCTTGCAATGTTCACTGGCTGACAGAGTGGACGTTATAGTCCCCATTCGTCCAGATGTTTGCTGGACGAATGTTAGGCCGGGGGAGATGGCCATAAGTGCTGTTCTCCATTCTCTGCTATGGTACCAGAGGTCCTCTGCAGGTCCCAAGGAGCTACCATAATTTCCATGTGCACCATGGTGTGCTGCTCAGTACTCCAGCTTCTGCAGTGAGGAGGACCAAATCTCTTAGGTGGGCTCATGGACCTAAGCCAGGTAAGCACCCCTGGGCTCATGGATGCAGCAACCGCAGTGCATGAGAGCCCAAGGCTCTGGGCCATGCGACCCGGGACCCACTGGGACCCACTGGATCCCTCACCCCACGGGCTCATGAACCTGGCCCCACACCCCATAGGCTGGCTTAGACACCTGGGCCAGAACACCCAGGCCCCTCTATCCCCAATCCCTGGAGCTCACCGACCCAACACCCACTACGTAAGTGGGACCTAGGTTCTGGGCCAAAAGACCTAAGACCCACTGGACCCCCACCTCCTTGGATCACAAGCCCGACACTCTACAGGTAGGTGAGCCCTAGAGCCTGGGCCAGGAGATCTGGGTCCTCCAGACGCCCCACCCCTGGGGCTCAAGGACCCAACACCCACCATCCCCACCCCCACACTGACATGGTCACCTTTTCTCGGCATCCACCAGTGGGTGCTTCAGCCTAGTTCCACCCAACCTGCCTCCAATTCCAGCTTGTGCTGCCTCGTGCTACAGTCTAACCCCAGCCAAGCCCCAGTCCTGGCTCCAGTGTGGACTGGCTGGTGATGCGGACCAACTTGGCCCCTCCTGCACTCCATCCTGGTTCTCAATTCCACCAGTAGATGTTAGGAAGTGGCTCTTGGCCTGGCCCAGCCCCTGACCTGACTCACCCGCATGCCGGACATGCAGACACTGTAACCGGGTCCGGGTTGGGCTGCTCCTTGCCTTGGTTCTTGCACTTCCCTGCAGGCGCTACATCCTAACATAGGAATGCACGACACTCGATTATCCGGTCTCCTCCCACTGGCAGATCTTGTGCATACCGGGGGGTCCCTGGCCCAGGTCGAGTTTGTCCACCTGTTGTCCTGGCAGGAACGGTGTCCTTGCCCAATCGACCTATACCCTTTCCGGTTCTTACTGTTGGGTGTTGCGGTCTGTCCAACACCCGGTCCGTGCCCAGACACAGCTCTCACATGGGTCAGCGGGAGCTGAGATCTAGCACAGACATTCTACAAGCACCCTGACTCTCATGAGTACCACTGGGTACTAGAGTCTAGCCCAGCCCAGACCCGGGCCCAGACCCGGGCCACACCCATGCCCAGGGAGATTGCAGCCACATTCAGCTCGGGACAATGCTCTTGCTTTCACCAATAGAAATTCCAGCCCAGCTGGGGCGTCCCTTTAGCTCTCTAACAGGGCTAGTCCCAGCCACAGTCCTTGCACGTGCCAACGGAGAGTGCTGTTCCACATGGGTAGCCCACAGATTTCCCTGCAGACTCTAGCCCCCAAAAAGAAAAGGAAAACTTTTATTAATTTGTTGAGGTTGTAAGGAGTTATTTTGTTTTTATTGGAAAATCAGAGAAAGAAAGGGAAAAGAGACAGAGAGGAGGATCTTCCCGTCCACTGATACACCACTCAAAGGGCCACAATAACTGGAGCTGAGCCGATCCAAAGCTGGGAACCAGGAGCCTCTTCCGGGTCTCCCAGGCGGGTGCAGGGTCCCAAGGGTTTGGGCTGTCCTTGACTGCTTTCCTGGGCCACCAGCAGGGAGCTGGATGGGAAGCAGGGCCGGCGGGGATTAGAATTGATGCCCATATGGGATCCCAGTGCATGAAGCTGAGGCCTTGATGTATGTATTTCTTTAATTCTTATTTTATTTTCATAATCTTTCCGTAGTTGATTAGGATATAAGCGGTCAAGGGCTACAGAAAGTGGCTAAGATCATTGTTTCCACATTCTGTTTTTCTTTTTTCTCTGTCTGGGTGAGGTAAAGGGGGGCAGATAAAGGGAGAAGCCCCACCCAGCCTCCCACCCATGGCAGGGTCCCTGACGTGACACATGCTCCGAGGGCACTGCGCAAGTGGTTTTGATAGCTCGGCAGTTCTGAATGGCTGCCAATCTCCCCATTCCACGCTTGGTGAAATCTCTCGAGAAGCCACTGGCTGACCCAGTCCACCTTCGAGTCTCCGTTGCCCAGATTTTCACCGCCCACGCGTGGCTGGGGTAGATGATCGATTTGTTCTGTCCTCCGTCCAAGGTGAGGACTTGAGCTGCTAGGCTACCATACCGGGCCCAGATGCAGTTTTCTTTAAAAACAAGAAAAGCTTTATTTGCTTTATTTAGAATGAAGAGAGAGAGAGAATTCAGAGATGGCTTCCATCTGCTGGTTCATTCTCCAAAGGGCTGCCCCAACACCTGGGGCTGGGCCAGGCCAACGCTGGAAGCCAAAAGCTACATCCAGGTCTGCCACGTGACTGCAGCGCCCCATGGACTTGGGCCATACCCTGCTGCTGCTTTCCCAGGCACATTAGCAGGGAGCTGGATTCAGGAGCGGAGCAGCTGGGACTGGAATTGGACTTCATGTGGCATGCTGGAATTACAGGCTCTGACTTCACCCACTGCACCAGCTCACACAGGGCCTAGGAAGTACTGTGACTTGCTCTGTCACCAACGGGCCTTGAACACGTGATGCTAAGTGGCTGCACCTCAATCAAAGGAACAAACATTAGACAATGTCCCTCCCATGAGTTACCCACAACAGGCAACTCCCAGAGCCAGGCAGCAGAAGCACAGCTAGCAGGTGTGACCAGAAGATCTCGCACATTCTTTCCTCAATTCGATATAGACATAAAAAGGCAGAAGCGGGTTGCAGACAGAAAAGTCGGAAGTGCATCGTTTTCTCACTTCTGGGCAGCCTGTGATCATTGGTCCTGGCGCCCTACTCCCGCTGGTTTAAGCAGCCAAGCTACCAAACTTTCATGTGTGATTGGCTGGGCCAAGTTCTTTCAGTCTACTGGCCTTTGTAAGAGTCCCGTGTTGGTTCCCCAGAGGGATTTCACAATCACCGGCATTTCAAACCCTGTGGTTTGCTCCACTAGGGGATTTCCAGCTGACTGGTGTGGAAGAGTCTATGTTTTGTGCACTAGGAGGTTTCGGTAAACTGGTGTTTAAGATCACATCTTTTGTAGTTCGGAGCTGCACTATTAAAGGCAGCTAAGAATTCTGTGATTTGATGCACAAACCTGTTTCAGTTCTGTGTTTTGTCGACTTCCTCCTGCCTTTAGGAGTCAGCTACATAAAAGGGCTTGTGTCGTGCGTGGCACACGGAGAGCGGCTCTGTTTGCTCTTTGGGCAGAATCCACATCAAGACATTTGGGAAGCATCAATTTTCGACTCCTGGCCATCTGATGGTCCTTGGTCCGGGGTCCGGGCACCCTTACACTCCTACACTCTCACTGCCCTTTTACCGCCAGGAAGCTGCTCACTCTTCCCCCTGGCGTTGAGGAGCCAGTGGTGCTTTTGATTGACGACTGAGAAGAGGCACCTGCCACACTTAACTTTGAGTTTTGTGAGCAGAGACATTAGCAGTGTCTAAAGTTGGCATTTGAGAAGGCATTGTGCAATCCACGGCTGGAAAGTGAAGCCACAGAATAAATATAGAGACAAGACAATCCGGCAAATTGTGAAAGAAGGGTGTGATGCTGCGAATGGCCTGCTGGTCGATGCTGTTTCCTTGTAACCCCCAGGATCCAATATGGTGGCGGGTTCGTGTCCTTGCTGCTCCACTTCCTTTCCAGCTCCCAGCCTGTGGCCCTGGAGGGCAGTGGTGGTCGTGCCAGGGCTTTGGGACCCTGCACCTGCGTGGAAGACGTGGACAAGGCTTCAGGCTCTTGGGCTCGGTCCAGCTCAGCTCTGGCCGTTGCCGCCACTTGGGCAGTGAAACAGCAGATGGAAGCTCTTTGTGTCTGTCTCTCTTTTTCTCGGTAACTCTGACTTCCCAGTGGAGGTCGTGCCAGGGCCTTGGGACCCTGCACCTGCGTGGAAGACCTGGACCAGGCTTCAGGCTCCTGGGCTCGTTCCAGCTCAGCTCTGGCCATTGCCGCCACTTGGGCAGTGAAGTAGCAGATGGAAGCTCTTTCTATCTGTCTCTCCTTTTCTCAGTAACTCTGACTTTCCAATAAGAAGAAATACATCTTTAAAACATTTGTGTTCTTCCTCTCTGTCTCTCCTCTGTATATCTGACTTTGTAATAGAAACAAATCAATCTTTGAAGAAAAAAATGTGCGTAAGGAATGGCAATTTCAGACCTAGCTATCTCACTCCTAGGAATATACCCAAAAGAAATTAAATCTACATATATAGAAGGGAGTCTATAATCCAATATTTCCAGCAACACAATCTACAATCGCAAAAACATGGACACAACCCAGATGCCCATCCGAAGGGAATGGCTGAAGAAACTGTGGTACATCTACTCCCTGGATTGGTATTCAACCATTAAAAAGAATGAAATGATACAATTTGCAACTAGATGGTCCCAACTAGAGACCATTATGCTCAGTGAAAGAAGTCACTCACCAACAGAGAAATACCACATGTTCTCTCTAATAGAAGGAATTTATGATGCAGATTTAATATATACTGGTGGAGTAATGCAGACTGTCATATCCAGATATGAAGACACACTGCAACACACATCTCTGCGTCCAAAGAAAAGGTGGATTCTCAATCAAAGGGTTGGATATATCCTGACAATGGGAGGATGGACAATGTCTGTATCAACAATGTCGGAGCACACTTCAACAGCAGACTGATGGGATTATAACTCCTTATGAAGACGTGTGACATTAAGGGAAAAATCAACCAGGGGGTGGAAATTGAGGAGAATCCCAGATCATACAGAATTGCATAATAAATTTCAAACAGAAATAATAAAAAAACAGGGCTATTTATTTATTTGTTTATTATTTTACGTGATGCTTACACCGTCAATCAGATTGGGAAGGATGTGATGATTGTTTCCAAGCTTTCCATTTCTTCTTCCCATCTGGGGTTAGCAGGGGAGATAGTGGGTTGGGCCATACCCAGCCTCCCAACCATCCCAGTACCCGAGGAAGGGGAAGGGCCACCGGATATCAACCCAGGGTCACAATGTGGCATGATAGTTCCAAAATGCTGTCGGTGTAGCCGAGCTGTGGATGACTGGCTGCCAGAGAGGACCTTGTAGTCTCCATTCGTCCAGGTGTTTGCTGTCATGTTTTGGCTGGGGTAGATAGCCATATGTGCTGTTCTCCATTCTCTGCTATGGTACCAGATGTCTTCTGCAGGTCCCAAAGAACTACCAGAACTTCCATGTGCACCATGGTCTGCTGTCCAGTACTCCAGCATCTGCAGTGAGGAGGACCAGTTCTCTTAGGTGGGCTCATGGACCTGAGGGAGGCAACTTGAGTCAAAGCAGACCTTCCACTCTTGGGGCTCATGGATTCAGCAACCACACAACACAGGCCGACTCAGTCACCTAGGCCAGGAGACCCAGGCCCCACTGGACCCACCATCCCTGGGGCTCACCGACCCAATGCCAACTAGGTGGGTGGGTCCTAGGTTCTGGGCCAAGAGATCCGAGACCCACCGGACCCCCACCTCCAGGGATGACAGACCCAACACCCTCCGTGTAGCTGAACTCTAGAACCTGAGCTAGGAGACCCAGGACCCTCCAGATCCCCCACCCCTGGGGCTCACGGACCCAACACCCACCATCCCCACCCCCACACTGACATGGTCACCTTTCCTCGGCATCCACCAGTGGGTGCTTCAGCCTAGTTCCACCCAGCCTGCCTCCAATTCTAGCTTGTGCTGCCTCGTGCTACAGTCTAGCCTTTCCCAGCCAAGCCCCAGTCCTGGCTCCAGTGTGGACTGGCTGGTGATGCGGCCCAACTTGGCCCCTCCTGCACTCCATCCTGGTTCTCAGATCCACCAGTAGATGTTAGGAAGTGGCTCTTGGCCTGGCCCAGCCCCTGACCTGACTCACCCGCATGCCGGACATGCAGACACTGTAACCGGGTCCGGGTTGGGCTGCTCCCTGCCTTGGTTCTTGCACTTACCTGCGGAGATTGCAACCCGACAAAGAATTCACCAAACCACCAAAGCCACGCCCTTTGCTCTCTTGGTGGCCTCCCTGGAGAGCTCTGCCGTATTTGCATATCTCAGCTGCTCTTGCCTTTCTCTCTACACAGTGAAGGACAAATCGGAGATTTTCCTAGTGTGGATGTTCCAGCAGATGAGTCTGAAATTGGCTTCTTAGGCTTCAGCGTAAGAAGTCAAGTGGTTAAGCTTTGTTCTGCCCCCTGTCGGAAGAGCTGCATTGGCTAAAACTGACACTGGGTTTGACGGGACTGTGAGGGGGCGGAGACTTTGGTGTGACTCCTGCCGGCTTGGGTGGGGAGTGGGGAAGTGGTGTTGCTTTGAAACCTGCACCGAGCCAGCAGTGCTTTGAAACCGGCACCGAGAAGCAGCTTCCTGTATGTGTTGTAATCGTTTCCACCTCTCATTCCGTGAAAGCTGACCACTGCGAAGTTTGACCCTGAAGCAGGAGTTTGTTGGCGAAGACCATCACACACGTTGCTGTTGTTGCGACTCATTGCCAGCTTGTGCTGTGGGCTCCCATACTGACCCCGATTTGCCTGGAGACACTTGCTTACTCCTACTGGCCTTCTATATTAGCCTACTACGCTTTTACCGCCGCTTCGTGGAGAGAAAGCTGCTCCCTGTCACTGGCGTTGAGGAGCCGAGCTTTCGGTTTAGGAAAGCTACTACACGCTCACCACCGTTTTCCTGCCAGAAAGCTGCTCGCTGTCACTGGCGTTGAGCTGTGCTTTGGGTTTAGGAAAGCTGTTGCCCCATTGTTTTGGATCCTTCCTGGGGGCGCCTTTCTGCCCAGGGCTACATATCCTGCACTCTTACTGCGCTTTTCCTGCGAGGAAGCTGCTCGCTCTTCCTGGCCCTGAGGAGCCGTGCTTTTGATTGTGATTTACGGTGGGGAAGAGGCACCTGCCACACTTTCAGTATTGTGAGCAGAGACGTTAGCGTTGTCTGAAGTTGGCGTTTGGGAAAGCATTGCGTATCCACGGCTGGAAGCTGAAGCCACACGATTTATTTACGACTGATCAGTTAATCTGACTTTCCAAGGAGAAGAAATAAATCTTTAAAAAAATTGTGTAAGAGTCGGCAATTTGTTTATTTATTTTTATTATGTTTGATGTTTACTTAGTCAATCAGGTTGGGAAGGATGTAGGGTCAGGGATCATTGTTTCCAAGCTTTCCATTTCTTCTTCCCATCTGGGCTTAGCAGGAAGAGAGTGGGATGGGCCACACCCAGCCTCCCAACCATCCCAGCACCCGAGGAAGAGGAACGGCCACCTGGTATCAACCCAGGGTCACAATGTGGCATGATAGCTCCAAAATGCTGACCGTGTAGCCAATCTATGGACAAGGAATCCCTTGCAATGTTCACTGGCTGACAGAGTGGACGTTATAGTCCCCATTCGTCCAGATGTTTGCTGGACGAATGTTAGGCCGGGGGAGATGGCCATAAGTGCTGTTCTCCATTCTCTGCTATGGTACCAGAGGTCCTCTGCAGGTCCCAAGGAGCTACCATAATTTCCATGTGCACCATGGTGTGCTGCTCAGTACTCCAGCTTCTGCAGTGAGGAGGACCAAATCTCTTAGGTGGGCTCATGGACCTAAGCCAGGTAAGCACCCCTGGGCTCATGGATGCAGCAACCGCAGTGCATGAGAGCCCAAGGCTCTGGGCCATGCGACCCGGGACCCACTGGGACCCACTGGATCCCTCACCCCACGGGCTCATGAACCTGGCCCCACACCCCATAGGCTGGCTTAGACACCTGGGCCAGAACACCCAGGCCCCTCTATCCCCAATCCCTGGAGCTCACCGACCCAACACCCACTACGTAAGTGGGACCTAGGTTCTGGGCCAAAAGACCTAAGACCCACTGGACCCCCACCTCCTTGGATCACAAGCCCGACACTCTACAGGTAGGTGAGCCCTAGAGCCTGGGCCAGGAGATCTGGGTCCTCCAGACGCCCCACCCCTGGGGCTCAAGGACCCAACACCCACCATCCCCACCCCCACACTGACATGGTCACCTTTTCTCGGCATCCACCAGTGGGTGCTTCAGCCTAGTTCCACCCAACCTGCCTCCAATTCCAGCTTGTGCTGCCTCGTGCTACAGTCTAACCCCAGCCAAGCCCCAGTCCTGGCTCCAGTGTGGACTGGCTGGTGATGCGGACCAACTTGGCCCCTCCTGCACTCCATCCTGGTTCTCAATTCCACCAGTAGATGTTAGGAAGTGGCTCTTGGCCTGGCCCAGCCCCTGACCTGACTCACCCGCATGCCGGACATGCAGACACTGTAACCGGGTCCGGGTTGGGCTGCTCCTTGCCTTGGTTCTTGCACTTCCCTGCAGGCGCTACATCCTAACATAGGAATGCACGACACTCGATTATCCGGTCTCCTCCCACTGGCAGATCTTGTGCATACCGGGGGGTCCCTGGCCCAGGTCGAGTTTGTCCACCTGTTGTCCTGGCAGGAACGGTGTCCTTGCCCAATCGACCTATACCCTTTCCGGTTCTTACTGTTGGGTGTTGCGGTCTGTCCAACACCCGGTCCGTGCCCAGACACAGCTCTCACATGGGTCAGCGGGAGCTGAGATCTAGCACAGACATTCTACAAGCACCCTGACTCTCATGAGTACCACTGGGTACTAGAGTCTAGCCCAGCCCAGACCCGGGCCCAGACCCGGGCCACACCCATGCCCAGGGAGATTGCAGCCACATTCAGCTCGGGACAATGCTCTTGCTTTCACCAATAGAAATTCCAGCCCAGCTGGGGCGTCCCTTTAGCTCTCTAACAGGGCTAGTCCCAGCCACAGTCCTTGCACGTGCCAACGGAGAGTGCTGTTCCACATGGGTAGCCCACAGATTTCCCTGCAGACTCTAGCCCCCAAAAAGAAAAGGAAAACTTTTATTAATTTGTTGAGGTTGTAAGGAGTTATTTTGTTTTTATTGGAAAATCAGAGAAAGAAAGGGAAAAGAGACAGAGAGGAGGATCTTCCCGTCCACTGATACACCACTCAAAGGGCCACAATAACTGGAGCTGAGCCGATCCAAAGCTGGGAACCAGGAGCCTCTTCCGGGTCTCCCAGGCGGGTGCAGGGTCCCAAGGGTTTGGGCTGTCCTTGACTGCTTTCCTGGGCCACCAGCAGGGAGCTGGATGGGAAGCAGGGCCGGCGGGGATTAGAATTGATGCCCATATGGGATCCCAGTGCATGAAGCTGAGGCCTTGATGTATGTATTTCTTTAATTCTTATTTTATTTTCATAATCTTTCCGTAGTTGATTAGGATATAAGCGGTCAAGGGCTACAGAAAGTGGCTAAGATCATTGTTTCCACATTCTGTTTTTCTTTTTTCTCTGTCTGGGTGAGGTAAAGGGGGGCAGATAAAGGGAGAAGCCCCACCCAGCCTCCCACCCATGGCAGGGTCCCTGACGTGACACATGCTCCGAGGGCACTGCGCAAGTGGTTTTGATAGCTCGGCAGTTCTGAATGGCTGCCAATCTCCCCATTCCACGCTTGGTGAAATCTCTCGAGAAGCCACTGGCTGACCCAGTCCACCTTCGAGTCTCCGTTGCCCAGATTTTCACCGCCCACGCGTGGCTGGGGTAGATGATCGATTTGTTCTGTCCTCCGTCCAAGGTGAGGACTTGAGCTGCTAGGCTACCATACCGGGCCCAGATGCAGTTTTCTTTAAAAACAAGAAAAGCTTTATTTGCTTTATTTAGAATGAAGAGAGAGAGAGAATTCAGAGATGGCTTCCATCTGCTGGTTCATTCTCCAAAGGGCTGCCCCAACACCTGGGGCTGGGCCAGGCCAACGCTGGAAGCCAAAAGCTACATCCAGGTCTGCCACGTGACTGCAGCGCCCCATGGACTTGGGCCATACCCTGCTGCTGCTTTCCCAGGCACATTAGCAGGGAGCTGGATTCAGGAGCGGAGCAGCTGGGACTGGAATTGGACTTCATGTGGCATGCTGGAATTACAGGCTCTGACTTCACCCACTGCACCAGCTCACACAGGGCCTAGGAAGTACTGTGACTTGCTCTGTCACCAACGGGCCTTGAACACGTGATGCTAAGTGGCTGCACCTCAATCAAAGGAACAAACATTAGACAATGTCCCTCCCATGAGTTACCCACAACAGGCAACTCCCAGAGCCAGGCAGCAGAAGCACAGCTAGCAGGTGTGACCAGAAGATCTCGCACATTCTTTCCTCAATTCGATATAGACATAAAAAGGCAGAAGCGGGTTGCAGACAGAAAAGTCGGAAGTGCATCGTTTTCTCACTTCTGGGCAGCCTGTGATCATTGGTCCTGGCGCCCTACTCCCGCTGGTTTAAGCAGCCAAGCTACCAAACTTTCATGTGTGATTGGCTGGGCCAAGTTCTTTCAGTCTACTGGCCTTTGTAAGAGTCCCGTGTTGGTTCCCCAGAGGGATTTCACAATCACCGGCATTTCAAACCCTGTGGTTTGCTCCACTAGGGGATTTCCAGCTGACTGGTGTGGAAGAGTCTATGTTTTGTGCACTAGGAGGTTTCGGTAAACTGGTGTTTAAGATCACATCTTTTGTAGTTCGGAGCTGCACTATTAAAGGCAGCTAAGAATTCTGTGATTTGATGCACAAACCTGTTTCAGTTCTGTGTTTTGTCGACTTCCTCCTGCCTTTAGGAGTCAGCTACATAAAAGGGCTTGTGTCGTGCGTGGCACACGGAGAGCGGCTCTGTTTGCTCTTTGGGCAGAATCCACATCAAGACATTTGGGAAGCATCAATTTTCGACTCCTGGCCATCTGATGGTCCTTGGTCCGGGGTCCGGGCACCCTTACACTCCTACACTCTCACTGCCCTTTTACCGCCAGGAAGCTGCTCACTCTTCCCCCTGGCGTTGAGGAGCCAGTGGTGCTTTTGATTGACGACTGAGAAGAGGCACCTGCCACACTTAACTTTGAGTTTTGTGAGCAGAGACATTAGCAGTGTCTAAAGTTGGCATTTGAGAAGGCATTGTGCAATCCACGGCTGGAAAGTGAAGCCACAGAATAAATATAGAGACAAGACAATCCGGCAAATTGTGAAAGAAGGGTGTGATGCTGCGAATGGCCTGCTGGTCGATGCTGTTTCCTTGTAACCCCCAGGATCCAATATGGTGGCGGGTTCGTGTCCTTGCTGCTCCACTTCCTTTCCAGCTCCCAGCCTGTGGCCCTGGAGGGCAGTGGTGGTCGTGCCAGGGCTTTGGGACCCTGCACCTGCGTGGAAGACGTGGACAAGGCTTCAGGCTCTTGGGCTCGGTCCAGCTCAGCTCTGGCCGTTGCCGCCACTTGGGCAGTGAAACAGCAGATGGAAGCTCTTTGTGTCTGTCTCTCTTTTTCTCGGTAACTCTGACTTCCCAGTGGAGGTCGTGCCAGGGCCTTGGGACCCTGCACCTGCGTGGAAGACCTGGACCAGGCTTCAGGCTCCTGGGCTCGTTCCAGCTCAGCTCTGGCCATTGCCGCCACTTGGGCAGTGAAGTAGCAGATGGAAGCTCTTTCTATCTGTCTCTCCTTTTCTCAGTAACTCTGACTTTCCAATAAGAAGAAATACATCTTTAAAACATTTGTGTTCTTCCTCTCTGTCTCTCCTCTGTATATCTGACTTTGTAATAGAAACAAATCAATCTTTGAAGAAAAAAATGTGCGTAAGGAATGGCAATTTCAGACCTAGCTATCTCACTCCTAGGAATATACCCAAAAGAAATTAAATCTACATATATAGAAGGGAGTCTATAATCCAATATTTCCAGCAACACAATCTACAATCGCAAAAACATGGACACAACCCAGATGCCCATCCGAAGGGAATGGCTGAAGAAACTGTGGTACATCTACTCCCTGGATTGGTATTCAACCATTAAAAAGAATGAAATGATACAATTTGCAACTAGATGGTCCCAACTAGAGACCATTATGCTCAGTGAAAGAAGTCACTCACCAACAGAGAAATACCACATGTTCTCTCTAATAGAAGGAATTTATGATGCAGATTTAATATATACTGGTGGAGTAATGCAGACTGTCATATCCAGATATGAAGACACACTGCAACACACATCTCTGCGTCCAAAGAAAAGGTGGATTCTCAATCAAAGGGTTGGATATATCCTGACAATGGGAGGATGGACAATGTCTGTATCAACAATGTCGGAGCACACTTCAACAGCAGACTGATGGGATTATAACTCCTTATGAAGACGTGTGACATTAAGGGAAAAATCAACCAGGGGGTGGAAATTGAGGAGAATCCCAGATCATACAGAATTGCATAATAAATTTCAAACAGAAATAATAAAAAAACAGGGCTATTTATTTATTTGTTTATTATTTTACGTGATGCTTACACCGTCAATCAGATTGGGAAGGATGTGATGATTGTTTCCAAGCTTTCCATTTCTTCTTCCCATCTGGGGTTAGCAGGGGAGATAGTGGGTTGGGCCATACCCAGCCTCCCAACCATCCCAGTACCCGAGGAAGGGGAAGGGCCACCGGATATCAACCCAGGGTCACAATGTGGCATGATAGTTCCAAAATGCTGTCGGTGTAGCCGAGCTGTGGATGACTGGCTGCCAGAGAGGACCTTGTAGTCTCCATTCGTCCAGGTGTTTGCTGTCATGTTTTGGCTGGGGTAGATAGCCATATGTGCTGTTCTCCATTCTCTGCTATGGTACCAGATGTCTTCTGCAGGTCCCAAAGAACTACCAGAACTTCCATGTGCACCATGGTCTGCTGTCCAGTACTCCAGCATCTGCAGTGAGGAGGACCAGTTCTCTTAGGTGGGCTCATGGACCTGAGGGAGGCAACTTGAGTCAAAGCAGACCTTCCACCCTTGGGGCTCATGGATTCAGCAACCACACAACACAGGCCGACTCAGTCACCTAGGCCAGGAGACCCAGGCCCCACTGGACCCACCATCCCTGGGGCTCACCGACCCAATGCCAACTAGGTGGGTGGGTCCTAGGTTCTGGGCCAAGAGATCCGAGACCCACCGGACCCCCACCTCCAGGGATGACAGACCCAACACCCTCCGTGTAGCTGAACTCTAGAACCTGAGCTAGGAGACCCAGGACCCTCCAGATCCCCCACCCCTGGGGCTCACGGACCCAACACCCACCATCCCCACCCCCACACTGACATGGTCACCTTTCCTCGGCATCCACCAGTGGGTGCTTCAGCCTAGTTCCACCCAGCCTGCCTCCAATTCTAGCTTGTGCTGCCTCGTGCTACAGTCTAGCCTTTCCCAGCCAAGCCCCAGTCCTGGCTCCAGTGTGGACTGGCTGGTGATGCGGCCCAACTTGGCCCCTCCTGCACTCCATCCTGGTTCTCAGATCCACCAGTAGATGTTAGGAAGTGGCTCTTGGCCTGGCCCAGCCCCTGACCTGACTCACCCGCATGCCGGACATGCAGACACTGTAACCGGGTCCGGGTTGGGCTGCTCCCTGCCTTGGTTCTTGCACTTACCTGCGGAGATTGCAACCCGACAAAGAATTCACCAAACCACCAAAGCCACGCCCTTTGCTCTCTTGGTGGCCTCCCTGGAGAGCTCTGCCGTATTTGCATATCTCAGCTGCTCTTGCCTTTCTCTCTACACAGTGAAGGACAAATCGGAGATTTTCCTAGTGTGGATGTTCCAGCAGATGAGTCTGAAATTGGCTTCTTAGGCTTCAGCGTAAGAAGTCAAGTGGTTAAGCTTTGTTCTGCCCCCTGTCGGAAGAGCTGCATTGGCTAAAACTGACACTGGGTTTGACGGGACTGTGAGGGGGCGGAGACTTTGGTGTGACTCCTGCCGGCTTGGGTGGGGAGTGGGGAAGTGGTGTTGCTTTGAAAGCTGCACCGAGCCAGCAGTGCTTTGAAACCGGCACCGAGAAGCAGCTTCCTGTATGTGTTGTAATCGTTTCCACCTCTCATTCCGTGAAAGCTGACCACTGCGAAGTTTGACCCTGAAGCAGGAGTTTGTTGGCGAAGACCATCACACACGTTGCTGTTGTTGCGACTCATTGCCAGCTTGTGCTGTGGGCTCCCATACTGACCCCGATTTGCCTGGAGACACTTGCTTACTCCTACTGGCCTTCTATATTAGCCTACTACGCTTTTACCGCCGCTTCGTGGAGAGAAAGCTGCTCCCTGTCACTGGCGTTGAGGAGCCGAGCTTTCGGTTTAGGAAAGCTACTACACGCTCACCACCGTTTTCCTGCCAGAAAGCTGCTCGCTGTCACTGGCGTTGAGCTGTGCTTTGGGTTTAGGAAAGCTGTTGCCCCATTGTTTTGGATCCTTCCTGGGGGCGCCTTTCTGCCCAGGGCTACATATCCTGCACTCTTACTGCGCTTTTCCTGCGAGGAAGCTGCTCGCTCTTCCTGGCCCTGAGGAGCCGTGCTTTTGATTGTGATTTACGGTGGGGAAGAGGCACCTGCCACACTTTCAGTATTGTGAGCAGAGACGTTAGCGTTGTCTGAAGTTGGCGTTTGGGAAAGCATTGCGTATCCACGGCTGGAAGCTGAAGCCACACGATTTATTTACGACTGATCAGTTAATCTGACTTTCCAAGGAGAAGAAATAAATCTTTAAAAAAATTGTGTAAGAGTCGGCAATTTGTTTATTTATTTTTATTATGTTTGATGTTTACTTAGTCAATCAGGTTGGGAAGGATGTAGGGTCAGGGATCATTGTTTCCAAGCTTTCCATTTCTTCTTCCCATCTGGGCTTAGCAGGAAGAGAGTGGGATGGGCCACACCCAGCCTCCCAACCATCCCAGCACCCGAGGAAGAGGAACGGCCACCTGGTATCAACCCAGGGTCACAATGTGGCATGATAGCTCCAAAATGCTGACCGTGTAGCCAATCTATGGACAAGGAATCCCTTGCAATGTTCACTGGCTGACAGAGTGGACGTTATAGTCCCCATTCGTCCAGATGTTTGCTGGACGAATGTTAGGCCGGGGGAGATGGCCATAAGTGCTGTTCTCCATTCTCTGCTATGGTACCAGAGGTCCTCTGCAGGTCCCAAGGAGCTACCATAATTTCCATGTGCACCATGGTGTGCTGCTCAGTACTCCAGCTTCTGCAGTGAGGAGGACCAAATCTCTTAGGTGGGCTCATGGACCTAAGCCAGGTAAGCACCCCTGGGCTCATGGATGCAGCAACCGCAGTGCATGAGAGCCCAAGGCTCTGGGCCATGCGACCCGGGACCCACTGGGACCCACTGGATCCCTCACCCCACGGGCTCATGAACCTGGCCCCACACCCCATAGGCTGGCTTAGACACCTGGGCCAGAACACCCAGGCCCCTCTATCCCCAATCCCTGGAGCTCACCGACCCAACACCCACTACGTAAGTGGGACCTAGGTTCTGGGCCAAAAGACCTAAGACCCACTGGACCCCCACCTCCTTGGATCACAAGCCCGACACTCTACAGGTAGGTGAGCCCTAGAGCCTGGGCCAGGAGATCTGGGTCCTCCAGACGCCCCACCCCTGGGGCTCAAGGACCCAACACCCACCATCCCCACCCCCACACTGACATGGTCACCTTTTCTCGGCATCCACCAGTGGGTGCTTCAGCCTAGTTCCACCCAACCTGCCTCCAATTCCAGCTTGTGCTGCCTCGTGCTACAGTCTAACCCCAGCCAAGCCCCAGTCCTGGCTCCAGTGTGGACTGGCTGGTGATGCGGACCAACTTGGCCCCTCCTGCACTCCATCCTGGTTCTCAATTCCACCAGTAGATGTTAGGAAGTGGCTCTTGGCCTGGCCCAGCCCCTGACCTGACTCACCCGCATGCCGGACATGCAGACACTGTAACCGGGTCCGGGTTGGGCTGCTCCTTGCCTTGGTTCTTGCACTTCCCTGCAGGCGCTACATCCTAACATAGGAATGCACGACACTCGATTATCCGGTCTCCTCCCACTGGCAGATCTTGTGCATACCGGGGGGTCCCTGGCCCAGGTCGAGTTTGTCCACCTGTTGTCCTGGCAGGAACGGTGTCCTTGCCCAATCGACCTATACCCTTTCCGGTTCTTACTGTTGGGTGTTGCAGTCTGTCCAACACCCGGTCCGTGCCCAGACACAGCTCTCACATGGGTCAGCGGGAGCTGAGATCTAGCACAGACATTCTACAAGCACCCTGACTCTCATGAGTACCACTGGGTACTAGAGTCTAGCCCAGCCCTGCCCTGCCCAGACCCGGGCCACACCCATGCCCAGGGAGATTGCAGCCACATTCAGCTCGGGACAATGCTCTTGCTTTCACCAATAGAAATTCCAGCCCAGCTGGGGCGTCCCTTTAGCTCTCTAACAGGGCTAGTCCCAGCCACAGTCCTTGCACGTGCCAACGGAGAGTGCTGTTCCACATGGGTAGCCCACAGATTTCCCTGCAGACTCTAGCCCCCAAAAAGAAAAGGAAAACTTTTATTAATTTGTTGAGGTTGTAAGGAGTTATTTTGTTTTTATTGGAAAATCAGAGAAAGAAAGGGAAAAGAGACAGAGAGGAGGATCTTCCCGTCCACTGATACACCACTCAAAGGGCCACAATAACTGGAGCTGAGCCGATCCAAAGCTGGGAACCAGGAGCCTCTTCCGGGTCTCCCAGGCGGGTGCAGGGTCCCAAGGGTTTGGGCTGTCCTTGACTGCTTTCCTGGGCCACCAGCAGGGAGCTGGATGGGAAGCAGGGCCGGCGGGGATTAGAATTGATGCCCATATGGGATCCCAGTGCATGAAGCTGAGGCCTTGATGTATGTATTTCTTTAATTCTTATTTTATTTTCATAATCTTTCCGTAGTTGATTAGGATATAAGCGGTCAAGGGCTACAGAAAGTGGCTAAGATCATTGTTTCCACATTCTGTTTTTCTTTTTTCTCTGTCTGGGTGAGGTAAAGGGGGGCAGATAAAGGGAGAAGCCCCACCCAGCCTCCCACCCATGGCAGGGTCCCTGACGTGACACATGCTCCGAGGGCACTGCGCAAGTGGTTTTGATAGCTCGGCAGTTCTGAATGGCTGCCAATCTCCCCATTCCACGCTTGGTGAAATCTCTCGAGAAGCCACTGGCTGACCCAGTCCACCTTCGAGTCTCCGTTGCCCAGATTTTCACCGCCCACGCGTGGCTGGGGTAGATGATCGATTTGTTCTGTCCTCCGTCCAAGGTGAGGACTTGAGCTGCTAGGCTACCATACCGGGCCCAGATGCAGTTTTCTTTAAAAACAAGAAAAGCTTTATTTGCTTTATTTAGAATGAAGAGAGAGAGAGAATTCAGAGATGGCTTCCATCTGCTGGTTCATTCTCCAAAGGGCTGCCCCAACACCTGGGGCTGGGCCAGGCCAACGCTGGAAGCCAAAAGCTACATCCAGGTCTGCCACGTGACTGCAGCGCCCCATGGACTTGGGCCATCCCCTGCTGCTGCTTTCCCAGGCACATTAGCAGGGAGCTGGATTCAGGAGCGGAGCAGCTGGGACTGGAATTGGACTTCATGTGGCATGCTGGAATTACAGGCTCTGACTTCACCCACTGCACCAGCTCACACAGGGCCTAGGAAGTACTGTGACTTGCTCTGTCACCAACGGGCCTTGAACACATGATGCTAAGTGGCTGCACCTCAATCAAAGGAACAAACATTAGACAATGTCCCTCCCATGAGTTACCCACAACAGGCAACTCCCAGAGCCAGGCAGCAGAAGCACAGCTAGCAGGTGTGACCAGAAGATCTCGCACATTCTTTCCTCAATTCGATATAGACATAAAAAGGCAGAAGCGGGTTGCAGACAGAAAAGTCGGAAGTGCATCGTTTTCTCACTTCTGGGCAGCCTGTGATCATTGGTCCTGGCGCCCTACTCCCGCTGGTTTAAGCAGCCAAGCTACCAAACTTTCATGTGTGATTGGCTGGGCCAAGTTCTTTCAGTCTACTGGCCTTTGTAAGAGTCCCGTGTTGGTTCCCCAGAGGGATTTCACAATCACCGGCATTTCAAACCCTGTGGTTTGCTCCACTAGGGGATTTCCAGCTGACTGGTGTGGAAGAGTCTATGTTTTGTGCACTAGGAGGTTTCGGTAAACTGGTGTTTAAGATCACATCTTTTGTAGTTCGGAGCTGCACTATTAAAGGCAGCTAAGAATTCTGTGATTTGATGCACAAACCTGTTTCAGTTCTGTGTTTTGTCGACTTCCTCCTGCCTTTAGGAGTCAGCTACATAAAAGGGCTTGTGTCGTGCGTGGCACACGGAGAGCGGCTCTGTTTGCTCTTTGGGCAGAATCCACATCAAGACATTTGGGAAGCATCAATTTTCGACTCCTGGCCATCTGATGGTCCTTGGTCCGTGGTCCGGGCACCCTTACACTCCTACACTCTCACTGCCCTTTTACCGCCAGGAAGCTGCTCACTCTTCCCCCTGGCGTTGAGGAGCCAGTGGTGCTTTTGATTGACGACTGAGAAGAGGCACCTGCCACACTTAACTTTGAGTTTTGTGAGCAGAGACATTAGCAGTGTCTAAAGTTGGCATTTGAGAAGGCATTGTGCAATCCACGGCTGGAAAGTGAAGCCACAGAATAAATATAGAGACAAGACAATCCGGCAAATTGTGAAAGAAGGGTGTGATGCTGCGAATGGCCTGCTGGTCGATGCTGTTTCCTTGTAACCCCCAGGATCCAATATGGTGGCGGGTTCGTGTCCTTGCTGCTCCACTTCCTTTCCAGCTCCCAGCCTGTGGCCCTGGAGGGCAGTGGTGGTCGTGCCAGGGCTTTGGGACCCTGCACCTGCGTGGAAGACGTGGACAAGGCTTCAGGCTCTTGGGCTCGGTCCAGCTCAGCTCTGGCCGTTGCCGCCACTTGGGCAGTGAAACAGCAGATGGAAGCTCTTTGTGTCTGTCTCTCTTTTTCTCGGTAACTCTGACTTCCCAGTGGAGGTCGTGCCAGGGCCTTGGGACCCTGCACCTGCGTGGAAGACCTGGACCAGGCTTCAGGCTCCTGGGCTCGTTCCAGCTCAGCTCTGGCCATTGCCGCCACTTGGGCAGTGAAGTAGCAGATGGAAGCTCTTTCTATCTGTCTCTCCTTTTCTCAGTAACTCTGACTTTCCAATAAGAAGAAATACATCTTTAAAACATTTGTGTTCTTCCTCTCTGTCTCTCCTCTGTATATCTGACTTTGTAATAGAAACAAATCAATCTTTGAAGAAAAAAATGTGCGTAAGGAATGGCAATTTCAGACCTAGCTATCTCACTCCTAGGAATATACCCAAAAGAAATTAAATCTACATATATAGAAGGGAGTCTATAATCCAATATTTCCAGCAACACAATCTACAATCGCAAAAACATGGACACAACCCAGATGCCCATCCGAAGGGAATGGCTGAAGAAACTGTGGTACATCTACTCCCTGGATTGGTATTCAACCATTAAAAAGAATGAAATGATACAATTTGCAACTAGATGGTCCCAACTAGAGACCATTATGCTCAGTGAAAGAAGTCACTCACCAACAGAGAAATACCACATGTTCTCTCTAATAGAAGGAATTTATGATGCAGATTTAATATATACTGGTGGAGTAATGCAGACTGTCATATCCAGATATGAAGACACACTGCAACACACATCTCTGCGTCCAAAGAAAAGGTGGATTCTCAATCAAAGGGTTGGATATATCCTGACAATGGGAGGATGGACAATGTCTGTATCAACAATGTCGGAGCACACTTCAACAGCAGACTGATGGGATTATAACTCCTTATGAAGACGTGTGACATTAAGGGAAAAATCAACCAGGGGGTGGAAATTGAGGAGAATCCCAGATCATACAGAATTGCATAATAAATTTCAAACAGAAATAATAAAAAAACAGGGCTATTTATTTATTTGTTTATTATTTTACGTGATGCTTACACCGTCAATCAGATTGGGAAGGATGTGATGATTGTTTCCAAGCTTTCCATTTCTTCTTCCCATCTGGGGTTAGCAGGGGAGATAGTGGGTTGGGCCATACCCAGCCTCCCAACCATCCCAGTACCCGAGGAAGGGGAAGGGCCACCGGATATCAACCCAGGGTCACAATGTGGCATGATAGTTCCAAAATGCTGTCGGTGTAGCCGAGCTGTGGATGACTGGCTGCCAGAGAGGACCTTGTAGTCTCCATTCGTCCAGGTGTTTGCTGTCATGTTTTGGCTGGGGTAGATAGCCATATGTGCTGTTCTCCATTCTCTGCTATGGTACCAGATGTCTTCTGCAGGTCCCAAAGAACTACCAGAACTTCCATGTGCACCATGGTCTGCTGTCCAGTACTCCAGCATCTGCAGTGAGGAGGACCAGTTCTCTTAGGTGGGCTCATGGACCTGAGGGAGGCAACTTGAGTCAAAGCAGACCTTCCACTCTTGGGGCTCATGGATTCAGCAACCACACAACACAGGCCGACTCAGTCACCTAGGCCAGGAGACCCAGGCCCCACTGGACCCACCATCCCTGGGGCTCACCGACCCAATGCCAACTAGGTGGGTGGGTCCTAGGTTCTGGGCCAAGAGATCCGAGACCCACCGGACCCCCACCTCCAGGGATGACAGACCCAACACCCTCCGTGTAGCTGAACTCTAGAACCTGAGCTAGGAGACCCAGGACCCTCCAGATCCCCCACCCCTGGGGCTCACGGACCCAACACCCACCATCCCCACCCCCACACTGACATGGTCACCTTTCCTCGGCATCCACCAGTGGGTGCTTCAGCCTAGTTCCACCCAGCCTGCCTCCAATTCTAGCTTGTGCTGCCTCGTGCTACAGTCTAGCCTTTCCCAGCCAAGCCCCAGTCCTGGCTCCAGTGTGGACTGGCTGGTGATGCGGCCCAACTTGGCCCCTCCTGCACTCCATCCTGGTTCTCAGATCCACCAGTAGATGTTAGGAAGTGGCTCTTGGCCTGGCCCAGCCCCTGACCTGACTCACCCGCATGCCGGACATGCAGACACTGTAACCGGGTCCGGGTTGGGCTGCTCCCTGCCTTGGTTCTTGCACTTACCTGCGGAGATTGCAACCCGACAAAGAATTCACCAAACCACCAAAGCCACGCCCTTTGCTCTCTTGGTGGCCTCCCTGGAGAGCTCTGCCGTATTTGCATATCTCAGCTGCTCTTGCCTTTCTCTCTACACAGTGAAGGACAAATCGGAGATTTTCCTAGTGTGGATGTTCCAGCAGATGAGTCTGAAATTGGCTTCTTAGGCTTCAGCGTAAGAAGTCAAGTGGTTAAGCTTTGTTCTGCCCCCTGTCGGAAGAGCTGCATTGGCTAAAACTGACACTGGGTTTGACGGGACTGTGAGGGGGCGGAGACTTTGGTGTGACTCCTGCCGGCTTGGGTGGGGAGTGGGGAAGTGGTGTTGCTTTGAAAGCTGCACCGAGCCAGCAGTGCTTTGAAACCGGCACCGAGAAGCAGCTTCCTGTATGTGTTGTAATCGTTTCCACCTCTCATTCCGTGAAAGCTGACCACTGCGAAGTTTGACCCTGAAGCAGGAGTTTGTTGGCGAAGACCATCACACACGTTGCTGTTGTTGCGACTCATTGCCAGCTTGTGCTGTGGGCTCCCATACTGACCCCGATTTGCCTGGAGACACTTGCTTACTCCTACTGGCCTTCTATATTAGCCTACTACGCTTTTACCGCCGCTTCGTGGAGAGAAAGCTGCTCCCTGTCACTGGCGTTGAGGAGCCGAGCTTTCGGTTTAGGAAAGCTACTACACGCTCACCACCGTTTTCCTGCCAGAAAGCTGCTCGCTGTCACTGGCGTTGAGCTGTGCTTTGGGTTTAGGAAAGCTGTTGCCCCATTGTTTTGGATCCTTCCTGGGGGCGCCTTTCTGCCCAGGGCTACATATCCTGCACTCTTACTGCGCTTTTCCTGCGAGGAAGCTGCTCGCTCTTCCTGGCCCTGAGGAGCCGTGCTTTTGATTGTGATTTACGGTGGGGAAGAGGCACCTGCCACACTTTCAGTATTGTGAGCAGAGACGTTAGCGTTGTCTGAAGTTGGCGTTTGGGAAAGCATTGCGTATCCACGGCTGGAAGCTGAAGCCACACGATTTATTTACGACTGATCAGTTAATCTGACTTTCCAAGGAGAAGAAATAAATCTTTAAAAAAATTGTGTAAGAGTCGGCAATTTGTTTATTTATTTTTATTATGTTTGATGTTTACTTAGTCAATCAGGTTGGGAAGGATGTAGGGTCAGGGATCATTGTTTCCAAGCTTTCCATTTCTTCTTCCCATCTGGGCTTAGCAGGAAGAGAGTGGGATGGGCCACACCCAGCCTCCCAACCATCCCAGCACCCGAGGAAGAGGAACGGCCACCTGGTATCAACCCAGGGTCACAATGTGGCATGATAGCTCCAAAATGCTGACCGTGTAGCCAATCTATGGACAAGGAATCCCTTGCAATGTTCACTGGCTGACAGAGTGGACGTTATAGTCTCCATTCGTCCAGATGTTTGCTGGACGAATGTTAGGCCGGGGGAGATGGCCATAAGTGCTGTTCTCCATTCTCTGCTATGGTACCAGAGGTCCTCTGCAGGTCCCAAGGAGCTACCATAATTTCCATGTGCACCATGGTGTGCTGCTCAGTACTCCAGCTTCTGCAGTGAGGAGGACCAAATCTCTTAGGTGGGCTCATGGACCTAAGCCAGGTAAGCACCCCTGGGCTCATGGATGCAGCAACCGCAGTGCATGAGAGCCCAAGGCTCTGGGCCATGCGACCCGGGACCCACTGGGACCCACTGGATCCCTCACCCCACGGGCTCATGAACCTGGCCCCACACCCCATAGGCTGGCTTAGACACCTGGGCCAGAACACCCAGGCCCCTCTATCCCCAATCCCTGGAGCTCACCGACCCAACACCCACTACGTAAGTGGGACCTAGGTTCTGGGCCAAAAGACCTAAGACCCACTGGACCCCCACCTCCTTGGATCACAAGCCCGACACTCTACAGGTAGGTGAGCCCTAGAGCCTGGGCCAGGAGATCTGGGTCCTCCAGACGCCCCACCCCTGGGGCTCAAGGACCCAACACCCACCATCCCCACCCCCACACTGACATGGTCACCTTTCCTCGGCATCCACCAGTGGGTGCTTCAGCCTAGTTCCACCCAACCTGCCTCCAATTCCAGCTTGTGCTGCCTCGTGCTACAGTCTAACCCCAGCCAAGCCCCAGTCCTGGCTCCAGTGTGGACTGGCTGGTGATGCGGCCCAACTTGGCCCCTCCTGCACTCCATCCTGGTTCTCAATTCCACCAGTAGATGTTAGGAAGTGGCTCTTGGCCTGGCCCAGCCCCTGACCTGACTCACCCGCATGCCGGACATGCAGACACTGTAACCGGGTCCGGGTTGGGCTGCTCCCTGCCTTGGTTCTTGCACTTCCCTGCAGGCGCTACATCCTAACATAGGAATGCACGACACTCGATTATCCGGTCTCCTCCCACTGGCAGATCTTGTGCATACCGGGGGGTCCCTGGCCCAGGTCGAGTTTGTCCACCTGTTGTCCTGGCAGGAACGGTGTCCTTGCCCAATCGACCTATACCCTTTCCGGTTCTTACTGTTGGGTGTTGCGGTCTGTCCAACACCCGGTCCGTGCCCAGACACAGCTCTCACATGGGTCAGCGGGAGCTGAGATCTAGCACAGACATTCTACAAGCACCCTGACTCTCATGAGTACCACTGGGTACTAGAGTCTAGCCCAGCCCAGACCCGGGCCCAGACCCGGGCCACACCCATGCCCAGGGAGATTGCAGCCACATTCAGCTCGGGACAATGCTCTTGCTTTCACCAATAGAAATTCCAGCCCAGCTGGGGCGTCCCTTTAGCTCTCTAACAGGGCTAGTCCCAGCCACAGTCCTTGCACGTGCCAACGGAGAGTGCTGTTCCACATGGGTAGCCCACAGATTTCCCTGCAGACTCTAGCCCCCAAAAAGAAAAGGAAAACTTTTATTAATTTGTTGAGGTTGTAAGGAGTTATTTTGTTTTTATTGGAAAATCAGAGAAAGAAAGGGAAAAGAGACAGAGAGGAGGATCTTCCCGTCCACTGATACACCACTCAAAGGGCCACAATAACTGGAGCTGAGCCGATCCAAAGCTGGGAACCAGGAGCCTCTTCCGGGTCTCCCAGGCGGGTGCAGGGTCCCAAGGGTTTGGGCTGTCCTTGACTGCTTTCCTGGGCCACCAGCAGGGAGCTGGATGGGAAGCAGGGCCGGCGGGGATTAGAATTGATGCCCATATGGGATCCCAGTGCATGAAGCTGAGGCCTTGATGTATGTATTTCTTTAATTCTTATTTTATTTTCATAATCTTTCCGTAGTTGATTAGGATATAAGCGGTCAAGGGCTACAGAAAGTGGCTAAGATCATTGTTTCCACATTCTGTTTTTCTTTTTTCTCTGTCTGGGTGAGGTAAAGGGGGGCAGATAAAGGGAGAAGCCCCACCCAGCCTCCCACCCATGGCAGGGTCCCTGACGTGACACATGCTCCGAGGGCACTGCGCAAGTGGTTTTGATAGCTCGGCAGTTCTGAATGGCTGCCAATCTCCCCATTCCACGCTTGGTGAAATCTCTCGAGAAGCCACTGGCTGACCCAGTCCACCTTCGAGTCTCCGTTGCCCAGATTTTCACCGCCCACGCGTGGCTGGGGTAGATGATCGATTTGTTCTGTCCTCCGTCCAAGGTGAGGACTTGAGCTGCTAGGCTACCATACCGGGCCCAGATGCAGTTTTCTTTAAAAACAAGAAAAGCTTTATTTGCTTTATTTAGAATGAAGAGAGAGAGAGAATTCAGAGATGGCTTCCATCTGCTGGTTCATTCTCCAAAGGGCTGCCCCAACACCTGGGGCTGGGCCAGGCCAACGCTGGAAGCCAAAAGCTACATCCAGGTCTGCCACGTGACTGCAGCGCCCCATGGACTTGGGCCATACCCTGCTGCTGCTTTCCCAGGCACATTAGCAGGGAGCTGGATTCAGGAGCGGAGCAGCTGGGACTGGAATTGGACTTCATGTGGCATGCTGGAATTACAGGCTCTGACTTCACCCACTGCACCAGCTCACACAGGGCCTAGGAAGTACTGTGACTTGCTCTGTCACCAACGGGCCTTGAACACGTGATGCTAAGTGGCTGCACCTCAATCAAAGGAACAAACATTAGACAATGTCCCTCCCATGAGTTACCCACAACAGGCAACTCCCAGAGCCAGGCAGCAGAAGCACAGCTAGCAGGTGTGACCAGAAGATCTCGCACATTCTTTCCTCAATTCGATATAGACATAAAAAGGCAGAAGCGGGTTGCAGACAGAAAAGTCGGAAGTGCATCGTTTTCTCACTTCTGGGCAGCCTGTGATCATTGGTCCTGGCGCCCTACTCCCGCTGGTTTAAGCAGCCAAGCTACCAAACTTTCATGTGTGATTGGCTGGGCCAAGTTCTTTCAGTCTACTGGCCTTTGTAAGAGTCCCGTGTTGGTTCCCCAGAGGGATTTCACAATCACCGGCATTTCAAACCCTGTGGTTTGCTCCACTAGGGGATTTCCAGCTGACTGGTGTGGAAGAGTCTATGTTTTGTGCACTAGGAGGTTTCGGTAAACTGGTGTTTAAGATCACATCTTTTGTAGTTCGGAGCTGCACTATTAAAGGCAGCTAAGAATTCTGTGATTTGATGCACAAACCTGTTTCAGTTCTGTGTTTTGTCGACTTCCTCCTGCCTTTAGGAGTCAGCTACATAAAAGGGCTTGTGTCGTGCGTGGCACACGGAGAGCGGCTCTGTTTGCTCTTTGGGCAGAATCCACATCAAGACATTTGGGAAGCATCAATTTTCGACTCCTGGCCATCTGATGGTCCTTGGTCCGGGGTCCGGGCACCCTCACACTCCTACACTCTCACTGCCCTTTTACCGCCAGGAAGCTGCTCACTCTTCCCCCTGGCGTTGAGGAGCCAGTGGTGCTTTTGATTGACGACTGAGAAGAGGCACCTGCCACACTTAACTTTGAGTTTTGTGAGCAGAGACATTAGCAGTGTCTAAAGTTGGCATTTGAGAAGGCATTGCGCAATCCACGGCTGGAAAGTGAAGCCACAGAATAAATATAGAGACAAGACAATCCGGCAAATTGTGAAAGAAGGGTGTGATGCTGCGAATGGCCTGCTGGTCGATGCTGTTTCCTTGTAACCCCCAGGATCCAATATGGTGGCGGGTTCGTGTCCTTGCTGCTCCACTTCCTTTCCAGCTCCCAGCCTGTGGCCCTGGAGGGCAGTGGTGGTCGTGCCAGGGCTTTGGGACCCTGCACCTGCGTGGAAGACGTGGACAAGGCTTCAGGCTCTTGGGCTCGGTCCAGCTCAGCTCTGGCCGTTGCCGCCACTTGGGCAGTGAAACAGCAGATGGAAGCTCTTTGTGTCTGTCTCTCTTTTTCTCGGTAACTCTGACTTCCCAGTGGAGGTCGTGCCAGGGCCTTGGGACCCTGCACCTGCGTGGAAGACCTGGACCAGGCTTCAGGCTCCTGGGCTCGTTCCAGCTCAGCTCTGGCCATTGCCGCCACTTGGGCAGTGAAGTAGCAGATGGAAGCTCTTTCTATCTGTCTCTCCTTTTCTCAGTAACTCTGACTTTCCAATAAGAAGAAATACATCTTTAAAACATTTGTGTTCTTCCTCTCTGTCTCTCCTCTGTATATCTGACTTTGTAATAGAAACAAATCAATCTTTGAAGAAAAAAATGTGCGTAAGGAATGGCAATTTCAGACCTAGCTATCTCACTCCTAGGAATATACCCAAAAGAAATTAAATCTACATATATAGAAGGGAGTCTATAATCCAATATTTCCAGCAACACAATCTACAATCGCAAAAACATGGACACAACCCAGATGCCCATCCGAAGGGAATGGCTGAAGAAACTGTGGTACATCTACTCCCTGGATTGGTATCCAACCATTAAAAAGAATGAAATGATACAATTTGCAACTAGATGGTCCCAACTAGAGACCATTATGCTCAGTGAAAGAAGTCACTCACCAAAAGAGAAATACCACATGTTCTCTCTAATAGAAGGAATTTATGATGCAGATTTAATATATACTGGTGGAGTAATGCAGACTGTCATATCCAGATATGAAGACACACTGCAACACACATCTCTGCGTCCAAAGAAAAGGTGGATTCTCAATCAAAGGGTTGGATATATCCTGACAATGGGAGGATGGACAATGTCTGTATCAACAATGTCGGAGCACACTTCAACAGCAGACTGATGGGATTATAACTCCTTATGAAGACGTGTGACATTAAGGGAAAAATCAACCAGGGGGTGGAAATTGAGGAGAATCCCAGATCATACAGAATTGCATAATAAATTTCAAACAGAAATAATAAAAAAACAGGGCTATTTATTTATTTGTTTATTATTTTACGTGATGCTTACACCGTCAATCAGATTGGGAAGGATGTGATGATTGTTTCCAAGCTTTCCATTTCTTCTTCCCATCTGGGGTTAGCAGGGGAGATAGTGGGTTGGGCCATACCCAGCCTCCCAACCATCCCAGTACCCGAGGAAGGGGAAGGGCCACCGGATATCAACCCAGGGTCACAATGTGGCATGATAGTTCCAAAATGCTGTCGGTGTAGCCGAGCTGTGGATGACTGGCTGCCAGAGAGGACCTTGTAGTCTCCATTCGTCCAGGTGTTTGCTGTCATGTTTTGGCTGGGGTAGATAGCCATATGTGCTGTTCTCCATTCTCTGCTATGGTACCAGATGTCTTCTGCAGGTCCCAAAGAACTACCAGAACTTCCATGTGCACCATGGTCTGCTGTCCAGTACTCCAGCATCTGCAGTGAGGAGGACCAGTTCTCTTAGGTGGGCTCATGGACCTGAGGGAGGCAACTTGAGTCAAAGCAGACCTTCCACTCTTGGGGCTCATGGATTCAGCAACCACACAACACAGGCCGACTCAGTCACCTAGGCCAGGAGACCCAGGCCCCACTGGACCCACCATCCCTGGGGCTCACCGACCCAATGCCAACTAGGTGGGTGGGTCCTAGGTTCTGGGCCAAGAGATCCGAGACCCACCGGACCCCCACCTCCAGGGATGACAGACCCAACACCCTCCGTGTAGCTGAACTCTAGAACCTGAGCTAGGAGACCCAGGACCCTCCAGATCCCCCACCCCTGGGGCTCACGGACCCAACACCCACCATCCCCACCCCCACACTGACATGGTCACCTTTCCTCGGCATCCACCAGTGGGTGCTTCAGCCTAGTTCCACCCAGCCTGCCTCCAATTCTAGCTTGTGCTGCCTCGTGCTACAGTCTAGCCTTTCCCAGCCAAGCCCCAGTCCTGGCTCCAGTGTGGACTGGCTGGTGATGCGGCCCAACTTGGCCCCTCCTGCACTCCATCCTGGTTCTCAGATCCACCAGTAGATGTTAGGAAGTGGCTCTTGGCCTGGCCCAGCCCCTGACCTGACTCACCCGCATGCCGGACATGCAGACACTGTAACCGGGTCCGGGTTGGGCTGCTCCCTGCCTTGGTTCTTGCACTTACCTGCGGAGATTGCAACCCGACAAAGAATTCACCAAACCACCAAAGCCACGCCCTTTGCTCTCTTGGTGGCCTCCCTGGAGAGCTCTGCCGTATTTGCATATCTCAGCTGCTCTTGCCTTTCTCTCTACACAGTGAAGGACAAATCGGAGATTTTCCTAGTGTGGATGTTCCAGCAGATGAGTCTGAAATTGGCTTCTTAGGCTTCAGCGTAAGAAGTCAAGTGGTTAAGCTTTGTTCTGCCCCCTGTCGGAAGAGCTGCATTGGCTAAAACTGACACTGGGTTTGACGGGACTGTGAGGGGGCGGAGACTTTGGTGTGACTCCTGCCGGCTTGGGTGGGGAGTGGGGAAGTGGTGTTGCTTTGAAAGCTGCACCGAGCCAGCAGTGCTTTGAAACCGGCACCGAGAAGCAGCTTCCTGTATGTGTTGTAATCGTTTCCACCTCTCATTCCGTGAAAGCTGACCACTGCGAAGTTTGACCCTGAAGCAGGAGTTTGTTGGCGAAGACCATCACACACGTTGCTGTTGTTGCGACTCATTGCCAGCTTGTGCTGTGGGCTCCCATACTGACCCCGATTTGCCTGGAGACACTTGCTTACTCCTACTGGCCTTCTATATTAGCCTACTACGCTTTTACCGCCGCTTCGTGGAGAGAAAGCTGCTCCCTGTCACTGGCGTTGAGGAGCCGAGCTTTCGGTTTAGGAAAGCTACTACACGCTCACCACCGTTTTCCTGCCAGAAAGCTGCTCGCTGTCACTGGCGTTGAGCTGTGCTTTGGGTTTAGGAAAGCTGTTGCCCCATTGTTTTGGATCCTTCCTGGGGGCGCCTTTCTGCCCAGGGCTACATATCCTGCACTCTTACTGCGCTTTTCCTGCGAGGAAGCTGCTCGCTCTTCCTGGCCCTGAGGAGCCGTGCTTTTGATTGTGATTTACGGTGGGGAAGAGGCACCTGCCACACTTTCAGTATTGTGAGCAGAGACGTTAGCGTTGTCTGAAGTTGGCGTTTGGGAAAGCATTGCGTATCCACGGCTGGAAGCTGAAGCCACACGATTTATTTACGACTGATCAGTTAATCTGACTTTCCAAGGAGAAGAAATAAATCTTTAAAAAAATTGTGTAAGAGTCGGCAATTTGTTTATTTATTTTTATTATGTTTGATGTTTACTTAGTCAATCAGGTTGGGAAGGATGTAGGGTCAGGGATCATTGTTTCCAAGCTTTCCATTTCTTCTTCCCATCTGGGCTTAGCAGGAAGAGAGTGGGATGGGCCACACCCAGCCTCCCAACCATCCCAGCACCCGAGGAAGAGGAACGGCCACCTGGTATCAACCCAGGGTCACAATGTGGCATGATAGCTCCAAAATGCTGACCGTGTAGCCAATCTATGGACAAGGAATCCCTTGCAATGTTCACTGGCTGACAGAGTGGACGTTATAGTCCCCATTCGTCCAGATGTTTGCTGGACGAATGTTAGGCCGGGGGAGATGGCCATAAGTGCTGTTCTCCATTCTCTGCTATGGTACCAGAGGTCCTCTGCAGGTCCCAAGGAGCTACCATAATTTCCATGTGCACCATGGTGTGCTGCACAGTACTCCAGCTTCTGCAGTGAGGAGGACCAAATCTCTTAGGTGGGCTCATGGACCTAAGCCAGGTAAGCACCCCTGGGCTCATGGATGCAGCAACCGCAGTGCATGAGAGCCCAAGGCTCTGGGCCATGCGACCCGGGACCCACTGGGACCCACTGGATCCCTCACCCCACGGGCTCATGAACCTGGCCCCACACCCCATAGGCTGGCTTAGACACCTGGGCCAGAACACCCAGGCCCCTCTATCCCCAATCCCTGGAGCTCACCGACCCAACACCCACTACGTAAGTGGGACCTAGGTTCTGGGCCAAAAGACCTAAGACCCACTGGACCCCCACCTCCTTGGATCACAAGCCCGACACTCTACAGGTAGGTGAGCCCTAGAGCCTGGGCCAGGAGATCTGGGTCCTCCAGACGCCCCACCCCTGGGGCTCAAGGACCCAACACCCACCATCCCCACCCCCACACTGACATGGTCACCTTTCCTCGGCATCCACCAGTGGGTGCTTCAGCCTAGTTCCACCCAACCTGCCTCCAATTCCAGCTTGTGCTGCCTCGTGCTACAGTCTAGCCTTTCCCAGTCAAGCCCCAGTCCTGGCTCCAGTGTGGACTGGCTGGTGATGCGGCCCAACTTGGCCCCTCCTGCACTCCATCCTGGTTCTCAGATCCACCAGTAGATGTTAGGAAGTGGCTCTTGGCCTGGCCCAGCCCCTGACCTGACTCACCCGCATGCCGGACATGCAGACACTGTAACCGGGTCCGGGTTGGGCTGCTCCTTGCCTTGGTTCTTGCACTTGCCTGCAGGCGTTACATCCTAACATAGGAATGCATGACACTCGATTATCCGGTCTCCTCCCACTGGCAGATCTTGTGCATACCGGGGGGTCCCTGGCCCAGGTCGAGTTTGTCCACCTGTTGTCCTGGCAGGAACGGTGTCCTTGCCCAATCGACCTATACCCTTTCCGGTTCTTACTGTTGGGTGTTGCAGTCTGTCCAACACCCGGTCCGTGCCCAGACACAGCTCTCACATGGGTCAGCGGGAGCTGAGACCTAGCACAGACATTCTACAAGCACCCTGACTCTCATGAGTACCACTGGGTACTAGAGTCTAGCCCAGCCCTGCCCTGCCCAGACCCGGGCCACACCCATGCCCAGGGAGATTGCAGCCACATTCAGCTCGGGACAATGCTCTTGCTTTCACCAATAGAAATTCCAGCCCAGCTGGGGCGTCCCCTTAGCTCTCTAACAGGGCTAGTCCCAGCCACAGTCCTTGCACGTGCCAACGGAGAGTGCTGTTCCACATGGGTAGCCCAGAGATTTCCCTGCAGACTCTAGCCCCCAAAAAGCAAAGGAAAACTTTTATTTATTTGTTGAGGTTTTAAAGAGTTATTTTGTTTTTATTGGAAAATCAGAGAAAGAAAGGGAAAAGAGACAGAGAGGAGGATCTTCCCGTCCACTGATACACCACTCAAAGGGCCACAATAACTGGAGCTGAGCCGATCCAAAGCCGGGAACCAGGAGCCTCTTCCGGGTCTCCCAGGCGGGTGCAGGGTCCCAAGGGTTTGGGCTGTCCTTGACTGCTTTCCTGGGCCACCAGCAGGGAGCTGGATGGGAAGCAGGGCCGGCGGGGATTAGAATTGATGCCCATATGGGATCCCAGTGCATGAAGCTGAGGCCTTGATGTATGTATTTCTTTAATTCTTATTTTATTTTCATAATCTTTCCGTAGTTGATTAGGATATAAGTGGTCAAGGGCTACAGAAAGTGGCTAAGATCATTGTTTCCACATTCTGTTTTTCTTTTTTCTCTGTCTGGGTGAGGTAAAGGGGGGCAGATAAAGGGAGAAGCCCCACCCAGCCTCCCACCCATGGCAGGGTCCCTGACGTGACACATGCTCCGAGGGCACTGCGCAAGTGGTTTTGATAGCTCGGCAGTTCTGAATGGCTGCCAATCTCCCCATTCCACGCTTGGTGAAATCTCTCGAGAAGCCACTGGCTGACCCAGTCCACCTTCGAGTCTCCGTTGCCCAGATTTTCACCGCCCACGCGTGGCTGGGGTAGATGATCGATTTGTTCTGTCCTCCGTCCAAGGTGAGGACTTGAGCTGCTAGGCTACCATACCGGGCCCAGATGCAGTTTTCTTTAAAAACAAGAAAAGCTTTATTTGCTTTATTTAGAATGAAGAGAGAGAGAGAATTCAGAGATGGCTTCCATCTGCTGGTTCATTCTCCAAAGGGCTGCCCCAACACCTGGGGCTGGGCCAGGCCAACGCTGGAAGCCAAAAGCTACATCCAGGTCTGCCACGTGACTGCAGCGCCCCATGGACTTGGGCCATCCCCTGCTGCTGCTTTCCCAGGCACATTAGCAGGGAGCTGGATTCAGGAGCGGAGCAGCTGGGACTGGAATTGGACTTCATGTGGCATGCTGGAATTACAGGCTCTGACTTCACCCACTGCACCAGCTCACACAGGGCCTAGGAAGTACTGTGACTTGCTCTGTCACCAACGGGCCTTGAACACATGATGCTAAGTGGCTGCACCTCAATCAAAGGAACAAACATTAGACAATGTCCCTCCCATGAGTTACCCACAACAGGCAACTCCCAGAGCCAGGCAGCAGAAGCACAGCTAGCAGGTGTGACCAGAAGATCTCGCACATTCTTTCCTCAATTCGATATAGACATAAAAAGGCAGAAGCGGGTTGCAGACAGAAAAGTCGGAAGTGCATCGTTTTCTCACTTCTGGGCAGCCTGTGATCATTGGTCCTGGCGCCCTACTCCCGCTGGTTTAAGCAGCCAAGCTACCAAACTTTCATGTGTGATTGGCTGGGCCAAGTTCTTTCAGTCTACTGGCCTTTGTAAGAGTCCCTTGTTGGTTCCCCAGAGGGATTTCACAATCACCGGCATTTCAAACCCTGTGGTTTGCTCCACTAGGGGATTTCCAGCTGACTGGTGTGGAAGAGTCTATGTTTTGTGCACTAGGAGGTTTCGGTAAACTGGTGTTTAAGATCACATCTTTTGTAGTTTGGAGCTGCACTATTAAAGGCAGCTAAGAATTCTGTGATTTGATGCACAAACCTGTTTCAGTTCTGTGTTTTGTCGACTTCCTCCTGCCTTTAGGAGTCAGCTACATAAAAGGGCTTGTGTCGTGCGTGGCACACGGAGAGCGGCTCTGTTTGCTCTTTGGGCAGAATCCACATCAAGACATTTGGGAAGCATCAATTTTCGACTCCTGGCCATCTGATGATCCTTGGTCCGGGGTCCGGGCACCCTCACACTCCTACACTCTCACTGCCCTTTTACCGCCAGGAAGCTGCTCACTCTTCCTGGCGTTGAGGAGCCAGTGGTGCTTTTGATTGACGACTGAGAAGAGGCACCTGCCACACTTAACTTTGAGTTTTGTGAGCAGAGACATTAGCAGTGTCTAAAGTTGGCATTTGAGAAGGCATTGCGCAATCCACGGCTGGAAAGTGAAGCCACAAGAATAAATATAGAGACAAGACAATCCGGCAAATTGTGAAAGAAGGGTGTGATGCTGCGAATGGCCTGCTGGTCGATGCTGTTTCCTTGTAACCCCCAGGATCCAATATGGTGGCGGGTTCGTGTCCTTGCTGCTCCACTTCCTTTCCAGCTCCCTGCCTGTGGCCCTGGAGGGCAGTGGTGGTCGTGCCAGGGCTTTGGGACCCTGCACCTGCGTGGAAGACCTGGACAAGGCTTCAGGCTCTTGGGCTCGGTCCAGCTCAGCTCTGGCCGTTGCCGCCACTTGGGCAGTGAAGCAGCAGATGGAAGCTCTTTGTGTCTGTCTCTCTTTTTCTCGGTAACTCTGACTTCCCAGTGGAGGTCGTGCCAGGGCCTTGGGACCCTGCACCTGCGTGGAAGACCTGGACCAGGCTTCAGGCTCCTGGGCTCGTTCCAGCTCAGCTCTGGCCATTGCCGCCACTTGGGCGGTGAAGTAGCAGATGGAAGCTCTTTCTATCTGTCTCTCCTTTTCTCAGTAACTCTGACTTTCCAATAAGAAGAAATATATCTTTAAAACATTTGTGTTCTTCCTCTCTGTCTCTCCTTTGTATATCTGACTTTGTAATAAAAACAAATCAATCTTTGAAGAAAAAAATGTGCGTAAGGAATGGCAATTTCAGACCTAGCTATCTCACTCCTAGGAATATACCCAAAAGAAATTAAATCTACATATATAGAAGGGAGTCTATAATCCAATATTTCCAGCAACACAATCTACAATCGCAAAAACATGGACACAACCCAGATGCCCATCCGAAGGGAATGGCTGAAGAAACTGTGGTACATCTACTCCCTGGATTGGTATCCAACCATTAAAAAGAATGAAATGATACAATTTGCAACTAGATGGTCCCAACTAGAGACCATTATGCTCAGTGAAAGAAGTCACTCACCAACAGAGAAATACCACATGTTCTCTCTAATAGAAGGAATTTATGATGCAGATTTAATATATACTGGTGGAGTAATGCAGACTGTCATATCCAGATATGAAGACACACTGCAACACACATCTCTGCGTCCAAAGAAAAGGTGGATTCTCAATCAAAGGGTTGGATATATCCTGACAATGGGAGGATGGACAATGTCTGTATCAACAATGTCGGAGCACACTTCAACAGCAGACTGATGGGATTATAACTCCTTATGAAGACGTGTGACATTAAGGGAAAAATCAACTGGGGGGTAGAAATTGAGGAGAATCCCAGATCATACAGAATTGCATAATAAATTTCAAACAGAAATAATAAACAAAGCAGGGCTATTTATTTATTTGTTTATTATTTTACGTGATGCTTACACCGTCAATCAGATTGGGAAGGATGTGATGATTGTTTCCAAGCTTTCCATTTCTTCTTCCCATCTGGGGTTAGCAGGGGAGATAGTGGGTTGGGCCATACCCAGCCTCCCAACCATCCCAGTACCCGAGGAAGGGGAAGGGCCACCGGATATCAACCCAGGGTCACAATGTGGCATGATAGTTCCAAAATGCTGTCGGTGTAGCCGAGCTGTGGATGACTGGCTGCCAGAGAGGACCTTGTAGTCTCCATTCGTCCAGGTGTTTGCTGTCATGTTTTGGCTGGGGTAGATAGCCATATGTGCTGTTCTCCATTCTTTGCTATGGTACCAGATGTCTTCTGCAGGTCCCAAAGAACTACCAGAACTTCCATGTGCACCATGGTCTGCTGTCCAGTACTCCAGCATCTGCAGTGAGGAGGACCAGTTCTCTTAGGTGGGCTCATGGACCTGAGGGAGGCAACTTGAGTCAAAGCAGACCTTCCACTCTTGGGGCTCATGGATTCAGCAACCACACAACACAGGCCGACTCAGTCACCTAGGCCAGGAGACCCAGGCCCCACTGGACCCACCATCCCTGGGGCTCACCGACCCAATGCCAACTAGGTGGGTGGGTCCTAGGTTCTGGGCCAAGAGATCCGAGACCCACCGGACCCCCACCTCCAGGGATGACAGACCCAACACCCTCCGTGTAGCTGAACTCTAGAACCTGAGCTAGGAGACCCAGGACCCTCCAGATCCCCCACCCCTGGGGCTCACGGACCCAACACCCACCATCCCCACCCCCACACTGACATGGTCACCTTTCCTCGGCATCCACCAGTGGGTGCTTCAGCCTAGTTCCACCCAGCCTGCCTCCAATTCTAGCTTGTGCTGCCTCGTGCTACAGTCTAGCCTTTCCCAGCCAAGCCCCAGTCCTGGCTCCAGTGTGGACTGGCTGGTGATGCGGCCCAACTTGGCCCCTCCTGCACTCCATCCTGGTTCTCAGATCCACCAGTAGATGTTAGGAAGTGGCTCTTGGCCTGGCCCAGCCCCTGACCTGACTCACCCGCATGCCGGACATGCAGACACTGTAACCGGGTCCGGGTTGGGCTGCTCCCTGCCTTGGTTCTTGCACTTACCTGCAGAGATTGCAACCCGACAAAGAATTCACCAAACCACCAAAGCCACGCCCTTTGCTCTCTTGGTGGCCTCCCTGGAGAGCTCTGCCGTATTTGCATATCTCAGCTGCTCTTGCCTTTCTCTCTACACAGTGAAGGACAAATCGGAGATTTTCCTAGTGTGGATGTTCCAGCAGATGAGTCTGAAATTGGCTTCTTAGGCTTCAGCGTAAGAAGTCAAGTGGTTAAGCTTTGTTCTGCCCCCTGTCGGAAGAGCTGCATTGGCTAAAACTGACACTGGGTTTGACGGGACTGTGAGGGGGCGGAGACTTTGGTGTGACTCCTGCCGGCTTGGGTGGGGAGTGGGGAAGTGGTGTTGCTTTGAAACCTGCACCGAGCCAGCAGTGCTTTGAAACCGGCACCGAGAAGCAGCTTCCTGTATGTGTTGTAATCGTTTCCACCTCTCATTCCGTGAAAGCTGACCACTGCGAAGTTTGACCCTGAAGCAGGAGTTTGTTGGCGAAGACCATCACACACGTTGCTGTTGTTGCGACTCATTGCCAGCTTGTGCTGTGGGCTCCCATACTGACCCCGATTTGCCTGGAGACACTTGCTTACTCCTACTGGCCTTCTATATTAGCCTACTACGCTTTTACCGCCGCTTCGTGGAGAGAAAGCTGCTCCCTGTCACTGGCGTTGAGGAGCCGAGCTTTCGGTTTAGGAAAGCTACTACACGCTCACCACCGTTTTCCTGCCAGAAAGCTGCTCGCTGTCACTGGCGTTGAGCTGTGCTTTGGGTTTAGGAAAGCTGTTGCCCCATTGTTTTGGATCCTTCCTGGGGGCGCCTTTCTGCCCAGGGCTACATATCCTGCACTCTTACTGCGCTTTTCCTGCGAGGAAGCTGCTCGCTCTTCCTGGCCCTGAGGAGCCGTGCTTTTGATTGTGATTTACGGTGGGGAAGAGGCACCTGCCACACTTTCAGTATTGTGAGCAGAGACGTTAGCGTTGTCTGAAGTTGGCGTTTGGGAAAGCATTGCGTATCCACGGCTGGAAGCTGAAGCCACACGATTTATTTACGACTGATCAGTTAATCTGACTTTCCAAGGAGAAGAAATAAATCTTTAAAAAAAATGTGTAAGAGTCGGCAATTTGTTTATTTATTTTTATTATGTTTGATGTTTACTTAGTCAATCAGGTTGGGAAGGATGTAGGGTCAGGGATCATTGTTTCCAAGCTTTCCATTTCTTCTTCCCATCTGGGGTTAGCAGGAAGAGAGTGGGATGGGCCACAACCAGCCTCCCAACCATCCCAGCACCCGAGGAAGAGGAACGGCCACCTGGTATCAACCCAGGGTCACAATGTGGCATGATAGCTCCAAAATGCTGACCGTGTAGCCAATCTATGGACAAGGAATCCCTTGCAATGTTCACTGGCTGACAGAGTGGACGTTATAGTCCCCATTCGTCCAGATGTTTGCTGGACGAATGTTAGGCCGGGGGAGATGGCCATAAGTGCTGTTCTCCATTCTCTGCTATGGTACCAGAGGTCCTCTGCAGGTCCCAAGGAGCTACCATAATTTCCATGTGCACCATGGTGTGCTGCTCAGTACTCCAGCTTCTGCAGTGAGGAGGACCAAATCTCTTAGGTGGGCTCATGGACCTAAGCCAGGTAAGCACCCCTGGGCTCATGGATGCAGCAACCGCAGTGCATGAGAGCCCAAGGCTCTGGGCCATGCGACCCGGGACCCACTGGGACCCACTGGATCCCTCACCCCACGGGCTCATGAACCTGGCCCCACACCCCATAGGCTGGCTTAGACACCTGGGCCAGAACACCCAGGCCCCTCTATCCCCAATCCCTGGAGCTCACCGACCCAACACCCACTACGTAAGTGGGACCTAGGTTCTGGGCCAAAAGACCTAAGACCCACTGGACCCCCACCTCCTTGGATCACAAGCCCGACACTCTACAGGTAGGTGAGCCCTAGAGCCTGGGCCAGGAGATCTGGGTCCTCCAGACGCCCCACCCCTGGGGCTCAAGGACCCAACACCCACCATCCCCACCCCCACACTGACATGGTCACCTTTTCTCGGCATCCACCAGTGGGTGCTTCAGCCTAGTTCCACCCAACCTGCCTCCAATTCCAGCTTGTGCTGCCTCGTGCTACAGTCTAACCCCAGCCAAGCCCCAGTCCTGGCTCCAGTGTGGACTGGCTGGTGATGCGGCCCAACTTGGCCCCTCCTGCACTCCATCCTGGTTCTCAATTCCACCAGTAGATGTTAGGAAGTGGCTCTCGGCCTGGCCCAGCCCCTGACCTGACTCACCCGCATGCCGGACATGCAGACACTGTAACCGGGTCCGGGTTGGGCTGCTCCTTGCCTTGGTTCTTGCACTTCCCTGCAGGCGCTACATCCTAACATAGGAATGCACGACACTCGATTATCCGGTCTCCTCCCACTGGCAGATCTTGTGCATACCGGGGGGTCCCTGGCCCAGGTCGAGTTTGTCCACCTGTTGTCCTGGCAGGAACGGTGTCCTTGCCCAATCGACCTATACCCTTTCCGGTTCTTACTGTTGGGTGTTGCAGTCTGTCCAACACCCGGTCCGTGCCCAGACACAGCTCTCACATGGGTCAGCGGGAGCTGAGATCTAGCACAGACATTCTACAAGCACCCTGACTCTCATGAGTACCACTGGGTACTAGAGTCTAGCCCAGCCCAGACCCGGGCCCAGACCCGGGCCACACCCATGCCCAGGGAGATTGCAGCCACATTCAGCTCGGGACAATGCTCTTGCTTTCACCAATAGAAATTCCAGCCCAGCTGGGGCGTCCCTTTAGCTCTCTAACAGGGCTAGTCCCAGCCACAGTCCTTGCACGTGCCAACGGAGAGTGCTGTTCCACATGGGTAGCCCACAGATTTCCCTGCAGACTCTAGCCCCCAAAAAGAAAAGGAAAACTTTTATTAATTTGTTGAGGTTGTAAGGAGTTATTTTGTTTTTATTGGAAAATCAGAGAAAGAAAGGGAAAAGAGACAGAGAGGAGGATCTTCCCGTCCACTGATACACCACTCAAAGGGCCACAATAACTGGAGCTGAGCCGATCCAAAGCCGGGAACCAGGAGCCTCTTCCGGGTCTCCCAGGCGGGTGCAGGGTCCCAAGGGTTTGGGCTGTCCTTGACTGCTTTCCTGGGCCACCAGCAGGGAGCTGGATGGGAAGCAGGGCCGGCGGGGATTAGAATTGATGCCCATATGGGATCCCAGTGCATGAAGCTGAGGCCTTGATGTATGTATTTCTTTAATTCTTATTTTATTTTCATAATCTTTCCGTAGTTGATTAGGATATAAGCGGTCAAGGGCTACAGAAAGTGGCTAAGATCATTGTTTCCACATTCTGTTTTTCTTTTTTCTCTGTCTGGGTGAGGTAAAGGGGGGCAGATAAAGGGAGAAGCCCCACCCAGCCTCCCACCCATGGCAGGGTCCCTGACGTGACACATGCTCCGAGGGCACTGCGCAAGTGGTTTTGATAGCTCGGCAGTTCTGAATAGCTGCCAATCTCCCCATTCCATGCTTGGTGAAATCTCTCGAGAAGCCACTGGCTGACCCAGTCCACCTTCGAGTCTCCGTTGCCCAGATTTTCACCGCCCACGCGTGGCTGGGGTAGATGATCGATTTGTTCTGTCCTCCGTGTCCAAGGTGAGGACTTGAGCTGCTAGGCTACCATGCCGGGCCCAGATGCAGTTTTCTTTAAAAACAAGAAAAGCTTTATTTGCTTTATTTAGAATGAAGAGAGAGAGAATTCAGAGATGGCTTCCATCTGCTGGTTCATTCTCCAAAGGGCTGCCCCAACACCTGGGGCTGGGCCAGGCCAACGCTGGAAGCCAAAAGCTACATCCAGGTCTGCCACGTGACTGCAGCGCCCCATGGACTTGGGCCATCCCCTGCTGCTGCTTTCCCAGGCACATTAGCAGGGAGCTGGATTCAGGAGCGGAGCAGCTGGGACTGGAATTGGACTTCATGTGGCATGCTGGAATTACAGGCTCTGACTTCACCCACTGCACCAGCTCACACAGGGCCTAGGAAGTACTGTGACTTGCTCTGTCACCAACGGGCCTTGAACACATGATGCTAAGTGGCTGCACCTCAATCAAAGGAACAAACATTAGACAATGTCCCTCCCATGAGTTACCCACAACAGGCAACTCCCAGAGCCAGGCAGCAGAAGCACAGCTAGCAGGTGTGACCAGAAGATCTCGCACATTCTTTCCTCAATTCGATATAGACATAAAAAGGCAGAAGCGGGTTGCAGACAGAAAAGTCGGAAGTGCATCGTTTTCTCACTTCTGGGCAGCCTGTGATCATTGGTCCTGGCGCCCTACTCCCGCTGGTTTAAGCAGCCAAGCTACCAAACTTTCATGTGTGATTGGCTGGGCCAAGTTCTTTCAGTCTACTGGCCTTTGTAAGAGTCCCTTGTTGGTTCCCCAGAGGGATTTCACAATCACCGGCATTTCAAACCCTGTGGTTTGCTCCACTAGGGGATTTCCAGCTGACTGGTGTGGAAGAGTCTATGTTTTGTGCACTAGGAGGTTTCGGTAAACTGGTGTTTAAGATCACATCTTTTGTAGTTCGGAGCTGCACTATTAAAGGCAGCTAAGAATTCTGTGATTTGATGCACAAACCTGTTTCAGTTCTGTGTTTTGTCGACTTCCTCCTGCCTTTAGGAGTCAGCTACATAAAAGGGCTTGTGTCGTGCGTGGCACACGGAGAGCGGCTCTGTTTGCTCTTTGGGCAGAATCCACATCAAGACATTTGGGAAGCATCAATTTTCGACTCCTGGCCATCTGATGATCCTTGGTCCGGGGTCCGGGCACCCTCACACTCCTACACTCTCACTGCCCTTTTACCGCCAGGAAGCTGCTCACTCTTCCTGGCGTTGAGGAGCCAGTGGTGCTTTTGATTGACGACTGAGAAGAGGCACCTGCCACACTTAACTTTGAGTTTTGTGAGCAGAGACATTAGCAGTGTCTAAAGTTGGCATTTGAGAAGGCATTGCGCAATCCACGGCTGGAAAGTGAAGCCACAAGAATAAATATAGAGACAAGACAATCCGGCAAATTGTGAAAGAAGGGTGTGATGCTGCGAATGGCCTGCTGGTCGATGCTGTTTCCTTGTAACCCCCAGGATCCAATATGGTGGCGGGTTCGTGTCCTTGCTGCTCCACTTCCTTTCCAGCTCCCTGCCTGTGGCCCTGGAGGGCAGTGGTGGTCGTGCCAGGGCTTTGGGACCCTGCACCTGCGTGGAAGACCTGGACAAGGCTTCAGGCTCTTGGGCTCGGTCCAGCTCAGCTCTGGCCGTTGCCGCCACTTGGGCAGTGAAGCAGCAGATGGAAGCTCTTTGTGTCTGTCTCTCTTTTTCTCGGTAACTCTGACTTCCCAGTGGAGGTCGTGCCAGGGCCTTGGGACCCTGCACCTGCGTGGAAGACCTGGACCAGGCTTCAGGCTCCTGGGCTCGTTCCAGCTCAGCTCTGGCCATTGCCGCCACTTGGGCGGTGAAGTAGCAGATGGAAGCTCTTTTTATCTGTCTCTCCTTTTCTCAGTAACTCTGACTTTCCAATAAGAAGAAATATATCTTTAAAACATTTGTGTTCTTCCTCTCTGTCTCTCCTCTGTATATCTGACTTTGTAATAAAAACAAATCAATCTTTGAAGAAAAAAATGTGCGTAAGGAATGGCAATTTCAGACCTAGCTATCTCACTCCTAGGAATATACCCAAAAGAAATTAAATCTACATATATAGAAGGGAGTCTATAATCCAATATTTCCAGCAACACAATCTACAATCGCAAAAACATGGACACAACCCAGATGCCCATCCGAAGGGAATGGCTGAAGAAACTGTGGTACATCTACTCCATGGATTGGTATCCAACCATTAAAAAGAATGAAATGATACAATTTGCAACTAGATGGTCCCAACTAGAGACCATTATGCTCAGTGAAAGAAGTCACTCACCGACAGAGAAATACCACATGTTCTCTCTAATAGAAGGAATTTATGATGCAGATTTAATATATACTGGTGGAGTAATGCAGACTGTCATATCCAGATATGAAGACACACTGCAACACACATCTCTGCGTCCAAAGAAAAGGTGGATTCTCAATCAAAGGGTTGGATATATCCTGACAATGGGAGGATGGACAATGTCTGTATCAACAATGTCGGAGCACACTTCAACAGCAGACTGATGGGATTATAACTCCTTATGAAGACGTGTGACATTAAGGGAAAAATCAACTGGGGGGTAGAAATTGAGGAGAATCCCAGATCATACAGAATTGCATAATAAATTTCAAACAGAAATAATAAACAAAGCAGGGCTATTTATTTATTTGTTTATTATTTTACGTGATGCTTACACCGTCAATCAGATTGGGAAGGATGTGATCATTGTTTCCAAGCTTTCCATTTCTTCTTCCCATCTGGGGTTAGCAGGGGAGATAGTGGGTTGGGCCATACCCAGCCTCCCAACCATCCCAGTACCCGAGGAAGGGGAAGGGCCACCGGATATCAACCCAGGGTCACAATGTGGCATGATAGTTCCAAAATGCTGTCGGTGTAGCCGAGCTGTGGATGACTGGCTGCCAGAGAGGACCTTGTAGTCTCCATTCGTCCAGGTGTTTGCTGTCATGTTTTGGCTGGGGTAGATAGCCATATGTGCTGTTCTCCATTCTCTGCTATGGTACCAGATGTCTTCTGCAGGTCCCAAAGAACTACCAGAACTTCCATGTGCACCATGGTCTGCTGTCCAGTACTCCAGCATCTGCAGTGAGGAGGACCAGTTCTCTTAGGTGGGCTCATGGACCTGAGGGAGGCAACTTGAGTCAAAGCAGACCTTCCACTCTTGGGGCTCATGGATTCAGCAACCACACAACACAGGCCGACTCAGTCACCTAGGCCAGGAGACCCAGGCCCCACTGGACCCACCATCCCTGGGGCTCACCGACCCAATGCCAACTAGGTGGGTGGGTCCTAGGTTCTGGGCCAAGAGATCCGAGACCCACCGGACCCCCACCTCCAGGGATGACAGACCCAACACCCTCCGTGTAGCTGAACTCTAGAACCTGAGCTAGGAGACCCAGGACCCTCCAGATCCCCCACCCCTGGGGCTCACGGACCCAACACCCACCATCCCCACCCCCACACTGACATGGTCACCTTTCCTCGGCATCCACCAGTGGGTGCTTCAGCCTAGTTCCACCCAGCCTGCCTCCAATTCTAGCTTGTGCTGCCTCGTGCTACAGTCTAGCCTTTCCCAGCCAAGCCCCAGTCCTGGCTCCAGTGTGGACTGGCTGGTGATGCGGCCCAACTTGGCCCCTCCTGCACTCCATCCTGGTTCTCAGATCCACCAGTAGATGTTAGGAAGTGGCTCTTGGCCTGGCCCAGCCCCTGACCTGACTCACCCGCATGCCAGACATGCAGACACTGTAACCGGGTCCGGGTTGGGCTGCTCCCTGCCTTGGTTCTTGCACTTACCTGCAGAGATTGCAACCCGACAAAGAATTCACCAAACCACCAAAGCCACGCCCTTTGCTCTCTTGGTGGCCTCCCTGGAGAGCTCTGCCGTATTTGCATATCTCAGCTGCTCTTGCCTTTCTCTCTACACAGTGAAGGACAAATCGGAGATTTTCCTAGTGTGGATGTTCCAGCAGATGAGTCTGAAATTGGCTTCTTAGGCTTCAGCGTAAGAAGTCAAGTGGTTAAGCTTTGTTCTGCCCCCTGTCGGAAGAGCTGCATTGGCTAAAACTGACACTGGGTTTGACGGGACTGTGAGGGGGCGGAGACTTTGGTGTGACTCCTGCCGGCTTGGGTGGGGAGTGGGGAAGTGGTGTTGCTTTGAAACCTGCACCGAGCCAGCAGTGCTTTGAAACCGGCACCGAGAAGCAGCTTCCTGTATGTGTTGTAATCGTTTCCACCTCTCATTCCGTGAAAGCTGACCACTGCGAAGTTTGACCCTGAAGCAGGAGTTTGTTGGCGAAGACCATCACACACGTTGCTGTTGTTGCGACTCATTGCCAGCTTGTGCTGTGGGCTCCCATACTGACCCCGATTTGCCTGGAGACACTTGCTTACTCCTACTGGCCTTCTATATTAGCCTACTACGCTTTTACCGCCGCTTCGTGGAGAGAAAGCTGCTCCCTGTCACTGGCGTTGAGGAGCCGAGCTTTCGGTTTAGGAAAGCTACTACACGCTCACCACCGTTTTCCTGCCAGAAAGCTGCTCGCTGTCACTGGCGTTGAGCTGTGCTTTGGGTTTAGGAAAGCTGTTGCCCCATTGTTTTGGATCCTTCCTGGGGCCGCCTTTCTGCCCAGGGCTACATATCCTGCACTCTTACTGCGCTTTTCCTGCGAGGAAGCTGCTCGCTCTTCCTGGCCCTGAGGAGCCGTGCTTTTGATTGTGATTTACGGTGGGGAAGAGGCACCTGCCACACTTTCAGTATTGTGAGCAGAGACGTTAGCGTTGTCTGAAGTTGGCGTTTGGGAAAGCATTGCGTATCCACGGCTGGAAGCTGAAGCCACACGATTTATTTACGACTGATCAGTTAATCTGACTTTCCAAGGAGAAGAAATAAATCTTTAAAAAAATTGTGTAAGAGTCGGCAATTTGTTTATTTATTTTTATTATGTTTGATGTTTACTTAGTCAATCAGGTTGGGAAGGATGTAGGGTCAGGGATCATTGTTTCCAAGCTTTCCATTTCTTCTTCCCATCTGGGGTTAGCAGGAAGAGAGTGGGATGGGCCACAACCAGCCTCCCAACCATCCCAGCACCCGAGGAAGAGGAACGGCCACCTGGTATCAACCCAGGGTCACAATGTGGCATGATAGCTCCAAAATGCTGACCGTGTAGCCAATCTATGGACAAGGAATCCCTTGCAATGTTCACTGGCTGACAGAGTGGACGTTATAGTCCCCATTCGTCCAGATGTTTGCTGGACGAATGTTAGGCCGGGGGAGATGGCCATAAGTGCTGTTCTCCATTCTCTGCTATGGTACCAGAGGTCCTCTGCAGGTCCCAAGGAGCTACCATAATTTCCATGTGCACCATGGTGTGCTGCTCAGTACTCCAGCTTCTGCAGTGAGGAGGACCAAATCTCTTAGGTGGGCTCATGGACCTAAGCCAGGTAAGCACCCCTGGGCTCATGGATGCAGCAACCGCAGTGCATGAGAGCCCAAGGCTCTGGGCCATGCGACCCGGGACCCACTGGGACCCACTGGATCCCTCACCCCACGGGCTCATGAACCTGGCCCCACACCCCATAGGCTGGCTTAGACACCTGGGCCAGAACACCCAGGCCCCTCTATCCCCAATCCCTGGAGCTCACCGACCCAACACCCACTACGTAAGTGGGACCTAGGTTCTGGGCCAAAAGACCTAAGACCCACTGGACCCCCACCTCCTTGGATCACAAGCCCGACACTCTACAGGTAGGTGAGCCCTAGAGCCTGGGCCAGGAGATCTGGGTCCTCCAGACGCCCCACCCCTGGGGCTCAAGGACCCAACACCCACCATCCCCACCCCCACACTGACATGGTCACCTTTTCTCGGCATCCACCAGTGGGTGCTTCAGCCTAGTTCCACCCAACCTGCCTCCAATTCCAGCTTGTGCTGCCTCGTGCTACAGTCTAACCCCAGCCAAGCCCCAGTCCTGGCTCCAGTGTGGACTGGCTGGTGATGCGGCCCAACTTGGCCCCTCCTGCACTCCATCCTGGTTCTCAATTCCACCAGTAGATGTTAGGAAGTGGCTCTCGGCCTGGCCCAGCCCCTGACCTGACTCACCCGCATGCCGGACATGCAGACACTGTAACCGGGTCCGGGTTGGGCTGCTCCTTGCCTTGGTTCTTGCACTTCCCTGCAGGCGTTACATCCTAACATAGGAATGCACGACACTCGATTATCCGGTCTCCTCCCACTGGCAGATCTTGTGCATACCGGGGGGTCCCTGGCCCAGGTCGAGTTTGTCCACCTGTTGTCCTGGCAGGAACGGTGTCCTTGCCCAATCGACCTATACCCTTTCCGGTTCTTACTGTTGGGTGTTGCAGTCTGTCCAACACCCGGTCCGTGCCCAGACACAGCTCTCACATGGGTCAGCGGGAGCTGAGATCTAGCACAGACATTCTACAAGCACCCTGACTCTCATGAGTACCACTGGGTACTAGAGTCTAGCCCAGCCCAGACCCGGGCCCAGACCCGGGCCACACCCATGCCCAGGGAGATTGCAGCCACATTCAGCTCGGGACAATGCTCTTGCTTTCACCAATAGAAATTCCAGCCCAGCTGGGGCGTCCCTTTAGCTCTCTAACAGGGCTAGTCCCAGCCACAGTCCTTGCACGTGCCAACGGAGAGTGCTGTTCCACATGGGTAGCCCACAGATTTCCCTGCAGACTCTAGCCCCCAAAAAGAAAAGGAAAACTTTTATTAATTTGTTGAGGTTGTAAGGAGTTATTTTGTTTTTATTGGAAAATCAGAGAAAGAAAGGGAAAAGAGACAGAGAGGAGGATCTTCCCGTCCACTGATACACCACTCAAAGGGCCACAATAACTGGAGCTGAGCCGATCCAAAGCTGGGAACCAGGAGCCTCTTCCGGGTCTCCCAGGCGGGTGCAGGGTCCCAAGGGTTTGGGCTGTCCTTGACTGCTTTCCTGGGCCACCAGCAGGGAGCTGGATGGGAAGCAGGGCCGGCGGGGATTAGAATTGATGCCCATATGGGATCCCAGTGCATGAAGCTGAGGCCTTGATGTATGTATTTCTTTAATTCTTATTTTATTTTCATAATCTTTCCGTAGTTGATTAGGATATAAGCGGTCAAGGGCTACAGAAAGTGGCTAAGATCATTGTTTCCACATTCTGTTTTTCTTTTTTCTCTGTCTGGGTGAGGTAAAGGGGGGCAGATAAAGGGAGAAGCCCCACCCAGCCTCCCACCCATGGCAGGGTCCCTGACGTGACACATGCTCCGAGGGCACTGCGCAAGTGGTTTTGATAGCTCGGCAGTTCTGAATGGCTGCCAATCTCCCCATTCCACGCTTGGTGAAATCTCTCGAGAAGCCACTGGCTGACCCAGTCCACCTTCGAGTCTCCGTTGCCCAGATTTTCACCGCCCACGCGTGGCTGGGGTAGATGATCGATTTGTTCTGTCCTCCGTCCAAGGTGAGGACTTGAGCTGCTAGGCTACCATACCGGGCCCAGATGCAGTTTTCTTTAAAAACAAGAAAAGCTTTATTTGCTTTATTTAGAATGAAGAGAGAGAGAGAATTCAGAGATGGCTTCCATCTGCTGGTTCATTCTCCAAAGGGCTGCCCCAACACCTGGGGCTGGGCCAGGCCAACGCTGGAAGCCAAAAGCTACATCCAGGTCTGCCACGTGACTGCAGCGCCCCATGGACTTGGGCCATACCCTGCTGCTGCTTTCCCAGGCACATTAGCAGGGAGCTGGATTCAGGAGCGGAGCAGCTGGGACTGGAATTGGACTTCATGTGGCATGCTGGAATTACAGGCTCTGACTTCACCCACTGCACCAGCTCACACAGGGCCTAGGAAGTACTGTGACTTGCTCTGTCACCAACGGGCCTTGAACACATGATGCTAAGTGGCTGCACCTCAATCAAAGGAACAAACATTAGACAATGTCCCTCCCATGAGTTACCCACAACAGGCAACTCCCAGAGCCAGGCAGCAGAAGCACAGCTAGCAGGTGTGACCAGAAGATCTCGCACATTCTTTCCTCAATTCGATATAGACATAAAAAGGCAGAAGCGGGTTGCAGACAGAAAAGTCGGAAGTGCATCGTTTTCTCACTTCTGGGCAGCCTGTGATCATTGGTCCTGGCGCCCTACTCCCGCTGGTTTAAGCAGCCAAGCTACCAAACTTTCATGTGTGATTGGCTGGGCCAAGTTCTTTCAGTCTACTGGCCTTTGTAAGAGTCCCTTGTTGGTTCCCCAGAGGGATTTCACAATCACCGGCATTTCAAACCCTGTGGTTTGCTCCACTAGGGGATTTCCAGCTGACTGGTGTGGAAGAGTCTATGTTTTGTGCACTAGGAGGTTTCGGTAAACTGGTGTTTAAGATCACATCTTTTGTAGTTCGGAGCTGCACTATTAAAGGCAGCTAAGAATTCTGTGATTTGATGCACAAACCTGTTTCAGTTCTGTGTTTTGTCGACTTCCTCCTGCCTTTAGGAGTCAGCTACATAAAAGGGCTTGTGTCGTGCGTGGCACACGGAGAGCGGCTCTGTTTGCTCTTTGGGCAGAATCCACATCAAGACATTTGGGAAGCATCAATTTTCGACTCCTGGCCATCTGATGGTCCTTGGTCCGGGGTCCGGGCACCCTTACACTCCTACACTCTCACTGCCCTTTTACCGCCAGGAAGCTGCTCACTCTTCCCCCTGGCGTTGAGGAGCCAGTGGTGCTTTTGATTGACGACTGAGAAGAGGCACCTGCCACACTTAACTTTGAGTTTTGTGAGCAGAGACATTAGCAGTGTCTAAAGTTGGCATTTGAGAAGGCATTGCGCAATCCACGGCTGGAAAGTGAAGCCACAGAATAAATATAGAGACAAGACAATCCGGCAAATTGTGAAAGAAGGGTGTGATGCTGCGAATGGCCTGCTGGTCGATGCTGTTTCCTTGTAACCCCCAGGATCCAATATGGTGGCGGGTTCGTGTCCTTGCTGCTCCACTTCCTTTCCAGCTCCCAGCCTGTGGCCCTGGAGGGCAGTGGTGGTCGTGCCAGGGCTTTGGGACCCTGCACCTGCGTGGAAGACGTGGACAAGGCTTCAGGCTCTTGGGCTCGGTCCAGCTCAGCTCTGGCCGTTGCCGCCACTTGGGCAGTGAAACAGCAGATGGAAGCTCTTTGTGTCTGTCTCTCTTTTTCTCGGTAACTCTGACTTCCCAGTGGAGGTCGTGCCAGGGCCTTGGGACCCTGCACCTGCGTGGAAGACCTGGACCAGGCTTCAGGCTCCTGGGCTCGTTCCAGCTCAGCTCTGGCCATTGCCGCCACTTGGGCAGTGAAGTAGCAGATGGAAGCTCTTTCTATCTGTCTCTCCTTTTCTCAGTAACTCTGACTTTCCAATAAGAAGAAATACATCTTTAAAACATTTGTGTTCTTCCTCTCTGTCTCTCCTCTGTATATCTGACTTTGTAATAGAAACAAATCAATCTTTGAAGAAAAAAATGTGCGTAAGGAATGGCAATTTCAGACCTAGCTATCTCACTCCTAGGAATATACCCAAAAGAAATTAAATCTACATATATAGAAGGGAGTCTATAATCCAATATTTCCAGCAACACAATCTACAATCGCAAAAACATGGACACAACCCAGATGCCCATCCGAAGGGAATGGCTGAAGAAACTGTGGTACATCTACTCCATGGATTGGTATCCAACCATTAAAAAGAATGAAATGATACAATTTGCAACTAGATGGTCCCAACTAGAGACCATTATGCTCAGTGAAAGAAGTCACTCACCAACAGAGAAATACCACATGTTCTCTCTAATAGAAGGAATTTATGATGCAGATTTAATATATACTGGTGGAGTAATGCAGACTGTCATATCCAGATATGAAGACACACTGCAACACACATCTCTGCGTCCAAAGAAAAGGTGGATTCTCAATCAAAGGGTTGGATATATCCTGACAATGGGAGGATGGACAATGTCTGTATCAACAATGTCGGAGCACACTTCAACAGCAGACTGATGGGATTATAACTCCTTATGAAGACGTGTGACATTAAGGGAAAAATCAACCAGGGGGTGGAAATTGAGGAGAATCCCAGATCATACAGAATTGCATAATAAATTTCAAACAGAAATAATAAAAAAACAGGGCTATTTATTTATTTGTTTATTATTTTACGTGATGCTTACACCGTCAATCAGATTGGGAAGGATGTGATGATTGTTTCCAAGCTTTCCATTTCTTCTTCCCATCTGGGGTTAGCAGGGGAGATAGTGGGTTGGGCCATACCCAGCCTCCCAACCATCCCAGTACCCGAGGAAGGGGAAGGGCCACCGGATATCAACCCAGGGTCACAATGTGGCATGATAGTTCCAAAATGCTGTCGGTGTAGCCGAGCTGTGGATGACTGGCTGCCAGAGAGGACCTTGTAGTCTCCATTCGTCCAGGTGTTTGCTGTCATGTTTTGGCTGGGGTAGATAGCCATATGTGCTGTTCTCCATTCTCTGCTATGGTACCAGATGTCTTCTGCAGGTCCCAAAGAACTACCAGAACTTCCATGTGCACCATGGTCTGCTGTCCAGTACTCCAGCATCTGCAGTGAGGAGGACCAGTTCTCTTAGGTGGGCTCATGGACCTGAGGGAGGCAACTTGAGTCAAAGCAGACCTTCCACCCTTGGGGCTCATGGATTCAGCAACCACACAACACAGGCCGACTCAGTCACCTAGGCCAGGAGACCCAGGCCCCACTGGACCCACCATCCCTGGGGCTCACCGACCCAATGCCAACTAGGTGGGTGGGTCCTAGGTTCTGGGCCAAGAGATCCGAGACCCACCGGACCCCCACCTCCAGGGATGACAGACCCAACACCCTCCGTGTAGCTGAACTCTAGAACCTGAGCTAGGAGACCCAGGACCCTCCAGATCCCCCACCCCTGGGGCTCACGGACCCAACACCCACCATCCCCACCCCCACACTGACATGGTCACCTTTCCTCGGCATCCACCAGTGGGTGCTTCGGCCTAGTTCCACCCAACCTGCCTCCAATTCTAGCTTGTGCTGCCTCGTGCTACAGTCTAACCCCAGTCAAGCCCCAGTCCTGGCTCCAGTGTGAAGTGGCTGGTGATGCAGCCCAACTTGGCCCCTCCTGCACTCCATCCTGGTTCTCAGATCTACCAGTAGATGTTAGGAAGTGGCTCTTGGCCTGGCCCACCCCCTGATCTGACTAACCTAAATGCCGCATGCCGGCAGACACTGTAACCGGGTCCGGGTTGGGCTGCTCCCTGCCTTGGTTCTTGCACTTGCCTGCAGGCGCTACATCCTAACATAGGAATGCATGACACTTGATTATCCGGTCTCCTCCCACTGGCAGATCTTGTGCATGCCAGTGGGTCCCTGGCCCAGGTCGAGTTTGTCCACCTGTTGTCCTGGCAGGAACGGTGTCCTTGCCCAATCGACCTATACCCTTTCCGGTTCTTACTGTTGGGTGTTGCAGTCTGTCCAACACCCGGTCCGTGCCCAGACACAGCTCTCACATGGGTCAGCGGGAGCTGAGACCTAGCACAGACATTCTACAAGCACCCTGACTCTCATGAGTACCACTGGGTACTAGAGTCTAGCCCAGCCCTGCCCTGCCCAGACCCGGGCCACACCCATGCCCAGGGAGATTGCAGCCACATTCAGCTCAGGACAATGCTCTTGCTTTCACCAATAGAAATTCCAGCCCAGCTGGGGCGTCCCTTTAGCTCTCTAACAGGGCTAGTCCCAGCCACAGTCCTTGCAGGTGCCAACGGAGAGTGCTGTTCCACATGGGTAGCCCAGAGATTTCCCTGCAGACTCTAGCCCCCAAAAAGCAAAGGAAAACTTTTATTTATTTGTTGAGGTTTTAAAGAGTTATTTTGTTTTTATTGGAAAATCAGAGAAAGAAAGGGAAAAGAGACAGAGAGGAGGATCTTCCCGTCCACTGATACACCACTCAAAGGGCCACAATAACTGGAGCTGAGCCGATCCAAAGCCGGGAACCTGCAGCTTCTTCCGGGTCTCCCAGGCGGGTGCAGGGTCCCAAGGGTTTGGGCTGTCCTTGACTGCTTTCCTGGGCCACCAGCAGGGAGCTGGATGGGAAGCAGGGCCGGCGGGGATTAGAATTGATGCCCATATGGGATCCCAGTGCATGAAGCTGAGGCCTTGATATATGTATTTCTTTAATTCTTTTTTTTGATTCATTTTTTTATTACAAAGTCAGATATGAAGCTGAGGACTTGATGTATGTATTTCTTTAATTCTTTTTTTATTCATTTTTTATTACAAAGTCAGATCTAGAGAGAGGAGGAGAGACGAAGAGGAGGACTTCCTGCGATGATTCACTCCCCAAGTGAGCCGCAACGGCCGGTGCTGCGCCAATCTGATGCCGGGAACCAGTAACTGCTTCCGGGTCTCCCACGCCGGTGCAGGGTCCCAATTCATTGGGCCATCCTCGAGTGCTTTCCCAGGCCAGAAGCAGGGAGCTGGATGGGAAGTGGAGCTACCGGGATTAGAACCGGCTTCCATATGGGATCCCGGGGCATTCAAGGGAAGTACTTAGCCGCTCGTCTACGCCGCCCGTCCCATATTTCTTTAATTCTTATTTTATTTGCATAATCTTTCCGTAGTTGATTAGGATATAAGCGGTCAAGGGCTACAGAAAGTGGCTAAGATCATTGTTTACACATTCTGTTTTTCTTTTTTCTTTATCTGGGTGGGGTCTAGGGGGGCAGATAAAGGGAGAAGCCCCACCCAGCCTCCCACCCATGGCAGGGTCCATGATGTGACACATGCTCCGAGGGCATTGCGCAAGTGGTTTTGATAGCTAGGCAGTTCTGAATGGCTGCCAATCTCCCCATTCCACGCTTGGTGAAATCACTCAAGAATCCACTGGCTGACCCAGTCCACCTTAGTGTCTTCACTGCCCACACATGGCTGGAGCCAATATGGGACTCTTACAAAGGCCAGTAGACTGAAGGAACTTGGCCTAGCCAATCACACATGAAAGTTTGGTAGCTTGGCTGCTTAAACCAGCGGGAGTAGGGCGCCAGGACCAATGATCACCAGCTGCCCAGAAGTGAGAAAACGATGCACTTCCGACTTTTCTGTCTGCAACCCGCTTCTGCCTTTTTATGTCTATATCGAATTGAGGAAAGAATGTGCGAGATCTTCTGGTCACACCTGCTAGCTGTGCTTCTGCTGCCTGGCTCTGGGAGTTGCCTGTTGTGGGTAACTCATGGGAGGGACATTGTCTAATGTTTGTTCCTTTGATTGAGGTGCAGCCACTTAGCATCATGTGTTCAAGGCCCGTTGGTGACAGAGCAAGTCACAGTACTTCCTGGGCCCTGTGTGAGCTGGTGCAGTGGGTGAAGTCAGAGCCTGTAATTCCAGCATGCCACATGAAGTCCAATTCCAGTCCCAGCTGCTCCACTCCTGAATCCAGCTCCCTGCTAATGTGCCTGGGAAAGCAGCAGCAGGGGATGGCCCAAGTCCATGGGGCGCTGCAGTGACATGGCAGACCTGGATGTAGCTTTTGGCTTCCAGCGTTGGCCTGGCCCAGCCCCAGGTGTTGGGGCAGCCCTTTGGAGAATGAACCAGCAGATGGAAGCCATCTCTGAATTCTCTCTCTCTTCATTCTAAATAAAGCAAATAAAGCTTTTCTTGTTTTTAAAGAAAACTGCATCTGGGCCCGGCATGGTAGCCTAGCAGCTCAAGTCCTCACCTTGGACACGGAGGACAGAACAAATCGATCATCTACCCCAGCCACGCGTGGGCGGTGAAAATCTGGGCAACGGAGACTCGAAGGTGGACTGGGTCAGCCAGTGGCTTCTCGAGAGATTTCACCAAGCGTGGAATGGGGAGATTGGCAGCCATTCAGAACTGCCGAGCTATCAAAACCACTTGCGCAGTCCCCTCGGAGCATGTGTCATGTCAGGGACCCTGCCATGGGTGGGAGGCTGGGTGGGGCTTCTCCCTTTATCTGCCCCCCTTTACCTCATCCAGAGAAAAAAAGAAAAAGAATGTGGAAACAATGATCTTAGCCACTTCCTTTGTATATTTTATATATATATATATATATATATATATACATATATATATATATATATATATATTAAAGATTTATGTATTTGTATTACAAAGTCAGATATACAGAGACGACAGACAGAGGAAGATCTTCTGTCCGATGATTCTCTCCCAAAGTGAGCCGCAAGGGCCAGTGCTGTTTCGATCCGAGGCCAGGAACCTGGAACTTCCTCCGGGTCTCTCATGCGGGTGCAAGGTCCCATAGGTGTGGGCTGTCTTTGACTGCCTTCCCAGGCCACAAGCATGGAGTTGGATGGGAAATGGAGCTGCTGGGATCAGAACCGGCGCCCATATGGGATTCTGGGCGTTGAAGGGTAGGACTTTGAGCCGCTAGGCCTGGCCGCCGGGCCCCATTTTATATTTTTAATGGTTGAAATGTATCATAGAATTCTGTATACTGTGGGACTCCTCCCTCCCATATTCTGCCCTCGAATTGATTTTTCCATAATGTCACAAGTCTTGCCCACTTTCCTCCAGCCTTGACTCTGTATGCCCTAGTCAACTATGTTAAGGTTGTGACAATGAAGCAAAAAAAAAAAAAAAAAATTGACAACAAATGGACAAACTCAAGCTTGGACAGGCACCCAGCGTTACGCACAGGGTCTACCAGTGGGAACCACTTCCGGTGGCGAAGCATGAGGAGGGTGTGGTGCGAAGTAGCAACTGCAAGCAGTGGGGGCCGGCGGCCCAGGAGAAGCTACAGGACGCTGTCTGGAACACTCCCACCCATCTTCGATGGGACCAAAGCACTTTCATCGGACGTTCCAATCATTTCTTCACTGTTATGGATCCCAGGAACATTCTGTTAACCAAGGAACAACTAGAGAATGAAAAAAAAAAAAACACCCTAGTCCATGATTACAGACAAGGAATTATTCCTCTAGGTCTCACAGAAAATGAGGTGTGGAGGGACAAGTACATCTATGACTCGGCGTTTCACCCCGACATGGGTGAAAACATGATCCTGATAGGGCGGATGTCAGCTCAGGTCCCCATGAACATGACCATCACTGGCTGCATGATGACGTTTTACAGGATCACGCTGGCTTGCTGTTCTGGCAGTGGATCAACCAATCCTTCAATGCTCTGGTCAATTACACCAACCCGAGTGCAGATGCACCCCTCACTGTGAAGGAACTGGGGACGGCTTATGTGTCTGCAACGGGTTTGTGGCAACAGCTCTGGGACTGAATGCACTCACCAAGCACTAGTGCCCCTGATTGGATGCTTCGTGCCCTTTGCTGCTGTGGGTGCGGCCAACTGCATCAGCATTCCCTTAATGAGGCAAAGGGAACTCCAAGTTGGCATTCCTGTCACTGATGAGAATGGCAACCGCTTGGGAGAGTCAGGGAATGCTGCACAGCAGGCCATCGCCCAAGTTGTCGTATCCCAGATTCTCATGGCGGCCCCTGGCATGGCCATCCTCCATTCATCATGAACATTTTGGAAAAGAAGGCCTTTTTGAAGAGGTTCCTGTGGATAAGCGCCCCCATGCAGGTTGGATTAGTTGGCTTCTGTCTGGTGTTTGCAATGCCCTTGTGCGGTACCCTGTTTCCCCAGAAGAGTTCCGTGGAGGTGGAGCTGCAGGCCTGGATCCAGGAGCCCCATCCTGAATTATGGCACGTGTACTTCAATAAAGGATTGTAGAGTTGGGAGAGACACCTCTGCAGCTCCGTGCTGCTGCCTGCAAGCCTGGTGGAGTCATGTCAGTGAGGAAACACCCCGTTGGGCCTGTGTGCTCCCAGCTGCAAAGGTCCACGTTAGCCCTTTAGAATGAAGCTGCTAGTTCCTGCACAACACCTGGAGCAGGGCAGGTGCCTGACACCCACTGGTGCCCTTCTGTTGAAATCATGTTATGATTTACAGAAATACCCTGCCTGTGGCCTATCATAATCGTTTCTCAAAGATATTATCCCAGCCCTCAACCAGGATTCTAAAAAGCAGTGCTAGGCATAGAGTAGGGGATTTGTATGCACAAGATCTGCCAGTGGGAGGAGATTGGATAATCGAGTGTCATGCATTCCTATGTTAGGATGTAGTGCCTGCAGGCAAGTGCAAGAACCAAGGCAGGGAGCAGCCCAACCCGGACCCGGTTACAGTGTCTGCATGTCCGGCATGCGGGTGAGTCAGGTCAGGGGGTGGGCCAGGCCAAGAGCCACTTCCTAACATTTACTGGTGGATCTGAGAATCAGGAGGGGGTGCATGAGGGGCCAAGTTGGGCTGCATCACCAGCCACTTCACACTGGAGCCAGGACTGGGGCTTGACTGGGAAAGGCTAGACTGTAGCACGAGGCAGCACAAGCTGGAATTGGAGGCAGGTTGGATGGAACTAGGCCGAAGCACCCACTGGTGGATGCCGAGGAAAGGTGACCATGTCAGTGTGGGGGTGGGGATGGTGGGTGTTGGGTCCGTGAGCCCCAGGGGTGGGGGATCTGGAGGGTCCTGGGTCTCCTAGCTCAGGTTCTAGAGTTCAGCTACACGGAGGGTGTTGGGTCTGTCATCCCTGGAGGTGGGGGTCTGGTGGGTCTCGGATCTCTTGGCCCAGAACCTAGGACCCACCTACCTAGTTTGCATTGGGTCGGTGAGCCCCAGGGTTGGTGGATCCAGAGGGTCTGTGATGCAGGGCCCAGAGCCTTAGGCCCACCTGCATGGCAGGTACTGGATCCATGAGATTGGGATCCAGATGGGCCTGGGTCTCTTGGCCCAGGTGACTGAGCCGGCCTGTGTTGTAGGGGTCAGGTCCATGAGCCCTTGGGGTGATGAATGCAGTGGGTCCCAGTGGGTCCCAGTTTGCCTGGCCTTGAGCCTTGGGTCTGCCTGCATGGTGTTTGCTGCATCCAAGAACCCCAGGGGTTGGGGTGTGGCTTGACCCAGGTTTGCAGCACAGTGCCTTTGGGGCATGTCAGGGACCCTGGGATGGGTGGGAGGCTGGGTGGGGTTCTCTGTATATTACCTCTCCTTTCCCTAGATAAAAAAGAGAGAGAGACAGAAAGAGAGAGAGAGAGAGTACGTGCAAACAATGGTCTTACCCACCTTCCTGTAGCCCTTGACCCTTTTGCTCTAATCAACTATGTGTAAAGATTATGAAAATAAAATGAGAATTAACAAAATAAATAAAATCCTCACATTGCATTTACTGGGATCCCATATGGGCACAGGCTGTAATCTTCCCATCCAGCTCCCTGCTTGTGGCCTGGAAAAGTAGTCGAGGACAGCCCTATACCTTGGCACCCTGTACCCGCTTGGGAGACTAGGACCGGGCTCATGGCTCCTGGGTTCCGATGGGCGCCACTGCAGCCGCTTGGAGAGTGAATCAGTGGACAGATGATTTTCCTCTCTGTCTCTTTACCTCTCTGTATATTTGACTTTCCAACAAAATAAATAAATCTTAAAAAAAAGATACTTGTCCTGAGAAAATTAATTTTTAAAATGCATGGCTATGTGAACAGTGTCTGCATCTACAGAAAACAGCCAAGCAAAATAATGAGCTGTTGGTAATTTGAGGATGGCATTTCCTATTTTACATTATTTCACTACGATTTCAATTTATCAATAACATTTTTCCTTTACCAAGAATTTCTTGAGCTCATGTAAACTGCACAATAATTCTTTGTAACTATCAGGGAAGCGACTGGCTTCACTGAGTCCTGGCTGGAGCCCTGCCTGAGTCATTCCCGGAGCCAAGACTGGACACGCCTTCGTCCAGATTCTTCCACGTCTGATCCGCGGGCAGGCGTTCGGAGCCCCGGGTTTCGCCGGCCTCCAGCGTCTCCTGCCGGGCCCTGAGCTGCGCCTTTGAGCCAGTGTATTCCAAGCGCCACGCGGCTCCCGGCGCGGTTCGACTTCGCTTTGCACCTTCGCCGCCTCCCCCTCAGGCCGCTCCTCCGGGCGCGTCTCGGCCGCCACGCAGCTCAGCAGTGGTTCGTTCGCAGACGCCGGGACCCTGCGCCCTGCTGCCCCGCGCGAGGCGCAGCCCTTCCGCGTCGCCCATAGCGGACCCGCGCGGTCCTTCCGGCCGGATGCCCGCAGCCGCCGAGCCCCGGCGTCCCCGCGCAGGGCGGCGCCTGGCCGGCCCAGCAGGGCGGGCAGGAACCTCCCGAGCCGCTCTCCCAACCCCGCCTTCCCGGCGAGCACTGCGAGATTTGCATATCTCAGCGGCTCTTGCCTTTCCCTATACATAATAAAGTACACATCAGAAATTTTCCTAGTTTGTATGTTCCAGCAGAATGAGTCTAAAGTTGTCTTCTCAGGCTTTCGAGTAAGAAGTCAAGTGGTTAAGTTTTGTTTTGTCACCTTTAGCAACAGATGTATTCGGCAAGGCTGCGACTGTGGTTTGGCGACTGCTCAGGCAAAAAGGGCTTCTGTCGTGAGTGGCACACGCAGAGCGGCTCTGTTTGCTCTGCGTGCGGAATCGACATCAAGAGATTTCGGAAGCATAATTTTTTGGTTTGTGGGCAGCTGGTGATCGTTGGTCCTAGCGCCCTTACTGAGTTGTGTTTAAAGTAGATTCAGTGTGTTTGTGTAAAGCACATTTTGGGTTCTAGTGTCTGTGCCCCATGTTTTGCATGGAAGTGCTTATCAGTGCATAGTCAACGATCTTTTGTGAATTTGTAGTGACGGAAAAACACTGTAATAGCAGCAGGTGCTCATAAATGTTCGATGTTTCGTGAGTCGCTCATCAATGGTACATCTTACCAAATAATCTTTGATTATTTGGGTACAATTGGTTGTGTTTCATTTTAATAAAGTTTCTTTACTGGAAAGTCAGATGTACAGAAATGAGGAGAGTCAGAGGAAGGTTTTCTGTCCAAAGATTCACTGCGAAGTAACCTTAAAAGCTGCAGCTGTGCTGATACTATGCCAGAAGCCTGGATGGAGTCTCTGCCGGTTCTTCCACGTGGGTGAGGATCTCAAGAGGCTTTGGGTCTCTTAGACTGCCTGTCCATGCTACAAGCAGGGAGCTGGATCCTCCAGAACCAGAACCAGCGCCCATGCCAAGGCGAGGTCTTCAGCCACCAGGCCACCGTGCCAGGCCTTATCCAGTCCTCTGTTGATGGACACTTAGGTTGTTTCCATGTTTTTGTGATTGTTGATTGTGCTGCAATGAACATTGGGGTGCTGTAGTTTCCTGTTGTAAAAAGTCTTTTGGATATGTTCCTAGAAGTGGTATTGTTGGGTCATATGGTAGGTGGATTTTTAGTTGCCTTCGTGTTCTCCATACTGACTTCCATATTGGTTACAGCAGCCTGCAATCTCACCAGTAGTAGAGTAGGGTTCCTTTATGCCCACAACCTCTCCAGCAGGTGGTGTTGGTAGTTCTCTGTATGTGTGCAATTGTTTCTGGTATTAAGTGGAATCTCAGAGCTGTTTTTATTTGAATTTCTCTTATTTCCAGGGAGCTTGAGCATTTTTTTTTTCATGTGTCTGCTAGTCATTTGAATTTATTCCTTTGTAAAGAGAGTCTGCCCACTTCCTTTGCCCATTTCTTGACTGGTTTGTTTGTTTGGATGATGTGGTTGTTCTGGAGTGCTTTGTTTATTCTGGAAGTTAGCCCTTTCTCTCCTGTGTGGTGTGCAAAGATCTTCTCCCATTCTGTTGGTTGCCTTTTCACTTTGTTGATTGTTTCCTTTGCCATGCAGAAGCTTCTTAGCTTAGTGTAGTCCCTTTTGTTAATTTTGCACTTAGCTTCCTTTGCTTTGGATGATTTCTCTAGGAAGTCAGTGCCTACACCTGTATCTTGCACAGTATTTCCAACTTTTTCTTCCTTAAGTTTGATGGTTTCTGGGTGTAGGTCTCGATCTTTTATCCATTTAGATTTTTTTTTTTTGTGCATGCTGAAAGGTGTGGGTCTTGCTTGTTATTTCTACAGGCTATTAGCCAGTGGTTCCAATAGCATTTATTAGAGACCCTGCTTTTTTCCTGGATTGTTTTCTGTTTTCTTGTCGAAGATTAGATGGTTGTGCATATGTGGGTTCCCTTCTGGTATTTCTCTTCTACTACATTGGTCTTCTTCTCTGTTTCTGTACCAGTACCAGGCTGTTTTGAAAACTATCACCCTATAATATGTCTGTAGATCTGGGATTGTGATCCCTGCCACCAGGGTCTTATTCTTCAGGATAGTTCTTGCTATGTGTGGTTTTTTGTGTTTCCAGATGAGCCTTTGTATTGTTTTTTCCAGCTCCGTGAAGAATATTCTTAGTGTTTTGCCGGAGTCCAGCTCCAGCCTGGGTTTCGGAACTCGGGAAGGGTGCGTGGACGAGGCGCAGAAAGAAAGAGACGGACCACTAGGATTCCATGATGATAGTGGACACGGCAATAAAGCCGTCTGCTTTATTTATACAGAATCAGTTAAACTCTGGCTCAGACTTTCCACGTCATGGTCAAGTGGGTGTTTCTAAGAACAACCATGCCATCTGCTTTATCCAAAAACAATAGAAATTCCTGCTACAATCCTTATCCTACAACCTAATCTTGTATCACAAAGAAAAGGAGAACCTAAAGGTTAAGGAGAGGACGAAACCCTAAACACAGGTCCCTTGATTAGCATAAGGTCAATGGGGACACCCAAAACAGTAGGAATAATAGAAGGCCCTTTTGTAAGACATTATCATTGACATTAACGTCCAAGTTCACATTGTGTAAAAAGCCAGTCTCACAATAATGAAAATGCCTGGACAGATTAGAATTCTTCCGCTGAGCTGGCATAGTAGGCACGGGGAATGTCCAAGTGAAAAGCACTGACACATGGAGACCATGGTGGTGGTAGAAGTGCTGGGAGCGGCCTGCTCCTAAGCCTCTTTGTTACATATTATCTCCTCTTCCCCCCAAGCCCATTAACAGGACAATAGGACGTCAATGAGTCTGCAAAGGCCAGGTGCTACTGCCTTAGGCCTGATTCCTGAGTGCTCAGCTAAAGCAATGTAAATCAGCTCCACAGCCCACAACATATTCCCCCTTCTGTATTAAAGCAGACTTGAATGCGCCTGTCTTAGGTTGTGGACTCTCAGGTTTGACAGCCTTACCCGTCATGGGGAATCTCCGTAGCATGACGGAGTCCCTGTCTTAGGTCGGTCCGTTCCTGTGTCCATCTTACCCGTCATTGGCTGCCTTTCAACGCGTTGTCTGCTGCAGCTGGCAAACCTGTTCCAGGGCTAGGAGTGATATCAATTGAGTAGCAATGAGCAAACACCAGTTCCCGGGCTTGGGAAAACAAAGCACTTCACAGGTGAAACATACATAAAAGGCACAATGGGAGACAAGAGGCCATGAACTTAGGAGTAACTTAGCTCAGTAGCAATGAGCAGACAGCAGTTCCCAGGCTTGGGAAAACATTTTGCACTTGCACAGATGATACACCAGAAATGCATACAATACAGCAGAAAGGCATACGATGGGGTACATGAGGCTTAGACCAAATATAACAATATCTGCTATTTCTTTTCCAACAAATCAACCCACAGTCACAGCATAAGCATGCCCACCCGCTCATGTTCATCAGTAAAGTCCTGTTGTTCCATAACTCTGGCAGTCTGTTCTGCGACCTTGTTACTGGCTATGATGGTTGCCGTTATGCCAAAGTCTCTTTTATTCTTATTCAGTCCCAACAGGCACAGGCAGGATTCAAGGCAGCTGCAGGATAACAGCAGAATCGCAATTGCCATTCCAGCATGCTGTCAGGGTGCACCGGAACTTGGTGTCATTCACTTCAGAAGCGTCTCCTGTACAGTCAAGGGGTCCTTCCACATAACATAACCCTTCTGCTTCTGGTATCCAAGCAAAGAAAGGTGAAGCTGCATCCAGGTGACTGTAGACATCCGCCGGGCCCTGCCTCAGTGGGAAGTTCCTTGTGGCCCTGCCTCATTGGAACAATGTCCTCACATCCTTGTGTCTCCCACATCCACTGCACGGACCCCAACATAGCACGGAGGATGACTGGGCCGGAGAACAATACGAAAAGGAGAATAGTGCAATTCCTAAATTTATACAAAATGAAAACAGTAGCAGTATCATACCATAGTTCAGGCAAATTCACAGCTAACATTACATATGAGGACCTTCTTAAGACACCAAAAGTATCAGGCATCAAGTAACAATTAATGCACTAGTACAAATTACAGTGTATACGGAACCATCTCAGGGAAGCTGGAAGGAGCTTAAGGCTCCATCTTGTAAGGGAGGAATGTTACTTATCAACAGTCCTTTTGGAAGTGGCTTGAGTTCTGTGCAGAGATGTCTTCCGAGGTAGAAGGTAGTCAGCAGATGTACGCATGATGTGTCCTCATGGCAGGTGTTGATCTTCAGACTCAGCCTTTAAAACAGTTCCAGGTGGAAGTGTCTGTCGATCCCAGCAAGCGTAGCACGGAGGCTAGAGAAACTCTTTCCGTTGTTATGGCCACAGGGAGGCAAGAAGGAGAGATAGCACCCTGGTACCTAGCTTGCTATTCTTCCTCTGGGCCTCTGGGAAAGTGGGCTGTAGAGGCAATCCTTGGGATTTCAGGTCCATAAGTTAGCCACACCTATATAAACTCTGGAGATCTAACTGCATATTCTGAGAGGCCCTTTGGAGTTTTTGGAGAGGGAGTATAAGAGAAGTGAAGGAAAAGTTAAAATAATTAAAAATAATTATATAGATCACTCTCAGTAACAATATCAGGTGAAAACCATCAAAAAACAGCCTTAGAGAATATTTGCCCAAAGGTCCAATGTTTGCTATAAATTTAAAATAAAGGCACATACCCAAGTAACACATTGAAAAAGGCAATGAGAGTATGACATGAGAAACCTGGCCATAAGTGAACTTAAGCAAAAGCATATGGCTGACTAAAAAACATTTTCAATGATAGTCTGAGATTTAAATTAAGTGAGCCAAAAAACAATATTAGCTTCGCACAATAAAGTAGCTTCAATAATGATCTAAGAGCTTTAGACATTTAAAATTATAAATTGGTTAGAATTACCCTATTGTTTGTAGTAAAATAAGTTTGCATGGTTATTCAGATGGTTTACAAATATAGAATAGAAAATGGATTATAGTAAAAATTTTACCAAGATGGCTTAGGAAACATATATCAGACAAGTATATCTGTTCTTTAAATAATTTTTGTTACAAAACCTTCAAGAGTTAGTTAAAATATAGTATTTCCCAACTAGCAAATGCAGTAATGTATAACAGCAATTAAAAATTGTTCTGTAATAACTAGCTAGGAAAAATGGCATAAAACTAAGATCTATCATGTACCCATTTCTCATCTGATCTCAAGGAACATTGAAGACAAACAATAAAACAAACACACACACACATATACATTCTCCCTCTTTTTTTTTTTTTTTAACTATAGAGGATTATAAGAGTAAAATTTCAAACAATTTTAACAAAAAGACGTACAGCAAGACAGACATACGTGGCCACCACACTCACTCAATTTTAAATAGCTAATGAGCCATGACTTCTCATATCCTGACTCAAGAAGTTGTGTTGCATCCAGTCCTTTCAAGTCCCAGATGAGTACTCAAGACAAGCAAATTTGGATGATGAGGTACCTGTATATAGGCAGAGGTCAGTGCAAATCCTGCGAGCCAGGAAGCCAGGACTGGCAGTGGGGCCGTGTTAATCATCACGGTGGCCTCCCCAGACTACCGAGTCAGGCTCTAGAACTCAGGATGGCTACTACCTTCTGACTGAGGCCTTCAAAATGTTACAAAGTGCACAAGAGATCATGTCAGATAAATTTAGGATTAACTAAGGCGCCTTTATAAACCAAGCTTGGTGATAGCAGTACCCATTAGAAAATTACTAAGTAAAAGTCAACAATGATAATTCAGTCTAAACTGAAACCCTGAGAGAGAAAAAAAAAATTGGTAATTACTGAAGACCTTGATTTTAGTTATCTGAGCAATTTAAATTAGCCTAAGAGATAAGCAGTCAACAGCCTAGACATATTTATAAAACCATAAACATTTACCCTTTTCTGGGTTTTTTGTTGTTAAGCATTACCTGTTCTGGAACTCTTGGAAATACAGAAATTTGAATTAACTTCTGTAAAAAAAAATTGTTTTATAGTAGTATATTGATATGACAAAATTTTGCCCCACTTGGCATCTGGCAGCATCTTTAATACAATCCAAGTGCTTACTCAGTTGCATCTATTAAATAAAACTTTTGAATTTTTAAAATGCATATCAAGGATGTCAAGATCTATAACATCTAGTTGAAACAGAATCTTTATATAACACAATATAGATTAGATGTAATTATTGGCATTAAGTGATCTCTTTAAATACCTATAAAATAAGTACATAACTTTTATCAATCTTAAGCAATGTGAGCATATTGAAAGGCAGAACACAAAGATTACTTCAATATAGAATCTTATCATATTCTGAGACGCTTCAGCAAGGTCAGGTTTGGAGTTCACTGGAGCTAACTAGAAAAATTTAGTCATTAATTATATAAAAACAATTAAGAAGATGTTATAATATTTGGGTTTAAAACTTTGTTGTTATGACAGAGGATCAGATTTTAATTCCATGTATCAATGATGAATATTTTAGAAAATGCTGCAAACAGTATTTTAAATACTATAGATCTAAATTAAAAACTAGCAGATATAAGCACGGGTACATCCCATACCTGGAAAAAATTTAATAGTGAATTAAATGTTACTCTTTCAAAGCAACGCCTTAACCAATACCTTAAGAGTTATATTCCTAAGATTCAAAAATTCAATATAAAAGTTTAATAGAGTTAGAAAAGAGATGTTAATTATGAAAAAACATTGTTTATGAAGTACAAGAGGCTAGGTGTTCTTCTGGGGACCCAGTTTAGTTTATCTCCCATCACTCTGCTCTTGACTAAAAAAGGTTGGAGGAATGCTTGACAAAGGAATTAAAACAAAGTACCTGCTGAAGAGAAGAGAATTTAACCCTGAAGTTGCTGGGCAGGAGGAGGAACTTCTGTAGAGGATGCTTGCTGTGAAATGGCAGGGGGGTGGAAATGTAAATTGGATAAGATCTAGAGCCCTAGTCAGCAATCCACACCCTGTGGAAAAAAGAAAGCATTCCCTCCTCCAAAAGTTACGAGGAAACCATGTCCTTCCCATTGGCCTGTAAGGACGTTTTCAAAATCTATGATTAAAGAAGCTTTTTTGTTATATGACCATCTGTAAAGACTAAAGAAGCAGGTTAAGGAAACAAAAAAGGTTAAAAACAAAGACGTTAAGAAACAAATCTTTTGAAATATAACCAAGGGATTTTTAACAAAATGTAAGAGAGGATTTTCAGCTAACTGGTTTGAAATTGAATCTACAAGGGTTAAGAGTGCTATTTGTCTTATCTCAACCTTGGATATTAAAAAAAGTAAGCTGTTTAGAGCTATAAGGATTAATTATTTACATCTTTGCCAAAAAAGCTCCTTATTCTTATGACATCTCTTTGTAATTAAGGTAGAGCTCAAAGCACAATAAGAAGTAATAATTTTTTATACATGAAAAGAAATGGAGCCACTCTAATGACCTTGTTGCCACAAGCATCCAGTTGGTAGTATAATTAATTGCCAATAAAAATACCAACTTTTAATTAGCATATCCACAATCAATATCAGGTTTTAAGTCTGTTACTCTTCTACAGGCACAGCTTGGGTAAGATAATGCTGTCTTTCAAACCTCTGATTGTTCAAGGCCCAAGACTGGCCCCGCCACGAGTTTCCTGACCACAGGCGCTGGCCATTATCATCAATTTTAGATTTAAATTTACATACTTTTGCCCAATGATCCTTAGCAGTATAGGTGCCACATTTTTGAGCTAAAAGAGATGCTGTTCGGCATTGCTTTGGAAGGTGGCTGGGTTTCATACAATTATGACATTTAAATCTATTTTGCTTTAGTCTATTTTGCTTTAACCCATTGCTTAAGGTAGCACTCAACATTTTAGTTTTGTACCTTTCAGAGACAATATCCATACATGACCCTATTACTTGGGGGGCCCAGGACTGGGCCCTCCCGCTTCCCTGCTTCTGACCCTGTACAGACTGATTACTCAATTTAGATCGACTGCGAGGCAATAGAACTGTTCCATTCTTGTGGAATTTAGACTGACAAGCCTTCTGCCAATGAAATCCCTTCTCACACCGTGGACAGACAGTGCGAGGAATATTTAAATTGGGGCTAGCAATGTCCCTATAAGTTTCTTCCTGTTTGAAATTTTGAGATGAGTTTCTGGCAGGACAACTGTGGCTGAAATGCCCTACTCCACCACAAGAATAGCAATTGTTTCTTTTTTTACGTCTTTGATTGCCTCTTATGTTCTTTAAAATCTGAGTGGCAGTTTGACCTTGAAGAGCTGCAGCAATAGTTAACCCTTGAACGTAAGATGGAGTTACCTCGGCACAAGCTCGAACATAGTCTGACAACTTTCCTTTCCTTCTCACTGGCTGAATTAACGTTTGGCAAGTTGGAGTAGCATTTTCAAAAGCTAACTGTTTAACTATAAGATCTGTAGCTGTACTGTTAATTACTGTCCGGCTCACCGCTTCTGTGAGTCGAGCTACAAAATCTTCAAAAGGCTCCTCAGCTTTCTGTTTAACATTTATAAAACCTGAAGACTTTTGATCTGGAGGTGGCAGGCGTTTCCATGCTCCCAATGCCAGGGAGGAGATAAGCTGTAGAGTCTCCTTAGGCAGAGTAAGTTGTTCTGAAACGCCAAGATGAGTGCCCTGTCCTAAAAGCATGTCTAAGGTAAAAGAAGGTTTGCCAAACCTCACAGATCCCTGAGACTTTACTTCTGCCTTTGCTAATTCCTCATACTCCATTTTCCACACAAGGAAGTCTCCTCCTGTGAGGCAAGCCTTGGCAGTCTGAAACCAATCATACGGAGTCATCCACTTTGCTCCTAAGCTCTCCACCATTGCCATAGTGTACGGGGAGTTTGGCCCGTAGTCTGAGATAGCATGCTTTAGTTCTTTAATAAGCTTATAAGGCAACGGTTCCCATTCAGGTTCATCCCATTCGTAAATCACAGGAAAACAGAAAAAATCGCCTTCTTTATGAGCTTGCTGCATTGCTCCTTTAAAACCAATCTTTGCTATATCTAGTCTATCTGGAAACGGCTTGGAATGCTTAGCCGAATACCTTGAAGGCTTGTGATTAACAGCAGGAGACCTTTTATCATGTAATTCAGCCATTTGCCCCTTTTCACAATCTCTAACTCCTGGTTCAAATATTTCTGGTTTAAAAAAATCTTCCTCATCTGTTAAACCTTCCTGGTCAGTTTTACAATATTTTACATTATCTTCAGGACAGATACTTTCTATTGAGCCATAACCAAGACCTAAGCCTCCCTTCTCAGGATCAATAAGGGGAGTATGTTCTCTCCGTTGAGATGAAGGTGTGGGATAAGGCTCGAGTCCCACATCTAATGCCTGCCTTAAAGCATTCCAAATGGCATATGCAGAGGATGGCATGCCCACTCTTCCATTATTCCGATACCACCTTTTCATATCATTCCCTACCTGATCCCATGTGTGTAAGTCTAAACTGCCCTGCTCAATAAACCATGGGCTAACTTTTTGCACAAATTGTAAAAATTCCAACAGTTGCTTTCTGCTAACTTTAATGCTCTTCCTATGTAAGGTATGTTTAATAATATCAGCATATAAACTTCTTTCACTAGAATCACTCTGGCCCATTTTTACAGCACAGAGGGTACAAGACTTCTCAAAAACTGTTCTGACTGTTCACCCCTCCTAACCTGACCTTCTGTCAGGGGGTCTGCAGTGCCCTGGGTGAAGTCCTGTCCACGCCGCAAAGAGAAAGAAAAGACCTACCTTCGTCGAGTCACTCACGTTGGGCGCCACTTGCCGGAGTCCAGCTCCAGCCTGGGTTTCGGAACTCGGGAAGGGTGCGTGGACGAGGCGCAGAAAGAAAGAGACGGACCACTAGGATTCCATGATGATAGTGGACACGGCAATAAAGCCGTCTGCTTTATTTATACAGAATCAGTTAAACTCTGGCTCAGACTTTCCACGTCATGGTCAAGTGGGTGTTTCTAAGAACAACCATGCCATCTGCTTTATCCAAAAACAATAGAAATTCCTGCTACAATCCTTATCCTACAACCTAATCTTGTATCACAAAGAAAAGGAGAACCTAAAGGTTAAGGAGAGGACGAAACCCTAAACACAGGTCCCTTGATTAGCATAAGGTCAATGGGGACACCCAAAACAGTAGGAATAATAGAAGGCCCTTTTGTAAGACATTATCATTGACATTAACGTCCAAGTTCACATTGTGTAAAAAGCCAGTCTCACAATAATGAAAATGCCTGGACAGATTAGAATTCTTCCGCTGAGCTGGCATAGTAGGCACGGGGAATGTCCAAGTGAAAAGCACTGACACATGGAGACCATGGTGGTGGTAGAAGTGCTGGGAGCGGCCTGCTCCTAAGCCTCTTTGTTACATATTATCTCCTCTTCCCCCCAAGCCCATTAACAGGACAATAGGACGTCAATGAGTCTGCAAAGGCCAGGTGCTACTGCCTTAGGCCTGATTCCTGAGTGCTCAGCTAAAGCAATGTAAATCAGCTCCACAGCCCACAACAGTGTTTTGATTGCAATCACGTTGAATGTATATATTGCTTTGGTAATATGGACATTTTGAAGATGTTGACTCTGTCAATCCAGGAATAAGCTTGTGCCGGAGACCAGCTCCGGCTGACTTAAGAGCTTGCAAAAGATGCGTGGAGCAGTGAGAAGACAAGAAGGAGGTGACGTGGACCACTATGGCGTGATGCTCATAATGGACAACTCTGAAAAGTTGTCTTTCTTATTTATAGACAAATCATCACAAGCTTTTGCACAACATCCGGTTGTTTCGTTTTTACTTCATTATAAGAAAATGATTACAAAAACAATCCTAAAAAGCAACATTATTTTACTGCAGAGAAAATATTATCAGCAAGCTCATTCAAACCAGCAGTGACCTGACTGAAACCAGGAACTTCATGGTTGGCAGCACATGCGGTTACATAGTGCCAAGTGGTTTACTTATATACAAAATTAATTTTTACTAAACCTAAACTAATATTACTTAAGATATCAAAAATACATAATTAAGAAAGCTCATAAGTGAGAGGAATTTATAAAGACATATATCATAGATTGTTTATTAAATCTTGTAATCAGTCATCACCTCCACCTAGTACTGCTTCAATTGATTTTTTTTTAAGATTTATTTATTTTATTACACTCAGATATACAGAGAGGAGGAGAGACAGAGAGGAAGATCTTCCGTCCGATGATTCACTCCCCAAGTGAGCCGCAACGGCCGGTGCGTGCCGATCCGATGCCAGGAACCTGGAACTTCCTCCAGGTCTCCCACATGGGTGCAGGGTCCCAAAGATTTGGGCTGTCCTTGACTGCTTTCCCAGGCCACAAGCAGGGAGCTGGATGGGAAGTGGAGCAGCCGGGATTGGAACCGGCGCCCCTATGGGTTCCCGGGGCGTTCAAGACGAGGACTTTAGCCACCAGGTCTCGCTGCCGGGCCCTTCAGTTGATTTTGTTCCTTTGTTAAAGGGCCGTGAAAAGGATCAGGGCAACTAAGCCTTTCTATGAACAGAGGGCTTTTACAAGAAACTTCTTGTTCTCTTTTTAAACTGTTTTCTTTCCCTAAAAACAAGTGCCAATATAAGGTAGAAGTTGTAAGCCATTTTTGTTTGGGGGTTCACATTTGTCTCCCTTTAAAAGATGCCCCATATACTTTTTGCTTTCCATGGTGAGAAACCAAAATGCGTCATTTCATGTGTTGTAACAGTTTGAGGCTGCACAGTAGACCAACTCTTTGTACCTCCATGATTGCCATCTGTTCTAAGATATTATCATGCTATTTCTTAAGGAGAACATTACTTATATTAGGGCAAGCCCCAGGACAAAGGTGGACACGTAACAGGATGTTTAGAGACAATGTGGGCTCAGTTCTACTGTTGTGTGATTTTAGCTGTGTGTCATTGCCTTATGTTGCTAAAGACGCTTTTACCATCACATGATTGATCAGTTTGAGGTGTTATACCAGTTACAGGAATCATTTCACATTTGCAGAAAAACAACACCTTCAAGAGAATTTTATGGAATATTAAAGAGGTGATTGAGTGTCCATATAATGGGGTGAAGCAGCAATGAGGTGATTAGAAACATCCTGCTAGGCCTTGCCACGCAGCCAGAAACTCCTTATAGCCTTGCTGACCGAAGAGCAGTGCTCATCACACACCCATGATGTCCAACTAACTGCGTGGCTTCCTGCTAGCTTGCTCTTCCTGGCGTTAGAAGCTGTACTTTTGATTGACGGCTGAGAAGAGGCACCTGCCACACTTTCAGTTTTGTGAGCAGAGACCTTAGCAGTGTCTAAAGTTGGCATTTGAGAAGGCATTGCGCAGTCTGCAGCTGGAAAGTGAAGCCACAAGAATAAATACAGAAACAAGACAATCCGGCAAATTGTGAAAGAAGGGTGCGGTGCTGCGAATGGCCTGGTGGCTGAAGTTCTCCCTTTGCAACCACTGGGACCCCATATTGGTGCTGGTTTGCGTCTTGGCTGCTCCACTTCCCCTCTTGCTCCTGCTGGCCTGGGAAAGCAGTGGAGGATGGCCTAGGGTCTTGGGACCTTGTAGCTGTGTGGGAGATCAGCAAGAAGCTCCTGGTTCCTGGCTTCTGGCTTCACATCAGCACAGCTCCAGCCATTGTGGCTATTTGTGGAATGAACCAGTGAATGAAAGATCTTTGTCTCTGTTTCTCTCTGTATATCTGACTTTCCAGTAAAAAGAAAATAAATCTTTTCTGTTTGTTTGAAATTGCTTTATTTTGACAATCTTAACATAGTTGATTAGGGCACAAAAGGTCGAGGGCTACAGGAAAGTGGGTAAGACTATTATTTCCACATTATTGCTTGTTTTTTTCTGTTTCTGGGGTAAAGGGGGAGATAAATGGAGAAGTCCCACCCAGTCTCCCACCTATCCTAGGTCCCCGATGTGGAGCATGCTCTGAGGGTCCTGCTCAAGTTGTTTTGATAGTTCAACAGTTCTAAATTATTGCCAATCTCACCATTCCAAACACGGTGAAATCTCTCCAGAATCCACTGGCTGACCTAGTTCACCTTAGAGTCTCCGTTTGCCCAGATATTCACTGCCAACTCTTGGCTGGGGAAGTTGATCCATTTGTTCTGTCCTCCATCCTCTATTGTGGTACCAGGTGTCCTCTGCAGGTTCCGATGGACTGCCGTATCCTCCATGTGCACCTGGGTATGTTGTCCACTGCTTTGTCTGAGCCTCTGATGAGGCTCAGCTTTGACACTTGTACTCCATGGTCAGACCATGGAACCTGCACTTTTCCTCCATGGTTGGGTTCTGAATTGAGCAGTTTGATTGGGGAGATCCCCAAAGAAACTTTGTCTGAGATGATCCCAGACCAGATTCTTGTCTGTGCTTGCAAGCACAGGTCCTGGAACAGTCCTTCACCTCAATCAGCTTGGTTGCAATTGCTGGGTCAGTTCTATTTCCAGCCCTGTCTTCCACATGAACCAATGGGTGTTGCAGCCCAGCCTGATTCTGTCCAGCACACACTCAGCCCTCACACAAACCAGTGGGAGCTGCAGCCTAGTCGGAGCGACCCGCAATAACCCCTACCAGGCTTGCCCCCTGCCCTGGTTCCCATGCTTGCCCATATGTCCCGCAGACTATTCCAGTCTGGCCCACATCACATTCAGGCCTCATAACTGTCAATGGACATTGAAGCCTAGTTCAACCCAGCAAGCTCCACTATCCAGCCCACACACATGCTGATGGTTGCCTTTCTGTCTAGCCACCCCAGTCCCTGTGCTGGTTTTCATGTGCTCCAGTGGGAGTGATAACCCACGAGGGAGGATCCCACTATTTCCCTGCTGGGTCCACTCCCCTTCCAGATCCTGCACTTTCCAGGTGGTTCTGCAGTTTAACTTGACAGATTTAGCCTCCAGTGCCAGCATCTGCCAGCTGTGCTGCAGCAAAACCCAAGCAACTCTCACCCATTCTGATTTATGCTTGCACCAGTAGGAACAGTCAGCCCAACCTGGCTCTTCCCTGATCTGGCTCATATGAGGCCCACAGGTGTTGTAGCCCTGCCAGGCCTGGTCTGTTCCCATCCCAACTCATTCTCTCTAGTGAAAGTGGTGTTCCAGCAAGGGGCCCCTCCATATTCCCAGCTTTACCCATCCCTCCCTGGTTCCTACATGTTGGTTTGGTGCTGCAATTCAGTCTGGCATGGCCCCCTCGCCTTGGCATTTGCCAGTGAGTGCTGTAGCCTGGCCTGGCCCAGCCCATCCCCAACTCTAGCTGATGCTGGTGAAGGTTACAGTCTAACCCAGCCCAGCAGGTACCCAATCCCAGCTGTAATGTGTACTCGTATGTGCTGCGACTGAACCTTGCCCAACCCGCACTATTCTGGTGCTTGGATTCGCCAGCAGGGGATGTGAACTGGTTCAGCCTGGTCCGTCCCCAACCTGTGCCAAATATATGCTGGTGGGTACCTTTCCCTGGCCTGCTCTGGGCTGTTCCCTATCGTGGTTCTTGTGTGGGAGAGGTTTTGATGGAGGAGCTTGGGGAACTCCTCTGTAGTGACACAGTCCCTGGAGTTGAACACAAGAACAATGATAGGAAGCAGCCCAGAGCAGGTAAGGTAATGGTACCCACCAGCATACGTTTGGCACAGGTTGTGGGCGAACCAGGCTGGGCCAGTTCATATTACCCGCTGGTGAATCCAAGCACCAGAATGGAGTGTGGGTCAGGCTGAGTTGGGTCGCAACACAGGTCATTTCATTTGAGGGCTGGGAGCGAGGGCTGGCTGCAGCTTCCAAAGGTGTAAGCTTGTAAGTGGGGGTGGGCCCACTGTGCTGAGGCAGGCCATGCCAGACTGGGCCGCAGTGCCCAAGCAGCACATGTGAGTCTCAGAGGAGAGGGGGCAAATCTGGTACAGGGTCTGCATGAGACTCCCCTGCTGGACCACCATTCCCACTGGTGAGCAGGAGAGCTGGCATGGGGGCAAACCAGGCCAGGCAGGGCTACAATACCTGTTGGCCTCATATGAGTTGAATCTGGGGGAAACCAGGCTGGGATGACTGTTTCTGCTGGTGCAAACATAAGTCAGAGTGGGTATGGGTTGGTTGAACTTTACCACAACATTAGCTGGCAGATGTGGGCACAGGAGGAAAATTCTGTCAAGTTAATCTGTAGAACCACCTGGAGAATGCAAGATCTGGGAGTGAGTGGGCCCAGTACGGAAACAGTTGGCACTTTCCTCTTGGGCTGCCGCTCTGAATGGTAGGCATGAGAACTAGGACTGGGATAAGCATGGCTAGACAGAGAGTGGTACCCACTGGTGTATGTGTGGGCTGGATAGTGGGGCTGGTTGGGTTGAACTAGGCTTCAATGCCCATTGACAGTTATGAGGCCTGGATGGGATGTGGGCCAGACTGGACTAGTCTGTTGCATATACTGCCAAGCACCAGGACAGGGGCAGGCCTGGTAGGGGTTATTGTGGGTTACTCTGACTAGGTTGCAGCTCCCATTAGTGCATATAAAGGTCGAGTGTGTGCTGGACAGAATCAGGCTGGGCTGCAACACCCATTGGTTCATGTGGAAGACAGGGCTGGAAATAGAACTGACCCAGCAATTGCAACCACCAGCATGTGTATAAGCTGATTTGGGTGATAGACTGTGCCGGACCCTGTGCTGACAAGCACACACCAGAATAAGATCTGGGATAACCTCGGATGAAGTTTCTTTTTTTTTGAAAGATTTATTTGTTTATATTACAAAGTCAGATATACAGAGAGGAGGGGAAATAGAGAGGAAGATCTTCCGTTCAATGAGTCATTCCCCAAGTAAGCGCAATGGCCGGCGCTGTGCCAATCCGGAAACAGGAGCCAGGAACTTCCTCCAGGTCTCCCATGTGGGTGCAGGATCCCAAAGCATTGGGCCATCCTCAACTGCTTTCCCAGGCCACAAGCAGGGAGCTAGATGGGAAGTGGAGCTGCTGGGATTAGAACTGGCGCACATATGGGATCCCGGCGCATTGAAGGCAAGGACTTAAGTCCCTAGGCCACGCCGCCGGGCCCTCAGATGTTTTCTTTGGGGATCCTCAACTGAACTCAGAACCCCAACCATGGAAAGATTGCAGGTTCCATGGTCTGACTATGGAGTGCAAGTGTCAGAGCTGGGCCTCCTTGGTGGCTTGGATGGAGCAGTGGACAGCACATCCAGATGCACATGGAGGATATGACAAGTACATTGGAGTCTGCAGAGGACACCTGGTACCACAATAGAGGATGGAGGACAGAACCAATGGATCAACTACCCCAGCCAAGAGTTGGCAGTGTGGCCCGGCGGCGTGGCCTAGTGGCTAAAGTCCTCGCCTTGAATGCCCCGGCATCCCATGTGGGTGCTGGTTCTAATCCCGGCTGCTCCACTTCCCATCCAGCTCCCTGCTTGTGGCCTGGGAAAGCAGTCGAGGATGGCCCAAAGCTTTGGGACCCTGCACCTGTGTGGGAGACCTGGAAGAGGTTCCTGGTTCCCGGCTTCGGATTGGCTCAGCATCGGCCATTGTGGTCACTTGGGGAATGACTCATCGGACGGAAGATCTTCCTCTGTCTCTCCTCCTCTCTGTATATCTGACTTTGTAATAAAAATAAATCTTAAAAAAAAAAAAGAGTTGGCAGTGAATATCTGGGCAAACGGAGACTCTAAGGTGGACTATGTCAGTCAGTGGATTCTGGAGAAATTTCATTGTATTTGGAATGGCAAGTTTGGCAATAATTCAGAACTGTTGAACTGTCAAAAACTGTTGAACTACTGGGTCGTGTCAGATGACTGTCTGCCATCCCAGGATAAAGAGGCTCTGGGAGGCTGGATGTGGCTTCTCTGCTTATCTCTCCTCTTACCCCAGATACAGGAAGGAAAAACAGAGAACATGGATTTGATGATCTCACAAACTTTCCTGTCATCATTGACCATTATCACCCTAATTAACTATGTAAAAATCATCAAAATAAATAAATAAATCTTAATAAATAAAAGAAACAAAAGGGTGGGAACTGGTTGCAGAGAGAGATTTCATTCCAAAGTCACCTGGTGAGTCGGGAAGAAGAGGGAAGGGGGAAGCACCCCTCGGAGAGAGCCGGAAGTTGGGGCGCCTCTTGAATGGACACCAAGAGTTTGAGGAAGGGTCTTAGGATTCTAAGGCCTCCCTGACCCCTCCTTGTTCGGCATGAACCTACAGGTTAAAGGCTCCCCAGTGGTGAGTTCTCAACCAGTTAGGAAATGCCTGGGCAATGCTTGGGCCACCCAGCTGAAGCTACGGCCACAACTTCAGCAGGCTTCGGCAGGATGAAGAGGGTAGAGAAAATTACTGGGCATAGAGTTCCATGTTGGGAAGATGAAGAGATCCTGTAGATGGAAGATGGTTACATAAGAATGAGAATGGCCTTGGCACTGAAGTGTGTGATTAAAAATTGTGGAAAAGGGGCCATAACTGGGGTATAGTAGGTGAAATCACCAATTACGTTGACCACATCACATATGAACAGCTCTTGCAGTCCCAGCTATTCCACTGTGTTTTTTTAAGTATTATTTATTTTAAGATTTATTTATTTTTATTGCAAAGTCAGATATACAGAGACAAGGAGTGCCAGAAGATCTTCCGTCCACTGATTCACTCCTCAAGTGACCACAACAGCCGGAGCTGAGCTGATCCAAAGCCAGGAGCCAGGAGTTTCTTTCGTGTCTCCCACACGGGTGCAGGTTCCCAAGGCTTTGGGCTGTCCTTGTCTGCTTCCCATCCAGCTCCCTGCTTGTGGCCTGGGAAAGCAGTTGAGGACGGCCCAAAGCCTTGGGACCCTGCACCCACATGGGAGACCCAGAGGAGGCTTAGATTTCCTGGCTTCGGATTGGCACAGCTCAGGCCATTGCGGCCGCCTGGGCAGTGAATAAATGGACAGAAGATCTTCTTCTCTGTCTCTCCTCCTCTCTGCATTTCTGACTTTCCAATAAAAATAAAATTTTCAGAAAGCATATATTTATAAATATACATTTATACATTTAATAAAGCCTGTTCTTCCACATGTGATAGAGAAGTGAGAGAACTGTTCACTGACCACTTCCCAAAGTCTGGAAAACAGCTGGCAGCCAAGGTCTCAGTCGGGTCCATAGGTGGGAGGAGCCAAAGTGCGCTATCCCGATGGCCTCCCAGGATGCACAGCAACAGGCAGCTGGAGTCGGGAGCCCAAGAGGATCGCGGAGACCAGATTGGTTACCCAGATGTGGGATACAGGTACCTGCACTGGCCTCTCAACCACTAAACAGGCTAAGGAGCTTTTCCTTCCCCTGATGCACATCTCCAGAGAGCTGATCACATGCCCGACAGTGTTCCACGTCCTTTGGTGCCTACTGATTACACCTCTGAATCCTCCTTTCCGCCGCATGGGAAACACTGTTTGCGTCTCCCCGTTCCAGAGTGGGGAACAGGCTGGCTCAGGGACTGGCTTCAGGTCCCAGAGCCAGGAGGCCTTGGACGCTGTCCTTCCTGGTCTCAAAACCAGGAAGTCAGCCCTTTGCTGTGGTTGCTGTGGGGGGTGTGAGGCAGGGTGGGGCTGGGGCTGAAAGGTGAATCACTGAACTTTATCTAGATTCTTGCTCTTTTTTTTTTTTTTTTTTTTTTTTTGAGAACAGCAACACTTCCTTCTTTTCTGATTCACTCCCCATCTGTTAGTGGCTCAGGAATGTGGAGGCAGAAGGGTGGGCTAAGCTGTGGGGGTTGGGGGAGTAGACACACATAGTACAGACTGCTCTTGAGAGTCACAGTTAAGTTTTAATTTATTTAATTTACTTTATTAAAAAGGACAGGGGATGGCTCAATATGCTGGTCCTCCAACTATGGGTGCCAGCACCCATGCAAATGCTGATCTTGCCCTGGCTGTTCCACTTCTCTTCCAGCTCCCTGCTTAGGGCCTGGGAAAGCAGTAGAGGATGGCCCAAAGCCTTGGGACCCTGCACCCATGTGGGAGACCCAGAGTAAGCTCCTGGCTCTTGGCTTCATATTGACTCAGCTCCAGCTGTTTCAGTCATTTGGGGAGTGAATCAGCAAATAGAAGATCTTTCTCTCTGTTTCTCCTTCTTTCTGTAAATCTGCCTTTCCAAAAAAAACAAAAAACAAAACAGTATATCTTAAAGAAAGGAAAGAAAAGAAAAAAAGGAAAAAGGAAGGAAGGAAGAAAAAAGTGAGAGTAAGCGATAGAGAGAAATAGAGGTTTTCCATACACTGTTTTACTTCCCACCACAGCATGGACCGGGTCAGGTTGAAGCCAGGAGCTTGTGAGGAATGCTCCGCACGCAGGAAGAGCAGGAGGGGATGTCGTGGGAGCCAGGACGCCTATGCGGAATGCAGGCCTTGCTTGGCTCTCATGGAGCTTCTTCCGCAGGGTGAGTGTAGTGGCAGGTAGGCAGGGACCGCAGATAGAAACAGGGTATGTTGAGACGTGGCAGATTGGGGACATGGGGAGGAGAGGGCAACACGGGACCCTGAGAACAGGAAGCCCAGGTAGGACGCCGCGGTGCCCTGCAAGGGACAGAGGCAGCCCGTCTGGAGAGTATGCCAGGCACGGGCAGGATCAGTTTCCCTGCTGTTTCCAAACTGCTTGGTAGCCACCAACTGCCTGTGTCCAGCTCACACCTAAAGTCTCACCAAGGTGGGCCTGGGACGCCTTGGACATCCTGCACTGAGGCCTTTCTTAACGATGCCGGTTGCCCACTAAAAGAAGCTTCAGTTGTTATTGTTATTGGAAAGACATATATACAGAGAGGGGGAGAGACAGAGAGGAAGATCTTGTGTCCAATGGTTCACTCCCCAAGTGATAGCAAAAGCTGGTACTCACCGATCCGAAGCCAGGAGCCAGGAACTTTTCCAGGTCTCCCACATGGGTCCAGAGTCCCAAGGCTTTGGGCCGTCCTCAAGTGCTTTCCCAGGCTACAAGCAGGGAGCTGGATGGGAAGTGGAGCTGCCAGGATTAGAACCGGGGCCCATATGGGATGCCGGGGCGTTCAAGGCGAGGACTTAAGCCGCTAGGCCACGCCACCGGTCCCAGGGTAAATAAATTTTTTAAAAAATAAATAAATCTTAAAGAATTTTATTTTTCGAAATGACATAGTGGCTCAGCAGGGTAATCTGCAAGGCTGGCATTCCATATGGGTGCTGATTCTAGGCCCAGCCGCTCCAAACTCATCCAGAGGATGTCTCAAGTCCTTGACCCCTGCACCTATGTGGGAGGCCCAGAAGGTGTTCCTGGCTCCTGGCTTCATATCAGTTCAACTCTAGCCATTGTGGCTATTTGAGGAGTGAACCAGCAGATGAAAGATCTCTGTCTCTTTTTATGGCTGTAAAACTGTAATTTCAATAAAAACAAAAAGAAACAAACAAACAAAAACAAAAGAACTAGAACACTTAGAGGAAGAGTCTAGTGTTGTGGTGTAGTGGGATAAAGTCACTGCAATCAACACTGGCTTCCCGTGTGTGTGCTTGTTCATGTGGCTCATATCACAACACAGGCACCTCTGCCTGTGAAAGTTGTCCTTTCAAATAAATTAATAACCACTTTTAAGGTTTTATTGATTGATCGATCTAAAAGGAAAAGCTAGAGATAAGGAGAGAGAGATTTTCTATCTACTGGTTCACTCCCCAAATGATCCCAATGACCAGGACTGGGCTAGGTCGAATCAAGCACCCATGAGCTTCTTTTGGGTCTTCGGCATGGATGCAAGTGTCTAAGAATTTGGCCATCCTCTGCTGCTTTTTCAGGCGCAATAGCGGGAAACTGCTTCAGAAGTAGAGTAGCCAGTGACTTAGCCCACAGTTCCATGGTGCTAGTGCCTCAGTGACAGCTAGCTTTTTTTGGTTGTCATGTATTCATGGACTCCAGGTACAACTGTGAATCAGCAACATCTTGTGACCAGCCAATGATGGTACTGAGGGAGAGAGAGGGACAAGAAAGACCTCACGGGAAGGCAGAAAGCAGGAAGCCTTGGTGGGACTGTTTGGAGACTGACGGGAAGATGAAGGATGAGACCGTTTGGACTTCCGGGGTCAGGGTGTTTCTGCCATACAGCTGGAGATGTCCCCAGGAAGCTGGATTGATTTGTGTTGGAGGCCTAGGTTGAGGGTTGTAGATGGGACCATTAGGCCAAGTGTGGAAGAGACCATCTGGGGTGACTGGAGAGAGGGTGGGCAGCGGAGAGCCAAACCTGGTGATCACCATGGCCTGAGGAAGAACCTCTAGAAGCAAGCAGAAGTGCTCTGAAAAGTTGGGTCTGCAGACAGAGGGGCCAGAAGAAGTCCTAGAGCAGGCCGAGCAGCACGGATGTTGAGAATTTAAAGCCGGCAGAAGAATGGAAGCCACTATCCTGGGAACTAGATGTCCATGAAAACAGCCACACCAGGACTTACACAAGTGCCAAAGCATGCTCACAGAGAAATTGCGCCCAACATGAAGGACTGCCTGTCTCATTTTGACCACGGCCTAGGACACCTCCCTGCTGCTGGGTGCTGGGTGCTGGCTTCTGCCTGGGGGAGTCCTTATTCTCTCTTGGCTGGATGATGTCATTATCTCACTAATGTCCTTGTTCTGGTCTTCTCTGCAGCAGATGTCTTTTTGTTTTAGATTACTTTTTGCTACATTATTATTTTTAATTTTTAAGGATTTATTTATTTTTATCGGAAAGGCAGATTTATGGAGAGAAGGAGAGACAGAGACCTTTCATCCATTGGTTCACTCTGCAGTGGCTGCAATGACTGGAGCTAAGCTCATTCAAAACTGGGAACCGGGAACCAACAGTTTCTTCTGGGTCTCCCACGCAGGTGCAGGGTTCCAAGGCTTTGAGCCATACTCTACTGCTTTGCCAGGCCACAGGCAGGGAGCTAGATGGGAAGTGGAACAGCCAGGGCATGTACTGGTACCTTAATGGGATCCCAGGGTTTCTAAGGCAAGAACAATGCCACTGAGCATTCATGCCTGGCCCTTATTTTGTAACTTTACTTTTAACATTTTTACATAGTTGAGAGGGAAGCACACCCAGGTGGGTCTCAAATGAGGGTGGGGAGGCTCAAGGTATTGAGAAAGGTGGATGGCACAAATATTTCAGCTCCTTTTTTTCCTCTTGTGTCTGCACAGAGAGCGGTGGAGAGGCTGCTCCTTGCTATCAAATTTCATCAGCACCCAAGAATGGGGAACCGGGGCCCAGTGCAGTAGCCTAGTGGCTAAAAGTCCTCGCCTTGCAAGTGCTGGGATCCCATATGGACACCAGGTTTAATCCCAGCTGACCTGTTTCCCATCCAGCTTCCTGCTTGTGGCCTGGGAAAGCAGTCCAGGACAGCCCAAAGCCTTGGGACACTGCACCTGCCCAAGACCTGGAAGAGGCTACAGGCTCCTAACATTAGGTCAGTGCAGTTCTGGCTGTTGCGGCTGCTTGGGCAGTGAATCAACAGACAGAAACTCTTCCTCCCTGTCGCTCCTCCTTTCTGTATATCTGACTTTCCTAAATAAATAAATAAATAAATAAATAAATAAATAAAACAAATCTTAAAAAAAAAAAAAAAGAATCGGGGGCGGGGGGGAGGGAGGCGGCGTGGCCTAGTGGCTAAAGTCCTCGCCTTGAATGCACCAGGTTCCCATATGGGTGCTGGTTCTAATCCTGGCAGCTCCACTTCCCATCCAACTCCCTGCTTGTGGCCTGGGAAAGCAGTCGAGGACGGCCCAAAGCCTTGGGTTCCTGTACCTGCGTGGGAGACCCAGAAGAGACCCTGGCTCCCGAATTGGCCATTGTGCTCACTTGAGGAGTGAATCATCGGACGGAAGATCTTACTCTCTATCTCTCCTCTCTGTATATCTGCCTTTGTAATAAAAATGAATAAATCTTAAAAAAAAAAAGAATGGGAAATGGTCATTTGATGAATCCTCAGAGATTCTGATATGGATAGAGTGTTCTGTGGGTACTGAATGTTTTGATAGTTCTAAGATGTCGTCAGCTTTGTTGCACCAGGCTTGAGAAGATCTTTCCAAAGTCTGTCGACTGACCAAGTCCACCTTAGTGCATCCATAAACCCAGGAACATGTTGCAAAGCTTGGCCAGGAGTTGTTCAGCCTGTACTGCTTTCCATCCTCTAAGGAGGCAGTGGACATGCCCTGCTGGCCTAGATGAACTGGCTGTCATGCCCCCCGTGGGCATCTGGACATGCTGTCCACTGCACAGGCATCAGTAACTGAAGAGGCCCAGTCCTGACACATGTACTCCAAGGTTGGACCACATATCTTGTGATTTTCCCTGTGGCTGATATTTGAGTCCAGCTGTCTAACTGGGGAATCCTCCAAGAAACCTTATCTGGTATGATCTCAGAGTTGACTCTTGCGTGTTCCAGCCAGTGCAGGGTCAGATTTTGTCCATCACCTGAACCAGCCAACACATATGCTTGTGGATGCAACTGCCTGGTCAGTTTCATCCCGAGCGCCATCTCTCACATGAACTGATGGGTGCTGTGGCCTAACCCAACACAGTCTACCCCAGGCCCAGTCTTCATGCACACAAGCGGATGCCATGACCTAGTCAGAGTGATCCCCGATAACCTTTGGCAGGCCCACCCCCTGTCCTGGATTTTGCATGTACCATCATGTTCTGCAGTCTAGCTCTCATATACACCCATCGGTATTACAGCTTAGCTCAGCCTGACCTGCCCCCAGACCCAGACCCCGTCCATACACATGCTGATGGGTGCTGCTGCCTTGCATACTGGGTCTGCCACCAGCCCTGGCTCTCGTGGTCACCAGTAGGAGCTGTAACCTAGCAGGGGAGTGCCCACAGTTTCCCCATAAAGTCCATTCCCAGCCTCAGATCTTGCACATGCTGGGGGGTGTTCAATGCAGCCTGGCATGGCCCGCCGGCAGTCTGAGCTCTTGCTGGTGGGTTTTGTAGCCTAGCTCACCTGGGCATGGCCTACACCCTGGCCTGGGTCCCATGCATGCCAGTGGGTGATGTGGCCTTACCAGCCTAACCTGCCCTCAGACCCAGCTTATACAAGTGCTGCAGCCTTTCCTGGCCTGGTTTGCCCTCAGTCCAGCTATTGTGCTTCCCAGCAAGAACTGCAGCCCAGCAGGGGAGTTCCTCAAGTTCCTCTACCAGGCCCAAGATCTCACGGGTGTGAGCAAGTGCTGTTGCCTGGCTGCAGTGATTTGCCCTCAGTCCTGGCTCTTGTATGTTTTCCCAAGTGCTACAGCCTGGCCCAATCCAGCCTCTTCCCAGCCGTGGTCCTGTGAGTGTCAGCTGAGTTTCATGGTCCAGCCTGGTCTGGCCTGTCCCCACTCTCAGCTCTCTGTGCAAGCTGGCAGATGTTACAGTCCCACAAACCTCCTACAGAATCTGCCCCCAGATCCCGTTCTCTCGTATTCTGGTGGGTGCCTTGGTCCAGCCTGATACGCCCCAGCTCCCGTTCTGACACTCACAGGTGTGTGCTATGGCCTGGTCCAGCCAGGCATGCTCCCCAGCCCCAGCTTTGCATGCACCAGTGTGTGGTGGGCGATACAACTTAGCCCTGCTAGGTCTCCTACGAGGGTGGGTGCTCTGGTCTGATCCAGATACGCCCTCTGCTTTCCGCATGGAAAACACTGTCTCAGCTCCCTCACCTACCTGTGAGTGCAGTGGCCAGGTCTGTGGAAGCCCCCAGAAGTCGTTTTTCTGTCAAACATGCCCTAAAATGCTCCCACTCCAATATGTCCCCAGAACCCCTTCCCCAAGCAATCTGCAACCCCCCCCCCCAGTACCCTATGCCCAGTTTTCGCCACCTTTCCCACATCTTTTAAAAAAGGAAAATAAAATAGGTAACTATGCTGGCACACTGGTATAGTTAAACACACATTTGGCATTAACCAGACCCAGGATGCCCACTAGCGATTAGCTATTTTTTGTTTGTTTTAAAGATTTATTTTTATTGGAAAGGCAGATCTACAGAGAGAAGGAGATACACAGAGATCTCATGCAACAGTTGGAGCTGAGCCTATCTGGATGGGAAGTGGAGCAGTTGGGATAGGAATCGCTCCTATGGTATGCCGAGAGACAAAGCAGGGATTTAGCCATTGAGCCATTGTGCCGGCCCTTTCAGCTGCTTTTCTCCCAGCAGTGCAACATTTGCCTAGAGACAAGGCAACCTAACCTGTTCCTATAGTTGGGTGCGCTTCTCAGAAAAGGGTTTATTAGGGGCTGGCTCTGCAGCATAGTGTGTTAAGTTGGCAACCCATATGCGTGCTAGTTCTAGTCCTTCTTACACTACTTCACTGACGTCATTTGGGGAATGAGCCAGCAGATAGAGATCTCCCTCTTTCTCTCTCTGCAACTCGGCCTTTCAGTTAAATAAATTCTTAAAAAAATTGGTAATTAGGGCCTGGCATGGTAGCCTAGTAACTGAAAGTCCTCACCTTGCTCGCACTCAGCTCCTATACGGCCGCCGGTTCTAATCCCGGCAGCCCCCGCTTCCCATCCAGCTTCCTGCTTGTGGCCTGGGAAAGCAGTCAAAGACGGCCCAAAGTCTTGGGACCCTGCACCCACGTGGGAGTCCTGGAGGAAGTTCCTGGCTCCTGGCTTCTGAATTGGAGCAGCTCCGGCCATTGAGGTCACTTGGGAAATAAATCATCAGATGGAGGTTCTTCCTCTCTGTCTCTCTTCCTCTCTGTATAGATACAGCTGAATTTCCAATAAAAAAAATTTTAAAAATAAATTATTTAAAAACCTGGTAATTTATTTTACAGACAGAGATGCCAGTGTTGTAAACTGTTCCACATAAACCAGCACATATATGGGAAGCCAGTGTTACAGGCAGTGTTGTTACCCACTACACCACAATACCAGACCCTTCCTTTAAAGTGTTTTTGTTTGTTTGTTTTTTCAGATAGAGAATTTTATTTGTAAAGGGACCATGTGAGCGGGGAATGAAGAGGGAAGGGAAAAGCCCCTCCTGAAAGAAAGCCGGGAGTTGGGGTGCCTCTTGAAGGGACAGAGGGAGAGACACCAGAGGTCTGAGGAAGGGTCTTAGGATTTTGAGCCTTCGTTGACCCCTCCTTGTTGGGTGGGAACCTATAGGTAAAACGTTCCCCAATGGTGGTCTCTTAGCCAGTTAGGAAATGGCTGGGCAATGCTTGTGCCACCCACTTGAAGGTGTTGCCAAGATTTCAGCAGGCTTGGACTGTCTCAGACCCCCTCCCCCGGACTCCTACATCCTACTTCTGTAGGGGTGAGGGACAAACGTCTTCTAGCTACTTCCTGCTGAAACAGGCATCATTTGGGTAAAGGGGCCCCTGGAAGTGTGGGATCCATAGAGCAATGGTCTGGGTCATCCAAGCTGCTGTGACAGAAGTCGGTCACCATATCAGGGCCAAGTTCAGGACGATCTGAAATCTGAAGGCCCCTTGTGAAGTCTTCTCTCAGTTGAGCTGGGCCACATGGCTCCAGTCTAAGTCTCTTTTTCAAGCCCCATGTTGCGCACCACGGAAAATACGTTACCAGAAAAGCATGGTGAGTTTCTTCCTCAGCTTAATATAGAAATAAAAAGCTGGGAACCAGTTGCAGACAGAAAAGTTTATTTGCAAAGGGACCAGGTGAGTGGGGAAAGAACAGGGAAGCAGAAGGTGCCTCTGGAAAGGAGAGAGGGAGAGACACTCGAGTTGTTTTTCCTAAAGATTTATTTATATTTATTGGAAAGGCAGATCAAATTTATGGAGAGGAAAGACAGAGAGAAAGATCTTTCATCTGCTGGTTTCCTCCCCAAATGGTCACAACCGCTAGAGCTCTGCTCATGCAAAGCCAGGAGCTTCTTCCGGGTCTCTTACGCGGGTGCAGGGTCCCAAGGCTTTGGGCTGTCCTCGACTGCTTTCCCAGACCACAAGCAGGGAGCTGGATGGGAGGTGAAGCAGCCAGGACACAAACTGGTACTCATATGGTATCTCAACTGCTTGCAAGGTGAGGATTAACCATTGAGCTGTTGCTCCAGGCCCTAATTTTTTTTATATATATATCATCTCTGTGGACTCTGGAGAAGGAAGAGACCCTCCTGATTATCCCACCTACATTCACATGAGCTCAGTTAGCTTCTATTGACGTCTCGCTCTTGATCTGTGGAAGTGATCAGTACTCATTTGAACATGATGCTGCCCCTGGCCAGGTCTCTCAAATTCCCCACGCTCTGCCCGGTTAGGAAGTTCCATAGGAACCTCATACTCCCAACAGCAAAGTTCACATTTGAACCCAGAACCCACAAGCAGGAAAGCCTGGCACCTGGGCTGGAGCACAGAGCCCGCTCCTCGCACAGGGTCTGGGACGAGTAACAGGAACATGTTCAAGCAGAGCTTCTGCCTTCGACCCTCGAAGGTATGATAAGGCACTAGGCACATCAAACAGGGGCAGAGTCCTCCAGAGGAGTCGAGAAACCTGGCTTGGGCCCCCCGAAAGGCGGGGCCTTCCTTCGGGCCCTTTTTTGTTTGTTTTTTCAGCTATGACAGTGGAAGGGGAAGAGTTACTGGGGTTCCCAGCGATCTTTCCAGCGCTGCCACGGAAAGCCCCTAATCCCGCCGGCTGAGGTGGAGCCTCCGCGGCACCGGCAATAGGGACGCGTCCCCTTTAAGGCGCCAGCTCCCCGGCGGCGGCGGCGGCCGGAAGTGTGGAAGCCCGGCCTGGCGGCGGCGGCGGCGGGCCCGGCCGTGGCGGCCTGTGCGCATGCTCCGTCGCCCGCCCGCCCTAGCCGCTCGCCGCCCGCCCGCCCGACGGAGACGGTGAGGAGGGGGAGGGGTGGGCGCGCGGGCGCGGGGCGGGGTGGGGGCGGGGGGCGGGCGCGGGGGCCGCGCGGCGGCCGGCGAGGGCGGGCGCGCAGGGGGCGGGGGGCTGCTGCCTCCGCGGGCGCCTCCCCACGCCCCGTGCGTGCCGCCGCCGCCGCCGGGGAGCGAGCGGACGTCGCGGCGCCGCGGGGGGGTGGGGGGACGCTGCCGCGGGGGCCGCCCGAGCGGCCGGGCCGCCCCCAAGCGTGGCCGGCCGTCGGCGTGGCTCGGGCTCCGGCCCGGGTGTGAGGGCGGCGGGGCTGAGCAGCCGTGGGCTGTGTGTGCGTGTGTGTGTGTGTTTGTGTGTGAGAGTGACGGGGACCGGCGGCCCCCGACCGAGGGTCCCGGAAGTCCTCGGTCCAAGGGCCAGCAGAGGTCAGGGCGACTCCGGACTGAGATCTAGACGCCCAGGGGATCCCGGGGCGCCCCGGCCCTAGGTGTGGGGATCTGGGTGGGGAGAGGAGGCCTTGGGTCCCGATCAGGGGGAGGGGGAGAGCCTGCCCCGGAGGAGACCCCCCTCGGCAGCGCGATGGGGAATAGGGTGCTAAGGAAGATAGGGTACTAGCTTCCCCGGGGGAGGGCGCGGCCGAGGCCCTGGGGCTATCCTGTCAAGGGGACAGGAGCCTGCTGGTTTTCCGATGACGGGGACACTAGGAAGAGGCTCTCCGAGGGGGAAGTGAGCCAGGCCCGGGTCACCCCCCAGCTGCGGGGGCGGCGGAAGGAAGGCGAGCTGAGCTGCCCGGAGCCGGAGCCAGGGGCTCCTAACGGGCAGCTGGAGGGGGTGGGGGTGGGCCACTGCGGCACGGGAGGGAGCCACCTGTCTTGCTGCGGGCTGAAGGGTGTGGCTAATGAGGGAAAGGAGGTTAGGGTACTCCTGCTTTTGTAAGTGACCCAGGACTGGGCCAGGTGTCTTGGAAGGAGGGGCTGGAGAGAGGAGGGCAGAATGTTTTGACTAGGACCTCCCATCTGAAACAGGCCTGCTGGGCTCTTCAAAGAGCAGGGCCAGAGCCCTGGAGTCGGCCCAAAAGGAGAGGATTTTTTCAAAACCACTTCCTACCACCACCAACAAGGAGGAAAACTTGGAAGTTGCTGCATGAAATGTGTTTTTCCTCCTTGGACAGGCACTATTGAATAATGCTAGCCTTAGGGGGATTTTTCTAATAGTTACCAAAGTGCTTCTGCAGATTGGTTAGTTAAATTCTTGGTTTTTCTCCCACATGACAGCTCTGGGTGTGTTAGCTATGCTTACTGTCTACTGACCTAAGCCATTCTCACATAGTGAGGCGGCTTGAATCCCACTTTGATTTTGCCTTAGGCATGAGTCCCCTGAGTTGATTCTGAAGAACTCCTTTATCCTAATGTCTTCCCCACCACCCAACACCCACATAGGGTTTCTCCATCCTGTGACATACAGGGACTTCCTATGCTCTGGAGACCTCCCGCCGTGTGCTTCTGCGTAATTTCTTGGCTTTGTTACATCCGGATCATGTAGTAAAAGCATGAGAAGGATAAGGGCCGGGCGGGGGAAGCCAAGTTTTGGCTTTTAAGTAGTGAGAAAGTTTTAATCTGAGCATTTCTTGAGACTAAGCACAAGCCACATAAGTTCCAGTGGAGTGTGGAATAAACAAATGATAGCATTAAGGAATTTCAGATTATTTGGCATTTATTGTTTGCAACTACCAGTTGGGTGTTCCTGCAATCATGTGATGTTTATTTTTACTTCCAAGGTAGCATCCTACCATGTTTCAGACATTGTCAAGACACAAAAATGAGTCATCCAAATAGGTCAAATGTCATTTTAGTTTTCTGAAAGCATGTGTGAGCTCATATGCTTGCTTTGAGCACACCTTTAATTTTTTTTGAAATGACAATATACTTTTATTAAAATTGGCATTTTTTGTGCATTCTCTGGCATGACAAAATGGTGTGATTTCACCAGGTATACTTAGAAGTCCCTTCCACAAAACAGCCGGAGGACCCACTCAGTCATCTTGTCCCCAGAGCTTTTGTTGCTAGTAACTAGAGCTGCTTTGCAGTTTACACTCAGCTCCAAGAGATGACCTTGCACTTAGCCTGTGTAGTGTACAGAGCTGGCTTCTAGTTACCTGCTAAGAATATAGTATTTAGCGTAATGAGAGATATTCAAACCAAACCTGCTTCTCTAAAGAATGGATGAATTGCCGTGTTAAAACAGACGTCTGGGGCCCGGCACGGTAGCCTAGTGGCTAAAGGCCTCACCTTGTACGCATTGGGATCCCATGTGGCTACTGGTTCATATGTCGGTGACCCTGCTTCCCATCCAGCTCCCTGCTTGTGGCCTAAGAAAGCAGTCAAGGACGGCCCAGAGCCTTGGGACCCTGCACCCATGTGGGAGACCCAGAAGAGGCTCCAGGCTCCTGGCTTCGGATTGGCTCAGCTCTGGCCATTGTGGCTACTTGGAGAGTGAATCAGCAGTCGGAAGATTTTACTCTTTGTCTCTCCTCTCTGTGTATCTAACTTTCCAATAAAAAAAAATCTTTAAGAAATGACCAACAAACCAGACATCTGTCTGTGACATTGAGCATTATGAATGATTATTATTGTCTTCTCTGATAAACTCTTAGAAGCTTAGAGGAGCATCCAGCACATTCCTTCTGGGTGTCCAGGTGTGGGAGGGATTGGGAGTAAAATAGGAGTTCCTGCTGAGGAAACATTAATCAAGTTAGTCAACCATTTGCTTCAGAATGCCATGGAGAGGACTCAGTCTTAGGGTGGAAGATTGAAATGAACAACGTCCTTCTAATTCTGCTTCTGTAACTTATTAATTTACCCAAGCCACTAATTTAAAATTTAGAACACTTTTTTGAATAATAGTTATGTTAACTCATGAACTCCCAAAAGTTGCTTTAAAAAGGCTTGTATTTCGCATGCAGTAAATTCATGGACTAATTCTTACTCTAAAAAGGTACTTTCAAGAAATTTAGAAATCAGTGGCTTAGGTAAATTAACAGAATATACCAGCCAGAATTAGAAGGATGCCTGTAACTTAAATTTTCCACTCTAAGGATGAGTCCCCTTTGTGATGCTCTGGAGAAGTTATTGACTAACTTCCTGATTAGTATATTCCTCAATAAGAAACTCATTTTATTCCTTACCCTCCCAAACCTTGAAACCAAAGAAAAATGTTTGCTACAGCTGTTCTCACAGTTTATCAGAGGAGATCATTTAAGTTAATTAAACGTGTAATACTAAAAGAACAGTGTTTAACAATATCCAATTCATGGGCCCGGCGGCGTGGCCTAGTGGCTAAAGTCCTTGCCTTGAACACCCTGGGATCCCATATGGGCACCGGTTCTAGCCCTGGCTGCTCCATTTCCCATCCAGCTCCCTGCTTGTGGCCTGGGAAGGCAGTCGAGGATGGCCCAAAGCTTTGGGACCGTGGACCCCTGTGGGAGACCTGGAGGAGGTTCCTGGCTCCCAGCTTCGGATCTGCACAGCACCAGCCATTGCGGCTCACTAGGGGAGTGAATCATCGGACGGAAGATCTTCCTCTCTGTCTCTCCTCCTCTCTGTATATCTGACTTTGTAATAAAAAGTAAATAAATCTTAAAAGAAATATCCAATTCATGTTAACTTGATTTTTGTTCAGATTATTTACTTATTTGAAAGGGTGACAGAGAGACGGATTTCCTCCACAGATGCCCACAGTAGCAGGAGATGGGCCATTATGAAGCCAGGGGCCAGGATCTCCATCTGAGTCTCCCACATATCTGACAGGAGCTCAAGTACATAATATCTGACTTTCCAATAAAAAAAAATAAAATCTTTAAAAAAAGGTCTGGGACAAGGCTTTTGAGTTATTTTATTATTTTGTTTTTTTATTTGAAAAGGCAGATTTTTTGGGGGTTAAGATTTATTTTTATTGGAAAGTCACATATACAGAGAGAAGGAGAGACAGGGAGGAAGATTTTTCCATCCGATGATTCACTCCCTAAGCGACTGCAATGGGGGGAGCTGAGCTGATCCAAAGCCAGGAGTTAGGAGACTGTTCCAGGTCTCCCACGTGGGTGCAGGGTCCCAAGGCTTTGGGCCATCCTCAACTGCTTTCCCAGGCCACAAGCAGGGAGCTGGATCGCAAGTGGAGCAGCTGTGATTAGAACCGGCACCCATATGGGATCTCAGCACGTGCAAGGCAAAGACATTAGCTGATAGGCTGCCACTCCAGGCCCAGGGAAAGATATTCTGTATGCTGTTTCATTCTCAGATGCTACAAAGCCAGGAATAGGCCAGTTGAAGCTAGTAGCCAGAGACTCCATTCAGGTCTCCCGTATGGGTAGCAGGATCCCCAGTACTTGGGCCATCAGTCGCTGCCTCCAGATGCATTAGCAGGAAGCTGCATCGGAAGTGTGAAGTGATTGCGAGTTGAACCAGGCACTCCGTGTGGCAGCCAAGCACCTGCCCTACTCTGAGCTGCATTAAAATCAAGGTGTACCTAGTGCAGGACACTGCTTTCCTCTGCAATTTTCTGAAGGAGGTGTCAGCCAAGGTCATCTTGCTGCTCATTCTGAGACAAAAGGGCATTAGAAAGCCCCTAGGAAAGCAGATGCTGTGGCACAGCTACTTAAAAAAAACCCCAAAGAAGTAATTCCTAGAGATCATATGTAAATTGAAATCAGCTTTCATTAGAGATCTAAGGTACGCAAGCCATCTTACCCTTACCATGAAGTTCAGTTTAGTTAATTTGCAGATTATTATTTCCTTTATTGTAAAGATTTATTTATTTGAAAGTCAGTTATAGAGAGGGTGTGGTCTTCCATCCTCTGGCTTGCTCCCAAAATGGCCACATGCTGGAGCTGGACCAATCCAAAGCCAGGAGCCAGGAGCTTCTTCTGGGTCTCCCACATGTCACAAGAATTTAGGCTGCCCACCTCTGCTTTGCTAGGCCAGAAGCAGGGAGCTGGATGGGAAGGGGAATGGCCGGGACATGAACCGGCACCCATATGGGATGCTAGCACTTAAAGCTGGAGGATTAGCCTGCTGAGCCATGGTGCTGGCCTTGCACCAGTCCTTCTTACTAAGTATTTACACACAACAGAACACTGATGGGGTATCATGAGTGATTGGACAGAATACAGATAGGATTTCTGCTGTCCAGGACCAGTGGGATGGAACTATCAGTGACTAGAATCATTTTTTAGAAAACAAATAAGCAAAACCTGGTTTGTAGTGCATGTCAATTTCTGTGATGTGTGTATTCCTCACATCACTGTCTCAGTCTACCAACTTGATGTCACCAAACTCAGCACTGAGATGAGAGGCGGACAGTCAGTTCTCCAGAGCTTATAGAGTTGGCTCCAGCTCACCACTGGATGAATCACACATACTGAGAGAATCTGCTGCAGCAAGTGAGTACTAAGGCATTCCTGAAAGATGAGAACTTATATCAGCCCCTTCTCATAGTTCTTGTCCTTTTTTTTTTTAAAAAAAAGATTTATTCATTTTATTACAGCCAGATATACACAGAGGAGGAGAGACAGAGAGGAAGATCTTCCGTCCGATGATTCACTCCCCAAGTGAGCCGCAACGGGCCGGTGCGCGCCGATCCAAAGCCGGGAACCTGGAACCTCCTTCGGGTCTCCCACATGCGGGTGCAGTGTCCCAATACATTGGGCCGTCCTCGACTGCTTTCCCAGGCCACAAGCAGGGAGCTGGATGGGAAGTGGAGCTGCAGGGATTAGAACCAGCACCCATATGGGATCCTGGGGCTTTTAAGGCGAGGACTTTAGCCGCTAGGCCATGCCGCCGGGCCCATAGTTCTTGTCCTTTTCAGAGGGTCGTGACCTTCGGGGTAGAGGTGGTAGTTGTTGCCTTGACATTGCTTTCCTGTGGTTGCCATCTTTTCAAATCAGGTGAAGTTACCAGTGCTTCTTATTTCTGACAGCAGTCCCCTCTGTTTGACTTCATGTGAAAGATGGCTAATGCGGAAGTGAGTGTCCCAGTGGGGGATGTGGTTGTGGTACCCACCGAAGGAAATGAGGGAGAGAACCCTGAAGACACTAAAACCCAGGTGATCTTGCAGTTGCAACCTGTGCAGCAAGGGTAAGTGGCTAGAATATTTGGATTTCCTGAAAAACTCAGGGAGGGTGTTTTTGTTTTTTTAAAAGATTGATTGATTTGAAAGTGTAAGAGACAGAGGGAGAGGGATCTTCTATTCACTGTTTACGCCCCATATGGCCACAGCAATTCTCCATCTGGGCTCACTTGGGTGGCAGGAACTCAGGTACTTCAACTATCATCCACTGCTCCCAAATGTGATGGCAGGGGGCCCAACTGGAAGCAGAGTAACTGGGCCTCAGGCCGGGCCTCAGGCTAGTGCTCCAGTGTGGGCTGCAGGCAGCCTAGCTTGCCAGCTATGCCATAAAGCCCTTCCCTGCTTTCTGTTTTTCTTTATTCTTTTCTTTTTTCTTCTCCTTCTTTCCCCCCTCCCTTCTTTCCTTCCTCCCTCCCTCCCTTCTTTTCTTTATTATTTTTTTTAATTATTAATTTGAAAGGCAGAGTGAGAGAGAATCTTGCATCTGCTGGCTCATTCCCCAAATGGCTGCAACTGCCAGGGCTGGACCAGACCAAAGCCAGGAGCCAGAAAGCTCTTCCAGGTTTCCCACAGGTATGAAAGAGACTCGAGTGCCTGAGTTATCGTCTGCTGCTTCCGGGCACTTAAGCAGGGGGCTGGATTGAAAGTGGACTAGCCAGGATCTGGAAGGACGCTCTGATCTGGGATGCCAGCATTCCAAACAGTGACTTGACCTTTTGTACTACAACATGAAGTGTTGGAAGAAATACATAGCACATTGGTTCTTAACATTATAGGATTTGCAGTTTAGTTGTAAAAATAAACAAAATACAGGGGCTGGCATTGTGGTTTAGTGAGTAAAGCCTTTGCGTGCAACACTGGCATCTCCCAGTGTTTGAGTGCTGGTTTGAGTCCCAACTGCTGCAGTCACAATCCCTGTTAATGTGCTTTGGAAAGCAGCAGAAAATGGTTCAGGTCCTTGGCACCTGCACCCCTGGCTACTGGCTTCAATCCTGCCCAGTCTTAGCTGCTATAGCCATTTGGGGAGGGAACTATTGGATGGAAGATCACTGTCTCCCTCTCTCCCTCTCTTTGTAACTACTTTTCGAATAAATAAAGATTTCAAAAAGTACATAAGTGAGGGAGGATTGAAAAAAAGTTTGTGGGAATAAGTGTTTGGTGCAGCTGTTAAGATGCTATTTGAAATGTCCATTCTTTATTGGGGTTCCTGGGTTCAAGTCCTGGCTCCATTGCTGATTCTAGCTGCCTTGCTGGAAGGCAGCAGATGGTGGTCACGTGAACAGGTCCCTGCCACCCTGCGGGAGACTTGGATTGAGTTCTTGGCTCCTGGCTGTTGCTACGGCACAGTCCCAGCTGTTGCAGGTATTTGGGGAGTGAATCGGTCAGTAGGAGACCTTTTGCCGTCTCTGTCTATGTTCACTTCACATGAATTAGTAAAAAGATGATATGCAGTTTTTGTTTACTTTTTGAAGCTCTCTCATATGTAAATAGAGATTACCTGTATGGCAAAAATCTGAGAAATGCTGAAGCACTTAGGAAATGCTTTGTAGTTCCCAGGAACACTGATTTTGGAAGAATTGTATTTAAAAGGCAGAATAACAGGGAGAGCAGGAAAAAGAGAGAGAGAATGCAATATCTTTTATCCAGATGCCTGCAGTTGCTGGGGTTGGGTCAGGTCAAGATCCATCCTGGTCTCTCACAGGCGTGACAGGGATCCAAGTGCTTAGCCCATCATCTGCTGTTTCCCGAGGTGTACAGAAACAGGAGGCTGGATGGGAAAGGCTGGCGGGCCTCAGTTCCAGGCAGGTGTTCCAGCAGTGGCTTAACCTGTGTGTCACAACTTGCTCCAGTAATTTCTTTTAAAATTTTTATTTATTGGGCCCGGCGGCGTGGCCTAGCGGCTAAAGTCCTCGCCTTGAAAGCCCCGGGATCCCATATGGGCGCCGGTTCTAATCCCGGCAGCTCTACTTCCCATCCAGCTCCCTGCTTGTGGCCTGGGAAAGCAGTTGAGGACGGCCCAATGCACTGGGACCCTGCACCCGCGTGGGAGACCCGGAAGAGGTTCCTGGTCCCGGCATCGGATTGGCGCGTACCGACCCGTTGCGGCTCACTTGGGGAGTGAAACATCGGATGGAAGATCTTCCTCTCTGTCTCTCCTCCTCTGTATATCCGGCTTTCCAATAATAATAAAATCTTTAAAAAAAATTTTTTTAATTTATTTCCAAAGCAGACAAACAGAGGCAGATACTCAAAACTAGACAGAGATGAGAAATTCTGTCTGCTGGTCCATTCCCTGTGCCCATGATGGCCAGGACTGGGCTAGCTGAAACCAGGAACCATGGACTCAATCCAGGTCTCCCACATGATTGGCAGGAACCCAATTTACTTCAGCCATCACTTGCTGTCTGCCTAGGTTTTTTTTGGTAGTAAGCTGTACCCTCTGATAGGAAATGTGGGCATCTTGTTCTTTTCTTTTAAAGATTTTTTTTTTATATTAGAAAGGCAAATTATAGAGAGAAGGAGAGACAGAAAGGTCTTCCATCCGCTGGTTCACTCCCTTTTACTCCCGCTTTCTGTGTAACTCTGCTTTTCAAAAAAGTATCTTTTAAAAAATAAATAAATAAATGGCTGCAATGGCCAAGGCTGGGCCAGGTTGAAGTCAGAATCCAGGAGCTTCCTTCCTCTGAGTCTCCCACATGGAGACTTGGGCCATCCTGTACTGCTTTCCCACCTGCTTTAGCAGGAAGCAGCTTCTTCTTCTTTTTTTTTTTTTTGTTTAAGATTTATTTATTTATTTTAAATCTTAATTTTTATTGGAAAGTTAGATTTATATAGAGAGAGGAGGACAGAGAGGAAGATCTCCCATCCAATGATTCACTCCCCAAGTGGCCGCAATGGCTGAAGCTATGCCAATCCGAAGCCAGGAGCCTGGAAGCCCCTCTGGGTCTCCCATGCTGGTGCAAGATCCCAAGGCTTTGAGCTGTCCTCGACTGCTTTCCCAGGCCACAAGCAGGGAGCTGGATGGGACTGGGGCCTCTGGGATATGAACCGGTGCCCATATCGGATCCTGGCACATGTAAGGCGAGGACTTTAACCACCTGTCTACCGTGCCGGGCCTCTTTGGGGTTATTTTAGACATTGTGAATTCACATAGTCTAGTGGGATATCCAAATGTATTTATCTATCCAGCTAACCTGTATCCTGTGTGAAATTCAGAGGGGAGTTATGTTCTAGAGGTGTGTCACTTGAAGATAGACAATTATGTGAAGATTATTCAGGGAGTGCTTTTAAATAATTAAATAAGGTGCAAAATCGGCACATTTGGCTATTACAGAAATTAAAGAATGTCAGTGGGGCAGGCATTTAGCCTGGAAGTTAAAAGATCCTTACGTCCTGTTTTGAAACACCTGCTTGACCTAGTCTTGGCCATTGTGGCATTTGAAATGTGAACCAGCAGGCAGAAGTGCTCTCTCATGCTGTCTCTCTCTGTCTCAAGTAAGATAAAACAAAACAGAGAGAAGTCACAGTGTATCATGTTAGGTTAAGAGTCCATCCATACATAATGGACACATTTAGAGAATCCGTGATGTGTAACCTTCCCTAAATGGTGCTAGTTAATATCTAGTTACTTGGAGTGTAATTTCTCTATCACCTCTCTTTTGTTTTGAAAGGCAGAGAAAAAGAGACAGGGAGTGATCCTCTATCAGTTCACTTCCAATGCCTGTGGTAGCAGGCCTCGGCCCAGCTGCAGCTAAGAGCCTTGACTTCGCTCTAGGTCTCCCACATGAGAGACTGAAAGGGGCTCAAGCATTTGAGCCATATTACTTTCCAGGGTGTGCATTAAGAGGAAGCTGGAATTGGAAGCAAAACAGGGACCCCCAAACCAGACTCTCTTAGCGAATGTGGATGTTCTAAGCAGTGTTTCAACTGCTGTGCTAAATGTACACTCCCTCTATTACTTTTTTCTGCACTAGGCTTTGCTCATGTCAATAGTTTTGTTATTGTGCCTTAGTAAATGCTAAAGTATTTTTTTAAAGTGCTGGAATTTGGATTCCAGCAAACATCAACTAGCATGATCAACATGTCTTCAACTGTCAGCGGTACTAATATTTAGTCTTGTGAAGTCAGATCCCTGGTGTAAAACTTACTATGTTACCAGCATTGAAAGTTACAAATGGAAAAGTCTGATGAAATGTTGTAGCAAGAACTACTTTCTTTTGTGTTGAAGAGAGTTATTCTTTTCTAAGACAGGCTGTTAAACAGACCTGGGCAGCCTGAAGCTTAAATACAGCAGCAAACTATCTACTCAAAGCACTGATACAGATTGTAAAGTATATTATTTGTTTTGAGATAGATTAAAACAAATTTTAACCCCATGCTGTGAATATTAATTTTTTCATGATTTATGTAGTTTGTTTATCGATGGACACTTTTACAACAGGATTTATGAAGCTGGGTCGGAAAACAACACGGCAGTTGTAGCAGTAGAAACGCACACGATACACAAAATTGAAGAAGGGATTGGTAAGCCTCTTTGTTACTCTGGTACCTCTGACCTTAGCCTCTGTGTGCTTTCCATTTCCCCCCACCCAGTATGCCTTGCCAGTAGCACAGCCATCAGTTGGATAGTAGCATATTGAGGGACACCAGTGACTAAGATAGTTTAGTAACAGCTTACTAGAGTAGCTAAAAAGATTTTTTTTTGTCTATAAAAATGCCAAAAAGATTGGAGCTTGAGGGTTGATTTCTGTCATTGGAAAAGTTGTTGATGAAGACTGTTGAGTTACTGACTAGTAGACAGACAGTAAGAAGAAACTTTGGAATTTAACAAACTTGACAGAATTCTGCTTTCTTACTTCTTAGCTTGTGTGCTTGGGAGTCTCTTTATCTTTCGCAGGGTCATCCACTTATATATAACATAAGAGATAACCACGCCTTCACAGGATTATTTTAAGAAAAAAGATTAAGTGTGTAAAAGTATGTAGTGGCTTCTGGTGCATAGTGGGAGCTTGGTAAGAGCTAGCAGTGATACCAGACTAGCAGAGAATTCCTCAACAGGACCAGCAAGAGTGAACTGTTACCCCACAGAGCATCCAGGAGGCCAGAAACTTGAATTTAAGCTTTAGGGAAGTGATTCTGGGTAAATAACTGATTTCCTGCCTTTCCCCATTTTTAGATGCCAGCACTATAGAAGCAAATGAGGATATGGAAATTGCTTATCCCATAACTTGTGGGGAGAGCAAAGCCATCCTTCTTTGGAAGAAGTTTGTATGTCCTGGAATAAATGTGAAGTGTGTCAAGGTAATTGTCTTTTTATTTTTTCTATTTAACAGAATCACTTACTAATTTTAAAGACAGACCTGGTAGGAGAACTTTGGGGTTGCCCCTGCTAGACTGCACCTGCTGGGCTGGTTACAGTGAGAGAGAAATCTTCCATTTGCTGGTTCACTCCCCAAATGGCCCCAGTGAGGGATGGGTCAGGCCAGAATTTGGAACATGGAATGCCACCTTGTCTCCCACGTGGGTGGCAGGAGCCTAAGCACTTGGGTCATTTTCTGCTGTTCAGGCAGCACTGGCAAGGTGCTAGATGAGAACTGAAGCAGCTGGAATTTGGATTTCATATAGGATGCCAGCATCCCAGATTGTGGCTTAACCTGCTGTCATGACAGCACTACCTGACTTGGATTTAAGTCTCACTGAGTATAAAACCTGTAAGAGAGAACTTACTTGTTTGCTAGTTTTTCCTCAGCAAGTATATGGTGCTTGATATATAGTAAAGGATCAACATTTTTTGAATCAATGGGATTCAATCTGTCACTGCACTAGCTAGATGATCTTAAATAAGTTATTCAATACAACAGATCTCATTTGCTAAAATAGAAATAATTGTATATTATTCTACTATGTAAGACTGCTAGATTAAATACTGTATGTGAAATGTCTTACACTGGTGTGCATGGTCGTAGTTTATTTGAAAATGTTATGGACCAATGGGTGGTGGAAGGGTGCCTGCCACGCTACGACAGGTACCATGCGGACTGGGGCTGTGCATTGCACAGGGAGGGGAGTCTGGGGACAGGGCCACTAGGGCTTGTTTGACATGTGAGGACTATTGTACCAGCAGGTAATTTGGGGAGATGAAATGGATGAATCGAATGGGGCAAATTGGAGGACTTCCCTGGGTCAGACCAAGACATGTGGAGGTGCTCACAGAAGCTGGGGCTGGGAGGCCAGGCGCTGTCACAGCACCTGCCTGTGCTTGCGAGGGCTGTGTTTGAGGGCAGGCATAGTAGGGTTTGTTGGAGTTGACCCGAGTAGGCCACAGCATCCATGCACACATATGCCAAAGCCAGGGCTGGGGGTGGACTATACCTGGCTTGGGGCTACACCTAAAAGTTTGGCTGCTGGCACACCTAAAAGTTGGGATCAGGAATAGGCTGGGCTGTGCTGGGCTAGGCCACAATGTCTTCTGGCTAGAGTTGGAACTGGGGATGGGCTGGACTGGACTGCGTTGCAGCACCCACCAGTGCATATAAGAACTGAGCAAGGGGAAGGATAGGACTGTACTAGGCTGCAGCATCCATTGGGCAAATGCTGGGCTAGGAACAGACCTGGTAGAAGAACTGTGGGGTTGCCCCTGCTAGGCTCACCTGCTGGCACATGCGAGATTAGAACTGGAGGCAGTTTGGGCCAGGCTAGGCTGCACATCTGTAAGAACATGTGAACCAGGACAGGGGAAGCTAGGCTGGGATAGACTGTAGCCCCCACCAGCTCACATGAGATCTGGGTTTGGGGACAGGTCTTGCTGGGCTAAGAGCGTTTACTGATGAGTGTTGGGGCTGAGGGTGGGCTAAAACTGGGTGGGCTAAAGCATCTACCTGCATATGTGAGAACTAGGGCTGGGGGCTGGCCTGGCAGGGATTCTTTGGGGTTGGCTGACTAGGCCACAGCACTTACCTGTGCAAGAGAGAGCTAGGACTGGGGGCAGACCAGGGCCTGATTTGGCTGCAGCACCCACTGGCGTGTGCTGAGAGTGGGCCTGGTGGGGGTTCTTAGGGCTGTTCCAGCTAGGTTGTAGCACTTACCAATTTGTGAGAATCAGAGCTGGGGGTAGGAGTAACCAGCCAGCTACTCTCACTGGGATGTGGGTTTCCTGGCACATGGGGCAGGCTAAGCCAGATCCTGTACCAGCTGTGCACATGAGAGCCAGTTTTGAGAACTTCTCAGGTGAGATTTTTTAGGGGATTCCCCAGCTGGAACAATGTACTCCATTCCTGACTGCAGAGAAATCACAGGCATGTAGTATTGGGAGGGCACATTTAACAGAGAGAAGGAGATACAGAAAGATCCTCCATCTGCTGGTTTACTTCCCAAGTAGCTATAATGGCCAGAGATGAGTCCATCTGAAGCCAAGAGCCAGGAACCTCCTCCGGGTCTCCTATGCAGGTTCAGGATACCAGGGCTTTGGGCCATCTTCCGCTGCCTTCCCAGGCTATAAACAGGGAGCTGGATGGGAAATTGGGCAGCTGGGACTCAAACCGGTGCCTATATGGGATCCCAGATGTGCAAGGCAAGTATTTAGCCACCAGTCCATCATGCCGGGCCCTGCCAAAACACATGTTGTGGTACTGGACCACCTCAGTTGATGTGTCCATGCAATAGAGAACATATCCAGATACACACAAAAGGCAAGATAGCCAACTCATTTAAGCCGAAAGAGGACCTCGAATACTTGTTCAAAGGAAAGGACAAGTTGAACAGCATTCTTGGCCAGATTTTACAGCATGCATCTTGGTGTATGGACACATTGAGATGGACATGGACATCCAACAGCCCTTAAAGTATCTCACTTCTGGTACAAAACAACTTGTCAGAACAATGAAGACCACTCAGGTGACACTCTTAGAACATTCTCCCTCTCATTGGAGTCTCTAAGGCAACGTCAGATGGTCATCTCTGACTCCATGAGCAGATATAGACAGCATGGAGTGGTGCATTTCATTTCCTCTCTGCTACCCTCACCTGCCTACAGACACAGGAGGGGAAGATGAAACATTTTACCCTCACCTTTGGAATTGGAGACTCACTTGGATCTCAACTCCCTCACCTTTGTTAATACTAGAAAAAAAATTTTTAAGCCATGGCATGATGATTCAGTTGGCTAATCCTTCCCACTGCAAACTCTGGGATTCCATAAGGGCACCGCCATTCATGTCCTGACTGCTCCACTTCCCCATTTCCCTGCTTGTTTGGCCTGGGAAAGCAGTGAAGGATGGCCTGCAACTGCACTTGCATGGGAGACCCAGAGGGATCTCCAGGCTCCTGGCTTTGCACGGCTCAGCTTTGACCGGTGTGGCCATTTGGAGAGTAAACCAGCAGATGGAAGATCTTTCTCTCTGTCTCTCCTGTATGTAAATAACTTTTTAAATTAAAAGAGGAGAGGGGGGACATGTCCATTGTGTTCTGTGAGATTAATGTAAACTTGAAGCTTCATCAGGGTCACCATCCCAATTCTTTTGCAGGAAAATTATCTGACTTTTTTTTTCCCTAAAGATAAAGCTGTTTTCATAATGGGAGGAGCTAAGGCCCAAAGGTTAGGAAAGATCCAGCTAGTCAGGGTGCCCAGCGTCTCTCCTGCTAACAATTAAAACAAATAAATCCTTAAAAGATTTAATTAAATAATTTAGAAAAATGCTATGGACCAATACTGTGGTACTCACTTCCAATAAGGGTGCTGGTTCAAGTCTTGGCTGCTCCACTTCTGATCCAGCTCCCTGCTAATGGCCTGGGAAAGCAGTGGAGGAAGCCCATGTCTTTGGGCCCCTACATTCCTGTGGGAGATGCAGAAGCTTCTGGCTTAGTATCAGATCTGCTTTGGCCATTGTAGACATTTGGGAAGTGAACCAGCAAATGGAAGATTTGTGTCTCTCTCTCTTTGCTTTTCAAATAAAAACCAGTAAATCTTTCAAGGAAAAGAAAATATAACTGGTAATAATAATCTTTATGAGAGCATAAGATAGGAATAATTGTTTTTATTGTGTGTCCATTGATAGCTACAGCTATACTCATAGATAGCAGTCACCAGAGTAGCATCTTGATTAATAAAGATTACAGTTTTGAGGCTTTGTAGTACTATTGATTTCTGCCACGTTTATTCTTTCCATCACATCCTGAATATTGTCTATAGGGCTAGATATGTTTATTTTGTTATTTGACCAACCTTCACAATGCTAGACCCCACCACCTGATTCGGGCATTCATGGATTTCAGATGCTTGTCAGTTTCTCTTTCATCTTCCTTCTGAGTTTGATAGTTTTATTAGGAGATTGGATAGCCAGGGGTTGGATAATATAAGGTATGACTTACAATGTTGTCTGGATGGATTTTTTTTTTAACGTAACAAATACAGCTAAGTTCACATTGAATTATTTTGAACTTCTTTTTCTGCTCTAGTTCAATGATCAGTTGATCAGCCCCAAGCATTTTGTTCATCTGGCGGGCAAATCCACCTTGAAGGACTGGAAGAGAGCCATTCGTCTGGGTGGCATCATGCTCAGGTAAGTGATTTCCAAGTTCAAGCCTCTTGAGAAACTTTGGGACACTTAGTCGTGGTTGAATCCTGTCTTTTCTCCACCCCCTGTTTTTTGTTAAAGTTCTTTGTTTCCATTTTATTTGAAAGGCAGAGAGAAGGAGACAGACACATTTCCCATCTGCTGCTTTATTCCGCTGTTTTCACAATACCTGGGACTAGATCAGGTCAAAACCAGGCAAAGAGAAACAATAGCAAGGACTCCAAAAGGTGCTCTGTCATGACGTGCAGGTACATCAAGTGGCAGTGTAATTGCTGTGCCACATGCCATCCCTCCTCCAGGAATTTTAAAATCCAGCTTCCTGATATGCCTACCTTGGGAGGCAGCAGTTAATCATTCAAACGCTTGTCACCCTTGTGGGATGCCAAGTGTGAGCCCTGGGCTCTTGGCTTCATGCTGGCTCAGCCCTGACTTTTATGTGCACTTAGGTCATAGACTAGTAGATGAAACATTTTCCCACCTATTTCTCTTTGCTCTTCAAAATAAAAAGAAAGGGGCAAGTACAATGGCTCAGTTGGTTAATCCTCTGCCTGCAAGTACCAGCATTCATATGGATGCCTGTTTGTGTCCCAGCTGCTCCACTTCATATCTACCTCTCTACGTGTGAGGATGCCTGGGAAAGCAGAGGAGAGTAGCTCAAAACTTTGGGACCCTGTACCCATTTAGGAAACTTGGAAGAAACTTCTGGCTCTATTTTTTTGTTTGTGTGTTTTGTTTTTTAATGTTTACATAATTGACAGGAATAAACAAATGCCCATGAAAACCACTGAATAAATAGAGTGGGGAGGGTTGAGGTATGTAGGAAGGTGGGTAGAACAAATGCTTCCATTTTTCCTTTTCTTCCCTTTTCTCCTGTATGGGGAGGGGGAGGTGAGGAATTGGCAGGGGGTGCTCGCAGCTGCCAGACTGCATCAGTATGTGGGGATGGGGCTATCTGCTTGATGCCATCTTAGAAACACTGATGTATCACAGGATGTGTGGTCCTGAGAGTGCTTGTGTCAGGACTGGGCCTCCTCAGTTACTGATGCCTGTACAGTGGACATCATGTCCGGATGCACGCAGGGGACGTGACAGCCAGCTCATCTAGGCCAGCAGGGGATGTCTACTGCCTTGCTCATAGGATAGAAGGCAAAACAGGTTGGACAGTTCTCCTGCCCCAGCTTTGCAGTGTGTTCCTGAGTCTGTGGAGGAACTAAGGTGGAATTTGTCAACCATTAGACCTTGGAAAAATATCCTCAGCCCTTGAACAATGAAACCAACAACTTCTCAAAATTATCAAAACCACTCAAGTAACACCCTCAAAACACTGTTCTCTGCATTGGAGTTTCTAGGACATCATCAAAGGACCATCCCCCCTCTTCCCCTGTGTACATAGGAGAAAAAAACACTAAAAGACAAGCATGTGTCCTACCCACCTTCCTCTATGCCCACCCTAAACAGAGGCCCACATGGGCTTGTATCCCTCTCAACTATGTAAACAATGTAAAAAATAACATTTTTTAAAAGTGAGAAAATTTAAAAAAAATTAAATGGTCACAAACAAAAAAGCAAAATTAAAAATAGAAACTGATGTGGAGAAGAATTTCCAAGAATATTGCTTGATTGATTTTGATAGTTTTGAGAAGTTGTTGGTTCTGCTGCTCCAAGGTCCACTGACAGAGTTTACCCCAGTGCATCCACTCACCCAGATACTTGCTGTCAAAGTTTGGCCAGGAGAGTTGTGCAACCTATTTCGTTCTCCATTTTTCTTACATGACACTCAATGTCCTCTGCATTAACAACTTAGGATACATGTAATCCAGGGTTGGACCACAAATCCTGTGGTTCTTATGTGGCCGCAGTTTTGAGTCCAGTGGTCCAGTTGTGGAATCTCCCAAGAAACCTCACCTGGGGTGACCCCAGACCCAAATCTTGCATGTACCAGCCAGTACAAGGTCCAGTTCAGTACACCAGCTATATCCTCTTACACACACACGGTGGTTATAGTTGCCTGGTCAGTTTTGTCCTCAGCTCCACGTCCCATCACACCGATGGGTGCTGCTGCCTAGCCAAGCCCAGCATGCCAGAGACCTGACTCTTATGTACACCAACGGGAACTACAACCTAGTTGGGGTGATCCCCACTTACCCCCACCAGGCCTGCCCCCAGCCTCAGTTCCTGCATGTACTAGTATGTGCAGCAGACTAGTCCTGTATGTGCCACGTCCCAGTCAGACTCTTGTATACACCTATGGGTGTTGCAGCTTAATTCAGCCTACCCGACCCCATGACCCAGTCCACACATATGCTAATGGGTGCTGCTGCCTCGTCCATGACCCAGTCCCAGCTGGTGGGTGCTGCCACCTTGTCCAGCTTGATGCACCCCCAGTCCTGGCTGTCACGGACACCAGCAGGAGCTGTGGTTCAGAAGAGGAGTGCCCACAGTTTCCCTGCTAGGCCTAGTCCCCATCCTGGATCTTGCACTTTTCTTTCTTTTCTTTTCCTTTCTTTCTTTTTTCTTTCAGGTTTGTTTGTTTTATTTATTTTTGGGGGAAGGCAGGTTTTTTTTGTTTGTTTGTTTTTACTTTCAATGCCATTTTCCATGAACTTTAAGAAAAGATTTATGTATTTATTTAATTTTTTGGTTTTTTAAAATTATTTTTTATCTATTTATTTATTTATTGGAAATCAAATATACAAAGGAGAAGAGACAGAAAGGAAGATCTTCCACCCACTGATTCACTCTTCAAGTGGCCGCAACAGCCAGAGCTTAGCCAATCCAAAGCCAGGAGCCTGGAGCCTGGAGCCTCTTCCAGGTCTTCCGTGTGGGTGCAGGGTCCCAAGGCTTTGGGCTGTCCTCAACTGCCTTCCCAGGCCACAAGCAGGGAGCTGGATGGGAAGCAAGGCTGCTGGGATACAAACCGGTGGCCATATTGGATCCCAGCACTTGCAAGGCGAGGACTTTAACCACTAGGCTACTGTGCAGAGCCTGGGAAGGCAGATTTACAGAGAGAAGGAGAGACAAAGTTCTTTCATCTGCTGGTTTACTCCCCAAGTGGCTGCAAAGGCCAGAGCTCAGCCATTCCAAAGGCAGGAGCCAGGAGCTTCTTCCAGGTCTCCTACACAGCTGCTGGATCCCAAGGCTCTGGGCCATCCTCTACTGCTTTCTCAGGCCACAAGCAGAGAACTGGATGGGAAGTGGAGCAGCTGGGACACAAACCAGCACCCATATTTGATCCCAGCATGTGCAAGGCGAGGATTTAGGCACTGAGTCATTGCTCCAGGCCTGGATCTTGCACTTTCCAAGAGATATTGTGACCCAGCCTAACATGACTTGCATCCTTTCCCAGCACTTGCTAGCAGATGCTGTGGCATCAGGCCAGTTGGCACTTACCTTGGCCCTTGTGTATGCCAGCATTGTAGTGGCTTGGCCTCCTAGCTCATCCCTCACCCAGACCCAGCTCACATGCCTGCCGACAGTTGTTGCATCTTTGCCCAGTCTGCTCCCAGTCCCAGCTCTCACACTCACCATTGGGGGGTTTGCCCAGCAAAGGATTCACTGCAGCCTTCCCACAAGGTTCGCTCCTGGCCTGGGGTCTTGTGTGTCCCAATGGGTGCTGTGGCTCAATCTGACATGTCCTGTCACACCTCATTATTTGCTGGCGGATGCTGCAGCCTGGCTCTGCCCAGCCTGCTCCCAATCCCAGTTTATGCTGGCAGGTGGTGCACCCTAACCCAGCTTGGCCATCCCCCACTCTTGGCCCTAATATGACCTGGTGGGTATCACATTTTAACCCCACCTGGCCCACACCCTGTCTTGACTCTTGCACTTGCCAGCGGTGTTGCTGACTAGCCTAGCCTGGCCTACTCCAGACCTGACGCACATGTATGCTGATGGGTACTGTAGCCTGGCCTGGCCTGGATTGCCCCCAGCCTTGGTTGTTGCACTTACAAGCCAGGGCCGTGTCTTAACAGGGGAGTTACCCAGGATCTCCTATCAGACCAGCTCCAAATTGCGGATTTTGTGCATACCAGCAGGTGTTTGGCTCAGCCTGATTTTGTCAACCGGTAGAGCTGACATTAACTAGTGGTACTGTGGCTTTGACAGAGCAGCTTATATCCTCCCATTGGTGGGTGCTACAGCCCAGTCCTTTCTGGCCCACCCTGCAGACCAGCTCACACTTGGTTCAGTGAGTGCTGCAACCTAGCTCAGCATGTCACATACCCACTCCGGCTCTTGGCTTTGGATTCGGTCAGTTCTGACTGTTGAGACTATTTGGGGAGTGACCCAGATCTTTCTCTCTGTCTCACTTTTTCTCTGTAAAATCTTGTTTTCCAATAAAATTACTTAACTTCAAAAAAAGGGGAGGGACAGGGAGATGGCTTAACTGGCTAATCCTCAGTCTGCAAGTGCTGAGATCTCATATGGGTGCTGGTTTATGTCCTGGCTATTCCCTCCCAACTCCCTGCTTGTGGCCTAGGAAAGTAGCAAAGGATTGACTATGGCCTTGGGACCCATTTGGGAGACCTGGAAGGGAATCCTGGCTCCTAATTTCAGATCAGCTTAGCTCTGGCCATTGCAGCCATTTGGGAAATGAACCAGCAGATGGAAGATCTTTCTCTCCCTGTCTGTCCTTCTCTCTGTCAATCTACTTTTCCAATAAAAATAAATAAATTTATAAAATTTTTTTTCAAAGTTCCTGTGAAGACATCTGCTGTGATACCATGGATTAAGTGACTGCTTGAGATACCCATATCTTAAGTAGGATAAGATTGTGTTCTGCCTCCGCTTACCGTCAAGCTCCTGCTAATGGGCCCCCAGGGCGGCAGCAGGTGATTGCTCAAGTATTTGGGTCTTTGGGGAGACCTGGATGGTGTTCCTGCCTCCTGGGTTTAGAATGGCCAAACTTCAGCTATTATAAGCATTTGGGGAATGAATCCATGAATAGAAGCCGTGCCTGTCTGTGTCACTCTGCCTTTCAAATAGATAAACTTAAGAAAATCCATGTGAGAACAGAGAGGTTGAATTGAATGAATTCTCAGTGTCTGGAATAGACATCCTGGATATCAGGATTTTAGGCAAAGAAGCTGCCAGGGAGTAGGTGACAGTCCTGTTTGGGATTCCCAAGCAGAGGCAGGGCTATGCCTGGTGCTGAGGAAGCATCGTAACCATGGAGAAGTGTGGGCTGACCGACAAAGCCTGGGATGATCTGGGAAAATAGGAGAGTATGCTGATAAATAACACTTGCACTTAATACCATCCTTGTCCTAACTGTGCCTCTCTCCCATTCCTTGGCTTGCAGCAAGCTTACATTTATCATCCTTCCTTCCTTCCTTCCTCCCTCCCTTGCTCCTTCCCTCCCTTCTTTCCTTTCATATGCGTAGTTTGTAAAGGTTAGCATTATTTGGTATGCGTTGAATACTCACCAAATGATTAAAAATTTTAAAATGTGAGCAAGATTAAGAAGTTCAATGCCATCACTGTGGCACAGTGGGTTAGGACCTGACTGCAGCACCTGCATCCCATAAGGACGCTGATTCATGTCACAGATGATCCACTTCCAATCCAGACATCTACTAATGGCCTAGGGAAAGCAGCAGAAAATGGCCGAGTCCCCGGCCCCTGCCATCCTTGTGGGGAAGTCTGAAGGAGCTCCTGGGTCCCAGCTTGCCTGGCCCAGCCCTGGTCATTACAGCCATTTGGGGAATGAATCAGTGGTTGGAAAATTCTCTTCTTCTTCTTTTCTTTCTGTAACTTTGTCTTTCAAACAAATAAATAAGTCTTTTTTTAAAGCATGAAAACTTCCCTCTAAAACATATTAGGAACCTTTAAAACATCTTTTCTTTGCTTTAAAAATTATTTTCAGTAAAGTAACAAGGAGCAAGAGAGAGAGTGAGAAATCTTCTGTTCACTGGTTCACTCTTTGGATGCCTGCAACAGCCAGTGTCAGGCCAGGCCAGACCTCAGAGCCAGGAAATCTGTCCAGGTCTCTCATGTGGGTGGTAGGGTCCAACATTGGGCCACAGCATGGTAAACCTTTGACACAGCATTCATTATCACAGTGACTCCTTTGAGTCTCAGCAGATCCATTCCGATCCAGCTCCCTGCTGCTTTTTCTGGGTACATTAGCTGGGAGCTGCAATTCCTTCCATGGTTGAAGTTCTGAGTCCAGTAGTTCAGTTGGAGTGATCCTCAAAGAAACCTCATGTGCAGTGATCCTAGACCTGATGCTTATGTGTGCTTGTCGGTACAGGGTCCAACTCACCCACATCAGCCTATGCACACACTGGTAGTGTCAATTCCTGGGTTGATTCTGTCTCTAGCCCTGTCTCTTATGTAATCCAGTGGTTTCTGTGGCCTCAGGCTGACCCTGCCCAGCACGCACTCAGCATTCATGTACACCAGCAGAAACTGCAGCCTAATCAGAGCGACCCTTAGTAACGCCCCCGAGACCCATCCCCAGTCCTGGTTCCTGTGCTTGTCAGTATGTGCAGCAGACTGGTGTGGTCTGTCTCACATCCCATTCAGCTCTTGTACACATCAGTGAGTGTTAAAGCCTAGCTCAACCCAGCCAACCTTGCTATCCAGCCCACACTCATGCCAGTGAGTACCACTGTCTGTCTAGCCAGACCCATCACCAGCCCTGGGTCTCATGCTCACTAGTGGGAGTTTGCAGTTCATTAGAGAGTTGCTCACTGTTTCCCTACTGGGCCCACTCCCAACCCCGAATCTTGCACTTATCAGGTGGTTCTGCAGTATAGGTTGGCAGGACTTGCCCCCAGTCCCATCACTTACCAGCTGATGCTGTGGCAATGCCTAACCAACCTGCACTTACTCTGGTTCATGCGGGCACCAGTAGGTGGCATCATTTATTCTAGCCTGGCTCTTTTCCCAACCCAGCTCACTTGCAAGCCAGTGGGTGTTATGGCCCTACTTGACCTGGTCTGCCCCTTGTCGCAGCTTCATGCTCACCAGTGGGGGAGTGGCCCAGTAGGGCAGTCCCCCACAGTGTCCCCACTAGGCTTCCACCCACCTACCCATGTCTTATGTGTGCTGGTGAGTGCTGTGGCCCAGTCTCACCTTGGCATTTGCCGGTGGATACTGTAACCTGGCCAGGCCTGATCTGCCCCTAGTCCCAGCTCATGCTGATGGGTGCTGTACCCTAGCCTAGCCCAGCCAGCCTGAACCCCATGTGAACTGGCTGGTTTTGTGGCCCAACTTGGCCTGGCCTGTACCCCATCCTGGTTCTCAGATCTACCAGTAGGTGTTATGAACTGGCCCAGCCTGTCCTGCCCTCAGACCTGATTCACACATATGCTGGCAAGTACTCCCAGGGATATCTTAACTGCTGTGCCAAAATCCTGTGCTTAGAGCCAGAAGCTCAATCCAGGTCTCCCATGTTAGGAAATGCAATTATGTAAGCCACTGTTTGCTGCCCCTAGGGTCTGCATTAGCAGGAAGCTGGAGAGAGGAACCAGGAGTCAAAGCTAGGTACTCTGCTATGGGATGTGTTGTCTTCTTTTGTTTTAAAGATTTGGGGGCCTGGCATGGTAGCCTAGTGGTTAAAGTCCTCGCCTAGCACACGCCGGGATCCCATATGGGCACCAGTTCTGGTCCTGGCTGCTCCACTTCCCATCCAGCTCGCTACTTGTGGCCTGGGAAAGCAGTCAAGGATGGCCCAGAGCCTTGGAATCCTGCATCCATGTGGGAGACCTGGAAGAGGCTCCTGACTCTTGGCTTCAGATTGGCTCAGCTCCGACTGTTGCGACCACTTGGGGACTGAATCATCGGACGGAAGATCTTCCTCTCTGTCTCTCCTCCTGTCTGTATATCTGCCTTTCCAATAACAATAAGTATTTTTAAAAAATTAGTTGATTTGGATTACGAGCAGAGACATGGAAGGAGAGATAGAAATGGCTAGAGAGAGGGAAAGATCTTCCATTCATTGGTTCACTCACCACATGTACATAGTAGCCAGGACTGGGCCAGTTCAATTCAGGATCCCAGAACTGAACTCAGGTTTTCCTCATGGGTGGCAAGAACTCATAGGCTTGAACCATCGCCTGCTGCCATCCAGGGTGTGCACCACTGAGAATCTGCATGAGCAGTGGCCATGCAACTAGAACCACAGGCTCTCTGATATGTGTTGCAAGTGTCCCAACTGGTATCCTAACCACTAGGCCAGATGTGTTCTCTGGGATGCAGGGGTCTTAACTAGCAGGATGAATGCCTGTCCTCTCAAAGGTGTCTTTTGTTTTACCAAAAAAAAAAAATTTTTTTTAAAGGAAAATCTACTTGGAGAATCCGTATGCTTAACAGAGATTCAAGTATGAAGCTGTTCATTGCAACATTATTCACTATGGGCAAAAACTGCAATGTGCTTTGCTGGAATAAGTCCTTTCCATTAATTGGTCCAGGAACTTCTAAAGTAAATTATGATTTATCTAAATATGTATGAGTATATGCTATGGCATATTTTTTAATCTGAAGAATTTTTTATCTGGAACGATGATACATGAAAAATATGTCAAATTGATTAGCCAGAGTTATATCGGTTTTATTAATGTGTTCACATATATGTAAGTGAAATTTGTGGACAGAAATACACTAAAACATTGTCATCTGTATTTTACGTGTTTTTTTATAGAAATCTTTTATTTCTTTTTATTGGAAAGACAAATTCACAAAAGGAGAGTCAGAGAGGAAGATTTCCCATCCATTGATTCACTGTCCAGATGGCCACAACAGTCAGTGTTGGGCCAGACTGAGACCAGGAGCTACAGGCTTCTTCTGGGTTTCTCCTAGGTCTGTCATATGAGTGTTTTAGGGGTCCAACCATTTCAGTCATCTTCCCTTTCTTTTTCCAGGCCATTCACAGGGAGCTAGCTCAGAAGGGGAGCAGCTGGGACTTGAACTGGCATCCATATGGAATGCTGGCATTGCAAGCAGCAGCTTTACCTACTATACCACAGTGCCAGACTGCTTTTTGAGGTCTTAAAAAAAATTATTCATTGATTTTATTTGTCCAAAAGAGAAATCTCACTTCTGCTTGTTCACTTGCAAATTTTTACAGCAAGCCAAGGCTGGGCCAGGTCAGAACCGGGATCTGGGAGCTCGGTCCAGATCTCCATACCCAGCTATGAGAGCCATCGCCTGCTGTGTTATCAGGAAGCGAACTGGGAGCGGAGCTGACTCTCAAACCCAGGCACTCAGGTGTGGACGTGATCATCCCAAGTGGCGTCCAAACCAACTTACCAGAAACTCTGCCTGGGATTTTTTGTTTGTTTGTTTTAAGATTTATTTATTTACTTGAAAGAGTAAGAGAGAGAGAGAAGCAGACAGAACTCTTCCATCTGCTGGTTCACTCCCTAAATGGCCACAATGACTGGAGCTGTTCTAATCCAAAGCGAGGAACCAGGAGCTTCTTCTGGGTCTCCTGCATGAGTGTGGCGTCCAAGGACTTAGTCCATCTTCCACTGCATTACCAGACACATGGACAAGGACCTGAATCAACACTGGAGTAGTCAGCACTGGCCCCAAGTCTGTTATATTATTATTATTTTTTTTAATATTTTTTTTATTGGGAAGTTAGGTATACAGAGAGGAAGAGAGACAGAGAGGAAGATCTTCCATCCGTTGATTCACTCCCCAAGCAGCCACAAACGGCTGGGGCTGCATCGCTCTGAAGCCAGGAGCCTGGAGTCTCCTCCAGTTCTCCCACACAGGTGCAGGGTCCCAATGCTTTGGGCAATGCTCAATGCTTCCCAGGCCACAGACAGGTAGATGGATGGGAAGTGGGGCCCCCAGGATTAGAACCGCTGCCCATATGGGACCCCAGGCCTTGCAAGGTGAGGAATTTAGCTGCTGTGCTACCGCACTGGGCCCCCAAGTATTATTTTTTAAAATGTTCATTTCAGGGGCTAGCACTGTGCTATAAAAGGCTGAGTCTCCACTGGCATCCCTTATGGGCACTGGTTTGAGTCACAGTGTTCCAATTCAGCTCCGTTCTTGTGGTCTGGGAAGGCAGTGGAGTCCTTGGGACTCTGCACCCACATGAGGGACCTAGAGCCGTTCCTGGCTTCAGATTGGCTCAGCTCTGGCCATTGTGGCCACTTGGGGAGTGAACCAGAAGATGCAGGATCTCTTTGTCTTTGTTTCAAGTTGTTAAAAAAATCTTTAAGAAAAATATGTATTTTAGATCATTTTTATTCAGAAATCAGTTGGATGAAATTGGGGAGAAATACTTCTTTCATTTTTATTGCCCTTAGTCTGTTTGGGCTGCCTAGAAAGACTAGCATAAGCCACTTTTTCCCACATGGAGTTAGGAATCTGAATGCATAAAGCATCTTTAATAAAAGTCAAGTGATGTTATAACAGGAAGTGTATTGTCATTAAAATACTGCGTGGTTTTGCTCAAGGGTATAGTAAATGTCTTTTACATCCTGATACAAGAGCATTGTCCAGAGGGGAACCATTGGGGTTAGTATAATTGACTCTTCTCTTTGTTTCTAAGGCAACTGCTGTTTCTTTTTTGTTATTGTTGTTAATGGAAAGACATCTGTTGAATCTTTATCTAAGCATGATATCATGTCACATTGGTCAATGAAAACCGATACATCAGAGTCTCATCACAAAATTCTGATTTCCCTGTGTTGTTTCTCAGTTGTGCTGGGATATGAGCTCTTTCTCCTATTGTATTTGGTTTCCCTGGGGAAACTCGGCTGTGATCAGGAGTGTGTGCCTAAGATTCAGTGGTTATGGACAGTAGAAAGGAGTACTCGTAAGGTGTGAGCTTAAGACGGAACCAGAGGGCCCGGCGGCGTGGCCTAGCGGCTAAAGTCCTTGCCTTGAATGCCCCGGGATCCCATATGGGCACCGGTTCTTATCCCGGCTGCTCCACTTCCCATCCAGCTCCCTGCTTGTGGCCTGGGAAAGCAGTCGAGGACGGCCCAATGCATTGGGACCCTGCACCCGCGTGGGAGACCCGGAAGAGGTTCCTGGTTCCCGGCTTCAGATCGGCGCACACTGACCGTTGCAGTTCACTTGGGGAGTGAATCATCGGATGGAAGATCTTCCTCTCTGTCTCTCCTCCTTTCTGTATATCTGACTTTGTAATAAAATAAATAAATCTTAAAAAAAAAAAAAAACGGAACCAGAGCACTGATACATGTGGACAGGACCAATGAAAAGTTCATAGTCCCAGTCAGAGGTTTTACAACTTAATGACTTCTAGTGTTACCAAGTTTCACTAATCGTCAAAGTGGATTCAGCAGTGTTTTGTCCCTATTTGTCCCTCTAGCTGAGGTACGGGCTGAATTGGTACTTCTTGTCTCCCTGTGCACAGGAAAATGATGGACTCTGGACAGATTGACTTTTACCAGCATGACAAAGTTTGCTCCAATACCTGCAGAAGCACCAAGTTTGATCTTCTGATCAGCAGTGCAAGAGCTCCAGTGCCAGGACAGCAGACAAGTGTGGTGCAGACACCCACCTCGGCTGATGGTAGGGGGTAGGAAACCACCTGAAAACCCACTGTGATTCTCAGCTGCACTTTCTCCCTTCGTTTCTCCTTTGTGTTTCTTAATCTCAAATCTTGGGAGTGTTGGTGGGCCTCGTAAGTAATCTCAGGTGGGATCCCATGCCCGTTCTGGAAACAGAACTCTTCATTTTCTCCCAGATGACACTGACCACCAGATCTCCTTCCTTCTTCCGCCCTCCTCCCTCACAATGCCTTGGGAAGCATTGGAAAGATGGTTCAGTGGTTGTAATGCTTACTCAGTAGTCTCACTTACGTACCATTTGACATACCAAAGTTGAAATTAGACTGTTTGCAAAATCCTTGGCTCTATTAGTGGTCAAGGTAGATAACAATGATAACTTCAATCATTGCTCTGAGGTTTGTCAAAGACAGTGCATCATTGGCTGGGTTACACTGTGGAGACCTTGCTAGAAGGATTGGAATGCTATGCCTGGGCCGACTCCAGATTACTAAGCTGAGGTCTCCTTACAGAGGAGATAGGATGGGCAGTGTGGTCAGGAGCTTGGGACATGGCTCCCTACCATACAGGAAAAGTGGATCCCTGTAGGAGATGATTATGAAGGCTTCAGTTAGTCCAGTTGGAGACTTAGCTCATTTGGGTAAAATGTGTTTTCATTGTTGCCATAAGACTTAAGAATATGTCTGACAGAGTCACAAGAAAGCTTCAGAATCTGAAAGAATAGGGAACAAATGCTTTGAAAGTGACCTCTTAAGTTTTCTGTTGGTTAACCCTCTTAAATTTTCTGTTGGTTTTGGTGAGTAACCACTGGATAAGTGAAGCTGAGTCTGTTAGAGCCCAAGTCCCTCTCAGGAATGTTGTGGACAGACACTTAGCAGATTCAATTTTGGGCACTCTTTCACTTGAAAAGTGAAAAATGTGAAATTATTTACTTTCTGTACTTGATTATCCATTCTGATACTGCTTTGTGTGTTTGTTGGTTTCCTCAAGAGTGGAGGATACCACATTTGTCTGGGTTGCTGTCTACATCCGTATCAGGTTTTCCTTACTTTGTTTTAGATCTTGATAGCCAATTGATAGCAAAGGGTTTTTTTCTGCCCTTATAAATCTGTTGAGTTTCTTACTTGATATTTCCTCAGCTTTCTCTTCATATGCTGATAAAACACAACTTCAGTGTTCTAGATGCTTAGTCTTAGATACATTTCTAGTAGAGCTCTTGGTAAAACACCATAGTTTTTTCCTAAATTATTTTCGAGCTTCCTCACTCTCAGTGTCTGGGCAGGCAGCCTGGCACTTGTGCCTGCCTTCACTGTTGAAGTGAAGTAGCATTCCTGTCTTGGTGATGTTATCTTTCCCTTTCTATTCAGAGTAAGAAATCATTCCCCCCCTGCCACCCCAAGGAAGGATTTCTTCAGAAAATCCTTACCTAGCAGTCAAGTTTTATTGCTGTGAGTATGAGAGTAAAAGATAACTATGACTCTAAGTAGAATTCCCTGACCTCACCTCTAATGGACTGCTTTTAGGTAGCATCACACAGATTGCCATCTCAGAGGAGAGCATGGAAGAAGCAGGGCTGGAGTGGAACTCGGCCCTCACCGCTGCTGTTACCATGGCCACAGAGGAGGGTGTAAAGAAAGACTCAGAGGAAATTTCAGGTACTTTTCTATAGGGCTTAGATACCTTGCAGGTTTTGCGATTCTTACTGCCAAGACTGTGGACACAAGAGACCTCTTGATTGTTTTCATCGTTTTCCCCATGTCTGTGAATGCTCATTATAGCCACAGACCTCTTGTTGTGATCCTTGCAGCAGCCATACAGAATCACATTTTACACATAAAGAAATTAGGATTCAAGAAGGTTCTACAACTTGCCTAAGACTAGTCACACAACCAGCTCCACTATTTGGCCCCATCATTCATGCTTTTTTATTCAAGTTGCCTCTAACATTTCTTAGCTACACCAGGCTTTGAAATGTTGGAAAAATTCGTAGCATACAGTGTGAAAGGGTGGTGACTCATGAGTCACTTCAAGGGAATCATCCCTCTAAGATGAACCTTCATTATTAGCTTCCATTTATTAATTCATATTAAAACTTATTTAAACTTATTAATTTAGTAAATATTACTACCTATTTTTGGTTGATACTGTTGCTAGGTATTAGCTACTAGGTACACAGATAAAAATACAGTCACCATCTTTAGCATGCGTATAGCCATACCTATCCAACTGTTTTATTTTCTCAAGTGTAAAATGAGGAGGAATATGTCTCTTGATATTTGACTTAATTTCTATATTCTTTAACTTGTATAATATTGAATATTAACTAATCTTAAATTATATTTGAGTTTAATTAAATAATAGTAAATATTTGATGTTTATTTAATATTTAATTTGATCTCTTTATTGGAAGAAGATGCCGCTTCTTTGTAACTAGAAACAAATTGAGGCAATTAGGTATCCACGCAGGGAGGCAATTAGTGTTACATAAACTCCTTCCCCCTTCCCCAGAAATGGCCAGCAAGAAAGCCTTTGGAACCGAACTGAGTTTGAGTTTCACATTGTAGAGGTGTGCCTAAGCATCTGGGGGCATTCGTTATTTACCTTGTCTTGTTCCTCCCATGCCAGAGGACACGCTGATGTTCTGGAAAGGAATAGCTGACGTGGGGCTGATGGAGGAGGTTGTCTGCAATATCCAGAAGGAAATCGAGGAGCTTCTCAGGGGAGTCCAGCAGCGGCTCGTCCAGACACCCTTGCAGGTCACAGGTGGGTGACAGATCCTAAAACAGTGCTCATTCATTGAATGCAGGTAGGTCTTGTTAGCCTGCAGCGACCCTGAGGTGTGGGTGTTATCACCTACGTTTTACAGATAGGGAAGCTAAGGCTCATTAACCTTAAGTCACGTGTCCAAGGTTCATAACTTGATTTTGAACCCAGGTAGGCCATACTTTTTCCACAGGTAACTTTTGCCTTTATAAATGGCTTTAGAAAGAATCTCATTTTTAGAAAGATTTATTATTTATTTTAAAGAGTGACAGAGAGAGAGAGAAAGAGAAAAAGAGAGAAATCTTCCAACCACTTGTTCACTCTCTCAAGATGGTGGCAACATACAGATCTGTGCCAGACAAACTAGGAGTCCAGCTAGGCAGGTCTTCTACACGGATGGCAGGGATCCAAGCAAGTACTTTAGCCGTTGCTGCTCCCTCCCCAGGTACACACTAGCACAACACTGGAGTTGGAAGCAGGGCTAAGACTTGAGCCCAGGCTCTTGGATGCAAGATGAGGGCATCCCAGGCAGTTGTGTTAAATGTCTGATCAATGCTTACGAGGGGCGTTTGTTTAAGTACCATAACTGCTGAATGGTCAGAGGTAAAGCCTAGTATCATGTGTGTCTGGGGTGGACACATGCCACCTCAATTAAGACCCTACCTAGCACATCCTCATCCCATATGTGTCTTTGGGTTAGATTCCCAGATGCAGTTTGGAGCCCATCTTCTTGCTCATGCGCACTTGGAGACAGCAGGTGATGGCTCTACTATCTGTGCTGGGGAACCAGGATGGAGTTATAGGCTGCCGTTTTGTGCCTGCCCTAGCCCTTGCGGTTGGAGGCATTTGGGGAATGAATAATAAGTTAAGCTAAAAAATTTTTAGGGCCCATTGTGATGGCTCAGTGACTAAATCTTCATCTTGCAGATGCCATAATCCCATAGAAGCACTGGTTTGTGTCCTGGCTGCTTCACTTCCTATCCAACTCCTTGCTTTTGGCCCAAAGCCTTGAGACCCTGCGCCCATGTGGGAGACCTGGAAGAAGCTCCTGGCTCCTGGCTTCAGATCGGCTCAGCTTCAGTCATTGCAGCCACTTAGGGAGTAAACCAACAGATGGAAGATCTTTCTCTTTCTCTCTCTCAGTAAATCTGCCTTTCCAATAAAAATAAATAAAATTTTTTTGAAATCTTTAAAGATGTATTAGGGATATCTATTTGTTGTGAGAGATATTAGAGGGCCCTGATACAAGGCAAGGATTTAGCCACTAAGCTATTGTGACAGACCCTTATTTTCAATTTTTTTTTAATAATCATTTGGGCCTGGCGCCATGGCCTAGTGGCTAAAGTCCTCGCCTTGAACGCTCCGGGATCCCATATGGGCGCCAGTTCCAATCCCGGTGGCACCGCTTCCCATCCAGCTCCCTGCTTGTGGCCTGGGAAAGCAGTTGAGGACGGCCCAAAGCATTGGGACCCTGCACCTGTGTGGGAGACCCGGAAGAGCTCCTGGTTCTTGGGTTTGGATTGCCGCAGCACCGGCCATTACGCTCACTTGGGGAGTGAATCATCGGACGGAAGATCTTCCTCTCTGTCTCTCTTCCTCTCTGTATATACGACTTTGTAATAAAAATAAATAAATCTTTAAAAAAAAATCATTTATGTGAAAGAGTTAGAGAGACAGAGAGATCTTTCATCTGTAGGTTCATTCTCCAGATGGTTGCAGTGGCTGGAACTGAGCCATCCGAAAGCTGGGAGCCTGGAGCTTCTTCTGGGTCTCCTCCATGGATGTAAGGACTCTTACCACAGTGCTATTCCCTTCATGTTTATTTTTATTTATTTGAAAGGCAAAGCAAGAGGTAGAAAGGTAAGAGAGAAGTAGAGAAAGAGAGCGAGGGGAAGGAAGGAAGGAAGGAAGGAAGGAAGGAAGGAAGGAAGGAAAGAAGGAAGGAAGGAAGGAAAGAAAGAAAGAAAAACTGAGAAGGATCTTCCATCTGCTGGCCCATCTCCAAATACCTGCAATAACCAGGACTGGGCCAGGCTGAGGCCAGGAAGCAGGAATTCACTCTGGCCTCCCATGTGGGTGGGAAGAATCCAGACTCTTGAGTCATGTCTACTACCTCCCATGGTGTGCATCCGGAGGAAGCTGGATTGGAAGCAGTGAAATTCAAGACACTCCAGTATGGAATGTGGACATGCCAAGCAGCAGCTAAACCTGCTTAACCACAGAACTGGGTAGGATGACTATTGAAAGGGAGTATAAGTAAACAGGTTCTAGTTAAGGAAGTAATGACCACAAATACAACTTTGAAGGCATTTTGTATAATCCAGAGTGGAGATAATATTATTAGTATAATTAATGTAATACTGCATGTCTGTCCCCAGGTTTGGCACTTAAGATGATATATCTAGTCTTCATATTCGTTTTATACAATAACATCAGTTTCGGATGAGAAAACTTGATACTGAAATGAGTTATTCATATTATATAGGCAGGAAATAGCAAAGCCAGTTCAAACTTATTTTCTTTCTTTTTAAAAATAAGATTAGGGGAGAGGGGCCCAGTGCTGTGGCCTAGCGGCTTAAGTCCTCACCTTGAACGCGCCAGGATCCTATATGGGTGCCGGTTCTAATCCCGGCAGCCCCGCTTCCCATCCAGTTCCCTGTTTGTGGCCAGGGAAAGCAGTCAAGGACGTCCCAATGCCTTGGGACCCTGCACCCACATGAGAGACCTGGAGGAAGTTCCTGGCTCCTGGTTTCAGAACGATGAAGCACTGGCCATTGCAGTCACTTGGGGAGTGAATCAACGGACAGAAGATCTTACTCTCTGTCTCTCTTCCTCTCTGTATATCTGACTTTGCAATAAAAGTAAATAAACCTTTAAAAAAATAATATTATAGGGGCTGGCACGATGGCTTAATGAGCTAATACTCTGCTTTGGGTGCCAGCATCCCATATGGATGCTGGTTCATGTCCAGGCTGCTTCACTTCCCGTCCAGCTCCCATCCTGGGAGTGCAATGGAGAATGGCTCAAGTCCTTGGCTATTTCACCTTTGTGAGAGACCCAGAAGAGGCTCCTGGCTCCTGGCTTTAGACTGGCCCAGCTCGGTCTGTTGCAACCATTTGGGGAGTGAACTGCAAATGGAAGATCTCTCTCTTTCTCTCCCTCTTTTTGTAAAATAAAGTAAATCTTAAAGAAAAAAAAAGATTATGGCTGTGTGACTTCTTTTTATAATTTATTTATTTAAAAGCAAGGGAAAAGACAAATTTTTCATCTGCTGGTTGATTCCGCCAATGCCTGTGTAGTGAAGGCTGTCTCCCAGAGTATGCATTTGCAGAAAGCTGAAATTGAAAGCAGAACCAGTATTTGAATCCAGGATGCAGGTTTCCCAAGTGACCCCTTAACTGTCATGCCAAATACTTTAAACTGTGACTGTGTTTTATAAACAAAAGTCAGAGCCTAGGGCCTGTCATGATGGCTCAATTGGCTAATCCTCCCCCTGCAAGCCCTGGGATCCCAAGTGGGCACCGGTTCATGTCTCAGCTTCTGCACTTCCCATCCAGCTCACTGCCTATGACCTGGGAAAGCATCAGAGGATGGCCGAAGGCCTTGGGACCCTACACCCACATGGGAGTCCTGGAAGAAGTTCCTGATTCCTGGCTTCAGTCGGCTCAGCTCTAGCTGTTGTGGCATTTAGGGAGTAAACCAGGAGATGGAAGATCGATCTTTCTGTCTTTCCTTCTCTTGGAAATCTGCCTTTCCAATAAAAATAAATAAATCTTTAAAAAAAAAAGTAGTCAGAATCTATATGCAGTTGTAATGTCCCTCCCCCTGGTTTTGTATGTATTTATGTGCTAAAATAAATATAGAACAAATCAACATTCTACATGTGGTAAATCTTTGTGAAAATTTTATGAAGATGCAATCTTGGGGTCCCATAATCGCACAAAAGGCAGTTTTAACACTATGTGTGTCTTCTTTTCCATAGATGCTGCTGTTCTCAACAATGTAGCACATACCTTTGGCTTGATGGACACAGTCAAGAAGGTTTTAGATAACAGAAGGAACCAAGTCGAGCAAGGGGAGGAACAGTTTCTCTTCACTCTGACAGGTGTGTATAACTCACCTTCTTATGTAAGACTGTGGGAGCGCTCTTGCATCTTGTCATTTCCTTGTTGACTTCTACTGGGATTGACCTTTTTAAAAAAACTCACATAGTATCAGATTTTGTTGTTGTTGTTTAATCAAACAGCCCCAAGAGAGGAGAAATGGTGGGAAGCAAAGGAGGATTGTCTACTAATTGCTTCGTGGAATGTCTGCAACTTTTTTTACATTTTATTCCGACTTCTTTTGGTAGATATAAATTTAGTGCCTTCTCCATTATTTGTGGTAATCAGAAATCATAGCACATGGGAAATGTAAATCCTTTTTTAGTAAATATTTTATGTTAGTCTCCAGAATAGATGTTAGAAATATATTATTGATTAAGGTACTCTCTGTCTCTTCAGGGTCTTCAAGAAAATTAAGAGAAAGCTAGTATAGAAACAGGTACACAGAGTAGTTAAGTTTTGTGACAGGTGTGTTGTGGGTAGATAAAAGAGCAAAGGGCGAAACTTCTGGGGGCAGTAAGCCAGGTAAAAGCTGTAAAGCGAGGCAGAGGTTTGCATTATCAGTCTTTGAATAATGTCAAATGAATTACAGCTACTTGTGAAGCCAAAAGGAAAGTTTATTTGACAAGAGAAGGGTGATTTGGGTTATTTTAAACTTGTTTTTTTTTGTGATTGATTATGGTTTTATTTACTTGAAAGGCATATAGACAGAGATCTCCTATAATCCCAAATGCCTATAACAACCTCAGCAGAGTCAGATGAAAAGAGCTGAGAATTCCACCTGGGTTTGCCGCACGGGTGGCAAGGACCACCTGTATTTCCAAGGGCGCACATTAATTGGAAGCTGGAATCAGAAGTGGAGGCAGGATGCAAACCCAGGGACTCTGACATGGGCTGTGAGGAACTCAGTTCAAGTCTCCCCCATAAGTGGCAAGGATGCCAGTATGTGAAGGGTCACCTGTTGTTATCTTCAGGGGTATACATTAGTGGGGAGCTGAGGCCAGGAACAGAGCTGAGATGTGAACCCAAGCTCTCTAATGTGGGGTGTAGGTTCCCCAAGCAGTATCTTAAATAACCATTTTACCAGACAGCCACCTTTGGATTACGTTTTGTTGATGAGGGACAGAGGCGAGAGGAACTGCTAGATTCGATTATGTTAGAAATACAGCTTCAGACTGATTCTGGGAGAATATGTTTGAGACAGTAGTTGAGGCATCACTTGGGACACCTGCCTTCTATATCTTTAGTGCCTGGTTTGCGGTCTGGCTCCTCCGCTTCCTAATCCAGCTCCTGCTGATGTGCATTCTGGGAGGTAACAGATAGTGGTCCTTGCCACCAAGTGAGTGACCCAGATTGAGTTCTGGGATCCTGGATTTGCACTGGCCCAGCCCTGTTTGTGGGCATTTGAGTGAGGAACCAGAGTATGGAGGATCTCTTTTTGTCTATATCTCCTCCCTCTCTTTCAAATACAATGAAAAGGGCCCAGGGCTGTGGCCTAGTGGCTAAAGTCCTCGCCTTGAGCGCACCAGGATCCCATATGGGCGCTGGTTCTAATCCTGGCAGCTCCACTTCCCATCCAACTCCCTGCTTGTGGCCTGGGAAAGCAGTCGAGGACGGCCCAAATCTTTGGGACACTGCACCTGCGTGGGAGACCCGGAAGAGGTTCCTGGCTCCCGGCTTTGGATCGGTGCAGAACCGGCCGTTGCACTCACTTGGGGAGTGAATCATCGGACGGAGGATCTTCCTCTCTGTCTCTCCTCCTCTCTGTATATCTGACTTTGCAATAAAAAATAAATAAATCTTTAAAAAAAAAACCACAAATACAATGAAAATAAATAAAGTTTTAAAAATGAGCAAAAAGGATTCTGAACTTTAGCTCTGCCTATAGATATAGAGCAAAGTTTGATTCTTGGAGAGAGTTTTAAATCATCCAGACTAGTACTTTATTTTAAAAACAAAAGTGAGTTGTCTGGGATATAGAAATAAAACCAGGACTTGACTCCAAGTTTATTCTTGCCAAGATTCTAATTCCCTCCTTAAGAATCTATCTTCTGCCCCTAGACTTGGAACGCCAGTTGGAGGAGCAGAAGAAGCAAGCTCGGGATCATCGGCTGAAATCCCAGTCAGTTCAGAATGTGGTCCTGATGCCCGTGAGCACCCCTAAACCCCCCAAGCGGCCCCGGCTGCAGCGGCCCGCCTCGACCACCGTCCTCAGCCCCTCTCCTCCTGTTCAGCAGCCTCAATTCACGGTCCTATCGCCCATCACCATCACGCCAGTGGGCCAGTCGTTTTCCATGGGCAATATTCCAGTGGCCACTCTCAGCCAGGGCTCCAGTCCTGTGACTGTCCACACGCTGCCTTCTGGCCCTCAGCTCTTCCGTTACGCCACCGTGGTTTCCTCTGCCAAGAGTAACTCACCTGACACAGTGACCATCCACCCTTCTTCTAGCTTGGCACTGCTGAGCTCTACCACTATGCAGGATGGGAGTCCCCTGGGCAACATGACCACCATGGTGAGCCCCGTGGAGCTGGTGGCCATGGAGTCTGGCCTGACCTCAGCAATCCAGGCTGTTGAAAGCACTTCCGAGGACGGGCAGACCATCATTGAGATTGACCCAGCCCCCGACCCGGAGGCTGATGGTACTGAGGGCAAAGCGGTCATCTTGGAGACCGAGCTGAGGACTGAGGAGAAAGTTGTGGCCGAGATGGAAGAACACCAGCATCAAGTCCACAATGTGGAGATTGTGGTCTTGGAGGATTGACTGGGGAACTGGGGCCAGCAGATAGGTTTTGGTTTGAAATTTTAATTATTTGTTTATTTTTATCATTGTCCCATTCATTTCCAAATAGGCGCCTCCTTATTTTTGTTGTTGTTGTTTAAAACAAACTGTCATTGTCCTAACTGAAAATGTCGGGTTTCTTCCACCCCTCACTGAAAAATGGACACCACAAACAACCTTCCAGAAGTTGAGAGTAGGTCACTCTGTGTCCTAATACTAAGAATGATTTCTTTCAGAGGAGCTGGCAAGATAACTAGGAACTCTTCCAGACCAGTCAGTGTGAGCATGTGGTTTTATTATTTTAAAGATGTGTTGACCAAACTCTGGATCACAGATCTGGCACTGGAAGGCCACCTGCTTACATGTGGATGCAGAAGGGCACTTTTATTTTGTATCCTGGAAGGGGCCCAAAGGCCAGTGCAGAACTCTGAAAGCAAAAGGAAGTGGAGCTCTGCATGGAGGGGAAGGTGGCGTGCCAGCAGCCGCTTAAAAGCGGAAGTGCTTTGATGAAGATGGGGCAAGGATGTTTTCTTTCTCCCAGAGGTGCAACTGGTGTCCTTGAGGTCTCTGAGGAGATCAGAGCTGTGATTTTGAGAGGATGCCAGTGAGGAGTGGAAGGGCCCATCTCCAGAGAGCAAGTAAGGCGTTGGCCTGTGGCTGTGCAGAAACAGCCACCGACGGACGCCATGGCTGTACTTTGGTCTTCATGGTGATAGCCACCTTGCCCCTCACTTTGTTAAAGCACTTATCATCCTGAACTAGCATCAGTACAGTCACTGGCAAGCTGTGATGTGGTACAGCTGGCTGTGGCTCTTGGACTGGGACTGAGACTGCTGGGGTTGCAAATCCAGGGCTAGGAGCAGACTTCGTATGCAGATCAGCTGCCATGTTTGCTGGGGCCTTTATGGTGATGATTCTTTGGCTTTGGAACCAAAAGCAGCCACTCATTTGGTGCTTCCTCTCATTCTCCCCACCGTCCTTGGACTCCTAACGGCATCTGTCTCCTGGATCCCACACTCTTCAGCTTTTTGGCTGGTTCGGAGAACAGTGACAGGTGCCCGCCTGCTGCCTTCCCCTTTTAGAGTCATTTGTACTGCAGATGTTTCTATGAGATGTAGAGCTCATAAAAACCGTAGGCTTGGCAGGGAGGCCTCGACACTCCCAGCCTTTGCTGAGGCACCCGCTAGCTGCCTCCTCCTGAGCGAGCTGGACTCCCTGGGAAAGAAGCATTATCCGCAGCATTATACTATAGGAAGCATCCCAGGAATGTCAATAATAATGTCCTTGGGGGCTTTTCTTGTTTTGTTTTCTTTTTAATGTTGTTTGTATATTTAGAGCTGGGCCATTTTCCATGCTGTGATTCCTTCTCTCTGACCCTCTTCAACACTTGGGCCAAGAGTGGACCGGATTTTTATTTCTTTGGTTGTATTGTTTACCGCTTTAGGAAAAGTATAGGGAAACTGCAAATGATTTAAAGGAAAAATAGGTCATAAAAGAAAGCACACACTTTAGAAGTGGGAGGGTTTTTGTTTTTTAATTAAAAGAAAAACTTTGAACTGGTTTCTTTCTTTCTTTCATTTTTGAAGAAGACACCTGAAGCTGTGTTTGTTGGCAGCAGATATTGGAAACCCTGTCAAAATAATTGAAAATTGCGTTCTGCCATGTAGCCACAGAAGTCCTCCAATTTGGGACTGCTGTTAAAAGTCTTAAGTAAAATTTCTGAACCTTATATATTTGTGGGTTTTAGCTTTAAAATTGCTGTTTTACTTTTCTTTTCCAGATGTGTAATGGATTTATCAGCCTGTTTAAAATGAACCTTTGGCCTTTTACATATCTTTCATGATAGAAGTGCCTTTTATTTCCTGCTTCTTTAGGTTTTCTGTTGCTTCATAAAAACAAAATACCTTTTTTTTTTTTTTTTTTTAAGATCGACTTATTTATTTGAGAGGCACAGTCAGAGAGAGAGAGAGAGAGAGAGGTGGTTCATTTTCCAGATGGCTGCAATGGCTGGAACTGAGCCGATCTAAAGCCGGGAGCCAGGAGCTTCTGGGTGTCCCCTGTGGGCACAGGGACCCACTACTTTCCCAGGTGCATAGGCAACAGCTTTAATGGCTACAATGCAGCATCAGCCCCTAGGAAAAAAATTTCTAAGACAAATTATTACTTAAGCCTAGAGAGGCACATCTCATTTCTCAGGTGTTTTTTAGGGGCACCATTCTTTGTGCCAGAGGTAACAGGGTCCCTACAGATCACTCCTGTGCCGACTTGGATTCCTGTTCTCATTCCCTCAGAGCAGATAATAACAGAATATTTTAAAGTGGTCTGACCAAGATGTTTCTGAAGCTAAGAGATCTCAAGACCGAGCCTGTTGACTTTTACTTTCTGAATCTTCCAGCTGGTAAAACACTACAGGAGTTTTTGTCATCTTCCTGGGCTGACAATAGTGTGTTGGCATCTGTGCTTGAGTGTGGGTTCCCTTACAGCCCTGGTCTACTTGGTTTCAGATGGATGAGACACAGGCAAGGCATTGGTATGTGCTTACACATTTGCAATGAATCATTCTACAGACTAACTTGAAAGTGAATTTTTTTTTCTGTTCCATCATTAAATAAGTATTTCTGAGCATTTTCTGTGTGCCAGGCTCTGCATTCAACACTGGCCATACAGAAATGAAGTTGCAATTCCTGCACTCAAGGAGCTCATATATTCCAGATGTCTGGAGCAAAAAACTAGATTTCAATACAATTGGTTTCCTTTGTAATCCTATGTATTATATATTATGCATTGAAAAACATTCTGGGAATTGGTTCATAGGTTCAGCAGACTGAAAAAGACAGAAAAAGGCTAGGGTGTTCTCTAGTGAGCTCCTGCAAGAGTCATCAATAGGAGTCGGTCCAGTGGCGGGGCTGCTGCCTGGGAGAAGAGTGAGTCTGCAAATATGGAAGATTTTTTAGAAAAGATGTGTGCTTGAAAAGATTCAAAAGATACCATTTTTGTTGAGTTTTAAGTACCTGGGCTTTTTAAAAAATTGTTTTAAAGATTTATTTTTATTGGAAAGGCAGATTTTACAGAGAGAAGGAAAGACAGAAAGGTCTTCCATCAGCTGGTTTACTCCACAAATAGCCACAACGGCCAGAGCTGAGCCAATTCAAAGCCAGGAGCCAGGAGCTTCCTCTAGGTCTCCCACTTGGGAGCAGCGTTTCAAGGCTTTGGACTGTCCTATACTGCTTTCCAAGACCATAAGCAAGGAGATGGATGGGAAGTGGAATATCCGAGACTCGAACCAGCACCCAGATGGGATCCTAGTGCTTGAATGTAGAGGATTAGCCAATTGAACCATTGTACCAGGCCCCAAATATCTGGGCTTTTGCTGCTTCAGCCTGCAAAGCCAAACTGTCTCCAGAACGTGCCCCACTGCAGAAGTCTAAAACATGTGGACTTGACATTGTCATCAGATGTGACTCAGAGTGGGATCCAGTGCAGGTCTAGAGGCTGGCTAATGCAGGGGAAATGCCCCAAACCTTCCAGCCCCGTGGTTTCCACAAAAAACCTGTCATCTCTGCACCTGCCTGGTCTGTGCCATGTCCCTGTTTGGTGCCTGCGGAGTGTTCTCTTCCCCAGCTTGATTTTTGGCTCCTATCCTCCTCTTGCCCCTCCCAAAAATAGCCATCAGTTATGCTAAAGTACAAAATGGGCCATAGTCATGAATATTTAAGATTCAAAACTACTTCTTTCCTAGCTTTGGAAAATGTTAGTCCACGTGTTTTGAAGATTAGTGGTTCTGATATCCTTTATTGGTGAGATTTTATCCAAGTTCATTGGCGATACTAAAGGTAAATCTATGTACGATAGGGAATATTGATTATGAGAAGGTAGAAATCAAGCAGAGAGCATGAAATTCCTAGTTAGCTGAGTTACAAGTGATCCAGATTTTAGCACTACCAAGGAAACAGAAAGGAGAAAGAAAAGGCTGAGTTCTGAAAAGCGTGAGGCTCTGACTCCCTTGGCTGCTCACCTGAGGAAATAATCATTGAGGCGGAGTCAGGCACTGGCCTAGCTCCTGCATTTCAGTACTTTCCTAATACAGCTTACCACTGCCTCTCTCCCACGTAGAACAGTTCCTCTCTGAGAGAGATTTACACTCACTTCCTGAATAAATGATTTTGGTGCCATAGGAATCCTCCCTCATCACGATTATGTGACGCTTCTGTTACATTTGTGAGCCTCTGAGCTAATGTGGACCCTACCCTAGGCTGTGAAACTGCCTCCTGGCTCGTGGCTTGGGCTGTGGTTTCCAGTTCTGCACCACTATGAATTGGGATTGCTTGAAATACAGCACAAGTTTACATGGAATATGTTAGGTTCTCAGAGAAACAGAATCCACAGGGTAAGTAATTAGGCATGTGAAAGGGGATTGGTGATGGTAATTGGCTAACCTTACCCCGAGTGAGAACTCTGATGACAGGTCATCTTCCAGGCTCTGGTATGTTTCGGTCCATGGCTTAGCGCCTCAGAACTAGGGAAGCTGAGGCTGAGTGGCAGCCAGGGGGCACTGGTGTAAATCCTGCAAGACTGGCAGCTGGCACGCATGATAGGAGTTGAGCATTTCTAAGCTCTCTGCACAAGAGGTCAATTTGCCTTCAGTATTTAGTCTGTCCAGAGGCTCAGCCAGTTGATGGTGCCATGCACATCAGGGCTAAGTCTTCCCCCTTGATTCACTCAGTGCTCACATGGGAATCTCCTTTGGAAACATCCTCCTAGGTACCACGACCAATGCAGCATGACCAGACATGCAATTGAGAAAATAAGAAATGAGACAGACACAAGATAAAGACTATGAAAATGGGTAGCCAGAGCCAAGCCTCTTCTCTGAGGAAGGAGGTCGACCTACAAGGCTCACTGCCTCGATCTTTTATTAAACTGATTGTGGAATCAAGTTACAGCAGTTGTTGCGGCACAAACGTTGATAACTGTGTCATGTTTTGATGTTAACCATCTTGTGCTTGATGATCAGAAAGCAATAGTGTGACCTGAGTACAGGAGTCAGTGTATGACTATCTCAAGGATATTTAAAATTTTTTTTAATTGGAAATGTAGGTTTATAGAGAGAAGGAGAGAAAGATCTTCCATCCACTGCTTCATTCCGTAAGTGGCTGCATGGCCGGAGGTGAGCCAATCCAAAGCCAGGAGCATCTAGAGCATCTGAACTGGCACCCGTATGGGATTGTGGTGGTTGCAAGGCAAGATTTTAGCAACTAGGTCACCGTACTGAGCCTCAAGGACATCTGAAAGCACATAGACTTGTGGCCTTGGACCATGGCCCAGTTGCAGACCCTCACCTACATGCCTTGACATTGGTCTGGGACATATGCCCATTCATGGACTGTTGCCCACAGATTAACCTTTGTCTCTGGCATCAGCCATCTGTGAACCATTTTTTTTTTAAGATTTATCTATTTTTATTGGAAAGTCAGATATACAGAGAAGAGGAGAGGCAGAGAGGAAGATCTTCTGTCCAATGATTACTCCCCAAATGACCACAATGGCCAGTGCTGCATAGATCTGAAGCCAGGAATCAGGCGTTCCCTACAGGTCTCCCACATGGGTGCAGGAACCCAAAGCTTTGGGCCGTCCTCTACTGCTTTCCCAGGCCACAATCAGGGAGCTGGATGGGAAGTGGAGCTACCAGGATTAGAACTGGTGCTAAGGTGGGATCCCAGCGCATTCAAGGTGAGGAATTTAGCCACTAGCCCACAGCACTGGGCCCCATCTGTGAACTCTTAAGATTCCAGACAAAAGCACCTGACTCAGTAGCCTAGTGACTAAAGTCCTCGCCTTACATGCCTGGGATACCATACAGGCGCCAGTTCATATCCAGGCTGCTCCACTTTCCTTCCAGCTCCCTGCTTGTGGCCTGGGAAAGCAGTTGAGGACAACCCAAAGCCTTGGACCACTGCAACTGTGTGGGAGACCCAGAAGTAGCTCCTGGTTTCAAACTGGCTCAGCCCTGACTGTTTCAGCTAATTAGGGAATGAACCAGTGGATGGAAGATCTTTCTGTCCCTCATTCACTCTGTAAATCTGACTTGGCATTAAAAATAAATGAATCTTTAAAAAAAAAAAAAGATTCCGGGCACAAACTCTCCTGCTTTTATTGGTTAAGTCACACTGTTATTTTTTACAAACTGCCATTGGTACCAGGCAAACCCAAAATACTGCATTTTCATATTTCTGGATTTCTTTAGCCTAGTGTACATCATAAAATTAACTATCACTTGGGTCTTTCTTCCTTTATTTTTCTTTTCAAATTTATTGGAAAGGCAGATTTACAGAGAGAAAGGAGAGACAAAGAGATGTCTCTTTGTAACCATTCAAATAGAAGTAAAATAAATTTTAACAAAGCTTATGTAGAGAATAAAAATAGTTTTTATTTTATATTTTTAAGGAGGTTGATTTGTACTGGAAAAGCAGATCAGATTTATGGAGAGGAGAGACAGAAAGATCTTCCATCCAGTGGTTAACTCCCCAGATGGCCACGATGGCTAGAGCTAACTGAAGCAAAGCCAAGATTCAAGAGCTTCTTCACGGTCTCCCACATGGGTGCAGGGTCCTAAAGCTTTGAGCCAATTTCTACTGCTTTCCCAGGCCATAAGCAGGGAGCTGGAAAGGAAGTGAAATATCTGGGGTGTGAACTGGTGCCATATGGGTTCCTGGCACCTGTAAGGAGTTAACCATTGATCAGTCATGCTGAGCCCTGTTGTTTGTTTATTCAAAAGATTTTTTTGGCGGCCTGGCGCCATGGCCTAATGGCTGATGTCCTCGCCTTGAACACGCCAGGATCCCATATGGGCGCCGGTTCCAATCCTGGCAGCTCCACTCCCCATCCAGCTCCCTGCTTGTGACCTGGGAAAGCAGTCGAGGACGGCCCAAAGCTTTGGGTTCCTGCACCTGCATGGGAGATCCGGAAGAGGTTCCTGGTTCCCGAGTTCGGATCGGCGCGCACCGGCCGTTGTGGTCACTTGGGGAGTGAATCATCGGACGGAAGATCTTCCTCTCTGTCTCTCCTCTCTGTATATCTGACTTTGTAATAAAAAATAAATTGTTTTAAAAAGTTTTTTTTATTATTGGAAAGGCAGATACATAGAGAGAAAGAGAGACAAAAATCCTTTATCTGCTGGTTCATTCTCCAAACGGCCGGATGTGAGCCAATTCAAAGCCAGGAGCCAGCCGCCTCTTCTGTGTCTCCTACACAGGCACAGGGTCCCAAGTACTTGGGTCATACTCAACTGCTTTCCCAGTCCACAAGCAGTGAGCTGGATGGGAAGTAGAGTCCACATTTTTAAAAAAAATTATTTTATTTTTACCTTGTCTACATAGTTGAGAAGAATTCATGCTCATTGTATACCACTGATTTGGGTGGGGAGAATTGAAGTATGGCAAAAAGTTGGTGAGACAATTAATTGCTTCCATTTTTCTTAATCCTTCCTATATCTGGGGGCGGGGTGGGGGAAGAGAAGGGAAGAAGGCTGCTCCCAGCAGCCTAACCACATCAGCACCTGGGGATGGGAGACTGTGATGTGATATGTGTAGCAGACTGGTCTGATTCATCCTGTATTCCATCCAGCTCTTGTACACAACCATGAGTGCTCAGCCTAACCCTGCACAGCCTGCCCCTATCCCACCTCTCATATGCATAGGTGAGTATGGGAACCTGGCCCAGCATTTGGCTCACATTTTTGTTTATTTTTTTTACTAAAATAAATTTTATTTAAAAAACATGCACATCATATTGAACCACGTGACAAATTCACATTTTTAAAGCACAGAATTTAATAAAAAAAAAACAAAAAGAGGGATGCCTTACAACTGATTGTTCATTCCCCAAATGCTCACAATAGCCAAGACTGGGTTAGGCAAAGCCAGGAGCCAAGAACTGTACTCTGGGGCAGAGCAATGGCTCAATTTGCTTATCCTCCTCCTGCAAGTACCAGCATCCCTTAGGGCACTGCTTCATGTCCCTGCTACTCTATTTCCAATCTATCTCCCTGCTTGTGCTCTGGGAAAGCAGCATTGATGTCATAAGTCCTTGGGACGCTGCACCTGCTTGGGAGACTTGGAAGAAGCTCCTGGCTCTTGGCTTCGGATTGGCTCAGCCTCAGCTATTGCGGCCATTTGGGAAGTGAACCAGCAGAGGGAGGATCTTTCTCTCCATATATCCTTCTCTCTGTAAATCTGCCTTTCCAATAAAAATAATTAAATATTTGTTTAAAAATATGGCATCCTGGCTTCCCATATATGTGTCAGGGACCCAAATATATGATTCCTTCAGTGCTGCCTCCCACGGAACACATTAACAAGAGGCTAGAATTATAAACCTAGACTGAAACCTGGTCATGCTGATACAACACAAATGTATTAAGCAGCAACTGAACAAATTCAACAAAGTGAACACATTTATGAAACTAGCTTCCAAAATGGGGTGGGGGCAGGGAGAATGACCAGCACTTCACCCTGCAAGAGTAGCCACTGTCTAGCTCTCTTAACAATAACTTACCTTTGGGCCCGGCGCCGGTTCCAATCCCGGCGACCCTGCTTCCCAACCAGCTCCCTGCTTGCGGCCTGGGAAAACAGTCGAGGATGGCCCAAAGCCTTGGGACCCTGCACCCACGTGGGAGACCCAGTTGAGTTCCGGGCTCCTGGCTTCAGATTGGCTCAGCTGCAGCCATTGCAGTCACTTGGGGAGTGAACCATTGGACAGAAGATCTTCGTCTCTGTCTCTCCTCCTCTGTATATCTGCCTTTCCAATAAAAGTAAAATAAATCTTTTTTAAGAAAAAAAACAATAGCTTACGTTCATGTCAAGCTGAACTGTAATTGGTTCCTTCTCATGATCATGGACATTGTGAATACACTGCAACTGATCAGTTCAAATAATCCTAGTGGCTGGGTAGTTTCCAGCTGACAATTATTATAAATGCTGTCCCTATGCATGTTCTTGTGTATGTTTTTGATGAGCATATATTTGCATTTATGCATACAAAGTTTCAGACTTTAGGACAGTTCACATGAAAAACTTGAGATTGTTTCTTCTAAAACAGAACAACAGGGCCCAGTGCAATGACTCAACAGCTAAATGCTCATATGGGCAGCATCCCATATGGGCACTAGTTTGTGTCCTAGCTGCTCCACTTCCCATTCAGCTCTCTACTTGTGCCCTGAGAAAAGAGTAAAGGATGGTCTATAGCCTTGGAACCTTGCGTGGGAGACCTGGAAGAAACTCCTGGCTTCAGATTGGCTCAGCCCCAGCTGCTACAGCCGCTTGGGGAGTGAACTAGAAGTTGGTAGATCTTTCTCTCTGTCTCTCCTCCTTTGCATAAATCTGATCTGCCTTTTCAATAAAATAAATAAATCTTTTTTTAAGATAAAAAAAATAACAGAACAACAGTAACTCCACATCTAGAGTGCCTGGCAATGGCATGCCTTTGCTGAGGCATGGTGTCTTCCACCATCCTGCCACTCCACATTACAAACGCAGACTGATTTTCATAGCTTATTTATTTAAAACCTTATCTAGTTGAGTGCCAAGAGAGATATAGGCAGACAGAAAGTGAGAGCTTCCATCTTGCTGATTGATTTTCCAAGCACCTGCCAAATCTTGTGATGGGCAAAGGGTGAGATCAGGAACAATGGAGCTCAATCCAGGTCCCTTTTGTGGGTCGGGTGGCAGGAACTCAATGATTCGCTCCATCACTCCTGCCTCCTGGGGTTTATATTCGCAGCAACGAGGGGTGGGTGGGGGGCAGAAGGGGTCAAGAGCTGAAAATGAGTAGCCAACCCAGGTACTACAGTGGGATATGGGCGTCTTATCTTGTGCATTCATATCATATCACATCCAGCCCCTGGCTTATTAAGTTGATTAGATGATCTCTTAGGACACTTTCCCCAGATAATTGTAGTTTCTTTCCTAACTTCCTTCAAGTTTCTGTTGACATATGTTATCAGATAGGACTTCCTTAACCACCCACCCTATAAAGTAGCAACTAGGCCCAGTCATTGTGGCACCAAGTGTCTGCTTGGAAACCTGCATTCTAGGGCCCAGCACTGTGGCTTAGCGGCTAAGGTTCTTGCCTTGAATGCACTGGGATCCTATATGGGCACCGGTTCTAATTCTGGCAACCTACTTTCCATTCAACTCTCTGCTTGTGGCCTGGGAGAGCAGTCGAGGACAGCCCAAAGCCTTGGGTTCCTGTACCCGCGTGGGAGACCCGGAAGAGGTTCCAGGTTCCCGGCTTTGGATTGGCTCAGCACAGGCTGTTGCGGTCACTTGGGGGTGAATCATCAGATGGAAGATCTTACTCTCTGTCTCTCCTCTCTGTATATCTGACTTTGCAATCAAAATAAATAAACTTTAAAAAAAAAAAAGCCTGCATTCTATAGGAGGTGACTAGGTTGGAATCCTGCCTCAATTTCCATCCAGCGTTCTGCGTATGTGTGCCCTGGGAGGCAGCAAATGATGGTGCAAAACTAGGGTCTCTGCCACCTGTATATGAGACCTGGATGGAGTTCCTGGTTCCTAACTTGGACCTGGGCCACCTCTGACTATTGCAGGCATTTGGGAAGTGAACTGGCAGATGAAAGACATCTCTATCTGTGTGTGTAACTGTTGTTCAAAGAAACAAATGGACTTTTAAAACATGCATTTACTTATTTGAAAGGCAGAGTGGCAAGGAGAGACAAAGATCTGCTGGTTCATTCCTCAGATGGCTGCAATGGCCAGAGCTTTGCCAGATTGAAGGTAAGAGCCAATGGACTCGTCTTCCAGGTCTTCCTCCATGGGTGGCAGGGACCCAAACATTGAGCCTTTTTCTACTGCTTTTCCTAGACCATTAGCAGGGTGTTAAATCAGAGGTGATGCAGCTGGGGCACAGTTACCCATATGGGATGCTGGTGTCATGGATGGCCAGGTTTATGTGCTATGCTACAATGCTGGCCCAACAAATAAACTTGTAAATAAGCCCATCTCCAGACAGTTCCATGCTGCCTGACCACCATAAACCAACCCTTGGCCTTCCACGGTGTAGGTGATGGGCTACAAATTGTCCTGAGAGGGGCATTTGGGGATGTGTGAGAGTGGGGACTTGCTGAGGGAATGTTTGAGAAGTGAGGAATGACTTCTAGGGGATTTCAAGTATCAGGCCACTCAGGAAGCTAAGATGGGGTGGTTTAGAAAGGGGAAACTGGCATGTGTGGGTCAGACCAAGGCTCCAGCCCATGTGGGAGACCTGGGCTGGGCTAGTAGCATCACCCACCACCTGTATACACAGAAAGCTAGGGTTGGGAGACCTGCTTGGCAGGGCTAGGCCAGAGTATCTGCCTGAGAATGTTGGGCAGGAGGTGGACCATGTGAAGTTGGGCTGTGGCACCAATCAGCACATGAGAGAACCATTTCTGTGGGCATTTGTGGGCTCACTCCTGTGGGATACTAGCCCTTGCTAGTTTGCACAAGAGCTGGGGATAGTGTCTGATGGAACTAGGTTGGACAATGGAACACACTGACTTTCATGGGAGCTGGGGCTGTGAGGGGGCTGGGCTGGGCCAGGTTATAGCACCCACCAGCACATGTAAAGGCCAGGAGTGGAGACGGACTATGCTAAGCAGGGGTCTAGGACATGTTGGCACGCATACATTCTTGAACTGGGAGTGGGCCTGGTCAGGGAACTTGAGAACTTCCCTGCTAGGCCACAACTCCCACTGATGAGTATGGGGTCCAGGGCTGGGAGTGGGCCAGGCTGGGCCAAATTATAGCACCTACTCCATGCATGGGAGCCAGCATAGGGTGTGGGTTGAGCCAGGCTAGACTGCCACACCCACAAATTCACATGAGAGCCAGAGATAAGGGCAGGCCAGGCTGGGCTAGATTGTAGCATCTGTTAGTGAGAGTTGGGACTAGGGGTGGGTTGGGCCAGACCAACTACAGCATCTGCTGGCAAGTTTTGAGACTGGGCATGGACCACGCCAGGCTGGATCAAAGCAACATCCAGGGCTGGGAGGGGCCTAGTAGAGGAACTATGGGGACTCCCCTACTAGGCTGCAGTTCCCACTGGAGATTGCAAAGGTAGGAACTGGGGGTGGACTTGGCTGAACAAGGCTGTAGCACCCTTCAGCATGCATGTGGGCTGGGTCTGGGGGAAGATTGAACTAGGCTATGCCCCAGCACATGCCTACACATAAGAAAACCAGAGCAGGTGTGGGATGCGGTGGGCTAGGCCATGGCACTTGCTGGTTTGCATGAGAGCCAGGTTTGGGCAGGGGGAGGGGAGGGCACGGTGGGACTGGGCTGTAGCACCCCTTAGTGAGAGCCAGAATGCGTTTGGGCTAGTAGACAAGGGCTGTGGTGTCTGCTGGTGAGTGCCAGATGGACCATGTCAGGCTGGGCCAAGCATGCACTGGCATGCACAGGACCCAGAACTATGAAGGGTTTGGTAGGGGAACTTTAGGGACTCTCCTGTTGGGTTGCTGATACTGCTGAAGAGCATGAGAGCTGGGACTGGGGGCAGACAGGGCAGAGCAGCAGCACCTGTTGGTCTGCATGGAGGCTAGGTCTGGGGGAGGTCTGGGCTGGGCTAGGTCACTGTACCCCTTGTCACATGGAAGAGCCAGGTTAACCAGGCTTTGCTGCAGTATCTGCTGGCAAGTGCCGGGACTGGGTGCAAGTCATGCCAGGCTGGACTACAGTATCCCATGGCAAACACAACATCTGGGGCTTAGGCCTGGTAGGAAAACTGTGGGCACTGCTCTGATAGGCTGCAATTCCCACTGGTGAGCATGAAAGCCTGGGCTAGGGGTAGGCCAGTTGGACAAAGTGGCAGTAACTGTTGGCATATGTGTGGGCTATGTCTGGGGATGGTTCAGGCTGAGCTAAGTTGCAGCACCCATGGGTGTGTATGAGAGCCAGATAGTATACAAGATTGGTTGGCTAGACTGCAGCACATGCCCACAGATGCAAAAACTGAGACTGGAGGTAGGCCTGGTAGGGGTTAGTTGGAGTTGCCTTTATTAGGCCGAGGCATCTGTTGGTGTGCGTGAGAGATGGGGCTGAGGAGCTTAACCACCAGCACATACGTAGGCTGGTCAGGTGACAGACTGAACCACACGCTTACTGCACTAGCAGACACACACGAGTTAGAGCTGAGGTCACTCCCAGTGAGGTTTTCTTGGGGGACTCCCCACCTAGATGGATAAACTCAAACTTCAGCCACAGGGAAAATTACAAGTTATGTGGTCTGACCTTGGGGTGTATGTATCAGGACTCAACCTCCTCCGTTGCTGATGCCTGTGCAGTGGACAGCATGCCCTAATGCACACAGGGGACATGACAGCCAGTTCATCTAGGCCAGCAGAGGACATTGAGTGCTCTATCAGAGGGTAGAAAGCAGAACAAGTTGGACAACTCTCTTGGCCAATTTTTGCAGCCAGTGTCCACATCTGTGGATGCACTAAGATGGACTTTGTCAACCAATAGACCTTGGAAAGATTTTCTCAGCCTTGGAGCAACGAAACTGACAAAGCCTCAAAACTATCAAAACCGCTCAAGTAACATCTTTGGAACATTCTTTCCCACACTGGGGTCTCTAAAGCAACATCAAGTGATGATCCCTCATGATGCTAATGTAGTTTGACAGCAAGGATCCACCCCCTTCTTTTCCCACCCTGCCACCCTGCAGATGCAGGAGAAAAGGAAGAAAATTAAAGCATTTATGCCACTCAATCAGAGGCCCAGATGGGGATGCATCCCTCTCAACTATGTAAACAATATTAAAATAAAATATTAAAAATAATTTTTATAAATAAATAAAATCAACTTCCCTCTGAATTGTGTTTTCCGTTTTCCTTTACCATGGTTTGTTTCTCTCTTTCATTTATTATCTTAAGTACATTTCTTTTTCCCACCAGTTAGAATGGAAATCCCCTTGTCTGTTGTTACCAAGTCGCTGGAACACTTACTGGCATATCTTAGATTTTTGATAGATATTTGATGCAGGAATAATAATAATTTCCAATACTTATTAAAGGGCAATTATCTAGCAAGCATTGTTCTAAACACTACCGTTACCTACCTTAATCCATTTGACCATTTTCTGAAAGGCAGAGCAACAGAGAGAAATCTTCCAACCGCTGTTTCACAGTGTCTGCAACAAGCAGGCTTGGATTAGGCTGAAGCCAGGAACAATGGACTTGATTTGGGTCTTCCCAGTGTGTGTCGTCTACACCAAAGTGCTTGAATCATCACGTGCAGGAAACTGGATCGAAGGAGAAGCGGTGCCCAATCCCGGGCACTCTGATGTGAGGTGCAGGTATCTTAAGCAGTAGTTCAATGTGCTGTCCCATAAAGCTCATCCCTCATTTTATATTTAAACTTCTACTTTTTGGGGGGCCAGCACAGTGGCTCAACAGGTTAATCCCCCACCTACAGTGTTGGCATTCCATTTGGGCACAAGTTCTAGCCCTGCTTGCTCCACTTCCCATCCAGTTCCCTGTTTATGGACTGGGAAATCAGCAGAGATTGGCTCAAGTCCTTGGGTTCTTTCACTCATGTGGGAGGTCTGGAAATAGCTCTTGGCTTCTGACTTCAAATGGGCTCTGCCCCAGCCAGTACAGCCATCTGGGGACTGAACTGGTGCATAGAAGAAACGTGGGTCCTGGCATGATGGTTAAATTGCTAAATCCTCAGTATGCAAGTGCCAGGATTCCATATGGGTACTGGTTCTTGTCCCAGCTGTCCCACTTCCCATCCAGCTCCCTGCTTGGGGCCTTGGAAAGCAGTGGAAGAAGACCCAAAGCCTTGGCACCCTGCACCTGCGTGGGAGACCCGGAATAAGCTCTTGGCTCCTGGCCCATGGTTTTGGATCACCTCAGCTCTGACTGTTGTGGTGGCCATTTGGGGAGTGAACCAGCAGATGGAAGATCTTTCTGTCTCTCCTTCTCTCTGTAAATCTGCCTTTTGAAGAAAGAGAGCAAAAGAAAGAAAGGAAGGAAGGAAGGAAGAGAGAGAAAGAGAAAGAGAAAAAGAAAAGAGGAAGAAAGAAAAAAAGAAAGAAAGAAAGAAAGAAAGAAAGAGCGAGCAAGCTAGTTTTTGTCTATACAATGGGTCACTCCCCAGTTGTTCACAATGGCTGGGAGCTGGGAACTCAATCTGGCCCCCTCTGTATTGTGACAGGAACCAGGTCACTGGAGCCATAGCCTGCTGCCTCCTAGGACAAACCTCAGCTGCAGGATCAGAGCTGGGTCTCAGACAGGGGATGCAAGCATGCCAAGTGATGGCTTATGCACCGTGCCAAATTCCTGCCCTAGGAATCATCTTATGATGGTATTTTATTTAAGAACATGTTTCATAACTTTTTCAGTTGTTTCATTTGCGTTTAAATATCCGTTTATTGGGTTTCTGTATATGAGGTACCTATGGTGTCATTATGTTCAGTTAAAGGGTTGGGCCTAGTTTGAGATGCAATTTAGCTGAGATTTCAGATGCTTATGGCAGTGCTCAGGCTAATTAGATGTTGCTTTCTGACACACACCAAGTCATATTCACTCTCTCAGAGTGCTAGAGAGTGTGTATTGGAGGGAGAGAAAGTTCACACAGCGGCTAGAAAGATTTTACGACCCAGATTATCTGTCACAGGAAATGCTGTGTTTATCACTTCATCAATGGTCTTGTTTGTAATAATATTGTTAAGATTCCTGGCTAGAACTCCTGTGTTTGTCCTTTGATTAAAAAAAAAAGTGTTGTTGTTGTTTTTTTTTTTTTTTTGGTAAGGTTTATTTTATTTTTATTTGAAAGATAGATTTACAGAGAGACAGAGATCTTCTGTCTGCTGATTCACTCCCCCAGTGGTCACAATGGCCTGAATTGGGCCAATTCAAAGCCAGGAGCCAAGAGTTTCTTCTGGGGCCCGTGCAGTTGGGCCATCTGCTGCTTTCCCAAGCCATACTGGGAGCTGGATTGGTGCTGACTCCTGGCTCTTGGTTTTAGATTGGCTCAGTTCTGGTCATTCTGGCCATTTGGGGAGTGAACTATCGAAAGGAGGATTTTTCTTTCTGTCTCTCCTTCTCTCCATATTTGATATGCCTTTCCAACAACAACAACAACAAAACTTAAAAAAAAAACCATACAGATACTTATATTATCAGTTGCGTGATACCATAAACAATTTTCCGGGCCTGGTGCCATGGCCCAGTGGCTAAAGTCCTCGTCCTGAAAGTGCAAGGATCCTATATGGGCACCAGTTCTAATCCCGGCTGCTCCCCCCTTCCCATCCAGCTCCCTGCTTGTGGCCTAGGAAAGCAGTAGAGGATGTCCCAAAGCCTTGGGTTCCTGTACCCGCGTGGGAGACTTAGAGGAAGTTCCAGGTTTCTGGCTTCGGATTGGCTCAGGCCCGGCCATTGCGGTCACTTGGGGAGTGAATCTTCAGACAGAAAATCTTCCTCTCTGTCTCTCCTCCTCTCTCTATATCTGACTTTGCAATAAAAAAACAAAAACAAAAAACAACAATTCCTAGAGGCGATCTTTTCTGTTCTTGCCATACAAGGGGGTAGGGATGAACTGGACAGTCAGTCTATTAATGAATAAGGTCATGGAAGGCTGGGAAGTTTAAGAATTAGAGGTTTTTTTAAATTTTTTTCTTTATTTTTGACAATCTTTACACAGTTAATTAGGGCAAAAAGATTCAATAGCTACAGGAAAGTGGGTAAGACTATTATTTCCAAATTTTTTTCTTGTATCTGAGGTAAAGGGGGAGATAAAGGGAGAAGCCCCACCCAACCTCCCTCCCATCCCAGGTCCTTGAGGGAGGGCATGCTCCGAGGGTCTTGCTCAAGTGGTTTTGATAGTTCAACAGTTATGAATTGCTGCCAATCTCACCATTCCAAGCACAATGAAGTTGCTGCAGAATCCACTGATTGACATAGTCCACCTTAGAGTTTCTGTTTGCCCAGTTTTTCACTGCCAACTCTTGGCTGAGGTAGTTGATCCATTTGTTCTGTCCTCTGTTGTGATGCCAGGTATCCGATAGACTGTCATATGCTCCATGTGCAGCTGGTTATGCTCTCCACTGCTCCGTCTGAGCCTCTGAGGAGGCTCGGCTCTGGCATTTGCACTCCATGGCAGACCATGGGTTCTGATTATGGCAGTTCGATTGGAAAGATCCCCAAGGAAATTTTGTCTGAGTTGATCCCAGACCAGATTCTTGAGTGTACTTGCAAGAACAGGGTCCAGTACAGTCCATTGCCCCAGTCAGCTGGTGGTTGCAATTGCTGGGTCGGTTCTGTCTTCCACACGAACCAATGGGTGTTGTGTTCCAGCCTGATTCTGCCCAGCCCTCACACAAACCAGTGGGAGCTGCAGCCTAGTCGGAGCGACCCGCAATAACCCCTACCAGGCCTGCCCCCTGCCCTGGTTCCCATGCTTGACCGTATGTCCCGCAAACTAGTTCAGTCTGTCCCACATCCCATTCAGCTCTCATAACTGTCAATGGACATTGAAGCCTACCTAGTTCAACCCAACAAGCTCCACTATCCAGCCCACACACATACTCCTACTGGTAGGTGCCTTTCTGTCTAACCACCCCAGCCCCTGTCTTGGTTTTCATGTGCTCCAGTGGGAGTGGCAACCCAAGAGGAAGGATCCCACTATTTCCCTTCTAGGCCACTCCCACTCCCGGATTATGCACTCTCCAGGTGGTTCTGGAATTTAGCTTGACAGATTTAGCCTCCAGTGCCAGCCCCTGACAGCTGTTGCTGTGGCAAAACCCAATCAACCCTTACCCACTCTAATTTTTGCCTGTACCAGTTGGAACAGTCAGCCCAAGCTGGTTTTTCTCTGATCTAATTCACATGAGGCCCATGGTTGTTGTAGCCCTGCCTGGCTGGTCCACCCTCATCCCAACCCATGCTCTCCAGTGGGAGTAGTTGTCCAGCAGCAGTGGAGCCCTCCACATTCCCCCTGCCCGCTTTGCCCCCTCCCTCCCTGGTTCTCACATGTGCTGTTGGGCGCTGCGGCCACATCTGGTACAGGCAACCTCACTTTGGCATTCCATAATGTGCACTGGTTTTTGTCGCAACTGAATCTGGCTCAACTCACACTCTGTCCCAGTGCTCAGATTCACCAGTGGGTGATGTGAACTGGTTCAGCCTGGTCTGTCCCCCGACCCATGCCAAATGTATGACAGTGGGAAACTTTCCATGGCCTATTCTGCTTCCTGCACTTACCTGCAGGGTCTGTGTCCTGTCAGAGGAGTTGCCCAGGCTCCTCCATCAGAACCCCTCCCAATATCAGATTTCACACATACCAGGGGATCCATGAGCCAGCCCTACTCAGTTCACCTCCTTCCTAGTAGGAACAGTGGCTTTTCCTGACTGGCCTTCAACCCAAGCTGGTTCTTACTGTTGGATGTTTCAGCCCAGCCACGGCTCGTCCATACCTACACATAGCTCATACATGGCTTGGTAGGGGCTGAGACCTAGCCTAGTCTGTCACACATCTACCCTGATCCTCCAGAGCACCGGATGGTGTTGGAGTCTAGCTCGGCTTACTGCATCTATTCCCAGCCCACACTTGTGTAAAAGGAGACTACAGCCATACCCAGATCAGAGACACAGACCCCATTCCAGCTCCTGCGCTCCTCGGTGGAAATCTCAACCCAGCTAGGGTGTCCCCTTAGCTCCCCAACCAAGCATGTTCCCAGCCATAGATCACGCGCATGCCAATGGTTGCTCTGACTCAGCTTGGCACAATCGCTCACCTGTCTTGGCCTTTGCCTTAGATGCTGTGGCTTAGCATCCCTGGCCCATGCAGAACAGCAGGTTCAAGAGCCTAGCTCAACAGGACATGCGCTTCATCCTGATTTCTGATTTTGCTTATGAGTTAAGGTTTTCTCAGTCCTGCCTGGTCCACCCCGTTCCATTACCAACCTACACATTAGCCAGCCATTGGAGCTACTTTGCCCAGCTTGTCTGACCCCAGGTGTGGACCATGTGTTCACCAGCGGGAGCTATGACCCACCAGGGGAGTTTCCCAAGTTCCTCCACTTGACCCACTCCCAGACCCAGTTCTCATACATGCCAGTGGATGTTAGGCCAGTGTCCGGCATAGTCTGGCCTTCCATTTGGCCTTGTATGAGCTGGTGAGCGTTGCAGCCCAGCCCACCCTACACCCTATTCAGGATGCACATTCAGGTGCTGCTGCCTTGACCAGTCCAGACTGTTATTGGTTCCTTTACACATGAGTGACGACAGGCTCCTTGGTCATACCTAGCTTAGTCCATCACTACCCCAACTCTTGAGCTAACCAGTGGGACTAGTATTTCCACAGGGTTTGGCCCACACATCCCCCACAGAATCTCTCGTGTGCTAGTTAATGTCATGTCTGCCTGATGTGACCCATCTCCTCATCCATCTTTATGTCAGGTAATAGGATATGGTCCTGCTCGACAAGCCCCGAGCCTTAGCATTTGCATGGACTGGTGTTCAGTCGTCAGCATTATTCAATGATAACAAGTTTTACACAGGACTCAAAGGAGACTGGTATATCAGTCTTATCCATAAAGATCATCTGGTCCCCCTCTTCCAACCTACCAGGTCTCAGTACCCTTGTTTACCTTCAAAGGAAAAGTTACTCTGTCATTTGGAGTCTTCAGGATTGATTTGAGAAAAACAGAAGCACAGTGGGCTCAACATGGAGCTACCTAAGCAGCAATTCAAAACCCCAAAATGCCAGAGCTTGCAGCTGGGTGGCCAGCAAGTGGAACCTGGCGCCGAATGGCGCACTGACCTGGGGACAGCTCACCGCATGTACACAGTGGCTGGAATCAGGGCTCTGAGCATGAAGACCATCATGCCCTGGCACCCAGCAGCAGCCTACGGGCTGCTGGAAGTTTTAACCCACAGAGCCCAAGGTTGCCCCCTCCCCGATTCCATCCACCGTGCAATGTTGGCAGTGGATGGGGGAGAGCTAGAGTTCTTATACCCAGTCCAGGCCATGGCAAAATGGTGAAGAGGAGGTAAAATCTACCCTTTCCCCTTCTTATTTCTTTTCCTTCTCAAATACATTCAGAATTTCCTCTCACTCAAATATCCAGAAGGGGCTACGGTTTCCAGCTCAGGTGTAAAATGGTTGAACTAAGGGTAGGCATCTGGCCTAGCAGTTAAGCAACTGGTGAAGACGGTTTGATGTTATAGACCTTGGATTTAAGTTCCAGTTCTACTCCTGATTCCAGCTTGCTGCCACTACAGACCCTGGGAGGAGCAAGTGGTGATATGTCGAGTGGTTGAGTCTCTGCCACCCACATAGGAGATCTGGATTGAGCTTCTCATTTCAGCCTTGGCCTAGTCCTTGATCACTGTGGCTATTTGGGAATAAAGTAGCACATGAAGACCCTGTTCCTCCTACCATCCCTGTTTCTCAAATTAAATATATATATATATATATATATATATATATATATATATATATATATACATATATAAATAACATACATAACATATAAATAACACAAATAAAAATAACATATACTATATATACATATATGTATATATGTATATACACATATATGTATATATGTTATTTTTAAGTCATTCTCTAAGAAAAAACAAAAAAATAGTTAATCTAGAAAGGACCAATTTAGTCCAATTTAGTGGTTTTATGGTCCTGGAAATAGATATATATTTTTTTAAACTCTTTTGTCCCCTGTTTCTTTTAGGACCTTTAGTTTTGTATATAAATTTTTTTTAATTTTCAAAGATTTATTTTATTTTTATTGCAAAGTCAGATATACAGAGAGGAGGAGAGACAGAGAGGAAGATCTTCCATCTGATGATTCACTCCCCAATTGACCACAACGGCCGGAGCTGCACCGATCCTAAGCCAGGAGTCAGGGACTTCTTCTGGATCTCCCACGTGGGTGCAGGATCCCAATGCTTTGTGCTGTCCTTGACTGCTTTCCCAGGCCACAAGCAGGGAAAAAAGTAGAAATTTGAAAAGTAGAATTACACAGAGCGGGAGGGAGAGAGAGAGAGAGAGAGATGGAAAGAAAACAAGAGAGGAAAAGAGAGGGGGGCCCAGCGCAGTAGCCTAGTGGCTAAAGTCCTTGCCTTGTATATGCTGAGATCCCATATGGGAGCTAGTCCTAATCCCGGCAGCCCCGTTTTCTAGCCAGCTTCCTGCTTGTGGCCTGGGAAAGCAGTCAAGGATGGAGCAAAGCCTTGCAACCCTGCACCCGCATGAGAGACCTGGAAGACGCTCCTGGCTCCTGGCTTCAGATTGGCAGAACTCTGGCCGTTGCTGGCACTTGGGGAGTGAATCAATGGACGCAACATCTTCCTCTCTGTCTCTCCTCCTCTCTGTGTATCTGACTTTCCAATAAAAATAAAATAAATCTTATAAAAGAGAGAGAGAGAGCTTTCCCTTCCGCTGGTTCACTTCCCAAATAGCCTCAACAACCAGAGTTGGGCCAGACCGAAGCTGGAGACTGGAGCTCCAGCTGAATCTCCCACGTGGATGCAGGGGCCCAGAGACTTGCAGCTGGTTTTACTGCTTTCCCAAGCACACTAGCAGGGCACTGAATATGAAACGGAGCAGCCGGGACTTGAATCAGCACCCATATGGGAAGCAAAGATTGAAGGCAACGGTCTAATGCACCATGCACAATTCCAGGGCCCTGGAAGTAGATTTTGAACAAGGGAGTAACTTTACCTTCTGGATCCCCTGGCTCTGGAGATTGGCTGCAATGGTCTTCTAGCTCCTGATCTGCTTTCATCTCTCCAAGTGACACATTTAATCTGTTATTAACTGATCTTTGCAATTCCCTGCTTTTCTCCTTTCTGCCCAATTCTCCAGTTTCATTGGGGCCACCCCCTTTGTCCTTACACGCCAGTCACACTGGCATTCAGGTGCCCACCAGTGCCAAGCTCCTCCTCTCCAGGTCCTGTGTACATGTTGCTCCCAGCTTCTTCCCTTTCTGCCTAGCCAGTTTCCAGTCAGCTTCAGGTCTTCGCTGAAGCTCATTTCCTCCGGGAAAATTTCCCTGACTTTGGGGAAGCTGCTTATCAACACTTCCTCTTTGCATCATATTAGCATAACTATTTGCTTACAGTTTCCCCCCGACTAACCTACAAGCTGCACAAGTGTCTTCAGGTTTCTCTCCAGCACACAGTGCCTGGCTCCCCATAAATACATGTAGAAAGGGAGAGTAGGCAGGGTGTACACACACACACCACAATGCAGTAGCTCAACACACTGATCCTCCTCTCTGTGGTATAAGCATCCCATATGGGCATGAGTTTGTGTCCCAGCTGCTCCACTTCTGATCCAGCTCGCTGCCGATGGGCCTGGGGAGAGGTGGAGGTCGACCCAAGTCCTTATACCCATATGGGAGACCCAGAGGAGACTCCTGACTCCAGCTTTGGATCAGCTAAGTGTTGGCTATTGCGGCCATTTGGGGAGTGAACTAGTGGATGGAAGATCTCTCTCTACTTTTCCTTCTCTCTTTGTAAAAACTGCCTTTCAAATAAAAATAAATATTAGGAAAAAAAGGGTAGGGGAGGGGAAACTGAATGCTTCATCCGTCCAATGGCAAAGCTGAAAGTGGCAGCTAAAGCCATTTCAGGCACAAAAGCCTTTTTTCCAAACCCTAAACTGATGTCAGACATTCCAAATTCCCCTTACTTCTTCCTGGTGCTTAAATGTGTGAGTGTTATGTGAGTGCATCTGTGTGCATGTGTGCATGCGTGCAGCAGGCTTGTTAACCTGCCAAACTTATCTGTATTTTAACTTAGAACTCTTGGGGAAATGCAGGGGGGGAGGGAGGGGGGGAAGGGCGCTGCGCGTAATGCCAGAGGCATCAGTCACAATTTGTGGTGCCTCGAAGTTTTATTCAATCCTAAATGACAGTAATAGTGAAAGAATCTCTAAAGTAGCAGGCATTTTAAGGTGTAGGCTTTTTGTTTGTTTTCCTCAGCTCTGCTGTGTAGTTTTTCCAACTTTATTTCACCACAAAAGGGTTATTCTTATCCCCTTTGTTAATAGAAGCAATCGGAGAAAGGCTTAGCCATTTTGCTCACGCTGCACACCTGCTGGAAAGGCTGGTCTTGGACCCCTCACCCACCCAGGGTATGTCTTGGTGATGTAATCGTCTTTGGACAAGGCTGTGCTGCCTCCAGGGGTGAGTGTGGACAACTGCTTACATGGTTGCTGTGGAGACCTGGGCCACAGGGTTAACGGGACCACCAGCTTGGGAGATGCATATTGCTGGGCGTAATTTTTGTGGCAGGAACTCCAGTCTCAGTGGGTGTCTGATCTTATTTATTCCAGTCATAAACGTGATTGGGGGCAGAAACAAGTGCTTTGGGACATTGAAAGCAAAAGGATGAGACAAATACCCAATTCCACTTTCTTCTTGAGCCTACCACAGTCTCTTGCGGACCACCACAAGGCAGATGGCATTAGGTTGGCCACAAACAGTGCATTATTTATCCGCTTAGTCCTATCTTCTTTTAACAAAAGCTACTAAGAGATGGGGTATCCTAGTATCAGATATCCCTGCCTGAACTGGGTTTCCCTTTGAGGAAAAAAGATTCTTGGCCACTCATGAGATCTCTTTTGCATTCTGGTTCCTGAACACAGTATTTCTGTCATGAGAGTAGTGGTCCTGGTGGTGGGGCACCCTTATGCTTTAGGGCCAGATGCACCAGGCTACTTAACAGCTTCGTCACTTTGGACAGACTGCTAAACCTCTCTCGGGTCCGTGAAATGGAGAGTGATGGCTATCTAGAAGTTGCTCCGGGTATTCCCAGGGTGTTAATTTCCTTCCTTTGTGGGGATGTTATTTGTGGTGACGACACAGTCGTCAGTTCTGAAAAGGTATCACCTTGGCCCGGCACTGAATTTCTTCCTTTTCTTTTTTTTTTTTTTCTTTTTGTTTGTAGACAGTAGTGCTCTTCGGGCCCTCTCTTCTCAGGGGAGGATGGCCAGAACCCCCGGTATCGTCCCTCTTCAGGACAGGGCGCCGCCGGGAGAAGTTCCCCAGGGGTTTCGAGACTCCCCCCGCCCCCCCCCCATCTCCTTTTGGGTTGTGTGTGGGGGGGGGAGTGCCAATTGCAACTGGGAAGTAGGTTTATCTTTAAGGTCTCTCGGATCGCGGCGGTCGCTTCCCTCACGAAGAAAAACAGACTTTTGCTCAAGCCAGTCTGTCCAGGGTTAGCCTGAAATCTCGTGCGGTCCGACCCTGGCCACCTAGCCCGGACCCTTAGGCCGCAACCCCGAGGCGGTGGGAAGTGAGGAGGCCGCGCGCGCTCCGCTTCCGCTCCTCCAGCCCAGCAGAGGGCGCCGCGGCCGCGCTTCGTCCTCGCCGCGGTGCTCCGCGCCAGGCCTCTTCCGCGTGGGTGACTGACTGTGAGAGTCGGCGCTGAGGCGGCGCGCGCGCCGCTCGTCTCCGCCGGCCTGCGCCCGGGGCTCTGCGGCGAGGGGCGGGCGCGCGCGCCGGGCCATAGAGACGGGCGTTGAGCCGTGCGCATAGAGACGGGCGTTGAGCCGTGCGGCTAGAGCGTCGCCGAGTCGGAGCCGGAGCCCGAGCCGCGCGCTTGTGTCTCCGCTGCGTCCGCCGAGGCTCCCCGAGTGTCAGGGACAAAAGCCGCCGCCGCGCCGCGCCGCCTGCTCCCGCCGCCGCCGCCCCCTCGAAACCAGCTCGACGCCGTCGCCGACCCGTGAGGATCCGAGAGCCATGTCGGCCAGCAGCCTCTTGGAGCAGGTACAGGCCCAAGCCCGCATGCCTCGGCCATTGTGTGTAAGGCGAGGGAGAGGAGAGGAGGGAGCCCGACTAGGCCCGGGGCCCGCCGCCCCCGGTCGGGCCGAGGCGAGGCGGTGCCTCTCGCCGGCCGGCTCGTCGGGCTTTTCGGGCCGGCCGCGCCCCGGCGCGTCGCCCCCTTCCTCAGCCGGCTCTTCCCGCTCCCGTGCGAGGCCGCGCGTCCCTGCTCTCCGCGGGCCTCGTCTCCCTTCCCTCGCGTGGCTGCTGGCGCGGCCCCCCGCTTGTCCTCGCCGGCCCCCTTAGCGCCTTTCCCCGCCTCCCGTTTTTTTTTTCCACCTCTTCTTCACCCCACCAGCACCAGCACCACCACCATGCCTGAGGACGCCTCCCCTCGGGCACGTTGCTTTTTATTCTCCGCTCCCCACCCCCATATCCCGCTCGGGCCCTGCTTTAACGGGTCTCCTCCGTCTTTTTCCCCATTTTTCCCTCCGACCACTTGGCCGCTCGGCGACGTCCCCCGGCGCCCGCAGCGACCCAAAGGTCAAGGAAACAAAGGTAGGCGCCTGGGCTCGGGCCGGGGCGGGGGTCGGGGGTCGGGGGCCGCGGTGGGGGTGGGGGTGGGGGGCCGGGCGCGCAGGTGCCTCGCCGCCCGCGGGCGGCAGTTCTCCACCAACAAGGAGGAATTCACGGCGGGGTGGGGGTGGGCTCGGCCCTGAAAATGCCCCAGGTCCTGAGTTTCCTGTAGGTCTCAGAAGGTCTTTGTTTTTCTTCCTCGTGGATCACTTTCTGGAAGTACCCACATGGGACGGGACGGGGCGCGGGGGAGGGCAAGGGAGGGGAGGCGGGAGGGAATTGAAATCCACCGGAGCCAATAAAATGACCTTTGGAGATCCACTTGCTCGCGGTGGAGGGAAGGAGACATTTTCCTGGACGGCTGTTGTTTTAGCTTTCCCTGTTTGTGCTTGTGAAATCCGAGCTTATTTTGCCCTCAACTAGGGAGTTTTTTCCTCGGGTCAGGGTGTGTTTGGATTAGGAAGGAGATGGCAGGATGGAGACATTCCTAATTTGGGTTTCTTTTCTTCTCTCTTTTTTTCCCTTTTCAGTGCAAAATGGATCAGTGCATCAGAAGGACGGACTCAATGATGATGATTTTGAACCTTATTTGAGCCCACAGGCAAGGCCGGTGAGTTGTTAACCATTTACATACCTGGTGTTGTATACCATTACTTTCCTGCTCTGTTGGTACATCTGCATTTTGGAGGGGCGGGGGAGGGCTGTTTCACTTTCCTAATGGCCGTTAATGTGTTGTGAAGCAGTTAAAGCAAGCTGGCTAGGCCCTTCAAGAGTCCCAGTTAGGTTTTGTCAGCCGGAGTATCCTGCTCTGAGACTCATCCTGGTAACATTTGGCCTAGAGCTAGCGGCCATCCTGGGTAACTGACCCCTCCCTGCCCCCAGGCATTTAGTTTAAGAGTGTTTGCCACTGCTCAGTATTTAGAAAATAATGTCATAACACATTTACTCTGAAATTGGGTTAATTACTTGAACAGAAATGTTCTGGACTAAAATCTGAGGTTAAAATACTGTTCTCAAATGAAAGCAAGGTAAAGAATGGTTGAGGAATTTGCAGTATTGTCAGCAGGCTTCCAAGGGGTAGAGTAGTGGCATGTGGATTCAGGTCTTGAGGAAACTTGTTGGCTTCAGCAGGTCTTCTGTATTATCGCCTGTAGTCTGAGAGTCACCAAGGTGTAGCTAATGGAACTCCCCAGATTGACGGGCTGGAGAGGAAAACTGACTGAATACCCTGTGAGATCAAGTTCATGGAGCATCTGCTGTGTGAAGTCTAGTTGGCAGCCTTGAATAACTTGACACTGATGTGTTCCTGATTGTTCTATAAATTGTAGCCTCTGGTGTGTGGTTTTATGTAGACCACCTTAGTAGGTGATTCGGGAAAAGTTTTCTCAATCTAAATTGTGAAAAGCAGAGAAGGAAGTAGAACTGTGGTATGAACTATTACTAAGTTGTTGTTATTGAAGTAGTTTGCTTACGTAATCCTACCAGGGAGAGTGAGAGCATTTAGAAACATAATTCTTGATGAATCTTATAAAAACATTGTGGAATTCATTTGTTTGGGCTTGGGGCATATGGGTGCCCACGGGGTCAGGTGTAGGCATTTAGCTGGATCCTCATGGCCGGCGATGATAAGTGCGTTTGGCATTGCTTTCTCAAAGAAGCTAAAGCTTAAATACCTGTTGAAAAATATTTGAGGCAAAATACAAATTTTGGGTGAGTAGGTGAAGAAGAGTAACTGGAGACTCTTTGTTTTTAGTTTTTTGTTTTTACTTTATTATTGAGTATTTTGTTATTTTTAGCCATTTTTTTAATTGCCTGATGTTGGAATAATACTTCAAGCTTAATCCATTGATGGAAATAAATGAATCCCATACATAATGAATTTGAACGTGGTAGTGTTTTAACACTACTTCAATTTTTGAAATTGAGAAGATTATATGTGAAAAAATGTTTTTAAGAAAAAATTCCAAATTGGTTGATGAAAGTACAACCATTACCATCAAGCTGCATTAGCTACAACTTTTACAATTGAAGAGCTATGTTTTAATGGTTAAGGAATACTGTTGACGCACAGCCTACAGTGGTTAGGATCATCCAAATCTTTTTAAGGACAAAGCTGCCTGTTGACTAGTTAAGACTGTTTTTGGAGTTAGGGTAAGCTCACAATCTAAAGTTGTGTTTACGTATGTGCAAGAATGAGAAGGAGGGAGACAGTGAGGAAGACCTTCCTTACGCCTGGCAGGAAGTTGGATCCCCAGTGGAGGTGGGACTTGATCCCAGGCACTCAGCACTGGGTGTAGGCATACCCATGGAGACAGTGCCCACTCCAGGTTGGACTCTGTTTTGAGTAGATTTGTATCTACATCAGCAAGGCACAATTGTGTAGGTCTCTGGCTTCTCCGTGGAGATTATTCTAGGAGCTGTAGGACTTGTTAATGATACATATGTATTATTTTTGATTATTCTTTAGTATAATTTACTTAAGCATACAGATTATACATTGTCTTTAGGATCATGCTTTCTGTTTCCAATAGGAAAGTTAGGTGTAGATTTATACCTTACAGCCATTCATTTTGTGGAGGAAGCAAAATCGGTAGCAGTATGATTTTCTCGTTTTAAACCTCTGGAAGCCACTGTTTATATCCTTGCCAGGTTATGATTTAGTGGTGGCATCTATTGGTGATCCTGGATAACTTGCCAGGAGGCCAACACTAAACCGTAGGTACCTAACCTTACCTTTTGGTTTCAGATGGAATGTCTGCACAGATATTTAAATTTCCAGTTGTTTTTATTTTATGTCTGTTTTCTTCTGGTTTTGGTAGGAGACTTTTTTGAACAATTTCATTCTGCCAAAATTCCCCCTGCTTAAAATCACAAATACTGGTTTTAACAAAAGCATCGTCTCAGCACTTCTGTAGACCAAGACTTAAGACTGAGGAAATGCTCCGGTTTTTTTTGTGTTTTTTTGTTTTTTTTTTTTTTTTTGCATTGACAGTGTTAAAACCCACATTCAGTATATATACCAGCTTGAATGTAAACATTTAAATATTTTAGTTATACCAAGTTTTTTAAAATAACAGTAACTAGAATATTTTATGTGCCCATGTGCTACTCTCATTTTTTGTAGCAGTAGTTGAAATATTTCGATTGTGTTACTAAGTTGGGGAGAAGTATCTTGAGAATTTTTTGTGTTTGATTGTCCTTTTTTTTGCGTTTTCCTTCACAGAGTAATGCGTATACTGCCATGTCCGACTCCTACCTACCCAGTTACTACAGCCCCTCCATCGGCTTTTCCTATTCTTTGGGTGAAGCTGCATGGTCTACTGGGGGTGACACAGCCATGCCCTATCTTACTTCTTATGGACAGCTGAGCAACGGAGAGCCCCACTTCTTACCAGATGCAATGTTTGGGCAACCGGGAGCCCTAGGTAGCACTCCATTTCTTGGTCAGCATGGTTTTAATTTCTTTCCCAGTGGTATTGACTTCTCAGCATGGGGCAATAACAGTTCTCAGGGACAGTCTACTCAGAGCTCTGGATACAGTAGCAATTACGCATATGCACCCAGCTCTTTAGGTGGAGCCATGATCGACGGACAGTCAGCTTTTGCCAACGAGACCCTCAATAAAGCTCCTGGCATGAACACAATAGACCAAGGGATGGCAGCATTGAAGTTGGGTAGCACAGAAGTTGCAAGCAGTGTTCCGAAAGTTGTAGGTTCTGCTGTTGGTAGTGGGTCCATGACTAGTAACATCGTGGCTTCTAATAATTTGCCTCCAGCTACTATTGCTCCTCCAAAACCAGCGTCCTGGGCTGATATTGCTAGCAAGCCTGCAAAGCAGCAACCCAAGCTGAAGACCAAGAATGGCATTGCAGGGTCAAGTCTTCCACCACCCCCAATTAAGCATAACATGGATATTGGAACTTGGGATAACAAGGGTCCTGTGGCAAAAGCCCCCTCACAGGCTTTGGTTCAGAATATAGGTCAGCCGACCCAGGGGTCTCCCCAGCCTGTAGGTCAGCAGGCTAACAGTAGCCCACCAGTGGCTCAGGCATCAGTAGGGCAACAGACACAGCCATTGCCTCCACCTCCACCGCAGCCTGCTCAGCTTACAGTCCAGCAGCAAGCAGCTCAGCCAGCCCGCTGGGTCGCTCCTCGGAACCGTGGCAGTGGGTTTGGTCACAATGGGGTGGATGGTAATGGAGTAGGACAGTCTCAGGCTGGTTCTGGATCAGCTCCATCCGAGCCTCACCCAGTGTTGGAGAAGCTGCGGTCCATTAATAATTATAACCCCAAGGATTTTGACTGGAATCTGAAGCATGGTCGGGTTTTCATCATTAAGAGCTACTCAGAGGACGATATCCACCGTTCCATTAAGTATAATATCTGGTGCAGCACGGAGCATGGTAACAAGAGACTGGATGCTGCGTATCGTTCCATGAACGGGAAAGGCCCCGTTTACTTACTGTTCAGTGTCAACGGCAGTGGACACTTCTGTGGAGTCGCAGAAATGAAATCTGCTGTGGACTACAACACATGTGCAGGTGTTTGGTCCCAGGACAAATGGAAGGGTCGTTTCGATGTCAGGTGGATTTTTGTGAAGGACGTTCCCAATAGCCAACTGCGACACATTCGCCTAGAGAACAACGAGAACAAACCAGTGACCAACTCTAGGGACACTCAGGAAGTGCCTCTGGAAAAGGCTAAGCAGGTGTTGAAAATCATAGCCAGCTACAAGCACACCACTTCCATTTTTGATGACTTCTCACACTATGAGAAACGCCAAGAGGAAGAAGAAAGTGTTAAAAAGGTAACCAGCTTACCATTCTTAAGATTTCAGGGAGGAGGTGGGACTGGGTAGAACAGAGGAGGTATTAGAATGAACCGTGAGTAAAAGCTCTGTAAATAACATGGTGTCACTTAACAGTGCAAGGCTCTATGGAAGTATAATCAGTGTGAAGGAATGTGAGAATGTTAGTGGAGGAGAGAAAATAAGGGCTTAAAGCAGAAATGCTGCAGAGGAATTTAGAAGATGAGAGTTCAAAATGCATACAGACTATTTGAGGTGGATAGAAGTGTGGAAATTAAAGCAGGTTGATATTGAGACAGTAGTATGACAGAAAAATGTGAAAGTTTCATCTTGTAATTTACTCTGGGCCCTGTTGGGATTTTTCTTTGGACTGTTATCTAGCATGAGTGTGTTGTTAAGCCCTGAAAACACTTGGCTGTGTCTGCATGGCAGCTGTTGCAGTGTTTTTTTGTTCTTTCTTCCTTGTTCTGTCCTGTAAGGTGTTCCGGCTTCATCAGTTTTCTCATTCTTGCTTTTAACACCTGGTGTTAGAGTCACTTTCCTCTTGATTTCTTTAAACAAGTAGGAACCTTGGACAGAATGTTGGAGAATGGATTCAAGTGAAGTTTATTTGACAGTAGTGCTTGTTCTGTGGGTATTTAGGGAATGTAAATTTGAGGACCATAAGAGGACAATAAAAAAAAAAAACTGGTTGGGGCAGATTATAATGTCTGGGACTGAGTCATTCTTGAATGTTAGGAAGGAAGTGGAAAGATTGTCCCTAAGAACATTTTTTTTTCTTGAAAATTTTACGTAGAAAATGAATTGAGCTTGTTAATCTCATGTAAAATGGAAAAAACCAGTAGGCTTGTGTCAACATATTTTCTTTACATTTGTCCTGAATTGATAGAGATCCTGTACCTGTTCTAGAATCTGAAGCATTCTGTGAAAACACGATTCCTATGGTGGGTGGGGCAGGGCGGGGCAGGGAGGGGGAGGTTCTTTGGTTTCTACTTGGAAGTTCATTGTTCAGCTAAACCAGGGTAACTGCTATCTTCGGTTTTGGAGATAACATTTGCCATTGAAGCTGAAAGCATTAAGTTAACTTGACAAGAAATAGCTTTCTTCTAAGTCAGCTGTAATCTTGTAGAAGAAGCTAGTTTATGGATTTTTTTTTTTTTTTTTTTTTTTTTTTTACATTTTGCTGGATATCTGAAGGACTAAAGAAGTTTCCTGAGGCTCCTGTTTCTAGAGGAGCAAGCAGGAGGTCCTGACCTGTCAGGCATCCTGTAGTGGCGGAGCAGACCTTCTGAGCCTGTGAATGATCCCTTTAACTTACGCTGTTTATCTCCTGTGGTGAATCTGTTTTCTTTCATCTTGGAAAATTCTGTCCTACATTTTGTGTTTAAAGAAAGGAAGGCAGGGATTCTTTTTTAAGGAATGCAAAATGTAAAATGTTAAACAGTTAACTTGTATGTGTTAGAACCATTGGGAAAACATGAGTTTAAAAATGATAATTTCTGTTAATTTTAAAGGAAATATTTTGGATTAAATATACTTAGAGCGGTTCAGTGGATGATGATTAAAGTTATCAGTAGGTGTAAGATTCATACATTGGAAATTGACCTTCTTTTTAATGTTTTCCTAGAATGAGTCAACTTAAATAGCCAAAGGTTCTTTTTCACAGCCATTGCATAAAAGGCCCTTGATGAAGGAGTTACTCTGATTGTTCTCTTAGGGTAGTGAATAAACCGCCAAATAAAAATAAAAGTTTCCTTTATACTTGTGTGGGTTGCTTTTGAGTTTTCTGTAGGAACTGCTGGAGTTTTGGGAACGTGCCTTTGATTGCTTCTAAGCCTGGTTAGCATTCAGGCAGTATCGCCTTACTGTTGTTCATTACTCTTATTCTTATACCATCCTTACCGAACTGACTGTAAACTGTTCTTCAAATCTTTGTCTGCTTTGAATAAGCAAGTTTTGTAAGAATGCAGCTCACAGCTTACTGACTGTTATGTGGGGTGCCTGTTTGTGTACTTTGTGTTTATAAAGTTGCAAAAAAAATCTTCATGCGGATAAGGACAGTAACTCAGTTAAGTAGGGAAATACTTAAACTTGACCCTGAAATGATGTCATATTGGTTACCCAGTGGGCATACTGTATGAATCTTGATACATACTAGTTGGCTTGCAGCCATTTTTGCCTAGTGGTATTACTGACTTGTTCTATGAGTGGTAAATAGACCCTGCAGGGGTTGGTGGGGCTTGAAACCTGAGCAGGCTCAGTAACATCTTTGCTGGTGTGGTTCACTTCCTTATATACTACCCAGGCTGTTTTGTAGCCTGCTTTCTACATTTTAGAATCCTCTGCAATTAAGTATTCTGTGACATCACTTCTGATGGTTTACAGTATTCTGTCGTAGATACGTAATTTAGCAATCCCAAATTATGGGCTCTATAGAAATTTATACTTCGGTATTCATCTTCCAGTGAGTTAAGAACCATTCTTTTTTTTTAAAAGTTTGAAAATTTTGTTTGAGATGCAGAGAAAGCAAAAGAAACAGCTTCCTCCCCACTCCCCAAATGCCAGGAAGTCAGTCCTGGTCCCTCAGTGGGCCTGTTTGGGCAGGAAGCAGCGGTCAGCAGAGCCAGGACTCCCAGTCTGACACGGGATGCCCACAGCCTGCAGCTTCACGGCGAGTGCCACGTGCCAGCTCCTCTCTCTGGAATTAATTTTGGAGTTGTCTGCAAAAAACGAAAGTCAGTATCTGAGCTAATGATCATTTCAGAAACCTCATAAAGAGTTGGTATTTTTGTCTTCTAATTCTAGCCTTTAACTACAGGTAAGAATAAGGGGAGTAGTCTAGCAGAGTTGACTAAGGGCTGTGATTCCTGGGATAATGCTGAGACTTAATTGGGCACTTGCGTCAGTGTTTTTTTTTTAAAGATTTATTTTTATTACAAAGTCAGATATACAGAGAGGAGAGACAGAGAGGAAGATCTTCCGTCCGATGATTCACTCCCCAAGTGAGCCGCAACGGGCCGGTGCGCGCCGATCCGATGCCGGGAACCAGGAACCTCTTCCGGGTCTCCCACGCGGGTGCAGGGTCCCAATGCATTGGGCCGTCCTCGACTGCTTTCCCAGGCCACAGGCAGGGAGCTGGATGGGAAGTGGAGCTGCCGGGATTAGAACCGGTGCCCATATGGGATCCCGGGGTGTTGAAGGCGAGGACTTTAGGCGCTAGGCCACGCCGCCGGGCCCGCGTCAGTGTTTTTTGTGGAATAACTGGAATACTAATGGAGAATAGAGGGAGACAGATAATAAAGATGTAGTTACAGTGGCAGCAGCTTGAGGTTTAAAATTTCTAAATTGTCTTTGCTAGTAAGGGGGAATATCATGTTTTTCTTATGCCTTTTATTCCCATTTTCAAGCAGACTCCTAAAAATGATATAGGAATGTTTTTGAATATACTTAAATTTTATGTAGTCTTGTAAGAGTTAAGATGAAGCTGTTTAGCACATAGTAAAACTTCAAAGACAAGACCTTACAAGGGCCTGGCACGGGGACCTCTAGCGGCTAAAGTCCTCGCCTTGCATGAGCCAATTTCCCAAATGGGCACCAGTTCTAATCCCCGGCAGTCTTGCTTCCCATCCAGCTCCCTGCTTGTGGCCTGGGACAGCAGTAGAGGACAGCCCAAAGATTTGGGACCCTGCACCCACGTGGGAGACCCGGAAGAGCATCCTGGCTCCTGGCTTCGGATTGGCTCAGCTCCGACTGATGTGACCACTTGGGGAGTGATTCAAAGGATGAAAGCTCTTCCTCCCTATCTCTCCTTCTCTCTGTATATCTGACTTTCAGATAAAAATAAATAAATCTTTAAAAAAAAAAAAAAGACGTTACAGGGCCCAGCGGCGTGGCCTAGCGGCTAAAGTCCTCACCTTGAACACCCCGGGATCCCATATGGGCGCCGGTTCTAATCCCGGCAGCTCCACTTCCCATCCAGCTCCCTGCCTGTGGCCTGGGAAAGCAGTCAAGGACGGCCCAAAGCATTGGGACCCTGCACCCCTGTGGGAGACCTGGAAGAGGTTCCTGGTTCCCGGCTTCGGTTCGGCGCGCACCGGCCGTTGTGGCTCAATTCACTTGGGGAGTGAATCATCGGATGGAAGATCTTCCTCTCTGTCTCTCCTCCTCTCTGTATATCTGACTTCGTAACAAAATAAATAAATTAAAAAAAAAAAAAAAGACATTACAGAGAAACCAGGAATCTGTCAGCCTTATTGTATGATGGACTCTTGAGAAAAAGTTTACGGAAAATGATTTCAGTTTCTTTTACGTGAAAATGATCATTGAAGTAAATGATTTGGGACCAGAAGCACAGTGATGACTTAAAGGATTGGTGGATTCCTAGTACAGGTTAGATATATTGGAAGTTGCTTTGGTTTTGATAGTGTTTGCTGTTTTAGGTAGTGATGACGTTTAGAGTTTGTTATGAAAAGAAAATTTGTGAGGCAGAGTTACAAAGGGAAGGAGAGACATCATCTGTTTGCTGTTTCACCTGCCAGATGGGTGGCCACAGTGCAGGAGCTCAGCAGAGTTAAAACCAGGAGCCAGGAGCTGCTTCTGGGTCTTCCACATGGATACTGGGACCCAAGGATTTGACCCCATCCTCCACTGCTTTCCCAGGTCATAAGCAGGGAGCTGGATGGGAATTGGAGCAGCAAGGACTCCCAACAGTGAGCCCATATGGGATGCTGACACTCCAGGTGGAGTATTAACCAAAGATTGTTTAATTGCTTATTTTAAGATTTATTTTTATTGGAAAGGCAAATTTACAGAGAGAAGGCAAGGCAGATTTTTCATATGCTGGTTCACTCCTCAAGTGCCACAATAGAGGTGAACCAATCTGAAGCCAGGAGCCTCTTCCTGGTCTCCCATTTGGGAACAGGCTCCCAAGGACTTGAGCCATCCTCCACTGTTTTCCCAGGCTGTAAATAGGGAGGTGAATGGGAAGTGGTGAAAGTGGGCCTGTATGGGATCCTGGCATATGCAAGGTGAGGACTTTAGCCACTAGGCCACGCCGCTGGGCCCTACTGGTACTTTTTTTGTTTAATTAATTTTTAATCATCTTACTTAGTTGGTTAGGGACTACTGGTACTTTTAGAAACTTATTTTTATTTGAAATATAGAGATATTCTAAATCTTCACTTGCCAGATTCCTGCAATAGCTTGTGCTGGGGTAGGCCTGGGTTGGGGGCTGGTAAGTCAGTTTGAGTTTTCCACAAATGTGGCAGGGACCCAAGTACTTGAGCTGTTACCTGTGGCCTGTGGGCCATTAGTAAGAAGCTGGAATCAAGCAGTGTTGGGGAACACTTAAGTAACAGACTGGTGGAGTTATAACTTGTAATGAAGGATATACTATTGTAATAATATGGGGAAAATCATTTGGGAGGGAATTTTTTGGGGGGGGATTCCAGACCCTACATAATTGTACCATAAAATTAAAAAAAATAAGGAAAGAAGCTGGAATCAGAAGCAGAGCTGGGACTCTAATAAATCACTGTGATATGGATAGGGACATCCCAAACTTTGTCCTTACCAGGCTGCACCAAACACCTGCCCCTGCACATTTTAAGTTATGTCTTTTAGAACTCAGAGTGGGCATCCTATTTTAATTAGGATGCAAACCTTGACCTTTTTCTTTTTTTTTAAATCCTAAGACTGACTAAATCTGCTGCTATCTTGCAAAGTGGTTAGTTGTCCTGCCAAAGGGATTGGGGAGATGGTGTTTGTTTTACTCTTCTGCCTTTCTTGTACATAGTAAAAGGGCCAGTTCTGCGTCCTCATTAGCTGGAGGGCTAGGTGAGAATAGGTGCAGTGAATTTGAAATTTTCCTTTTAAAAAAAATTAAAACTCCCATCTGTTGGTTCCTTCTCCAAATACCCATGGTTTCTGGGATTGAGTCAGGACAGTCTGGGAGCCAAGAAACTCAATCCTGGCCTCCTACATTGGTGGCAGAAACGCATTTGAATCATGACCACTACTTCTTGGGGTTCTCCGTTTTGCAGGAAGGGCTACAATCAGGAACTGGAATTGGGTACAAGCCAAGCACTTCAGTGTGTGGTGCAAAGCTGTTTTAACCTCTAGGCTGAATGCCCACCCTTAAATTGGACGTTTTGAACTGTACCCTTTACCTCTAACAAGGAATGTACAAATTAGTGGAATGGAGCAGGTGGTAAGTAAGGTACAATGTTTGCCTTAGGAGATGACAGTGTTGCTGTATCAACAAAATGGATAAAATGTGACATAGGAGTTATAGTTGAGGAATGAAAAAGATACTGATCTTTTCTCTAGAATGATAGCTTGTGGAATCTAGAAAAATTTTATTGAAAGGGAACATTTGAACTACATAAAACAGTAAGTAGTAGAGCGGTGAGCACTCAAATGATACAATGTTTGGCACATAGTGCACATAAATGTTTAAGTATCTTTTCTGATGCTGCTGTTCTCAGATGTCAGATAAAGGAGGCCTGAAAGAAGTTAATTATTCAAGGTCTCATGACTATTAAGTAGTGGTGCAGCTGTATTTCATCATAAGTCCAGTGGTGATGCTCTGGAGGTTGGCTTCTTGCCAGTCATCTATTTTGCTTTTCAAGAATTTGAGCAGTCTAGTTGTTGCATACATTAATCTAGTGATTAAATACATTAAAATACCTTATAATGTAAACTATGGCTTATAAGTTAGCATTGCATAAAATTAAATGCCATTGTGTTAACAGATAATAGTCAAAATACATTACTTACCAGGTTGTTTGTATCTGCTGTGCTACTGGACTCCTCAGTCCCACATTCGGTGACATCGTAGTGGAAGTTTGAGATAGCTGTGTTATTTGCATCATGGAAATTGACAAATAATGCAGTTTCAATTTATGCTATATCTGCAGTTTGTGTAGGTTTTGAATAAATTTGAGGAACTATTCTAGCATATGAAAAAGTTTTACAGTTTAGCAAGAAGTCACTCAAAAGATGCAACAGTAATATGTTTGTTGTGTTTGTTTTAATAAAAAGAAAATAAGTTGGAACAGACACTGGCACAGGGATTAGGCCATGGCTGGTCTTACTGCATCTTGGAGTTAAGTCCTGACTCCTAGGAGTCAGCTGCTTGCCACTGTGCATCCTGGGAGTTGCAGTTGGAGACTCCAGTGCTTGGGTCTCCGCTACGCACTTGGAAAACCTGGGGTTTAGTTAGAGATTCTTGGCTTTTGCATGAGTTATGCTCATATCCTTGTGAGCTTGGTACAACTCTGTTTTACAGGTTGACACACTGAAATACAGAAAAGAATAAGTGATTTTGCAGTTACCCAAGCAAGGAAAGCTAATTCTGCAATGTGATTGCAGAGCCAACACGGAATGAGAGAAAAGAATGAATCTTCAAAAATAAAATTTGAAGGGTGGATTAAAGAGAGACCAAGTGAAGAGAGACTGAGAGGAGAGTAGTGTGAGCCTTAGAAAGAACAAAGAGGGCTAGTCAATTTACTTGCTAGACTGTGGAGGTACAAGTGATAACAAGCTCCAGTGACAATGTTGAATGAAAGCTTGCTGTTTGGAGTGTGAGGCTTTGATCTCAGTACTTGCATGCACCGTGCATAGCATACTGTGCACTTGTCTTTCCAGCCTGTGCTTACCTGTGTTGGCTTTTTTTTTTTTTGGCAACCTGTTGCAATCCTTGAAGAGATGTAGTAAAGTAAAACCATCTTTTGTTCTACTAGTATGGATTCTGTTTTTTTTTTTTTCTCCCAAGTTAGCATTATAAAAATGTATGAAATAAGATTGTGTTACCTATTCAGTTTTTGGATGGACCCAGAAAGAGCTCCTGTTTTCCTAACTTCAGCATTTTTTTCAGATGAGGGCTAATCGTGGCAATGCTGGACTCATTTAGTATGTTTTCTGTATAGGTTAAACCAGATGTGAGCCATTCTCGTTTACACCAGAAGTAAGGATTACTTTCATAATAGTTACACTTTTTAACAATGGAATTTCTCTTCCCCCTCAACTTTGCCCAGAACTCTGTGAATGATTGATTTTTTTTCATGTACTTAAAGGCAGAAAGGATAGAAAGGGCAGGTGAATGCACTTCAGTCTGCTCATTTATTGCCCAGATGTTCACAGCAGCCAGGGCTGTGCCAGGCTGAAGTTGGAATTGGAAACCCTGTGCCATGTAGGGGCAGAGCCCAGGTCCTGGAGCCATATTCTCACTTCCCAGGCACATTAGCAGTAAGCTGGATTGGGAGCTGAGTCTCTGCACCCATCTGCCCCACCATGGCTGCAATGCCCACCCCACCTCTAAGTGAAGCCCCCCCCTTTTTTTTAAAGATTGATGTGAAGGGCAGAATGATGGGGAGAAAAAAGTTGAAAGATTGTCCGTTTGCTGGTCCTAAATGCTGCCAACCACCAGGGCAGGATCAGTCCATAGCTGGAACTTCATCCTGATCCAGTGGGCAGCAGTGACTCGAGCACTTGAGCTCCCAGCTGCTGCTTGCCAGACGCATTAGGGAGCTGGATCGGATGTGAAGTAGACTTGAACTGGAACTCAGAGCGGTGCCTCTGTCTCAAGTTGTGGCTGACTCTGCTGTCCCCTCATGCCCACCTCCATCATCTCATATAGGTGTTTGTATCAAAGTAGCTATTTTACAGTAAGAGGCCACATAAGCAGCTCTAAAATACTTGTCAAAGGGGCAGGTGTTGTGGCTCAGTGGTTAAGCTGCTGCTCGGAATACTTTAATCCCAAGTAAGAGGACCTGAGTCAAGTTTGAGGTCTGCTTTCCGTTTCAGCTTACTACTGATGCACAGCTGGGAGGCCGTAGGTGATGGCGCAAGTACTTGGGTCTCTGGGAAACGTGAAGTTCCAGGCTCCTGGCTTCAGCTCAGTGGAGACAGCGAGCCAGTGAGCAAGAGTGCTCCTGTGAAAGAACGCTTCCATCTGCCAGCTCACGCCCTAAGTGTCCCCAGTGGCTGGGCCTGGAATTCCGTCTGGGTCTCCCACATGGGTGGCAGTGGCCCAGGCACTCAGGCCAAATGCTGCTTTCCCAGGCTCATTGGCAGGGGAGCTGAATGGGAAATGGAACAGCTGGAACTTAATCCTGGTACTCATGGGATGTCGGCATTGCAGTTGGTGGCTTAATTTGCTATGTTGCAATGCCAGCCTCAGACCATTTTATTTTTAAATTCAAAAGTACAAAATAGGCGTTATAACACAATGGTTTGGGTCTTGGCCATTCTGTACCTGCAGGCAGCAGTGATGGCCTGAGTACTGGATTGCTGTCATCTTTGGGGAGACCCAGATGGGACACCTCACGTGGGCCTGGAGAGTGAACCCACAGATAGATGTCTCAGTCTGTTTCTTTCTATCTTTGTGTCGCTTTGCTTCTCAGTAAATACATGCATTTTTTTTAAAAAAAAAAGTATTAAGTTTGAGAGAGCAAGTACCCATTTTCTTATTCCTTCCCCCAAATGACAGAAACTGGGGGCCAGGACTCACCTCCTGCATGATTGATAGGAAACCCGGTGTGTGAGCCATGAGTGTTATCTCCTGTAGCATGTATGTATTAGTGGTAACTGAAGTCAAGTTTCCGAGCTTGGAATCGGCCCCACCTACTCTGATGTAGGAAGGATTTGGGCATCTCAAATGTTGGTATCCATGGGGTTGTGGAACCAGTTAACCTGAGAATATCAAGGGATGACTGTTTGCTGTGGTGGTATCTGATGTTTTTTGTAAGATGGTCAGTAGTCTGGCTGCCACAAATGCAAATTTTGGGCATTAATACACATAAAGCCATTTAGAAATGATAAGGCTATGTAAGCTGTTTCCTTGATGTGGACTTTATGGTAAAATAGACATAGCTTATAGAATTAAAGTCAGTTTCAAGAAACTGGGATGTAAAGTTTTATTAGTATTTGCTTTTATAAACTATAGCAAATTATGAAGTGTAGGAAATGAAAGAAAAATCTAACCCCTCAATTTTTACATTTTACATTTTGCCTTTTCATCTTTACAGTTTATGCAGATGGTTGTAGTGCATGTTGTACTTAATCCTGGTTTTTTTCTTAATATTTCAGATACTCATATTTAGGCATTTATTGCATATCTGTATATTGAGCACTTTTCATATATCTAGTCCCTTTAATTATGTAAGTTAGTTAAGATCATCTATCTTGGATGGGGAATTAAAATTTAAGAAAGAATTAAACCGGCCCAGCATATATCCAGTTTTCCAATAAAAAATAATAAATATTTTTTTAAAAAGGAGTTAAGCTGGAGTGAACCGGCAGATGAGAAATCTGTCTCCTGTGAAATCTGCCTTTCCAATAAAAACACACACGAAGGAATTAGTCTGGACCAGTGTTGTGGTGTGGTGGGTGAAACCACCGCCTGTGACACCAGCATCCTGTATGGGCTACCAGTTTTGTCCCAGCTGTTGCACTTCAGTCTACTTCCCTGGTAAGACTTTAGAAAAGCAGTGGAAGATGGTCCAAGTGTTGAGGCCCCTGCCAGCAATGTGCGAGACTTGACGAGGCAGGCTGGCCCAGCGCTGGCCATTGTGAGCATCTGGGAAGTGAACCAGCAGGTGGAAGCTCTTTTCCCCCTCTGTAATTTTTTCAAGTAAAATAAGGTTTTTTTTAATTATATATATATATTTTTTAAAGATTTACTTATTTTTATTGCAAAGTCAGAGAGGAGGAGAGACAGAGAGGAAGATCTTCTGATGAATCAATCCCCAAGTGACTGCAACAGCTGGTGCTCAGCCAATCTGAAGCCAGGAACCAGGAACTTCCTCTGGGCCTCCCACGTGGGTGCAAGGTCCCAAGACTTTGGGCCATCGTTGACTGCTTTCCCAGGCCACAAGCAGGGAGCTGGATGGGAAGTGGGGCTGCTGGAATTAGAACCAGCGCCTATATGGGATCCCAGCATGTATTTAAGGTGAGGTCTTTAGCTGCTAGGCCACTGTGCCGGCCCTTGTTTTTTTATTTTTTATTGGAAAGTCAGATATACAGAGAGAAGGAGAAACAGAGGAAAATCAATGGCCAGGCCTGCTCTGACCTGAAGCCAGTAGCCAGGAACTTCCTCCATGTCTCCCATGCAGGGGTAGGGTCCCAAGGCTTTGGAAGCTGGATGGGAAGTGGAGCAGCCAGGGCATGACTCTGCATCCACATGGGATCCTAGTGTGTGCAAGGTGAGGACTTCAGCCACTAGGCCTCCGCGCCGGGCCCCCAATACGATTTTTAAAAGATGTTTCACAAGGATCTCAAGCTAGGAAATAAAACTGGACTTTATTATGTTGTGTTAATCTTTGCATTTCTCACTTAAAAGAGCTAAAAGTGTTCTGTAAGCTGCTCGAGCTTATAGGTAGTCATCTCTGCATGTATGAGAGGAACATAATGAGTTGAAACTTAAATAAAAGTTAAGCATTCAATTTTAATTTTGTCTCAGCAATCAAGGTGGGGCAGGTTGGGTCTTCTCCAGGTATCTTTAGGGTATCTGAAGGTTGTAAAAGTTTATTATAGGCAGGAAGAATAAGGAATGCAAATGGTTTGGAAACATGCACTTAAAATGGTAAAATCTAGTGAGAAGATTTTAGTCTATCCCACTCATACACAGATTACAAGATTATATCATTTTAGTGTCAGAGCTAGAATCTGCACACAAATTCTGAATGCAGAGTCATTGCAGAAGTTCCTTTACCGCTTGGATCAGTGGGCCTGCACAGAGAGGAGGGAGCAGACTAGATCTGGGTGAGCGCCCCAAAGCATGGATTCCAAAAAGTAGTATCTGATATGGGACATTTTCAACACATTGATACAGGCCGGTGTAAAGGCTAAATCGTAACTTCACAAGCACCGGGATTCCATGTAGGTGCCAGTTCATGCCTGAGCTGCTCCACTTCCTCCACTTCCTCTCTGGTCCCTGCTTGTGGCCTGGGAAAGGCACAAAGCCTTGGGTCCCTGCACCTGTGGGAGAGCCGGAAGAAGCTCCTGGCTCCTGGCTCTGGATTGGCTCAGTTCTGGTTGCTGCAGCCATTTGAGTAGACCAGCAGATGGAAGATCTAGCTCTGTCTGTTCTCTCTGTAAATCTTCATTTCAATAAAAATAAATGAATCTTAAATATATTGATACTTATTTTCTATCTCCAGACTTTTTTTAGGTTTTTTATTATTTTTATTGCAAAATCAGATATACAGAGAGGAGGAGAGACAGAGACGAAGATGTTCCGTCCGATGGTTCACTCCCCAAGCGGCTGCAATAACCAGTGCTGAGCCAGTTCGAAGCCAGGAGGTCTTCTGGGTCTCCCATACGGGTACAGGGTCCCAAGACTTTGAGCCTTCCTCAACTGCTTTCCCAGGCCACAAGCAGGAAACTGAATGGGAAGCGGGGCCGCTGGAATTAGAACCAGTGCCCATGAGGAATCCTGTGTGTGCAAGGCGGGGACTTTAGCCGCTACGCTATTGCACCAGGCCCTAGATTTTTTTTTAAATAATGATTTATTTACTTTTATTGGAAAGGCAAATCTACAGAGAGAAGGAGAGACAGAGAAAGATCGTCCATCCATTAGTTCACTTCCTAAATGATAGCAATTGGGTGGTCCAGAGCCAGAATCTTCTTCAGGGTCTTCTATGTGGGCATACAGGTCCAACTGCTTGGGTCATTTGATGCTTTCCCAGACCATTAGCAGGGAGGTGGATAGGAAGTGGAATAGTCAGGACTTGAACTGCCACCTGTGTGGGATGCAGGTGGAAGATTTGACTTGCTATGCCATGGTGCTTCTGGGTTTGATTTCTAAGATTTTTATTTTGTCTTCTACTTTACCTAGAAAGTAGAGCAAGTGCCTGTTGCTTCTTAGTCTCAGGCTGTCATCTTTAGAGACAGTGATAACTCAAGTGTGTTGAGCTTGCTCCAGCTTTGACTACTTTTGCCTGTCTGAAGACTGTAGGGCTTTTGGAGTAGTTTTCTCATTTTGAATTATTTTTAATTGAATTTTAATTATTGTATTTATTTAATTATTTTAATTATCCATTAGAATGTGGCAGCTTTGTTACTTTTTTTTTTAGAAATGTATGGCTACTTGTAAAAGACTTCGATGTTTTAAAATTATATCATTTTTACATCATTTAGTGTTCCTTTTATATATTATGTCTTCCCTTGTGAACACATTGTTTTTAAGAGTTGCATACAGTTTTAACTTAAAGGGTCTGGTCTCCTGGCCTGTGGCTATTCTTATGTTTTCTGGACTGCAATGTTCAGAACTGTTTTTCAGAAGTTGCTTTGGGGGAGTGGAGAGGACCTCTGTTACATAAGATACAAGCAGCCCCACTTTTTTTTTAAGATGTAGGCATACATGCACATGGTTAGTACTATAAATAAGTATATGGATTACAGATTTCATGGGTTTGCTAGCATGTATGGAAGTGGAGATGCTGTGGCTCGGGTGGAAGATTTAACTTTATATTTGCTATAGTTGAGCAAGCAAACTCTGGGCCTAAATAGCTTAAATTAAGGAAAATACCCCATTGGGTCCTAGGAGGATTAAATGTGCATAAGCAGGACTTTAGGAGTGATTCATGGCCTTAGGCACACACCAGGAGCTGCTTGGAAGTGGAGCAGCTGGGATTGGAACCAGCACATTCCCAGGCAGCAATTTAACCCACTATGTACCATTTTTCACTGAAAAATCTAAATTTATCTTGCTCCTACCCTTATTTTTAGATTTCTTTTTATTTGAAAAATTTCAGAGAGGAGAGAAACCTTTCATCCGCTAGTTTGCTCCCAAAATAGCTGCAGTGTGTAGAGCTTAGGTGATCTGAAGTTAGGAGCTTCTTCCAGGTTTACCACATGGGCACAAGGTCCAAAGGACTTGGGCCATCCTCCAGGCCATAGCAGGGAGTTGGATCAGTAGTGGAGCAACTGGGGCACAGACTGGCACCATATGGGATGCAGGTGCCCTGAACAGAGGATTAGCCTGATGCACCACCATGTTTACCCCACCTCCCTTTTTGACTTGAGAAATCGCTAGTCATGTTTGTTATTGAAGCTATAGTGAAGCGTTTGTAGAAGTTAAGCTATTAATTAGAGGCTTAGGAAAGAGTTAAATAGTAATAAGTTATTAGTGGTGTTCCTGCTTCAGTTCTCAGAAATTCAGTCCAACTGATAGTCCATACTGCATGTGGAAAATCTCGAGATAAAGTACTTCATACAGTCCTGCTTCTTACTTTTTTAAAGACAGAGTGGGAGGAAGAGCCAGATCCTCTGTCAGCTGGTTCACTCCTCAGTGGCTGCAATGGCCGGGGCTGGGCCAGGCTGAATCCAGGGGTTTGACCTGGCTTTCCCACATGGGTGCAGTGTCTCAAACCTTTGGGCTGTCCTCCATTGTTTTCTCAGACGAGTTAACTGGGCGCCTGAGTATATAAGTAGAGCAGCTGCAACATGAATCTGTAATCGTTGGCCGATGAGAGATGCCAGCATTACAGTCTGAGACTTAATCCACTATACCATGGTGCCAGCCTCACAGCCCTGCTGTACTGGGGGAATGTGTTCTCTCTATAAAGGCACAATATATGTAACCTTTTGCTTTTTTTTTTCTTTTAAGGTTTATTTGTTTATTTTATTGGAAAGTCAGATATACAGAGAGAAGGAGAGACAGAGGGGAAAGATCTGTCCACTGATTTCACTCCCTAAGTGGCCCCAATGGCCAGAACTGAGCTGGCCTGAAGCCATGAGCACTTCCAGGTCTCCCACATGGGCGTGGGGTCCCAGTGCTTTGGGCCATCTTCAACTGCTTTCCCAGGCCACAAGCAGAGAGCTGGATGGGAAGCAGGGCTACTGGGATTAGAACCGGCACCCACATGGGATCCCTGCACTTGCAAATCAAGGACTTTAGCCAGTAGGCTACCACGCCAGGCCCAAACTTTTAAAGACTGATTGATACCTGTTTACAACATTGGAGACTACGGAAATTCATTCTATAAACCATATGAAGCAATGAAAGTAGCTTTGAATTGTGTTTTTCATGTTCACTTTGTTAAGCATTCATTTTTAAAAGGTTTATTTATTTGAGGGGGGTTGATGCTGCCATGTAGCAGGCTAAGCCTCCTTCTCTTGGGACAGCATCATGAATGGGGGCGTGGCTTGTTTGAGTCCAGTGGCTCTACTTCTGACCCAGCTACCTGCAGGGGAAGGCCCAATCCTTGGCCCTGCACCCATGTGATAGACCCAGAGGAAGCTCCTGGCTTCAGACCAGTGCAGCTCCAGCCATTGTGCCCTTTTGGGGAATAATGAACCAGCAGATGGAAGATCTGTCTCCTCTCTGTGCAACTGCCTTTCAAATGAAACTAAATCTTTAAAAAGCTATTTATTTGAAAGGCAGAGTGATAGAGAAAAGAGGGAGAGACAGTGGGAGCCGTCACTCTAGTATGAGATGTCAGCATTACAGGTGGCGGTTTACTGCACTGCAGCATAGTGCCAGCTCCTTATTTGTTTGTTCTGGGTTTGCAGTGAGCTCTGTGTTTTTTTGTCAAGGCCTATGGGAGCATAAGAACAGTAGTTGAGTACTATATTCAAATTTTGAAGTTAATAAAATGGTGTGCTTAAAATAGGAGAAGGATGGTAGGAGTAACAGAAAGGAACACCAAATAGACAGGTATTTAAAAATCAGGATGTGTGCTATTTTAGAAGAAAGAAGTATTTCTAATTGAAAGTCAAGAGTTAGAGAAATAGATCTTTCACATACTGGTTCACTTTCCTAATTGCTGCATTGGCCAGAACCGGGCCTGTCTGAAGCCAGGAGCTTCTTCTGGGTGTTCTGTGTGGGTTAAAGTCCCAAGCTCTTGTTCCTCTTCAGCTGCTTTCTCAGATCATAAGCAGGGACCTGTATCGGAAGTGGAGAAGTGGGGACTTGAACCAGCACTCACTGTGGTGATATAGAATTAGCATGCTATACCACCACAGTGGCCCTAGGTTTTAAAATTTTTTTACAGTTATTTTTATTTGAAAGGCAGAGAGATTAATCTTCCACCCACAGGTTCACTCTCAGATGTTCAGAACATTTGTCCAAACGTAGGCCAGGTCAAGGCCAAGAGCCAGAAATTGCTTCCTGATCTCCCACATAGATGGCAGGAACCCAAGTACTTGAGCTGTATCTGCTGCTTCCCAGGATGTGTGTGATTAGTACAAAGCTCATCAGAAACACAGAATTCAAGACTCAACCAGGCAGCCATAGAGGATGCGCATGTGCCTAGCAGAGACTTAGCTGCTAACCCTTATACCTGCTTCCCAGAGGCAGATTTACTATAAAATTCCCTCAGTGTCAGACCCATGGTTAGCTGCGGTATGAAAATATTAACTGGAGGCTGGAACAGTGACTCAACAGCTGATCCTCTATGGGCTCCAGTTCTAGGCCCAGCTGCTCCACTTCTTGCCCACCTCCCTGCCTATGGCCTTGGAAAGCAACAGGAAAATGGTTTAAGTCCTTGGAACCCTGCACCCACGTGGGAGACCTGGAAAAACTCCTGGCTCATGGCTTCAGATCAGCTCAGCTGCAGCTGTTGCGGCCATTTGGAAGAGCTCTCTGGGCCATCTTGTACTACTTCCCCAGGGGGCATTAGCAGGAGCTGGGTTGGAAGTGGAGCAGCTGGTCCTGGAACCTGTGCTTAGCGGTTTCTGGCATTGTACACAGTCACTCAGCTAGTTGTGCTACAACAGTGATCTGTAGTTACTGTCTTATCATCTTTTAACTTTTTAAATTTTTAATTGGAAAGGCAGATTTACAGAGAGGAGGTTCACTCCTCAAGTGGCTACAACGGCCAGAGCTAAGCCTATCTGGGCCTCCCAGGAGGGTACAAGGTCCCAGGCTTTGGGCCTTCCTTGACTGCTTTCCCAGGCCACAAGCAGGGAGCTGGATGGGAAGTGGAGCTGCCGGGACATGAACCAACACCCATATGGGATCCCGATGCAAGCAAGGCAAGGATTTAGCCATTGAGCCATTGCATCTTCATGTGTAGAAGCTGGGGTGTCCGGTTACACACTGCTTATGTTGCTCCAGTGATTGTGGAAGTGAATCGGCAAGTTAGAGCTAGCACTGTTGTCTGCTTCTCAAATGAAAATGTAGTGTTAAGTGCAGTTAGATAATGATGGTTTTGAATTTTTTGGGACTAAGAATTTTAAGTGCTGCTGGCAAGCTGCTAAACTTAAGTACAAATGTATTTATTAGGAAAAAATGGATTTGGCAGAGTAGTGTTAAGAGTTTTATAGTTTATATGGTTGTATGGCTTATAATTTTGTAGTTATATATTTAGTTTTTCTGACAGTGTTATAGTTTGGAGCATGTTGTTTTAAAGTCAGTTTTAGGGCCTGGTGTGGAGGGCCTAGAGGCTGAAGTCCTCCCCTTGAACGTGCCAGGATCCCATATGGGCGCCGGTTCTAATCCCGGCAGCTCCACTTCCCATCCAGCTCCCTGCTTGTGGCCTGGGAGGGCAGTGGAGGACCGCCCAAAGCCTTGGGACCCTGCACCCCTGTGGGAGGCCTGGAAGAGGTTCCTGGCTCCTGGCTTTGGATTGGCTGAGCAATGGCTGTTGCAGTCACTTGGGGAGTGAATCATCGGACGGAAGATCTTCCTCTCTGTCTCTCCTCCTCTCTGTATATCTGATTTTGCAATAAAAATAAATAACTCTTATTATTATTATATTTTGGCAATCTTTACATTGCTAATTAGGGTAAAAAGGTACAAGGGCTTTAAAAAAAAGTCCGTTTTAACCTGTTACGGCTAAACTCCTCAAATAATATGAGAGTATAGGTAGTTGAAATTTGGTGTTTGGCTTTCTAGTTTTGCTCCAGTTGGGACACTTCTTACTTGAAATGACGGAATGCAAATTTAGTTTTTAATTGTAGATACTGATTTAAGAGAAGGACATTGAAAGCCGCATTTGTGAAGGATGGATCAGAGGGCAGGAGCCAGATATTCCTTGCATCAAGAACATTAAGATTATAAGAATAAGATATGATCAAGAATCGTAACTTAAATCCAGATATCCTGAAAGCCAAAGTAGGGGTTGATCATCACAAGAGAGGTTGGAGAAATGGTATATTCCTGTAAGTTAAGAAAGAGCAAACCAGGTAAAGGAGTTTAAAATTGGGACTGGCATTTGATGTAGTGCTTCTGGCTCCTTTGTTTCAAGTTGGAGTGCCTGGTCTGAGTCCTGGCACTGCTTCTGCTCTAGGTCTCGTAATGTACACTTGGGTGCAGCAGATGGCATCTCAAGCATTTGGATCCCTGTTTGTCATGTGGCAGATCTACTGACTCGGCTGTGGCAGGCCTTTGGGGAGTGAATCAGCAGATGGAACTTCTGTCTTTTTGCCTTCCAATTAGAATTAGATTTTTAAAATGAGAATAAGTTCAAACTGATAGTACTGTTACATATTTGATTTTAGTCAATTCTAAAGAATTGTTTTTTAATATTTATTTGAAAGGCAGAGTTCAAGGGAGAGACAAATCTTCCATTGCCTGGTTCACTGGGTCAGCAGAGTGGGTTTGGAGATGGGAGCCAAGGACCAGGAGCTTCTTTCAAGTCTCTGTGGGTGCAAAGACATAAATACTAGGGCTTTTTCTGCTTTCTCAAGCATATTAAGGAGCTATCAGGGTACTTATAAGGCTTGCCTGCAGGGCAGATGGTGGTGGCTTTGCCCAGTTTACCACAGTGCTGGCCCCCTGCAGTTTTCTTTTTATAGAGGATGCATTCATTATGTAACTTAGGAACTTTATTTTTCTTACCTTAAGCAGTCCTTACGTGGTGGTTTGGAAGATAATGTGTAGTGGCTGGAACACAGAAGCCCATTAAGTGTGCAGTTACTGTGTTTTAGTAGGAATCATACCAAGTTAGGATCAAAATGACCACAGCGTCAGTAAGAACAAATGCATAAGTTTAGACCTACCAATGGCTTAATGCTTTTGCTTTTAAAAGCTACGTGGATAATTTTTTTTAAAGGAGCAAAACCCTTTATATGAAGTAATGAGTGGAATGGAAAACTATTTTGGATAAGTTTACGAACAACTCAGTTAATGATTCCTTTAAAATGTATTTGGATTTATTTCAGGGAGACCTTGAGTGTTGTACTGGTTCCCAGAATTCATCCTTAGGTGGATTTTGGTCTTTTCTGGGAGAAGAGAACAGTGGTTGTGTGATTATGGTGATTGTCCACAGCCACTTTTACAGAAAAGGCAAAACCTACGAGTGTGTCCAGGGCCTTGGACTACTAGTATGGATCTGAATTTGTGTCGTGGTCTGGCTCTACTATTAGGATTATTTTGGCGAACTGTGTGTATGTGGCACATTGATGTATGTGTGAAGTCAGTTCCATTAGGCCATTTTTGGGAGACTGACATCTAAACTTTACCAAGTATAATAGGAAAGCATTTTATTTAGTCAGTTTTGGGATCAAAAGTAACTTTACATTAATTGGGATGGTTAATTGTTACTACTTTGGCTTAAAATATGAAAAGCCAGTTTTTATTTGTGGGAATATGTGCCTTAGAAGTTGTTATATTCTTAAGTGTGTTTGGGGAAGTTCTAATTCAACATTTCAACTTTTGTCTTACCTCTGTAGGAACGCCAAGGTCGTGGGAAATGAAAGGCAGTCCTGGACATACTGCAGCAACGGTTGCATCTGCATATCCCTACGAGGGAAAATGACCTTCAAGAAAATTAGGACTTTTTTTCTGAATTTCATTGACTTACTTCAGAGACAATTGCAGACTTGCAGTTTAAGTATTGGAAATTCGCAAAAGACATAGGACTTAACTGGAAAATGGGAAAAAAAAAAGAAAAAGAAAAAACTAAACAAAAAATCCCTCTAGGTAGTTTAGATGAAAAATGTCCCTTTGATTTTGGCTTTGGTTGTGATCTCAGAGCATAATGCTTTGTTTTTTTGTCTTTTTACTATGTTTTTCGGATTTTTAAGTCCGTAAGTGCATACAGTTTTCTCTAATTTTTAAACCCTTTCCTCTTCCCATTTTGACATTTGCACTTGGAGAACACTTGAGTTGCGAAGGTTTTAGGCGTCCACCCAGAAAGTGGGAATTTGATTTTTCCCTTCCGACCTGGAAGAACATTTTTATGAAGAATTTTTGTCTAGGAGAATTTAACAGTGTTACCCAAGCTTGTGTCTTTAAGGGTGGTTCCTTTTCAGACCCTTTGTTACTGGGAGTACTAGGAGTCCTAAGAAATGTTCTGTTCTTGTACATTATGCTGATGAAGTCCGATTAATTTGGTTTCAGAGCTAAGAACAGTGGTTAAAAACTCGTTAACAGAAACGCGTTTTGGAAGAGAAAAAAATATTGTAAAATGTGTAGTGGATGTTTCTTCAGTTTCTTGTTCAGCCAATGAGGAAAGGGCATTGCCTTTCTTTTTACCATTAATCACTCTCAATAAACGTGAGATCCTGTTGAGCATCATTTCTAGTACCATTTAGTGTTATTTCAGTCATGTGTATTTTATGAAAGATGTAGAGTGTTAGAAGATCCAGGAGGTGAGATAGCAGCTACTTCTAGGAAATGTGGGCAAGAAGAAACAGGTGAGGCCTGCTTTGTGACTAACCGTGATCTCTGGCAGGTAGAAGGAACCTCACGTTCATAATGCTTCGTGTCTGAGGATTTCCTAGAGTACTTAGAACCACTGCACCATCCTGTCAGCAAGTACTTACTTGGCAGTGTCCTAGGCATTAGGCACTGTGCTAATAACTTCATCCCCAGTCCTGCCCAGCTTAGCTTAGGAAGGAACAGCATCCGGGGTAAAGGATGTTAAGTTTCTCATCTGAAACAGGATTTGTTCAGACAATATTCCACATGGATGCTGGTCTGTAAAAGAAACTCCGCTGGCCTTGGGTCTGTGAAAGTTTTATCTACCCTAATGCTTGATTCATCCTTGTATGTTCCTTACGATTTGGAGGCTTCTCTGCTTTTACAGTTTTTGGCTTCTGCAATGTCCGAAGAGTTTAGATGTGTGAAACCACCTCACAAAGAGTTCAGTTCTGAAAATGAGTTTTAATGCTGTTGGAGAGTTTTGTTCTCACATGACTTACTCAGCCAAGCCTACTAAGTTTAAGGATGCCACTAGAATGGGTAAATATTGATCAGCATAATTAAAGTTGATGCTTAAAATTTGTGTTTGTCCAAGGGCCCAGTACAACACTTCTAGATATTCTGTCTACAAGCTTTTTTTAAATTCATCACACACAGACCCCGCCCCCAAATTGGGGAGTTCTTTTGTGTTTTCATTGGTTTGAGTATACCTGATTTGCTGGTAAGAAATGGAAAACTCAATAGTGTTTCCACTTTCAGCCTAAACTTTTACACGACTCATTGTTACTCTGTATTACCTGTGTTGGATTTATGTTGCATGTGACATTAAGAGTATGTTTGATCTTTTTTTTTTCTCCCCTATTTCAAATGTTAGCATCTCAGTTGGAAACCTGCATCTCAATTTTCAACTCACATATAGAAAATTTAGTAATGGCTTTGGGAATAGACTGAACAGAATTCGGAGCCACTGACAAGATAACTCAGCTTGGTTCAAGATCTTCGGTTTTTGTTTAACAAAAAAAAGCCATTCTGATCTTTTCCGTAGTACGTGAAACTGGATTAAGAATTTGGTCCAAAGTTTGGTTTAGGGAAGACCCCAAAATGCAGCTAAATTAGTACCAGTGACACTTGGTGACTGTTCTCAAGGCTTTGAACAGCCAAGTTTAGTTACTTTTTTGTTGATGGGAAACAAATCTTACATCAGTGTCATAATTCAAGGAGTTGCATTTCACATTACTCAGTTTTAGCTACATGAAATTGGCCATTTTCCTTCAAAATGTCCAGTAAATTAAAGACTGACAGAATGACAAAAGGAAAAAAGATACAGTTAGGTGTGGAGCAGGCTGCAGCCAGGAACTGCAGCACTGCCCCCAGGTGCAGCAGCCATCTTCCACTGCCTTTGTAGACACACGAGCTAGGAAACTGGGCTGGAAACAGTATCTGGGCTGCAGTGGCAAGCTGGCAGCTTAGCCTGTGTCCAGTGGCACAACACCACCCCGTTTTAAGACGGTGTGACAAAGTGTGGATAATTGCCATATACCATTCACTAGACTTCTTCCAAGTGTTAAGGACTGATAAGCAGTGCTGGCTGGTCTGTAGACTTCAGTCTTGCCTGTTTGTGTGTTTCTGTCAGTATCCAGCCTTAAGATTCCACACTGCATTTATTTGTCTTTAGTCTGTGCCTGGGTCCATCTTTCACGTGTGCTTTAGGTTGCCTGATCCGATAACATCTCACTCTGAAGCCGGTTTCTTGGATTGCCAGAGGCCCTTTGTCCTCTGTCCAGACCAGGACACATGATGCTAGTTAGATTTATGTTTGAATACTTGGCTAAAGTGATATCCACCCGATTGCTCCTCTGGTGATAACTGAGGGGTGCACTTTGGCATCCATGGATTGCTGTTGCCTGCAACAAATATTACTGTGGCACTTGCTTAAATGTTAATTTGTTGTTTCTATTCCTGTTGACTAGGTAGAATTTTAAAGGGAGGCTCTCTCTTTCCTCCTCTTTGTATCAGTATGGGTTCATGTTTTCCAGTGGGGTCGGTATATTCATTTTATTCCTCAAATTGTTCCAGCTTTGGCCTTTAACATTTGAATCCCCCCTCCCCCCACTTTCTCATCCCCTCCCTGGCTTACCAAGGCTGGAGGCAGGGGCTGGGAAAGCTGTTCAGGACTCCTGGGGGGAGGTACTGGAATCCAAATGAGTTACCACTGCCACCTCAGCAAGGATCTGCATTAGCAGGAAGCACGTCAGGGGCCAGAACCGGAAGCTCAACCCAGGCGCTGGGCTAAGCATCCACTCCTGTGTCTTTGTGACAAACTCCCAACATATCCGAGATCCTCTGGAGACTACCACAGGATTTTCCCCGCCTCACTCCCTGGGAACTCTGATGCCTTCTACAGAAGCATATTTAGAGGAACCACTTTTTTTGGGGGGGGGGCGGCTAAAGCAATAAAATTACAGTGGGTTATTAAACGGGTTCATTACCAGTGAGTGAGAGTGGAGATTTAGTGTATGTGAAAATACTTCCCCATTTAATTTTTTTAACTCTCCTTAAATAACTCCAAATAGGAGGGGCTTCATAAAGTTCCTGGAAAATGTGCCGTGAAACCCCCCCCTTGTGGCAGTGGCAGGGTGGGGCTCTGTGTTGATGGGTTTTCACTCTTCTATAGACCTAAGATGCTGAAATCTCTACCCAGAGTATTGGAAATCTTAGGGTTCCACACCTCCCAAGCTTACCTCACGGGTTCAGGGCTTTTTCTAACTGTGAGGTAGTAAAGGGACGTGTCCATCTTTCCATGATGGAGCTAGTACGGGAAGAACTTGAAATACTGTCACTATCTGATAGGAGTGACGTGTGCATTTCATGCTTTACCGACAGAAAGGAAGTATGTAAATTTACATCTGCTTTCTGCTCGGGGAAGCAGTGCCGCTGTGAGGACAGCATGGGAAGGGAGCACGTTCCTTACCCTTGAGAAGCTTTTCTTTAGAATTGCAAGTCAACGACAGCTGCTGTTGGATTGGCCCGGGAGAAGCTGCCACACCGTCCCACACCTACTCCACGGCCCCGGTTCCAGGTCTGCAAGACCGGTTCTGGAGTGGGGTCTGGAGGGGAGGGCTCTCCCTGCCTCTGCAGTCGCCGGGGTCTCCACGCTCCCCGCGACCTCCGCAGCCCTTGGTTTTTCAACCCTTTCCCGCTGGCAGAGCGGCTGTTGGGCCGCGTGGGAGGGTAGGGTCAAGATGGTGTCCGCTGTTGCTTCTGCGCCTGCGCAGGAGCCGCCCCAGCGCCGAATCCCTCACCTCTGGTGAGTGAGCCTCCCGGGGGTCAGGCAGGTGGGGATGGCGCCCACCTGCTGGCGGGTGCGGGGGAGTGTGCGGTGCCTCCGGCCTATTCAGCGATGCTGAAGCAAGAAGCTGGCGACCGGGAGGGAAGTTGCTCGCCCCACCTGTGGCTCGTGGAGGCTCCTCGTGGGCTGCGAAGCCAGGAAGTGACCGGCGCGGGCGGCCCGGGAGGGGACTGCTGGTCGGGCGGTGCTGGAATCTTCTCTCCCACTGGTCATTCAGCATGTGTTCCGTGGTGCAGTTGTTGGGCACCGGGGTGGCGGGTGGAGAGAAGAAAAGAATAAAAGAGACTAAGAAGAAAAGTGGAACGAATATGCTAATCGCATTGATTTGGAGTTGGGAGGGGGTGGAAGAGGAGGGCAGAATACCGCCCTTTCCCAGTAGGATTTGCAGCTTTTCTCCGGCTCCCCGGCAGCCTTATCCCTCCCAGGTTGAGCTGCCACTCAGGTGCCCGGCTTCCTTGCTCTGTGTGCATTTGCTCATTGGAAAGAGGAAATGACGTTTCAAGTCACTTGATTGTGTGATTTTCTTTTAAAACAGGGTTTTTAACTCATTTAAACTAGTAATTCTTTATAATTAAAAAGGGTTCAGACAGGTGATACAGAATTTAAAAAATATTTTTTTAGTTTGCTGTATAAATACAATCAGTGTATACAGTGTGTATGTGCTCCTAAGTGCACATGGACACAATTGTTTTTTTAGAAAATAGAGTGACAGGGTTCTCTCACCTCCGTACTCACCATCTCCTGAGGGGAACCTGGGGAGAGGCACACCCCGAGGGCCGTGTCAGCAGGAGCTCCTGCTCCATCTGGGAGCATCGGAACCCCAGCTGTAACAGGTGTCTGCTTCCTTCCTGGTTTTAGAGGAACGTTACTCCACGTGGAGCCATTGGGACGCTGACACACAGGCCATGTACTGAGTGTCGGATGGAAGGCTAAGCTGGCCAGGACTAGCTAAGGAGAACAGGTGGTGGGTGCCCACAGTCCTGGGCACCGGGGTTGCAGCAGAACACTGAACCTCTCCTGTCTTCAGAGGGACGTGCAGGCAGGTGCAGACACTATGTTTGTCGGGTGGTGGGTGAGTGCTGGGGAGAAAAGTGACACAAGATAGGATGTGAGGCTGAGGGAGGGGCTGTGGCTCATGATCCTGTTGGGTAAGGTGTTGAGAAGAAAGCACCTGGTTTTCTCTCCCTACCTCTTCTCCTTACCTAGTTGGATGTCATAGTCTGTCATGATCCCACTCCCCCACTTTATATTTACCAATGCACCGTGGACGCCTCCTTTTGCTTCATGCATATTCATGGTGAAGCTCCGCCCATTGACACCTTTGCGTTTCATAACATGGATGGAGAGGAGCAGTCTACCTGGCTCTCATTTTGGATTCATGCCTATCGACTTCAGCAGGAAGACCAACATTTCCTTCATGTACTCACAGGATGACCTGTTTCATACCTACTTGCTTTTCTCAAGCCTTAATCTGCCTCTCCCCTCTCTGCTCTCGTCTCCTACTTAATCAAGGAGAACCAAAGCCATCAGAACAAAACAGCAGGTTCCTATTCCGTCTGCTTGCCCCATGTGCTGTCCAACCACCTCCAAGACTAAACCAGCCAGCAACGTCAGCCCCACCAGGGGACTTGTCAGAAATGCAAGTTCGTCCCATCCCAGACCTGCTGGATCAAAGTCAAGGGGTGGTCTCAGGGTGTAGGCCTGCCAGCAAGCCCCGAAGTCACTGAGGGTGAGGCAGGCGGTGGCCTTCGGCCTCAAGAACCACTGGAGACAAGGTGGTGAGGAATGTTGGCTTTATTACGCACAGGTTACAGGTTTTAAAGGGTAAGGAAGGGGAGGGCAGGAGGGAGCCTTGCGGCAGACCCCATGCCCACCAAAGACACTGTAGTTGGCTGTATGACACGTCTATCTCCCTAGATTTTTCCGGTCATGTCAGAGGTCACGTTCCAGGTGTACTTCCCTTGATCTTCTAGCCGTGTTGGAGGTCACACTCCGTGTGTAGGCCTGAAGGCTGTGCCTCAGGCCATGGGGAAGGTTAGGCTTAAGTCAAGCCCTCCAGGCAGCAGGGCAGGGGCCTGGGTGATCGCCCACAGGGTGGCACCCAGGCACTTGTGCTTTCCAAGTCCTCCCTTAGGGTATGAGAACCGTCATCCTTGCCTGCTCCTGGAGCAAACCTCTCTCTGTGTGCGACAAACCTCAGGCTTTGGCCAGCTCTCCCGCATGGTTCCGTCACAGCTTCCTGTCCCACACTGCAGTTTCGGATTTTTCCATCAGTGTATAAATGGGAAGCTCTTTCTTCCATTTCCTCCATAGGTTACTAAACATTCCTCCTCTGCAGCAAAACTCACAGAGAAGGCAGTTACTCGGTGGCAGCCTCTCCCCACCCTGTCTAACCTCTTGCAGTTGTTCCAGGGAGATTGCTCGGTGAAGGTCACTCGTGAACTCCACATGGCTCGGTCTCCGTCTGGTTTGACTTTGAAGCAGCAGGTCTTCTCCTTGGTCTCTAGCACAGCATGCCTGGGTTTTCTCGGACTCAGTCTCCCTGACCCCCTCCTCTGCTCTTTGTCTTCCTCTTATCAATGACGCAGGACTCATTCCTTCACTCTGTTTGTACTGACTAGATTCCAGCTAGTCCTGTAGCTTTAAACACCATGCAGGTCCTGACAATTCCCGAGTATACACAGCCCAGAGCTGTCTCCTGAACTCTGGAATATTCCACTGCCAGCCTCTGCTTAGAATGTCTCAGCAACATCTCAACGTCCTCCGCCACTTCATCGCAGCCTCCCAGTGTCTTAGAAGTCCTGGGAGTGCTGTTTGGTCTCCTCTCTCATGCTCCCTGTGATATTAGAGCTCTTCAAAAAGTTCATGGAAGATGTGTGTTATGAAAAACTGCAGCCTTCATATTCTTGCACCAAAATAAACTTTTAATTCCATTTTTCTCAGACTTTTTAAAATGCATATTCCAAAGTGCTTTAAAAAAAAAAAGTGTGATTTTCATTTTGTTGGAAAGCAGAGAGGGAAGGGGAGACGGATTTAGGTTTTCACCCTAAATGCCTGTAAGATACAGGAGCTAGACCTTAATCAGCATCTCCCACGTGTGTGGCAGGGACTCAGTTACCGAAATCATCACCTTCTCCTCCCAGGCTATGCATTAGCAGGAAGCTGGGATTCAAGTGGAGCTGAGACTTGAACCAGGCACTCTGATAGGTGATGGGGGCATCCCAAGCATTATCTTAACTGCCAAGCCAACAGCCTGCCTCCCCCTGACTTTTTCGAAGGACCCTTCATGCCTTGGGTCAGTCAGTGGGTCATTTTGGATCTTACGGGTTGCCCCGTCCCATCATCTCATGGATCTCCTGGGTGAGGGCAGCAGTCTTTCTCTTCCACATCTTCCTCCAGCATGTCCTCCCACCCAGGACCGCAGGGACGTCCATGAAAATGTACATTGGACAAGGCTTGGCATTTTGGCTCTGTAGGGGAAGCCAACTGCCCATGATGCCGGTATTGTGTATCAGAGTGCTGGTTTGAGCCCCAGCTACTCTGTTTCTGATCTCACTTCCTGTGAGTGTACCTGGGAAAGCAGCAGAAGGTGACCCAAGTGCTTGGATTCCTGCCACGCGTGGGGGAGACCTGGAAGGAGTACCAAACACCTGGCTTCAGGCTCCTCCCTCAAATCCATGAGCTACATCTTTCTTTCTCTCTCTCTCTCTCTCTCTCTCTCTCTCTCTCTCTCTCTCTCTCTCTTTCTCTCTTTTTTTAATTACATTGCATTATGTGACACAGTCTCATATGCACTGGGATTCCCCCCCCTCCCTCCACAAACCCTCCCCCCGTGGTGGATTCCTCCATCTTGCTGCATTACCACAGTTAAAGTTCAGTTGAGATTCTTTCATTGCAAGCATATACCAAGCATAGAGTCCAGCATCTCATTGCCCAGACAAATTCAACGGCTTGTTGGGGAGACCATCTCTGGTCTGAAGGTAGAGCCGGCAGAGCACCATCCCTATCAATTAAAAGCCCCGACAGAACATCAGCAACAATTTACAACGTCATGGAATTAATTGACATAGTATTGAGCAACCAACATGTTAAAAAAAAAATGCAAGTTCTTTACCACATACTGTGACTCCTTCGCCGACACTTCAACTTTGGTTTATACATGACTGGGTTCTATACACCTTAAAATGGCCATAGGCTACCACTCAGCTGTTTCATGTCTATTTTTACTATAGTATTACATTTTACATATACTGTTTTTCATATTGACTCCAAAAGCGCTAGCAGTCAAGACAAAAATAAACAAATGGGACTTCATCAAACTAAGAAGCTTCTGTACAGCAAGGGAAACAATCAACAAAGTAAAAAAGCAACCCACAGAATGGGAGAAGATCTTTGCACACTACATAGGTGATAGAGGGCTAATCTTCAGAATATACAAAGAACTCCAAAACAACCAAAATACCAAAACGAACAAACCATTCAAGAAATGGGCATGGGAAATGGGCAGACATTTCACAAAGGAACAAACCCAAATGGCAAACAAACACATGAAAAGTGCTTAAGTTCCCTGGCAATAAGGGAAATCCAAATTAAGAAATCAATGAGATACCACCTAACATCAATAAGATTGGCCCACATACAAAAAAAAAAAAAAAAAAAAAAACACCAACAACACTTGTTGGCGAGGTTGCAGGGAAAAGGGAACCCTACTCCACTGCTGGTGGGGCTGCAGGTTGGTACAGCCTCTTTGGAAAACAGTATGGAGAACACTCAAAACAACTCAAAATCTGCATACCATATGATCCAGCAATAGCACTCCTAGGAATATATCCAAAACACCTGTTTCATGAGAAACCAACATGCACCCCTATGTTCATAGCTGCACAATCAGTAATTTGCAAAAACATGGAAGCAACCGAAATGCCCATCAGTGGAAGACTGGATAAGAAAGCTGTGGTTCATCTACTCCACGGAATACTACTCAGCTATTAAAAAAAACAAAATGCAGTTCTTTGTGGCCAGATGGGCTCAACTGGAAACCATAATGCTAAGGGAAATGAGCCAGTCGCAAAAGGTTAGATACCACATGTTTGCCTTAATTTAACATGAGCTACATCTTAAAGGGACAATGCACCTCCTAAGGGCGGTGTTTGGTGCAGTAGTTAGGACACTGCCTGAGTCATTTGCATTCCATCTTGGAGTGCTCTGGCTTTGTTCCCAACTCCAGTTCCTTGCTAATGCGCATGTTGGGATGTAACAGATCAAGTCTCCCAAGTGAGAGATTGAATTCCTGGCTCCTGGCTTCATCCTGGTCCTTCTCTGGTTGTTACTGGCTTTTGAGGGTGGTGGTGGTGAATCAGCAGATGGTAGAGCTCTCTCTCCCTGTCTTTCAAAAACAAAACCAAATGCAGTGCACAGAAGAGCATGCTGTGACTCTCAAAGCCTTTAAAGGCCCCCAAAGCTTTAAATCATTTGCCTTCCATCCTGTCTGTTCCCCTCACCGTGGCCTGCTGCTGGAAGAGCTTGCCCGCTCAGTGTCTTTCCCTGGACGCCCCTGTGGAAGCACCTCTCCCAGCCTCACCGCCTCGAGGGGTTCCAGCAGAGGGTGTCCCCTTGCCTCCCGTCTGTACTCACTGTCCGCATCTCCCACTCTGCCTGTGCCTGCAGCTCCAAGGTGCTGCTGCACCTGAGATCTCACCCATCCCAGATTTGCCTCTTTCTATTCTGGGGTGGGGCTGGGGTGGGGGTGGGGAAGTAGGGGAGTCGGGAGAGCCAGCAAAAAGCTCCAGTTTTAAACTGGAAAATAACATTAACTATGGATTTGTAGAGCTTCAAAAGTAATTTCTCCGGTTGGGTGTTTGACCTACTTGTTAAGTCACTGGTTCTGTTGCCTGCATTCCGTGTCAGAGTGCCAGCTCTGTGCCAAGAGGCAGCCTCGTAGGGTTCCTGCTTCCCACGCAGGAGACTGGCATTGGGCTCCCAGCTGCCAGGTTTGACCTTGGCCCTGTCCCAGCTAACACAGGAGTCTAGGGAATTCTCTGTTGTTCCATCTCTGACTCTTTCTCCATATCTTTTTGCCTATCAAATAAATAGTTTTTTAAAATGCGGTCTCCATTCACTCAATGTCAACTCTTAGTTTTGTAGAGGGAAAAAAGCGCTGATGTGGGATTCTAGGCTCTGTGACCTGTGGCTTGGTCCACTTGGGAAATGGAGGAACCTGGGCTAAATGTTCTGTGAAGTTAACTCCCTCCAGCCCGTCAGCCTGGCATGTTAGCTGCACGCACAAAGTAAGCCCAGCACCATCGTGTCCCGCCTTCCTGCCACCCCTCATCTAGGCTGCTGCGACCTCCTGCCGGGGCCATGCATCAGAGATATTACTGAGCTGTCATCTCCCTTTTTGTGCTCCCATCTGCCTTCCATGTACCTGGCCTGTCCTGCCTAGGTGATTTTAAAATTGGTTTTCCAAATCTAAATCTGAGCATGCGTCTTTCCTTCTTGAACCCTCCGGGAATTCCTGGGCTCCCCGGCTTGGCCCACAATGCCCTCACCGCCTGGCTCTTACTCCAGCTGTAGTCAAGTGGAAGCCTTCAGCACACCTGTTCCTGCTCCTTTCCCCCACTTTGTGATTCAGCATCAATGTCATTTCCTGTCTGAGCTTCCTCTCCTGACCACCCTATCTAAAGTCAGATTGCACCTGGCAGTGTATTCAGCACCCTATTTATTTTATTGACCTCATAACATATGACATTGCAGTGTAACATTATTTGAAGCCTTGCCACTTTCATAAAATGGAATACTATGTAATTGCAAAAAAAAGAAAGAAAGAAAGAAAGAAAGAAAGAAAGAAAGAAAGAAAGAAAGAAAGAAAGAAAGAAAGTCAGACAGACAGACAGGAATCAGGGCATGCGTTATGGCATAGTGGGTAAAGCTGTTGCCTACAATGCTGACATCCATTATGGGCACAAGTTTGAGTCCCAGCTGCTCCACTTCTTTTTTTTTTTTTTTTTAAGATTTATTTATTTTTATTGGAAAGGCAGATATACAGAGAGGAGGAGAGACAGAAAAAGATCTTTTGTCCGATGGTTCACTCCCCAAGTGACTGCAACGGCTGCAGCTGAGCCAATCCGAAGCCAGGAGCCAGGAGCTTCTTCCGGGTCTCCCATGCAGGTGCACGGTCTCAAAGCTTTGGGCCATCCTTGACTGTTTTCCCAGGTCACAAGCAGGGCGCTGGATAGGAAGTGGGGCCATTGGGATTGGAACCAGTGCCTAAATGGGATCCCGACGTGTTCAAGGCAAGGACTTTTAGCTGCTATGCTATTGCGCCCGGCCCGGTTGCTAAACTTCTGATCCAGTTGCCTGCTACTGGCCTGGGAAAAAGCAGGAAGATGGCCTAAGTGTCTAGGTTCCTGCCATCTATGTGAGAGGCCCATATGAAGCTCTTGACTCTTGGCTCCAGCCCTGGTGGTTGTGGCCATCTGGGGAGTGAACAAGCAGGTAGATCATCTCTCTCCCTCCTTCTCTGTAACACTTTCAAATATAATCTTTATAAAACAATTGGAATCTCTGTATTGTTACACAATGTTTTCGAAGATGCATTGTGGACAAAAGTCCAGTACTGAATGTATAGAATACCACTGTTTGTGTCGTGGAGGTGGGGGTATGTTTACTTGTATAAGCCTGTGTTATCTCCAGATTAATATGGAGGGAACTGGTAGCACTGTATGCCCCTCTAGGGCACTGCGTGGCCAGGGTAGGAGCAGCAGAGGGCTTTCCACTGCTCACCCTGTTACATTTTGAATCCTAATGTACCACCTATTGAAGATTATAAAACTTTTAACATTGTCTATGTGTTTGGTTGCCTGTCTCCTTAAAGAGGACGCGGATGTCCTCAGTGCATACACAACATCCTTCCTTGTTCACGGTGATGCTCTCAGCATTTAACCCAATGCCTGGCACTTGTGAGTGTTCAGAATGAATCTGAATGAGTGAACACCTCTTCCAGCTCTCATTTGAGCTTCATAATTCCAGGACCTCTAGTATGTAAGAGGTAAATTCCAGGCACTGGAAGCCCATATGGCCACTGGTTCCGGTCCCAGCTCATCCACTTCTGACCCAACTCTTAGCTTATGGCCTAGGAATGCAGCAAAGGATGGCCCGAGGCCTTGGGATCCTGCAGCTGAGTGGGAGAACTGGAAGAAACCCCTGGTTTCAGATTGGCTCAGCTCTAGCCCTTGTGGTCATTTGGAGAATGAACCAGAGGATGGAAGAAACCCCTGGTTTCAGATTGGCTCAGCTCTAGCCCTTGTGGTCATTTGGAGAATGAACCAGAGGATGGAAGATTTCTCTCTGACTTTCCTTCTCTCTGTAACTCTGCCTTTCAAATAAAATTAAAATAAATCTTTTTAAAAAATGAGCCCCTGTCCAATAGCTGGGATCCCATATGGGTACCGGCCTGGTTGCTTCCTGCTTATATCCTGAAAAAGCAGTAGAGGATGGCCCAAGACCCAGGAGCCCTGCACCTGCGTGGGAGGCCTGCAGGAAGCTCCTGGCTTTGGATTGGCTTAGCTCCGGCCATTGTGGCCACTTGGGGAGTGAACCAGCAGACAAGATCTTTCTCTTTGTCTTTCCTCTTTTCCTTTCCAATGAAAATAAATAATTTTTAAAAAGATTTATTCATTTTATTACAGCCAGATATACACAGAGGAAGAGAGACAGGGGAAAATCTTCCATCTGATGATTCACTTCCCAAGTGAGCCGCAACGGGCCGATGCGCGCCAATCTGAAGCCGGGAACCGGGAACCTCTTCCGGGTCTCCTAAGTGGATGCAGTGTCCCAATGCATTGGGCTGTCCTCAACTGCTTTCGCAGGCCACAAGCAGGGAGCTGGATGGGAAGTGGAGCTGCCGGGATTAGAACCGGCGCCCATATGGGATCCTGGGGCTTTCAAGGCGAGGACTTTAGCCGCTAGGCCACGCCGCCGGGCCCTAAATAAAAATTTTTTTTAAAAAATGAATTCCAGGACCCAGCCATTCAGAGGAGTGGAGAAGCACACTGCGTTGTTGAGGGTGTACTCTTGCTGTGTTTTCAGAATTATGGGAGGTGTGTTGAGGGAAGAGGCAGAGGGAAGGGTCTGGCCTCAGATGGGCGTCTGCAGTGAACGCACAGGTAACCCAACCAGGGCCATGGCCTGCTGAGACCACTGCCGTGGGGAGAGGCAGCTTCAGAAACACACAAGTGGCCCCTTTTGCTGAGGCATCATACCCCTTAAGACCATAGCTCTTCTCGCATTCCAGGTTCAAGGGTGTCCTTTGCGTTTTGTCCTGAACTCTTTGAAGCCGCAGTCTGGTTTGTCATGTTCACTTGTAGCCTGGCCTGGACAGAGAGAAGCTGCAGGTGCATGAGAATACAAACGGTAAGGCCTGGACGGGGGACTGTAATACTCCATGTAGCCATGAGAGGGCGCTAGAAGAGCACTGATGGAGATGGCCTCTTGGGAGAAGAGCCCCATTTTAACCAAGGAAGGAAACAGTGTTTAGGTGACTTCCGACAGTATTTTTAAAAATGTGATTCTTTTTCCTTGTAGTTCATGATGCTTTTTATTTTATTTTATTTGAAATCCAGAGGTATAGAGATTGGGGAGACAGAAAGATGTTCCATTCACTGGTTTACTCCCCAAATGGCTGCAGCAGCCAGTGTGGAGCCTATCCAAAGCCAGGAGCTTTTTTGGGTCTCCCATGTCAATTCACAAGCCCAAGGACGTGGATCACCCCCCACTGCTTTCCCAGGCCACAAACAGGGAGCTGGATGGGAAGTGGAGCAGCCAGGACTCCAATTGGTTCCCATATGGGATGCTGGCGCTGCAGGTGAAGGCTTAGCCTACTATGCCATAGTGCTGAACTTAGTTTTTTGACAAATTTATGAAGGGATTTTAAGAAGAAGCACAGCTTTGCAGTGGGGATGGCGGTTCCAGACAGAAATGAGCACTAGCAAGGAAGGAAATATTTTGGGGTCCTACAACAGGAGACTAGGCGAGAAGCACTGAGCTTGCGGCAAGTGGGACAAGCTTGTAGGGAAGGTGACATTTGAAGTGGAACTGAAAATAAGGAGGGTTTAACCGCCAGAAGACATCCTAGGTGAAAGGCACGGGCTCATGGGAAACTGGAAGAACAATGAACTGCAAAGCTGGCTGGGTGGGAGGCGAAAGGGTAAAGAAAATAGTCCATCCCTTGAGAGTTTGTATTCTGAAAATTTTATTTATTTGAAGGAGAGAGGAAGGTCCCGTTCCTTGGTTCATTCTCCTGAATGCCTGGGCCGGGTCAGTGCCAGAAGGAGCCTGGAACCCAGGCTGGATCTCCCTAAGGGCGGCAGGGACCCAACTCCCTGATCTGTCACCCACTGTCTCCCAGGGGACCCATAAGCAGGAAGGCAGCTCAGGAGCAGAGCTGGACCCTGACCCTGGGCACTCCCTCAGGGGATGCAGGCACCTCCAGGGCAGTCCACTGCTGTGCCAAATGCCCACCCTAGGGAGTTTGTTTTGTGAAAGAGCAGAAGTTGTATTAAAACATTTTTTAATTTACATTTTTAATTTAATGTTTAATTTTGTTTAGATAGTTGAGAGGGAAGCAGGCTCTCTCAGTTAGCGGAGGGAGGGTTGAGGTATGGAGGAACGTGGCGAGACAAATGTTTCAGTTCTTTTTTCTCCTGTGTCTGCTGCAAGGGAAAAGAAGGGGGGCACTCCTTGCGGTCAAACTACATTAGCGTCCTGCGATGGGGGACAACCATTTGATGACGCCTTAGAGACCCCAACATAGGGAAGAGTGTTCTGAGAGTTTTACTTGAATGTTTTTGATAGTTCTGAAACATTGTTGGCTTCATTGCACCAGGGTTGAGAAAATCTGTCCAAGGTCTGTTGGCTGACCAGGTCCACCTTAGTGCATCCCCAGGAGAGTGGTCCAACCTGTTCTGCTTTCCATCCTTTGACAAGGCAGTCAACGTCCTCTGCTGGCCTAGATGAGCTGGCTGTCATGTCCCCTGTGTGTATTTGGACATGCTGACCACTGCACAGACATCAGCAACTGAGAAGGCCCAGTCCTGATACATGCACTCCAAGGTTGGACCACATCCCACTCAGCTCTCCTGCATACCCATAGGTGCTGCGGCTTAGCTCAACCCAACTTACCCCCAAGCCAGCCCACATATGCCAATGGGTAGTGCCACCTTGCCCAGCTTGGCCCACCCCAGCTTGGCTCTTCTGCTCATCAGTGGGAGCTACAGCCTAGTAGAGGTGTGCCCACAGTTCCCCTACCAGAGCCATTCCCAGCCCTGGATCTGGTGCTTGCAGGAGATACTGTGGTCCAGCCCAACATGCTTTGCACCCAGTCCTGGTACTTGCCAGCAGGTGCTGTGGCCTAGCCTGGTGGGCATGCACTCATTCTGGCTTTCTCATGTACCAGTACCCTCTCTCGGCTCTGAATCTCACGCGTGCTGGTGGGTCCCACAGCCCTGCTTGGCATGGTCTGCTCTCAGTTCTGGCCTTTACATGCGCTGGTGAGGCTGCGGTATGGCCCAGCCAGGTCTCCTCCCAGCCCAGGGTCCAGTGAGTGTTACAGCATTCCCGGGCCCAGCCTGGCTTGGCCTGTCACAACCCACATCTGTCATGTGCAAACTAGCAGGCGTGCAGTCTCACAGAGGCAAGTCCACACGTCCCCTACAGAATCTGCCCCCATATCCGGTTCTCTTACAGATGCTAGGGCCCAGCCTGATGTGGCCCAACCTTGCCCTGATACTCTGGGTAGGTACTGAGGCCTGGCCCAGCCAGGCATGCCTGTAAGCCTCAGCTTTTGTGCGCACTGGCAGGCAGCAAATGATGCTGCTTAGTCCAGACCAGGTCTCCCACTTGGATGGGCAACTTCTCCTGACCCAAATATGTCCTCCAATTCCCCCCTCCAAACCACCTCATTTCAGTTCCCTTGCCGTGTTAGAGTCCGGGCCAAAACCCCCAGACGTCAGGTTGCGAGCTAGTCAACCCCCAGAGAATGACAAAGAGTCTCACTGGTAATGCAAACAGCAAACAGAGTTTACTGTGCCAGCATGCTGGGGTCAGACCGCACTTGGGGCACGCAGGCCAGCCAAGCAGGGCGGTCGGACCCTGAACAGCCCAAGACAGTAACTTATATAGGCCCTATGGGGCTGGGAAATACATCAAAAGTAACAATCTTAGACATGTTCATTGTTTTAGGGCCTTCAAGCACAGGGAGCCTGTTCCGTTCCCATACCCACTATCTTCATGGCTCAGCCCATTCTCACACTCTTATCTTCCTCCTGCTTTTGGGACCAGGGAAGAACTGTGCCCATGCCTTCACAAAGTTGCAAGGCAGCAAAGAACAGATTTATCGCTAAAGCGGAATCCTCCCAAAGTCCAGGCACCTCCTGGCCTAGCAAAGTAGCAGTTGTTCAGTACAAAGGAATCTCACACTGCCCAACAATAACATTTTACCCACACTCTAACAGCTGACCCATAAACGTAGCTGTCTGGTCCATGGAAGCCCCAAGAAGTCAATTCGAACCTGTCAGACATGCTCCCACTCCGATACGTCGGCGGACTCCCTTCCTGGGGACCTGCAGCTATGTGGTGGTGTGTGGTGTGCCTGGGGGCTGAGACGGCGTGCCTGGGGGCTGAGACGGTGCTCCCAGCTCAGCACTCCCTATCTGCTGGTGCACTGTGCAACGCGTCAGCAAGCAGAATTCTCTGCAAGCTTTAAAAAGATTAAGAAAAGTGGGGGATAGTCGCAGCAGCCAAGCGACTGAAGTCCTTGCCTTGCACGCACCAGGATCCCATATGGGCACCAGTTCATATCCTAGCTGCTCCACATCCCCTCCAGCTCCCTACTTATGCCCTGGGAAAGCAGTAGAGGATGGTCCAAAGCCTTGGGACTCTGCACCCACATGGGAGACCTGGAAGAAGCTCCTGACTCCTGGCTTCGGATCAACTCAGCTCTGGCTATGGTGACTGCTTGGGGAGTGAATCAGCAGATGGGAGATCTTCTTGTCTCTCCTCCTGTCTGTATATCTGGTTTTCCAACAAAAATAAGTAAATCTTCATAAATGTAAAAATTAAGAAAAATAGAATAGAAAACTACGCTAGTGCACTGGTATAGTTGACCTGTTTTTCTCCTAGTGTACAAGGCAACCTAGGCAGTTGCCTATGGTGGGGGAGGGCAAAATGAGCTAATGCAGCACATGTAAAAGGGGTCCAGGTGTGGTCAAGGGACGGAGAGGCAGGAGTGAGCCCTGACGTTCTGAGGACTTCCTTTGCAGACACTCTTCATAAAGCGTCAGGGTTGCATCTTCCAGGATCCTTTCCCACTGTGCAAGAAGCTCAAAAGACAAGAAATCTGGACCCCAACACAGGGAGAGAATTGCAAGATTCTGGAAGATCCTGACACCCCATGCCTTGATAGAGGATTTCTCAGTCCTGTTCCTAGAATCTGGCTTCCTTCCCTAGGGCCGAGACAACAGTCACCACTTATGACGTCACAGTGTTATCACCCATCACCTCCATGTCAGTTAGTCCCCCAGGAACCTTCATCCTCACTTTCACTGAACTCCAAGAGCTGCTTTCTTCTCCTTCCTGGGTGAGCCTGTATTCTCCACTCTTTCAGCGCTCCTGCTTCTCGGTGGCTGCTGCTGCCGCCCTCCCTGCCCCATCGGCGGACCTGTGACGCTGAGTTCTAGGCCCTGTCCTCGCCTTGCTCTCTCTTCTCTCCCTGGGGGAGCTCACTCTTCCGATGGTTTCTGAAACCTCCTGGATGTCAACTGTCTTTGGAGACACCATGACCTCTGGGCTCAAGCCCACATATCCAGCAACCCACTGGGCTGTTTTACCTAGAGGTTTCTTAAGGCATTTTCCATCTCTGTATGCGTAGAAACTGCTCATCTTCCCTGGAGAGCTCACTCCTCCTCCAAGGTCCCCACGAGTGCGTGTGACATGCAGAACACCAGAGCATGAAGTCACAGCACGTGAGTCACCCTGACCCAGGGCTCGAGCAGCCCGCCGGCTCCGCGCCTCCTGAACCTGCCCCCAACAACCATCATCGCAGCTTGCAAGAGCCAAGTGATGGCTTAAAATGCAAACAGGTGTCATGCTGCTGCGGGTCAGTCGCCGCCTGTGATATCAGCATCCTACACGAACGGTGGTTCAAGTCCTGGCTCTCTACTTCTGATCCAGCTTCTTCTGCTGTGCCCGGGATGGCAGCAGAAGATGGCCCACGTACTGGGGTCAAGCCTCCATCTATGTGGGAGACCCGATGGAGCTCCTGGCTTCTGCCTTTGGTCTGGTCCATGCCATTCCAACAGATGGAAGATTTCTCTCTCTCTCTTTCTCTCGTCTCTCTGTTGCTCTGCTTTTAAGTGAATGAATGAACAAATCATGTTCAGTGAAATAAGTCAATCACAAAAAGAGAAATACCATGTTTTCTCTGATAGAAGGAATCTATCATGCAAATTGGAATGTGTAGTGGTGGAGTAATGAAGACTACCGTATCCAAATGTGAAGACGCAATGCCACATGCATCTCTGCTTCCAAACAAAAGGTGGGCTGCCTACAACAGTGTTGGATACATCTAGACAATGGGATGATGGACTGTCTGACATTGTCTCTACCAGTACTGTCGGGGCACACTTAAATAGCAGACTGATGGAGTTGCAACTCCTTATGAAGAGTGTGACATTATGGGAAAAATCAATTGGGGGCGGAAAAAGTGGGGAGGGGTATCCCACACGATACAAAATTCTATGATAAATTTCAAGAATTAAATATATATATAACAAAAAATCTTTTTTAAAATGCCAACTGGGAGCCTGGTACGGTAGCCTAGCAGCTAAAATCCTCACCTTTCACGCACCAGGATCCCATATGGGTGTCAGTTTACATCCTGGCTGCTCCACTTCCCTTCCAGCTTTCTGCTTGTGGCCTGGCAAAACAGTCAAGGTCAGCCCAATGCCTTGGGACGTTGCACCCTTGTGGGAGATCCTGCAGAAGCTCCTGGCTCCTGGCTTCAGATCGGCTCAGCTCCGGCCATTGGAGCCATTTGGGAAGTGAAACAGTGGATGGAAGATCTTCCTCTCTGTCTCTCCTTTCTGTAAATCTGACTTTCCAACAAAAATAAATAAATCTTAAAAAAAAATCAATGTATCTGTAACATGCTCATTTTTCCATTGATTGTTTTGCATGGCCCTCAAATGATATTATATACATCCAGTGGCCCTAGGTAGAGAAAAGGTTCCCCACCGTGAAGGCTTGAATAGGGACTGGCTCTCGGGTTCAGAAGATGCTGATGTCCATGACCAAGCTGTCTCATGCAGAGTGATGAAGGCCTGAGAGAGGCTCCCTACTCAACAACAGCAACGATAAACAGCCTGAGGACACAAAAACTTAGTGGGTCAGAGAAGCCAGACACCAAGGGCCAAGGAGAACACAGGACGCCATTCCGTGTTTATGGAGTTCTGGACCTGGCCTAAAAATCTGTAGTCACACAAGTCAGAAGGGTGGCACAAGGAGGAGGGGACGTTCCAGGGTGTTGGGAATGTTGTGTTATCTGAGTAGTACTATCCGCTCAGGATACATAGGCGAAGCGTAGGAGAAAGATGTAGCAATTCATCCAGGGGAGGGAGGGTGTTGCGAGGTAGTGCATTAAGCCACTGCTTGTGATGCCAGGATCCCATGTGAATGCTGGTTCAAGTCCCAGCTGCTCCACTGCCAATTAGCTCTCAGATAATGGCCCAAGTGTCTGGGCCTCCACCAGGTATGTTCTGGAAGATTTAGAGATCTAGATTCCTTGCCCAGCCCTATCTGTTGCAGCCTTTTAGGGAGCAAGACAGTGAATAGAAGAGCTCTCTGTCTCTCCCCACCTTCTCTCTGCACCCCTCCCTTCCTCCCTTCCTCCCTCCCTCCCTCCCTCCCTTCCTTCCTTCCTTCCTTCCTTCCTTCCTTCCTTCCTTCCTTCTTTCCTTCCTTCCATTCTTCATTTGTCTCTCCCTCCCTCCTTTTCTCCCTTCCTCCCTCTCTCTCTTTCTTCTTTTTAGATTTATTTATTTTTATGAGAAAGTCAGATTTACAGAGAGAAGGAGAGACAGAAAGATCTGCTTCACTCCCCAGGTGGCTGCAATGTCTGGAGCTGAGCTGACCCAAAGCCAGGAGCCAGGAGCTCTTTCTGGATCCCAAGGCTTTGGGCTGTCCTCCACTGCTTTCTCAGGGCATAAGTAAGAAGCTGGAAGGGAAGCAGAACAGCCGGGGTACAAACCAGCATCCGCATGGGATCCCGGTGCATGCAAGGCGAGAATTTGAGCCACGAGGCTAGTGCACTGGGCTCGTAACTCTTCCTTTCAAATATATAAATAAAATTCTGGCAGCAGGAGCATTGCCAGAGGATTTTAGTTTTCTTCTAAAGGGACAGGGCAGGCTACGTGGCCAAAGAAGGACCTGCCTGGGGGAAATGGCCACTTTCTCTTGGCAGCTCACTAACAGATAAGCCAAACAGGACTTTTTTTTTTTCCTTTAATGGAGTCAGGAATCATCGATAAATGGTTAAGAGATTTTTTTCTGTTTACAATGCAAAGAAATGTATTTTTGCGTGGGGGGATTACATAATTGCAAAAGTCATGGTCAGGATGCAATTATCAAGTGTAACATGAGTCTTCTACTTTGGGGGCTTCCTCGCTGGCTCTCCTGGCCCTTCATTCCCTTGAGCTCATGCAATTGTGAGTTGTTTTGCTGGTTCTCTTCTGCAGGAGGCTGGTGGACAAAGGGAGGCAGCACATGGGGGATGCAAAGTGTGGAAATGGACCCTTTGTCTGCTGGGCTCCACTATTCGCGGAGCACCTGCACACAAAGTCGCTCACCCGGCAGCAACCCTGCGGGGTCTCAGGCCTGCTGATCAATTAGCAGCAAGCCCTGGAAACTGATTTTGAGGAGCTCAGGCCGAGAGCGGGTGTGTCGGGAGGGGACACACTGGACTGACAAAAGAAGCAGCAATCAAAGGAGGCTTCTTGAAGCCTGGGCATTTTAGCATCTTTATTTCAGTAGCTTGCCTATTTCCCAGTGGAATTGGAGACTGATCAAGACAGATTTTTTTTTAAGGAAGAGATGACATGAGGAAAGAGATTTGAGGAGCAAATGGCTGCAGGGACTGAGGGAGGAAGGTGGCAAAGAGGGTGAGATGTGGGTGCACGGTGGCGCAGTGGAGATGAAGTAGGAGGCTTGGCTGAGCGATGCTGTGGAGAGTTTTTCTGCCTAGGTGATGAGGTTGTATTTAAACCTGTGGGCAGTGAGCATCCATGGGAGTTCTTATAATTTTTTAATTTGATTTTGAGGTATACCCCCCCACACACAGAGACTCCTCAAATGCCTACCCTTGAGCCAGCGCACTGGGCCTGGGTGACCCTGTTTCTTAAGAATTCTGACTCCGCCCCTCTTCATGCAGGACTTGAAAGTGTTTCTCCAGAACAGGGGAATGGGTCCAGGACACGTTTTAGTTCATCAGATACTTAAACTTTTTTAAAGGGCCCAGTGCAGTGGCTCAATTGCCTAATCTTTTCCTTGCAAGCTCTGGGGTCTCATATCGGCACTGGTTTGTGTTCTGGCTGTTTCACTCCCCATCCAGCTCCCTGCTTGTGGTCTGGGTAAGCAGCAGGGGATAGCCCCAAGCCTTGGGACCCTGCACCCATGTGGGAGACCCAGAAGAAACTCCTGGCTTTGGATTGACTTAGCTCTGATCATTGTGGCCATTTGGGGAGTGAAGCAGCAGATGGAAAATCTTTCTCTCTCCTTCTCTCTAACTTTCCAATAAAAATAAATAAATCTTCTTATTTATTTATTTAAATCTGAGAGCTGGCAAGAGAGAGATGGAGAATTCCTCTCCTCAGAATCACTCCCTAAATGCCTACAGTGGCTAGGCTAGCCAGACTGAAGCTGGCAGCTGGGAACCCAACACAGACCTGCATGTGGTGACAGGGACACACCTTGAAGCCGTCACCACTTGCTTGCCTGGGTCTGCATCAGCAGAAAGCTGTGCAGGACGCAAGCCTTAAGCATGCTGGCTCCTTTACCATCTCAGCTCACAGAGTGTAAAGGGACCCAGCATCCCAGGGAATCCCATCCCTGGCTTTCCAAAATAAATAAATAAATAAATAAATAAATAAATAAATAAATAAAACAGTCTAACCCATGTCCTCTGCATTCTTTTCCAGCTACTACTAGCCCACCGAGTCCTAAAACAAATTTCTAAAATAAAAAATAGAAGAATCATAAGCTAATAAAAATTACTTGAAGGCAGTCTCTTTCTCCTAGAAGTTTTTTCACTTAATATTTTTTGGACCCTCGTGACAATAGGTAATGGAGATCCTGGGACGTGAAAGCTGGGTAAGAGAGGGCTGTTGTAGTTTAAGATCAAACTGCAAACTCAGCTTGGATTATGCATTCCTGGGGAAATACCCACCCCGCACACCCTTGACTCCAACCCAGGCTGAGCTGTACAAATTTTCTGGCTTCCTATGCCTGAGGAGAGGTTTTCCCTGATCTCCTCTTTCACTGAGTAATGTTTTGCGGGTCTCAGTTCTGCCTCCTCACCCTGGCTCCCCTCTTGCTGTCCAGTGTGTCTCTATGCCTTGGCAATGTCCCTCCAGCAGATGGCTCTTAGGAAAGTACAGCTCAGGTCACGCTCAGGCCCTGTTGAGGGCTACCCATGGATTGGAAATGTACAGCATTGTTGATTAAGAAGCACACCCCACCAGCCTGGTACGATTGCCTAGCGGTTAAAGTCCTCGCCTTGCATGCGTCAGGATCCCATATGGATGCCGGTTCTAATCCCAGCGGCCCCGCTTCCCATCCAGCTCCCTGCTTGTGGCCTGGGAAAGCAGTAGAGAATGACCTAAAGTTCTTGGGACCCTGTGCCTGCATGGGAGACATGGAGGAGGTTCCTGGCTCCTGGTTTTGGATTGACGCAACTCCAGCTGTTGTGGCCACTTAGGGAGTAAATCAGTGGATGGAAGATCTTTCTTTCTGTCTCTCCTGCTCTCTGTATATCTGACTTTCCAATAAATTAAATAAATAAATAAACAAATCTTAAAAAGAAGAAGAAGTAGTCCCTGCAATCTGGCTAGGGTTGAGTCGTCTGGCCCAGGTCCTGGGGCCCGCCTGCGAGGTGAGTGCTGAGTTTTTCAGCCCCAGGGGCAAGGGATCCAGCAGGACTTGGGTGATTGGTCCTTGAGCTCCAGGCCGGAGAATCTGGCAGGGCTTGAGGCACCTGGCCCTGGTCTCTTGGCCTGCCTGAGCTGTAGGTTCATGAGCCCAGGGGCAGGGAATCCGGTGGGGGGGGGGGTGGCTCTGGTCCCCTAGGCTGGGTCTGAGGCCCTCCCGTGAGGTGGGTCCTGGGTTCATGAGCCCCGGGGATGGGGGATCTTGTGGGACTCGGATCCCCTGGCTGGGGTCCTGGGGCCCACCTATGAAGTAGGTGCCTGGTTTGTGAGCCCCCAGGGCAGGGAAACCGGCAGGACTTGGGTCGCTTGGCCCTGGTCCTTGGACCTGCCTGCGAGTAAAAACGACGGATAAATAGTTGCAGACCCTGCTGCAGATGGAGAATATGGCAGCCCATTTGGTACCGTAGCAGAGGAAGGAGAACAGAGCAAAGTGAACAACTACTCCAGCAAACGATGACAGCAAAAATCTGGGTGAATGAGACTTGAGTCGACTATGTCAGCCAGTGGACATTGGGAGGCTTGCCTCGCCCTTGGATCAGTGAAATCGACAGCATCCTGGGTACTTGGGATCACCTGCCTGGCAAAATGCGATCTCCTCATTCCCTGCTACCCCCGTCCTCACTGACCTTCATTTCTCCTTCTTATTTATAATGCATCAGGAGTAGTGTGTATCTTATTTATAATGCATCAGGAGTAGTGGGTGCATGTGCGCGTACACACACACACACACACACACACACACACACACACAGAATTTCCATCCCCTGGTTCACTCTCCAAGTGTCCACAACAGCCAAGGCAAAGCCAGGAGCCAAGAACTCCATCCAGGTCTCCTACATGAGTGACGGGACCAGGCGCTGGAGCCATCACCTGCTAACTGATGGTGTGCATTAGCAGGAAACCAGATCAGAAGCCAAGGATGACCCAGGTACTCCCATATGGCAAGTGGGTGTCCCAGGCACCTGCCCTGAAGATGCCATTTTTATAAAGCTGCTAAAATAGTAAATTTTATATGATGTATATTTAGCTAAAGAAAAAAAAGTGCTGCCTGGTGCATTTTCTATACTAGGCCAGCTTCGCCCCAGGGGCAGGCTGTCCTGTGGTGAACAACACGCTTACTAGGCCTTGTGGTTATACAAAGCACGACCCAGAATGAATGTCGTGGGAGGAGTTGAGACCAGATTACTGAATTCTCCTGCATCAGAAGAAGGGTGTCTTCTCTGCGGGGGAGGGAGATATGTCGTCGGGGATTAGCAAGTTTCTTTTATTGGTTTGGACCTTGTTCTGGTGTTCTTTCTCTGGCAGGACTGGGAAATGGGGGTGGAGCTGGTTGGGACACAGGGATGCAAGGGCAGGCACAAGAGCGGAGGCGGGAGTCTGAGCAGGCCTTTCTCCTGTGGGACATTCGCTCCTGACTTACCCAAGCTGTCAGCAAGGCTTGTGCACTGGCATGTCTGAACTAGCTTGTGACCCAGGCTGTCCTGGGGAGAGACAGAAGGAACAGTGGTGCTGTCACTGGGTGGAGGTGACTGGAAGCCCAGCAGTCTGAAACCATGACTGCAACACAAGCAGAAAGCACCTGCAAGAAAGCAGAACACCCGTTCAGACCGTGCACCCGCAAGACATAGGACCTTGCATAGTGGTCAGACTGTGAGCTTCCAAGCCAGATATTTTATTTATTTATTTAAAAAGAGTTATTTTATTATTTTTTTTTATTACAAGGTCAGATATACAGACAGGAGGAGAGACAGAACGGAAGAGCTTCTGTCCGATGATTCACTCCCTAAGCGGCCGCAACGGCTGGAGCTGTGCCGATCCGAAGCTAGGATCCTGGAGCCTCTTCTGGGTCTCCTATGTGGGTGCAGGGTCCTAAGGGCTTTTGGCCATCCTCAACTGTTTTCCCAGGCCACAAGCAGGGAGCTAGATGGGAAGCGGGGCCGCTGTGATTAGAACCGGCGCCCGGGCCTGGCGGCGTGGCCTAGTGGCTAAAGTCCTTGCCTTGAAAACACCAGGATCCCACATGGGTGCAGGTTCTAATCCTGGCTGCTCCACTTCCCATCCAGCTCCCTGCTTGTGGCCTGGGAAAGCAGTCGAGGACAGCCCAAAGCATTGGGACACTGCACCCACGTGGGAGACCCGGAAGAGGTTCCTGGTTCCTGGCTTCGGATCGGCGCGCATCGGCCGTTGCGGTCACTTGGGGAGTGAATCATCGGGTGGAAGATCTTCCTTTCTGTCTCTCCTCCTCTGTGTATATCTGACTTTGTAATAAAAATAAATAACTCTTAAAAAAAAAAAAAGAACTGGTGCCCATATGGGATCCCAGCACATGCTAGGCAATGACATAAGCCAATCAGGTTTATGTCAAGCCCTTATTAATTTTTGTTTAAAAGAGCTATTTTATTTATCTGAAAGGCAGAGTTTTACACACACACACACACACACACACACACACAGAGGAGAGAGAGAGAGAGAGAAGGATCTTCCATGTGCTGTTGATTCACTCCCCAAAATACCCACACAGGCCAAAGCCAGGAGCCAGGAACTCCATCCTGAGCCATCAGCTGCTTCCCAGTCACATTATCAGGGAGCAGGATCAGAAGCTAAGCATCTGGGACATCGATCAGCCCTCCCATCTGGGATGTGAGTGTATCAAGTGGCAGCTTAACCCGTTGCGCCATGATAGTGTTCCCAGACTGTTCTATTTTGATCCCTGGGTTACTTTTTTTTTTTTTTTTTTTTTTAAGATTTATTATTTATTTTTATTGGAAAGGCAGGTATACAGAGAGGAGGAGAGACAGAGGTGAAGAACTTCCGTCTGATGATTCACTCCCCAAGCGGCCGCAATGGTTGGAGCTGAGACAATCCGAAGCCAGGAGACTCCTCCGGGCCTCCCATGTGGGTACAGGGTCCCAAGGCCTTGGGCCGTTCTGGACTGCTTTCCCAGGCCACAAGCAGGGAGGTGTTTGGGGAGCAGGGCCGCCAGGATTAGAACCGTCGCCCATATGGGATCCCAGCGCGTTCAAGGTGAGGACCTTAACCACTGCGCTATCGCGCCAGGCCCCAATCCCTGGGTTACTTTACCAGAAGTGTGGCCCTGGGCAAGTTCATTAACATCCCGGTCCTCAGTTTCAGTCCTGGTTTTGTGAACCTTCTCAGGCCGAGTCTTAGAAGAACGTGTGGGGAATCGCACCAGGCGCAGTGTGTTTCTGTATCGCTTGGTACAGTGGCTGTCGCACAGAATTCAGTTCACTCTCGTGAACTCTGTCTTCCGTGGGTCAAAGATGGTTGACGAGAAGCAACTTCATAAGGACCTAACGAGCATGTTCAAGGAGGGGCAGGTGCTGTGGTGCGACGGGTCAAGCCTTTGCTTGGATGCCCATGCCCTAAACCATAGTGCTAATTTGAGTCCTGGCACCTCTGCTTTTGATCCAATTTCTTCTAATGGGCCCAAGTACTTGAGTCCCTGTCACTTCAGATGGAGTTCCTGGCTTCTGAGTTTGACCCTACTCAACTCCAATTGTTGTGGGCATTTGATGAGCGAACCACAGGATGGAAGATACTGTATTCTGTTTCTCTCTGACTCTGTCATTCTGCTTTTCAAGTATATGGAAAACAGACAAAACCCACCAATGCTGGCTTTATGACACAGTTAGTTAAGCTCCAGTATATCTGTCTGTGATGCCACATTCCATACCTGAGCATTTGTTTAAGTCTCAGCTGCTCCACTTCCACTCAGCTCCCAATGATGGCCTAAGTGCCTGGGGCTCTTCCACCCACACGAGAGACCCAGGTGATGTCCCACGCTCCTGGTTTTAGCTCAGCCCTAGTTTTTGTGGTCATTTGGGGGAATGAACCAGTAGATTTCTCCATCTCTTCCTTTCTTTCTATTACACTATCATTCAAGTAAACGTTTTTATTTTAAACCTTCAAAAAGTTCATGGAAAATGAAATCGAAGAATAAGTTCGTTTGGGTGCAGATTTTTTCTAAATCTGTGCATCAATTTTTCATAACACAATCTGTCATGAATGTATTGAAGATCTCTAATGTAATGATCTCTAAGACGTTTGGGACACAGGAGCGGGAGTGAGCTCCTGAGTGCACTGAGGCGCTGAGCGCGGGAGGGTGAGCACCTGTGCTGTGTCAGGGGAAGCTGGCGCTGGGCAGTCCGGGACTCACGTGACCATTGCAGGCATCCTGACCTTGATTTCTCTCACACGGACTCCTTGCAAAGTGCTCACTAGCAATGACGTCTTTGGGTTCTTCTGACCTTCGTTTCCCTTTGTAGCCCTTCTGAACTGTCCTGGACATTTTTTATGGAGTTAGTTTATTTGAAAGGCAGCAAGACAGAGAGATATCTGCCCATCTGCTGTATCGTTCCCCATAGCCTCTAGGGCTGGGCCAGGCCAAAATCAGGAGCCTTGGAACTCCATCCCGGCATCTGCTGTGAGCAGCAGGGACCCACTTGCCTGAGCCATCATCCCTTGCTGCCTCCCAGCGCACTCACCGGAAGCTGGGGTCAGGAGCAGAACCAAGGCTTCACTCCTGGCGCCCTGCAATGGGATGCAGGAATCCCAAGCAGTGTCTTATCTACTGCACCAAATGCCAGCCCCTGCCTGACACATGTCACCAAATGTCGCCTGTACCATGCTCTGGGGAGGAGGAGAGAGGAGCCTGGTGAGAACGGGGTCAGGGTGGGGGTCTCAGCAAGGAGAGAGGAGCCCTCCACTGCTCCGTGACAGCAGGCACAGGGGCACATGGGCACACGGGCAGCACAGGCTGGAGGGCACCCTGTGGTGGCTGCATGCCTCAGAGATCGGAGCCAGGTCCGGGTATGCAGCTAGGAGGAATAGAGCCTGCCTAGTTAACCTTCCTGGCCTTGAGGCAGCAGGGAGTCTGGCAGGATGGAGCTTTCTCTAAGAGGGCAAGCAGGACACTTGGGGCTCAGCACTCTGGCTGCAGACAGGGCGGGCAGTGGCGAGTGTTCTCTTCGTCACCCCGCAGCAGCCTGGAGAGCAGGATGAGTCATGTTTCCAAAACGCAGCAGAGGAAGCTGGTTGGGCTCGCTGCTCCCCTCTCTTCCCGCCTGGCCTTCTGGGCGAGAATTGGAGCCCTGCTCCGTCTCTCCCACAGTGCTGCCTCCAGGTACCCTTGGCATGTGGTCTGTTTTGTTGTTGTTTTGTTTTGTCTTGTTTTTAAGATTTTATTTTATTTATTTGTAAGCAGAGTTACAGAGACAGAGAGGGAAAGAGGCAGAGAGAGATCTTCTATTGCTGTTTCACTTCCCAAATGGTTGCAGCAGTCAGAGCTAGGTTGGTCCAAAGCCAGGAACCAGGAGCTTCTTTTAGATCTCCCACAGCAAGTGCAAGGGTTCAAGTACTTGGGCCATCCTCTGCTGCTTTCCCACGCACATTTGTAGGGAGCTGACTGGAAGTGGAGCTGTTGGAGTTGAACTGGCGCCCATTTGGGCTTCTGGTGCCGCAGGCTGATGCTTGACTTGCTACACCAGTGCCAGTGCAGTCTGTTTTGTCTTATCGATTTTCATTTTCTTGAAAGACAGAGAGACAGAAACACACAACAGAGAATTTTTATCCACTATTTCTTTTTTTGTTTTTAAAGATTTATTTATTTTTTATTACAAAGTCAGATATACAGAGAGGAGGAGAGAGAGGGGAAGATCTTCCATCCGATGATTCACTCCTCAAGTGACTGCAATGGCCGGTGCTGCACTGATCTGAAGCCGGGAATGAGGAACTTCTTCCAGGTCTCCCACGCGGGTGCAGGGTCCCAAAGCTTTGGGCCGTCGTTGACTGCTTTCCCAGGCCACAAGCAGGGAGCTGGATAGGAAGTGGAGCTGCCAGGATTAGAACCGGCGCCCATATGGGATCCTGGGGCGTTCAAGGCGAGGACCTTAGCCACTAGGCCACGCCGCCAGGCCCTCTATCCACTATTTCTTTCTCTTAATTCCCAGCCAGGCCTGGGTCCGGTTGGAGCCAAGAAATCAAGAGAGGTCTCCTGTGGGGACCAACGACTCCAGGATTGGTTCGTTCCCCGGTGCGTTGACAGGAAGCTGAGCCTGGGAAGGAGCTGAGATGCAGCTGATCCGAGATGGGGTAGCTGCTGAGCCGGGGGCCAGGCTCTGCCCCTTGGCATCTCTCCTGTTTGTCAGACATTCTTTCCCATGTCTTATTTTCATTGGGGTGGGGGGGGAGGGTCACCACAAAATCTATGGAATTGTGTTGAGGTGTCCCCATCCCCCATAAGAGGTGCTAGCAGGTGCTTGCTCTCTTCTGTCGGCCACAAGGGCGGGAGGAGGGGCTGAGCGTGGTGTCCTCGCTCTATTTCCCTACCCTCCAGCCCCTCTTCTCTCGGGCCCACTTCATGTCTGTGTGTGTATATGTGTGTGTTGATATGTTTATGCGGTCATGTGTTTGTGTATGTGTGTGTATGTTTACTTTCTTTTTTATATATTTGATTTTTTCTGTTATTTTAAAATTAAGACACAATTCCATGAACTGTGTGCTTGCGTTCTTACCTCCTACATGCACATTGTCACTGTGTGTCCCACGTATGTACCTGTGCTTAAAGTTTTCTAAGTAAAAAGCAAGGACCTGGATGAATGAAATTGGACTCTGCTTCTCCCACATCACAACCAGGCAATCTGGTAAGGCATGCAGGTAGCCCTAGAAGTGTTGTTTTTTTTCTTTAATTTATTTTATTTTTATTTGAAAGTCAAAATTACAGAGAGAATGGAAGAAAGAAAGAGAGAGACAGACAGACAGACAGACAGAGACAGAGAAATCTTCCATGTGCAGGTTCACTGCTCAAATGAACACATCAGGCAGAGCTGAGCTAATCTGAAGTCAGGAGCCAGGAGCTTCTTCTAGGTCTCCCACGTGGATGAAGGGACTCAAGGACTTGAGGCATCTTTTACTGTCTTCCCAGGCAGCTGGATTGGAAATGGAGCAGCCAAGACATAAACAGGCACTCATATGGGATGCTTGTGTTGCAGGTGGAGGCTTAGCCTACTACACCACAGCACTGAGTTCCCCAAGTAGTGTCTTGATGCTGCCCCAGCCCCCAGCCCCCACCCTGAATGCTGTTTTTTGCCTGCTGTCCCTTCCCCTCCGGCTGGCATGGGAACTCAGTGAGGCTGTTGAGCATGTCTGCGGTCTGCAGAATCCAGCTCATAGTGGGTTCTCTAGAGAAACAGAGCAGGACACGTGCTTGATAAAAGATTTGCTTTAAGGCGCTACTCCATCTGATTATGGAGAGAAAAGTCCAACAACTGTAGGGCAGACCGGCAGGCTAGTGGCCCAACGGTGGGCTAAGGTGGCAGTTCAACTTCAAGGCCTCTGCTGGTGGAAGTTCTTCTTGCTCCAGGAAAGTCAGTCTTCTCTCTGTCGCCTCAGCTGATGGGATGAGGCACACCTACACTCAGGACAGCCAGGTGCTGGACTCCAAGTGCACTGATTGAAAGTGTTCATCTCTCCAAAACCTCCTGGAAGCATCCAGAATCATGCTTGACCAAATATCTGGGCATTGTGGCTCAACAGAATCAATACATAGAGTCTGCCCCACCCACATGGATGTGTGCTGGATCTTCGGTGAGTGGCTGAGTGAATGAACTTGTAGAGGGGGAGGGTGTCATGTGGATCACACAGGTGACACAGAGAAACCCTGGGTCTCCTGGCGTTCATGCAGGCAGTGGTCCTGTTTGCTATGCTATGGCCTTCTTGGAGAGTGACCAGAGCCAGCCTCTCATGTGTACAGGCCTGGTCAGAGCCTGGAAGACATTCTCCTATGAGCATTTCACATCCCACTAAGGTCTCTACTCACACCTGTCATTGTCAAAGAGTAGGTCCTTCTACATATTGACTTATTTGAAAGGCACAGAGAGAGAGAGAGAGAGGAGAGAGAGATATCTTCCATTTGTTGGTTTATTCCCCAAATGGCTGCAAAGGACAGGGCTGGGTCAGGCTGAAGCCAGGATCCTGAAACTCCATCCAGGTCTCCTACATGAGTGACAGGAATCAAGCACTCGGACCATCTCCTACTGCCTTCCCAAGCTCATCAGCAGGGATCTGGATCTGAAGGGGAGCAGCTAGAATTCAAAACGGTGCTCCTGATACTGGTTTTGGGATGCTGGCATGGCAAAGGACTGCTTAACCCTCTTTGCTACAATAGAGGAGGAACGCTGAGAGAAGTGTTCACTCCCAGGGTGACCAGGAGTGGAGAGCTGAGAATGGATTCTTTTCCAGGAAGGAAGGCCTCCCTGCCCACTGTCTCTTGCAGGTACAAGGAATTAGGGAGCCAGGTTGTGGCACCAGTGTGGAGACCTGGCCAGAAAATCCACCAACCCCGTCACCAAATCTCACCCCCTCTGCCCTCCAGCTCAGCTCCCTGTGCCTGCTCTGGCCCGGCCATGAGTTCCCCGCTTCTGCATTCTACCTGGTTCTGTCCCTGCTCCTGGAATGCCCCTGTCTTCCTCTTCTGTATTTCACTGGGTAACTTATCTATTCAATGCATGTCTCTCAAGCACCTGTGGACGGGCAGGTGCTGTCAGGGAAGGGCACTGAGAGGTGAAGTCCCAGCCAGCCCTCTGCAGCCCACACCCTGGTGTTGAGAGAGCTCAAGCCAGTAAGGGAACAAGATGAACAGTACCTCTGCCTGCACTAGAGCCTTTCTCCACTGAGGGAGTGACCGGTTGTCTGCTTTTCCAGGTTTCTGTGGTGCAGTACGACACTGGATGTATGTGTTGGACCAAGAACAAGTCCTGAGACTTTAGGAGCTGTTGGGTAGTCAGGCCTGTCATTGTGACTGTGGCAGCATAGCAAGCTGGGCTGCAGAGCAGGAACAGAGGCACAGCGCGGAGCACAGAGTGAGTCCCCCACATGCTAGTCCTGGTCCCAGAAACTTTGTTTTAAAGGTATTTTAAAATATATACATTTTATTTTATTGGAAAGGCATATCTGTGGACAGAAACAGAAGACCAAAAAAATCCATTTGTTGAGCTGATCCAGAGCCAGGAGATTCTTATAGGTCTCCCTCATGGGGTGCAGGGTCCCAGGACATTCGGCTGTCCTTGATTGCTTTCCCAGGCCATAAGCAGGGAGCTGGATGGAAAGTGAGGCACCTGGGACACGAACCAGTGTCCATATGGGATCCTGGCACTTGCAAGATGAGGATTTACTCTTTGAGCCATTGTGTTGGACCCTAAAAGTATTTTTTTCTGAAAGATTTCTTTATTTTTATTCAAAAGTTAGATATACAGAGAGGAGGAGAGACAGAGAGGAAGATCTCCCATCTGATGATTCACTCCCCAATGACCACAATGGCCGGAGCTGCACAGATCCGAAGCCAGGAGCCAGGAACTCTTCCAGGTCTCCCACGTGGGTGCAGGGTCCCAAGGCTTTGGGCTGTCCTTGACTGCCTTCCCAGGCCACAAGCAGGGAGCTGGATGGGAAGTGGAGCAGCCGGGATTAGAACCGGCGCCCATATGGGATCCCAGCATGTTCAAGGTGAGGACTTTAGCTGCTAGGCCATCGTGCCGGGCCCCTAAAAGTATTTAAAAAATATTTATTTATTTAACCATTTATTTTCATCTGCTTGGAAGAGCAATAAAAACAGACGTACTCACTGGTTCTTTCTTCAAATGAACCAGAGCATCAACCAAGGCAGGACCAAGCTGAAGTCAGAATCCCAGAACTCCTTCTGGATGGCAGGGGCCTAATTATATGGGCCATTACCTGCTGCCACCAAGGATGCATTAGCAGGAAGTTGGGCCTGAATTGGAGGAGTCAGGACCTGAGTTGACACTGTGATATGGGATGCAGGTGGTCCCCATGGTAGCTCAGCGTGCTGTGCCACAGCACCTGCGTTCCCTGCCTCCAGAGCCTTCTCAGGGGCAGTCTACACCCTGGCATAGATTCTCAGACATCCTTGCTCCCTCACAGTGAAGACTGACTTCTTCTTTTTACCTAAAATGGGTGCTTTTATTAGTATTATTATTGTAAACATTTCTTTCTGTGAAAGACAGAGAGAGAGATCTTCCATATGCTTCACTCCCTAATGGCCTCAGTAACCAGGGCTGGGCCAGGCTGACACCAGGAGGCATGAAGCTCATTTGGAACTCTGGATGGGTGGCAGAAGTCCAAGTACTTGGGCTGTCACCTGTTGCCTCCTCAGGTGCACAGTCACAGGGAGCTGGATGGGAAGCAGGGTGGCTGGGACTCTGAGATGGAATGTCAGGGTCATAGGCAATGGCTCAACCTGCTACTCACAATACTGGCCCAGCAGCAGTGGGTTTCTGTTAGTTACAACTAGAGTCCTAACTGACAGTGTCCAAAAATAATTGCAACCCAGGCAGCGCTGTCTCCCGGAGGCGTCTGTAGCCGGGTTCCAGCTGTGGTATGGAAGTAGCCTGCACGCCTGGCTATGCCCCAGTACCGCCTTCCTCGTCTGTCTGAGCCAGGCTGATCTCTCTGCCTCCCAAATCCCGACAGCATTCACAATGGTTCCCTCTTAACACGCACTACTTCTTCCCGTCTATCTGCCCAGCTAGCCTGTGAAGGGTCATCTCATAATGTGTAAGATGTCCTTTGCTTGGGACAATGCAGGCCAGGGCCTGATGTACCCAGGGGAGTGTGAATATTCTCACTGGGTAAGAAGGCCTGACCGTGGTGTGGTGCTGCTCCCTGGCAAGAGTTGTCAAGTTCATGATCATTACAGGACATCCAACTCAGAATTTGGATGGAATAGTAGCTGCTCTTTATTCTGTTAGATGCTATGTGCCTGGGGAGGCGGGAGGGATCCTTGAGGCTCAAAGTGATTTGCCCGAGATCCCCGACTTGAACTTACATGTCACAGAACTGGCCGTGGAGCTGCAAATCGGTGTCCTTTCTGCCCTGGCAGGATTGCAGGGCACGGGGCCAGGCGGCTGCGGTTTGCTCCCTCATGTCCCTAGGGGACTGCTTAATATCCCCTGGGCTGGTCCTGGTATTGCTCTGATGTCCTTGGGGAGAGCTGGGCTCTGGTCACTCACTTTGCCCATCTGGCCAAGTCATGCAAATTTGGCTCCCAGAGCGGCTGTGGTTGCCATGGCACCTTCCCTGGTCTCTTAGTGGAAACCTGGGGGCGAGCTGTTTGGAAGCAAACAGTGGGGGAAAACAGGAAAAATTTCCCACTTGGTGAGGGCATCTGGCAAACAGCTGGGCTTGCCTCCCAACTCCTTTCACTGTCTTGTGGGGTCTGATCCCAGCATTTCACAGGTGAGCATGCAGAAGGCCAGGGTGCTTAGAGTTGCACAGAGATGGTATGCCTCGGCCAGGATGGTGTTGGGGGTCAAAGAGACCTGCGTGCATTGAGTGACATGGGACAGGTTCCTAATGGTCCTGAGCCTGGGACTGCTCATTGCTCCGTAAACTGGGGGTCGCTACAGAAAGTGCGTCCCCAGTGCCTGGGATGAAGGAGGCGTAATCGTCTGAGATCACCCCGCCCAGCATCAGGGAAAGTGCTATAGAAGTTCCAAGATGCCAGTTCTGGCCTTGACTGTTACACTAACTTGCTGAGGGCCAGAGGTAAGTCTCTTCACCACTCTGATTTCAACATCTTTTGTTTTATTTAAATTTTTTTGTTTGTTTTTCTTTTCCATTTATTTAGAAGGCAAAGAGACAGAGATCTTCCACCTGCTGGTTTGTTTCCCAAATATGTGTTAACAACTGAGGCTTGATCAGGAGCTAGCCAGAAATCCAGACCCCAATCCAGGTCTCCCACACGGGTGTCAGGGACCCTTGTCTTTGAGCCATCACCTGCTGCTTCCCAGGGTACACGTTGGGAGGAAGCTGGAGTTGGAAGAAGAACTGAGATTTGAACTTGTGCACTCCAGTCTGGGATTCAGGCATCCCGAGTGGTGTTTTAACTGCTGTGCCAAATGCCCAACCCTCAGCATCTTTTTATTTATTTTTTTAAAAGATTTTATTTACTTTTTGCCCCATCTATAGGTGACTGCCTAGGTTGTCTTGTTCCTAGGCAAGTATTATACTGCTAGAAGAAAAGCAGCCAGTAGCTGGCAGGTGTTCTGGGTCTGGTTGATGCCTAAGTTATGTTAATTATACCAGTGTGCCAACATAGTTACCTATTCTATTTTTTTAAAAGATATGTGGGTAAGGTGGGGAGCACTAGGCTGGGACAGGTCATCCCCAGAGTAGGGGGCTGTAGACTGTTTGGGGAAAAGGGTCCGGTGTCATACTGGAGTGGGAGTGGCCAAGGGCATGTTTGACAGGAGAGGAATAATTTCTAAAGTCTTCCATGGACCAGGCCACTGCAATCACAGGTAGGTGAAGGAGCTGAGATGAGGTGGTTTAGAAGAGAGGAAACCAGAGGGCATGTCTGGGTCAGGCCAAGGCACTTGCCCACATGGGAGACCTGAGCTGGCCTCCATGGGACTGCAGCACCCACTAATCTATGTGGAGAGCTGGGGATGGTAATGGACCAAGGAAATCACCTGACACTCAAAGGAGCCAGAGCTGGGAGGGGGCTGCATGGGACCAGGCTGTGGCACTCGTTGGCACTGTAGAACTAAGGGCAGACCATGCCAAGCAGGGCCACAATACCCACTGGCATGCGTGAGATCCAGGACTGGGGGTAGGCCAGGCCAGGCCAGGTTGCAGTGCTTGTCAATATTTGTGTGGGCTGGCTGGGCTGGGCCAGGCCACAGCACCCATTGGTATGCATGAAATAGGGTGTGGGCTGCCCCTGGCGGAGCTGAGCTGCAACACACCATAGAACTGATACTGTGAGTAGGCCATACTTAGTTGGTTTGAAGCACCTGCCAGCATGCTCAAGATCTGGGGCTGGGAATGGGCCTGGTAGGGGAACTTTGGGAATTCTCCTGCTAGGGCACAGCTCCCACTGGTAAGTGTAAGTGTTGGTTGCAGCTGAGGGCAGGTGAGACTAGGCTGGGCTGAAACACCTGTTTGTACATGTGTGAGTTGGTTCTGGAGGTAGGCCATGCTGGACCAATTCACAGCACACACTGGCATGAGCGAAAGCCAGGATGGACTTGGCTGGGTGTAGGCTGGGCCAGGTTGGACTACAATATTCACCATTTCACATGAAGGCTGGGGTTAGGCCAGGCTGGGCTAGTCTGAGTCACCTACTGGTGAGAATTGGGACTGGAGGCAGGCCAGGTTGAGCCACGCTGCAGCACCTGGCGAACGCATCTCAAATTGGGTCACAGCACACATTGGAACATTCCAGACCTGGGACTGGGGGTGGGCCTGGTAGCGGAACTATGGGCACCCCTGCTGAGCTGTAGTTCCCACTGGTGGGCATGAGAGCCAGGACTGGGGCAGGCCAAGCTGGTCAAGGTAGCAACACTTGTTGGTATACGTGTGGGCTAGGTCTCGGGGTGGGGACAGGTAGAGCTAAGCCACAGCACCCATGGGAGTGCATGACAGCTGATAGGATGCGGGACTGACTGGGCTAGGCCAGAGCACATGCCAGCAGGTACAAAAGCCAATGTGGAGGTATGTGCCCAGTGTGGGTTTTTGGGAGTTGTCCCAACTAGTCTGTGGCACCTGCTGGTGTTTATGAAGACCAGGCCTGCTGTGCTAACCTGCAGAACCCATCAGTTTGTATAAAACATGGGGTTTCAGTGGAAATGACCAGGCAGCTGCATCCACCAGTATGTGTATTGGCTGGTTCAGGTGAGAGACCAAACCTGACCCTGCACTGGCTGGTGCACATAAGTCAAGTCTGACTCCAGGTGATGTTTGTTGGGGGGCTCCTCAAAAGACAACTGCACTCATGTTCAGGCCATAGGGAAAATCATAGGATATGTGGTCCAACCTTGGAGTGCATGTATCAGGACTGGGCCTTCTCAGTTACTGATGTCTGTGCAATGGTCAGCATGCCCAGATACACACAGGGGACATGACAGCCAGCTCATCTAGGCCAGCAGAGGACGTGGACTGCCTTGTCAAAGGATGGAAAGCAGAACAGGTTGGACCACTCTCCTGGCCAAGCTTTGCAGCATGTTCCTGGGCCTGGGGATGCACTAAGGTGGACCTATTCAGCCAACAGACCTTGGAAAGATTTCCTCAACCCTGGTGCAACGAAGCTGATGTTACAAAACTATCAAAACTACTCAGGTACACACTTAGAATACTCTTCCCTACGTTGGGGTCTCTAAGGCATCATCAAATGGTTGTCCCCCATCCCAGGATGCTAATGTAGCTTGACAAAAATGAGTGGCCCTTTCCTCTTCCTTCTCTGCAGACTCAGGAAGCGGGGGAGGGGAAAGGAAACATTTGCCTACTCACTTTCCTTCATACATGGAACTTCCCTACCTTAATGGAGGCTCAAATGTGTGTGCATCCCTCTCAACTATGTCAACAACATTAAAAATAAAATGAAATAAAATAAAATAAAATTTAGTTTAGAGAGAGATGGCTGCAAAGGCCAGAGCTGACTCAACCTGAAGCCAGAAGCCAGGAGCTTCCTCTGGGGCTCCCACCTGGGTGCAGGGACCCAAGGACTTGGGTCATCTGTTGTTTTCCCTCTTTTCCCACCCTGGAAGTAGGGAGCTGTATTGGAAGTGAAGTAGCCAGGACAGTAACACAGATACTGATGCCCATGTGGGGTAGTAGGTGAAGGTTTAGTCTGTTGAGCCACCGTGTTGGCTCAACATCATTTTACTTATTTGAAAAGCAGAGTTAGAGACAGAGAGATCTTTCATTCTCTGGTTCACTCCCCAAGTATCCACCATGACTGGAGTTGAGACAAACCAAAACCAGAAGCCAGAAACTTTTTCAGGTCTCCCACATGGGTGCAGGGTCCCAAGGCTTTGGGCCATCCTCTACTGCTTCCCAGGCCATAAGCAGGGAGCTGGATAGAAAGTGGAGTAGTCAGGATACAAACCGGTGCCCATATGGGATCCTGGTGCTAGAACGGAGAGGATTAGCTAGTTGAGTCATTGCGCTGGGCCCTGAATGTTGCTTTTAGAACTCTCAAACTTAGCATGGGTGCAGGGTGAGGGGTGAGCGGATCCATTGCTGGGGTGGTTGCTGGTGGTGAAGAAGCAGGAGGGAGGTGGGTTGTGGGGAGCAGTGGAGACGCTGGGGTGGGAAGACAGCTGAAGGGGACCAGCAGAAAAGTAAGGACCTATTTTCTTTCTTCCTCTTTTTTTATCATTTATTTTTAGTAGAAAGTCATGGGCCCGGTGGCTTGGCCAAGGGGGCTAAAGTCCTGCCTTGAACACGCCAGAATCCCATATGGGTGCCGGTTTTAATCTCGGCTACTCCACTTTCCATCCAGCTCCCTGCTTGTGGCCTGGGAAAACAGTCGAGGACGGCACAATGTTTTGGGATCTTGCACCCATGTGGGAGACCTGGAGGAAGTTCCTGACTCCTGGTTTCGGATCGGCACAGCACTGGACGTTGCGGCTCACTTGGGAAGTGAATCATGGGACGGAAGATCTTCCTCTCTGTCTCTCCTCCTCTCTGTATATCTGACTTTCCAATAAAAATAAAATAAATATTTAAGAAAAATTTAAAAAAAGAAAGTCAGATATATCAAGAAGAGGAGAGACAGAAAGGAAAATCTTCCATCTGATGATTCACTTCCCAAGCGGCCACAACAGCCAAAGCTACACCGATCTGAAGCCAGGAGCCAGGAACTTCCAGTGCTGTGCCGATCCGAAACCAGGAGTCAGGAACTTCCTCCAGGTCTCCCACATGGGTGCAAGATCCCAAAACATTGTGCCGTCCTCGACTGTTTTCCCAGGCCACAAGCAGGGAGCTGGATGGGAAGCAGGGCTGCTGGGATTAGAACCAGTGCCCACATGGGATCCCGGTGCATGCAAGGCGAGGACTTTAACCACTAGGCCACCACACTGGGCCCAGAAGGACCTATTTTTACTGAAGACAAATCACAGCCCTGAAGGTGGAATGGGCATACTCTCCCTGGGAAGCTGGCCTTCTGCCCCTGGGAGGACAAGGGGAGGCATCGGCCCCACACTGTTCTCAGAGAGTCTGGGGAGGGCTGTCCCATGGGGGGGGCACATGTGGTGGCCTGTGCTGCTGGGCCCATGCCTCAGAGGGCCCTCCACCTGTAACCCCCAAGTTGGCACTGAGGAGCTCTGAGCGCCTCCACTCTCCTCCCGCCCACTGTCTACTGCTTGCCTGCTGCCAACTCATCCTTTAAGTCCCTTCTAATTGAACACTGATTACTGTCCACACCATGTGAATAAACAAATCCCATGACTGGACTCATGCCAGGACCCAACACACCACGTGGCATGTGTCCCCAGCGTGGGTAAATCCTGGGGGCACAGTGGTCAAACACTTGGTTCCCTTTGATCCACAAGCTGTGGATTGAGGAGAGGGTTGGTATCAACATGATTCTTATCATGAATATTAGATGTGGATATTGGTAGTAATAGTACTAGCTAAGATAAGATCTTAGTAACTGCTTCCTATGTGCCAGGACCTGTAACAAGTATATTGTATATTGGCATTATCTTCTTTCATAATCTGACAAAATAGCCATTGCCTTTGCCATCTCTTAACAGGTGGGGAAACTGAGTCTTAAGAAAGTCACATACTTTGCATGTAGCGTATCTAGTGCTTCCCCATCCAGGGGTGGGGATTTTTTTTTCTGCCAAGGGCCATTTGGGCATTTATAACATCATTCACAAACCATACAAAATCATCAGTTTCAAAGAAATCCCTCTATAGATATATTGAATTTTGAGTTCTGCCCACAGTTACCTTGGCAAATCCAGACAGAATGACCTCCTCGTCCTTCTGTGGCCCGTGGGCTTCAGCGGTCTCTTGGTGGATCCAAGTTCACATGCTTCATCATTGAAGTCTACCTCTCAGGCACCAAAGATGTATTTGTGACCATAGACCACATCCATTCACCCTGGAGTTGCCTTTCTTGGGCTATAATCCACACGCTGGTGCATCCTGTAGGGATGCTTTGAGCTGCAGGTGTCAAAGGCATGAGCAAGAATGACCGCGATGAGAGGTCTTGAAGCAGGACCACCACAAGTGCTGTCCCAGAATTTAACAACCTCACCAAAGACCCAGAAGGCTTCTGTTTTCCCACTTCTACAGTTTTCTCCTGATGCAGCTTTGATACTTACCCTGGGGGGAGGGGGAAATGCAAGCAACCTGTCGGCAGGTTTTTTGTTTTACATCAATGGCCACACATTGGCTCCTGTGCCAGTCACAGCTGTAGAAAATATGCATTAGGACGGCTCCTGCTTAACAAGTGATGCCAAACCCAGTGGCTTGAAACAGCCACCATTTGTTTTTGTTCTGGGTCTGTGGGTAAGTTGGGTTGTTTGCCCTAAGGCAGGCCTGACTTTTTTTGGCTGGGCTTACTCTTCAGGTGTTTGTGGTCAGCTGTTGGGGGAAGCTGGAGGCTGACCGGACCACCTATCTGGTGTTGGCTGGCTATTAATTGAGATGTAGGGGTGATTGGGCCTCTCATCCATCAGCTTGGCTCAGGCTTGTTTCCATGGCAGCAACAGAGTTCCAAAAATTTGGGTTTAGGATTGCGAGGCTTCTTGGGACCCAGGCCAATGTCATTTCCATCCTGTTCTACAGGGCAAGGCCAGGTATGGTTTGTCACAGATATCGGGGGTGGGGTAAGAGACCCTGTTGTTTTGTGAGCGGGACTTCCGGGTCTCTTTGCAAAGTGGCGTGAGGGATGGGTACCATTTTGTAATACACACAAATTACTGAGGTTGATTTAGATCAATTCATTCCCTGGGACTGGGGGGGGGCATTCTCCAGAATCAAGGGAACGCCCCTCTACCCTGATTGGGGGAGCGGGAAAGCTGTAGCGAGTGGGAGGGGAGGACCCTTCTGTGTGGAGAGGGGCCGAGCTCAGGCACCAGGAGCTGCAGGGAGATTGCACAGCTGCCGTCTCCCTGAGTCACTGTCTCTCACTTGCCATCTGCCTTTTGCTGACGGCTAGCTAGACCCTAGGATGGGTCCGCTAGCAGGTGTATGTATTTCTTCCATGACACTCAGATGTGAAACTGAATTAAGAAAACCAAGTAAGGGGGATGGTTCCATGACATAGCATGATAAGCCTCTACTTGAGGCTCTGGCATCCCATATGAGCACTGGTTCGTACCCCAGCTGCTCCACGTCCAATCCAGCTCTCTGGCCTGGGAAAGCAGCAGAGGGTGGTCCATGGCCTTGGGATCCTGCACCTGTGTGGGAGACACAGGGGAGGGTCCTAGATTCTGGCTCCTGGCTTTGGACTAGCCTGGTTCTGGTTATTGTGACTAGGAAGTAAACTGGTGAATGGAGGAGCTCTCCTTCTCTCTATGCCTATCCTTATTTCTAACTCTCCCTTTCAAATGAAAAAAAAAAAGAATTGAAACAAAAAAACCTAAGTTGGGGCCATCACTCTGACATGGTGGGCTAATCCTCTGCCCGTGGCACCAGCATGCCATACAGATGCCAGTTTGTGTTCCAGCTATTCCATTTCTGATTCAGTTCCCTGTTTGTGGCCTGGGAAAGAAGCAAAAGATAGCCTGGGTGCTTTGGCCCCTGAATCCACATGGGAAACCCAGGAGAAGCCTCTGGCTCCTGACTTTAGAATGATTCAACTCTGGCCATTGCAGATCCATTGCAGGGAAGATGTACCATTGCAGGGAAGATCTTTCTCTCTGTCTTTCCTTTTCTCTGTAAATCTGACTTTCAAATAATAAATGAATAAATAAACTTAAAAAAAACCAAAACATATGACTTCTGCCCCTGCCCGATGCTCACTCCGGGAGGGCATCGGTGTCTGTTGTATGGGGCCCGTGGGGAGGGGAGTCCAGGCCTCTGCTCACTTGAGGTTAACATAGTCCAGGAAATATGAGGCAAAGAACCTTGATATCTGGTCCAAGTACTAGGGTCCGCTTAAAAACGGGAAACTGCCTCTGTACCCAGACTTGTGGTGACTCTGTCCTCCCCTTGTCAGGAAGCCCATCTGTCTGGCCTTCCCAGGGTGGGAAGTGATCTTCCAGGAACCTCGGCCTTCTTTCTGCTGCCCGGAGTGATGTGAGACATAAGCTGACCTGAGGACACGGGGTGGAAATGACCTTAGCTGACTTGTGATGGAGTGGGTCAGGGAGGCAGGGGCGAAGGCTGGGGGTGCAGCAGGGTGTCCCCCAAGCTGAGGATCCAGCATCGCAGCGACAGCACCAGGATCACGAAAGTCGAGCCCATCTTGGCAACAGAAATGTGTGTGAAATGTATCACAGTCCAGTTACCCGCCAAGGTCAGGCAACCAGGAAGTGGCTCAGCTGGGATTTCCCACTCAGTGGTGTGAGGCCAAAGCCTTTCTCCTCGCCGTTCAGCTAAGCCTGTGGGCAGGAGAAGTGAGTGACTTGGAGCCTACAAGGGGTACACTGTGGGAAGGAGAGGCCGAGCTGGGGGCAGAGAGGTGACTGTGTGGGGTCAGCGCTCTGAGGCAACAAGCCTTAATCCAGGGGGTCCTCTCCGTGCCTTCAACTGTGATTGATATGGTGTCAGGCCGTGGCAATGGTGGTCAGAATAAGGAATAGCGGCAGGACTGGACTGGTGAGTACTAAAGGAAGAGTGGCCAGGATCTGACAACTTGGTGGTGAAGAAAGATCGAGAATGAGAGAGATGGAGAGAGGACGACCCTCAGGTTTCTAGCTCTGGAAGCTCGATGGATGATGTTTCTCATTTTATTTCTTGCACTGGCTGGCTATGGGCCCTCCTGGGGCTTTTTGGATGTCTGTCTTGCTCGCTGTAAAATGAAGACAATGAAACCTGACCTCTCCATGTATGCGGATGGATGGTGTCAAGAGAAGATGAAATCACCCATCTGGAAATGCTGCGGAGAGGCCCAAAGACTTGGCAAACGCAAGTGGTGTCATTTTATGGCTACCTTGCTGTCCACCCCCGCCCTGGGGCTTGCAGATGGAGCCAGACAGCCCCGGGGGAGCTCCTTGTTGGGAGGCAGGCAGCCCCGTGTCTTTTTCATCACGCAGATCTGTCTCTTTGGCAGGTGGGAGCCACATTCCCACGTACTAAATTGTTAATAGCTTCCCCGGGGAGTTCCTCTGAGCTCTGACTCCACGGTGATTCCTGTCGCTGGCTGCTGATGTTGCTGATGCTAGAGGTTGGCCCAGGATTTCTCATCCACTCTGGGTTTTGTCCCCCATACCCCACGCTGCCCACCGCCCCCTCCTGTAGTCAGGGATGGGGGCCACCCCAAGCAGAATCCAGGCAGGAAGCACTGGGTCTCCCCTGTACCCCACCACGCACAGCGCACCAACTAGAAATCTCTAGCTCCAAGCGACTCCTTGCCCTCCCCAGTGGAAAACAACTGTTAAACAGAGCCAGGGTGTGTGTGTGCGTGTGTGTGTGTGTGTAGAGGTGACTTTCTAGCCTTTGTTCTTGGAGACAGCCTAGCAGAAGAGTCAGGAGATGGTGTTTGGAGTCACACACAGGCCTGGCTTGGCCCCTCCTCTCTGACTGAGGGCTGACAACCAAAACCCTGTAACATAGGATGTTGATCATGGCAATTGCACATGCCTAGGGGACTGCTCGAGGTTGATCTGAGATGATCCCCAGAGTGTGCCTGGCCCACTGTGAAATCCCTGTAACTGGCAGTCAGCAGGGTCATGGATGAACCTGCCACTGCACACACGACACTGCCTCTTAAAGGAGTGTGGTGAAGCAAGCTAAGCTGCTCATTACAGTGCTAGCATCCCCTAGAGGTACTGGTTCATGTCCTGGCTACTCTACCTTGCTTCCAGCTTGCTGCTCGTGGCCTGGGAAAGCAGCAGAGAATGGCCCAAGTGCTTGGGCTCCTGCACTCACATGGGAGACCTGGAAGAAGCTCCTGGCTTTGTACTGGCTCAGCTCCAGCCATTGCGGCTTTTTGGAGGAGGAGATCGGCAGATGGAGAATCTCTGTCCCTCTTTCTCTCTGTAACATTGCCTTACCAAAACAAACAAGAAGGAAAGAGAAGAAGAAGAAGAAGAAGAAGAAGAAGAAGAAGAAGAAGAAGAAAGAAGACTAGAATGTTCACTTCCTTGTTAGTTAATCACTTCAAACACAGTTGCTCCTCAACTTATGGTTTCAGGACCACCTCACATACCGCAATCCACAGATACTCAAGCCCCTTATATCAAAGACATGCTTTTTAGGACTGGCCTTGTGGCACAGTGGGTTAAACTACAGCTTGTGACTCTGGCATCCCAAACAGGAGCACCAATTCTCATCCAAGCAGCTGCTCTGCTTGCAATCCAGTTCCCTGCTAGAGTGCCTGGGAAGGCAATAGAAGATGGCTTGAGTACTAATGTCATGGGAGAAGCAGCATCTAAGTTTTATCTAGGTTCTTACCTTTTCCTTAAAAGCACTGCAAGGGCCTGGCACGGTAACCCAGTGGTTAAATCCTCACCTAGCATGCACCAGGATCCCACATAGGTGCAGGTGCTGGTTGCTCCACTTCCCTTCCAGCTCCCTGTTTGTGGCCTGGGAAAGCAGTAGAGGATGGCCCAAAGCCTTGAGACCCTGCACCCACATGGGAGACCCAGAAGAAGTTCCTGGTTCCTGGCTTCAGATCGACTCAGTTTCAGCCATTGTGGCTGCTTGGGGAGTAAACCAGCGGACGGAAGACCTTTCTCTCTGTCTCTCCTTCTGCCTGGAAATTTTTTTTTTCCAATAAAAATAAATGAATCTTAAAAAAAAAAAACAACAACAGAAAAAAGCACTGTAAGCACAGGCAGAATATACAGTGCACCAAGTGATTAATTTATTTAGAAAGTGAGGGAATGCAGCCATCTGGGAGATTTATGACACCTCCATCAAATTCCACATGGCATTTAATGCTCTAATTTACACAGAGACCCTTCTGCTAGATCCTAGATGAGAAAGAATCTTGCGAGAGTGTCTGACAAATGGGATAGAACATGGCACACGGTCTTGTGGTTTGTGACTTCCAGCTCAGTCAGCTACCTCGTCCCGCATCACTTGAATCTCTGCCGTCCACACTGGGGACCCCAGTGGGTCTCAGGCTTTTGGCTTTGGGCCTGGCCCAGCCTCAGCTGTCATGGCCATTTGGGGATGGATTCTCTCTCTCATTCTCTCTCTCTCTCCTTTTCCTCCTGACTCTCCATCTTTTTTTGCCTTACAAATAAAAATAAACCTTTTTAAAACTGTAGTTTTATTTGAAGGTCAATGTTACAGGGAGAAGGAGAAACAGAGAAAGAGAGACAGAGAGAGATTGAGAAATCTTTCATCCACTGGTTCACTCCCCAAATGATCACAATGGCCAAAGCTGGTCTGATCTGGAGCCAGGAGCTTCTTCCAGGGCTCCCATGTGGGTACAGAAGCCCAAGGATTTGGACCATCCTCTTCTGTTTTCCCAGGCCACAAGCAGGAAGCTAGATCAGAAGTGGAACTAGGACATGAACCAGCATCCACATGGAATGCTGGTGCTGTAGGCAGAGGTTGTAGCCTACTAGGCCATGGCACCAGCCCCAAAATATATCTTCTTTTTTTTAAAAAGATTTATTTATTTCATTACAAAGTCAGATATACAGAGGAAGAGAGACAGAGAGGAAGATATTCCGTCCGATGATTCACTCCCCAAGTGAGCCGCAACGGGCCGGTGCGCGCCAATCCGAAGCCGGGAACCAGGAACCTCTTCCAGGTCTCCCACGCGGGTGCAGGGTCCCAAAGCATTGGGCCATCCTCGACTGCTCTCCCAGGCCACAAGCAGGGAGCTGGATGGGAAGTGGAGCTGCCGGGATAAGAACCTGCGCCCATATGGGATCCCGGGTCGTTCAAGGCGAGGACTTTAGCCGCTAGGCCATGCCGCTGGGCCCCAAAATATATCTTCTTAACAAGAAGTTTCATGGAGGAAGTGATATTTGAGTAGAAATTTGAAGAAGAAATAGCCTATGTCTTCCTAGTGGAAGGCATGGCAGGTACAAATGTCCAGAGGAAGGAAAACTTGGTTTGTTGGAGGTTCCGTAGTTCTTCTCCTTCCTGTCCCAGCTTCTCTCCCCTGGCACTGGAGAAGTTCTGGTCTTAGGACCAGACCTTTTGCCGCAGGGACAAGTTTCATAGCATAGGTGGCCACAACAAAAGCTTGCATCTCCTGAGCCCTCGGGTGTTGGATGAGGAAGCCTTGCAGTGGGGTGGGGGGGGGGGTGGTAGTGTTTACTCTGGTGGGCAGAAAGCTTGGATAGCAGTAGAGGGAGAGATGGAAGGGGCGTGGAAATTCCCCCTTGTACTACCCAGGAAAGAGCAAATGCTTCCCCACAGGTGGCTGACTCAAGCCAGAGGGTGATGTCAGTGAGAGGACCTTACCCAGCCACCTCAGAGCCCAGAGATGGGGATCTGCTGCAAAGCATGGGTGCAGGAATGAAGTGCTCATCCCAGTGCCTGGAGCCGACTAAAGTTTGGCAGAGAGAATGTTCTAGAACAGCATCCAGTGGCATGGATCCGGAAGGCACAGGTTGGGGAAGGAGTGCAGCAAGGCAAGTTAACCAGGTACCTCTCTACCATCTGCTTCCACAGTGGCCTGGCGCAGCCTGCAAATGGTCTTCAAGACCCTGCCCATCACCCACCACCCACAACCTCACCCATTCTCCATTCTGCCATGCTGTTCCCTACGTTAGTTCTTACCCGGGCCCCTTACCTCAACTGCCACTCCTCCGGGCAGGTATCAGGGTCTTTGAGTGTGTGGTGTTAGGGCTGCTGTCTCTACACCCATTGGGCTATGAGCTCCGGGAAGCAGAGGCTGTGCGGGCCCAGCAGGTGCCCAACAGCACCCGGCTCTGTTGTTAGGCGCCCTTCGAGAATATCCTGGAGAATCAAGGTCACTCATAGAGTCCCTGCTGTGTCTGGCCGTGAGCTTCGCTCCCTTTCCCCCCTCCTCTTGGTCTGTCCCGCAACTCCATAAGGGGAATGCACAATTTCTCATGCTTCATAGACATGGACCATGATATTCAGAGGTTAAGGGACTTACTCAAGGTCACTGTACCCATCAGGTAGCGCAGAAGCGGGAGGCGGGATTCATATCCAGGTCCTTCTGATTCCTTGTCCTAGGGTTGGGAAGGAGGTGGTGGTTCAGGGTGTACACACCCCAGTGGAGCATAACTGGAGCGGGGGAGGAAGACCTCTGCAGCCCCTCTCCCAGCCAGTGTTGCAGCGCCCGCCCACGGTCGCGGGGCGCAGACTGGCGGCTGCCTCTGGGCCACGTGGTGCAAACGGCGGGCGCGTCCGAGGAACCCGCAGCGGCTCCCGGCTCACAGCGCTCCCGGCTCACAGCGCTCCCGGCGAGGAGAGCAGGCGGACGCCGGGAGCAGGGCCGGTGCGGGCAGTAAGACAGGTGGAGGAGGCGCAGAAGAAGCAGAGCGATCGGGGCATTGCAGCCAGCGGCGTCGGGGCAGCGGCCTCGGCGGTTCGCGCATCCCCGGACCAGATCCCTGCGCCCAGGGCGCACGGTGGAGAGGGACGCGGTGCGCGCCACCCGGCCGCCATGGAGCCGGTCCCTTCGGCTGGCGCCGAGCTGCAGCAGGCACTCCTCGCCAACGCCTCGGACGCCTACCCTAGCGTTTTGCCCAGCGCGGGCGCCAATGCATCGGGGCCGCCGAGCGCACGGAGTGCCTCGTCTCTCGCCCTGGCCATCGCCATCACCGCACTCTACTCGGCCGTGTGCGCCGTGGGGCTGCTGGGCAACGTGCTCGTCATGTTTGGCATAGTGAGGTAAGTCAGCTGCAGGCCGACGCAGCGGGGCTGGGGTCCACTGACTTGGGGTCCCGAGTCCAGGGACCCTGGACTCCCCTGTCCTCGGCACCTCCTGCAGGGGGCGCCGCGCGGAGGCCACTTCGGTTGAGGCTGGGCCGCAGGTCTCTTTGTCCGCATGTGTGCACGCCGCCCGCCTGCCCGCGCTTAGCCGAATGCTGTGTAGTCATCTATGGGTATTCTCTTGTTGCCGCATGAGGGCTGTGGGACAGTTTGGCGGCAGTTTTGTGTGTCTGGCATGGTGTGTGCGGGGGAGAGATTGTGCCAGTACAGGTGCGTGTTGGGCGGAGATGTTCTTAGATGGAGAGCACGATGCAGGTGGAGGAATAGGAGAGGGTTGAGTATCTGCACCGGGCTGTGGGGACACTCACCAGGTGGTACTAAACATCCCACGGTGGCTGTGTGCTTGTCCTGAACTGTTTGATTCTGTATGGGAAAGTGACCATGTGACTGTTGCTTCTGATCAGCCCCCCACCCCGAACCCCTGCCCCTCGAAGTCCCACGATTGGTGCCCAGAGTGACATCAGATCTCTGTGTTTTGTGCAGCCAGATGTGTATGCTAACATAGCCGGGGCTTGTGGGTAGAAAGACCAGGGTCAGGAGGTTAGAACTCTGGGTCTGGTGCTGGGAGGCCTCCACCCTTTTCCCAGCTACTCCCTCTGGGGTTCTCTTTCCCTCCGGGAGCAAGAGGGGTCTGTGTGCCTGCTACAGGCAGCCGCTGGGTGTTTGGGCAAGAGCTGGTTTGAACTTCCCCCGCTCCCCTCCCCCTGGAAGTGAGGTTGGTGTCTATGGACAGTGCTGCGCTGTTAGTTTAAGACAGCAGTAACACTCCCCAACGAGCTCTGCTGACAGCCCTGACAGCTTGAGCAAATAGGGTAGAAAGGAAGCTTCCATCCTTAAAACAATGAAGATGCCCTGGTCTTTACTGTTACTTGGAAATGTCCTTGGTGCTGGTTGACCCAGGACTTTGTCCTGAACCTCTCTGGGCTGCTGTGGTATCAGCAGGCAGAGCTGAGGACAGAACCTGGATTTAGCATTTGGAGAGGCTGTGGTTGCAGCCCGGGTGCTATTGCTGGGATCCATTCCCTGGCCCCCTACCTTCCCCTCTGCCTCGGTTTCCCCATGTGAACAATAGAGCGGGTGCTATTGCTGGGATCCATTCCCTGGCCCCCTACCTTCCCCTCTGCCTCGGTTTCCCCATGTGAACAATAGAGAACCAATCTCTATTGACCAGCAGGAATTAGAATATGGTGGGCTGGAGCCCCGGATGGGATGTGTGGGTGTCAGGTGGCTTTGGCATTGATGATCTCTAGGGGATCTTGCTTCTCCGGAAAGGGTGCAGGGTGCAAGAATATCCTGTGCTTTCGGTGACTCATCGCCGGCTGCTGTAGGAGACCCCCTCCCCCTCCACCCCTAGTCCAGGCAGCATTGATCTTGGCTTTGTATTTTTGTCCATGATCCTTCCCCACATGTGGCTTTGAAGAGGGCCGCCTGAATGTTCATCCCCGCTCTGCCGTGACTGACTCCACGCTTCAGGCAAATCAGTTGTCATCTTGGAACCTCAGTGTCTTTCTCTAGCAAGTGGTGGGAAAGTGGTCCTAGAGCCTTCTTCAACAGGGTTGTTGTGGGGTGTCAGCCAGAGCACACATGTGATGCAGCTGGCCTTGTACCCCAGGTCCCCCACAAATGGAAGCTGTTCATGTAGTGAGGAGGAGTGGTCTTCCTGATCCTGCACAATCCAGTGCTGACTAGAGGGGGCAGCGTACAGGTAGTGCTTGGCCTAAGATGGGCTGTGAGTCTGAGAATTACCATGAATTCCGGGTTGCTGGCACACGGTGTCTCCCCAGGGGAGCTCCAGGTGCACGAGCCTGGGAAATGCTGAGCTTCATGTTTTCCCACTGTCCAGAACCTTCTGGCTGCTGGGCTGCTGGGCTGCTGGGCAGAGTCTTCTCACTCACACTGCACAAGGCCCCTCCTCTCCACTTCCTCCCATCCACCCTGGGGAGGCGCTGGGCTCAGACTGCTCAGTGCGTTCCCAGCTGCCCTTCCAGGAATCTCATTGTCGGATGCAGGCAGACAGCATTGCTGACCTCCAGAGGCCCCCGGCCTGCCATCTGCTGATGGCTGTGCCTCCGTCTGAATGATTTGCACCTCACCTCTACAGCCCTGTGGGCTGGGCGTTGGAATTGTCCCCATCAACCCTCCTTGGTTTATAGACCGAGTGAGGTGTCTGCAGCTTAGAGAGAGGCACGGTAACTTGTTCTGCTAAGGAACCGCAGCAGTGTTAGACCCAGGCCTAGAACCCTGCACTGCGGGCTCCAAGTTCAGGATGTTGTGTGGCGCTGGCCAGGGTAGGGGACAACTGGAGCGCTGCATGGATGAAGGCGTAAACCTTTCTCTCTTTTGGTCCCGGGCTTGTGAGAGAGGATGCAGATCTAAGGACTGACTGTCCTACTATTCAGCCCTTGTATTTGTAGCCGTTGGCCTGGTGAGGTCAGGGAGTCATGGAGGCTGGCATGTGTCTGTCCTTCCCCACTGAGATGAGGCTAGGATGGGGCAGCTCCTGGGGCTGGGCTTCTGCCTTGGGTAGAGTGTGGAGAAAAGCCCTGATCTCTGCGGGGTCCGGAAACCCAGCATCCCCTGGGAGTTGTACCCTCAGCTAGCAGTCCATGGTACCTGGGAACGAGGCTGCTGCGTAGGTGAGCAGGGTGTCTCGGGGCATCTGGTACCCTGAAAAGCGCAGCCTCCCCACCCCCCAGCTCTCTGCATGTGTGTTTGGCCAGTGTGGTAACATGCTGCTGGCCTTGGATGTCCTGGGCCTGGGAATAGGTACTGGATCACCCCCTTCCCCTTGGACAGAGCCGGTGCCTTCAGCTGGTGTCTCAGAGTGCTCTGTGGGTAAGAGGGGAGTGTGAAGGGCTTAGCTAACCCCCTCCTCTTATAGTTGATCCTCTCTTCCCTCCATGTGGTCCAGAACACCTGCTTTGTGTGTTCCAGCAGCCACACAGGTGCACGGAGATGGCCCTTCTCCAACAGCCTTTGGTCTGTCCTGCAGCCGTCTGCTCCCGCCCCTCCCTGGTCCTGGTTTGGCAGGTGTGAAGCCCGCCTCTCTGCAGCTTCAGCTGGCTTCCCTGTGCTGTTCTGGTTTCACCTGAGCCCGCCTCTCTTCTGACTGCTCTCCTGACCCCAGAGCTGGATGCGATCTTTAGTTTTTCCATTTACCTCTTAGCACCTGAGGTTCCCTCCCTCTGATGTGGCGAGCAGCACCCAGCTGAGAGGTGCCTTGAGTGGGTGAGGCATCAAGTTTTCCCTCCCTGCAGGGGTGTCTTCCACACACAGCAGGCTGGGAGGATGGGGCCAGGCAGCTGGGGCTGGGATGGGCTCCCAGCAGGTGAACGGAGGGTCTGGTTGTCCCTCTGCCTACTGCCCAGGTGTGGGGAACATCCCTAAGTGTCTGGGAACACTATGTCCCTGCTTTTCTTTTTTAATTAAAGTGGATTTTTCACTTATCGTGAAAGATGGAGAAGCAGAGAAAGATGGAGAAGCAGAGAGATCGTCCATCCATTGGTTCACTCCCCAAATGCCCACAACAATCAGGTCCAAGCCAGGAACCTGAGGCCCTGTCTGGGTCTCCCCTGTAGGTGGCAGGAATCCAAATACATTAGCCAGCATTAACTGTTTCTTCCCAGAGTGAGCATTAGAAAACCACTGGGCCAGAAGCAGAGGAGGCCAGACACTCCGAGATGGGGTGATGCTATGCCAAGTGGTAGCTTAGCCAAGGAGCCAAACCCTGACCTGCCACCATCTTGTTTGGGATGAGGCCCAGCATGTACTCCTTGCCTGCTTGTCTCCGTCCATCCCCCAACCTTTTTTTTTTTTTACCTAGGTTGAGGTCTGGGCCCATAGCCTCGTGGCCAGGAGAAATTCCAGTGTGGTGACATGGTACCATGGCAAAGGTGGCAGCTAGCGGTCAACTGGGACTCCTTGTCAGGTCCAGCTCAACCATTTCCTAGCCAGCTTTCCTTCTTCGAGCCTCATTACCTTGTCTGAAAGCGTGGACTGATCCTGATAGGTTACTGCGAACAGTGGATGAGATCATGTGTGTCTGTGCCATGACAGGGCCTCGTGTGTCAGGTGCTGTGATGAACCAGGTGGCTGCCAGTCTCTGGTTGTCTGTGTTTGCCACCTCGGGATCTGTCCCATGCCCGTCGTGCATTGTAGATTTTCTTACCCAGCAAGGATTTGCTGACATTCGTCCCTGCCAGTCTGCCCAGCCTTGGATCCCACGGCCCAGGCTCTCAGAGGAAAGCTCTGCACATCCTTTGGCATCTGACACAGCCAGGCCTGGGGGCCCCTGGTCTGTTGCAGCTCCAGGAACAAGGGTAGCTTCCTGGGGCCATGGTGGTTCAGAGGAGGCCATGCTTGTGCAGACTTGGGAAAGGGAGCAGCCATTGGCTCCGTGGAGAGAAGGGGGTGGGACATTTCAGGCTGAAGACACTGGCAGGAGTGATGGTTTAAATATTCTGCATGGAGGGGAGGGAGCTTCAGTCTGCCTGAGCTGAAAGGACCAGGAGGGACCAGGGTAGCTGTTGGATGGAGAAGTTGTAGGGATAAGGGCAGGGAGGGCGGGTCCTCATTGTGGCTGGAAGCACTGATAAGTCTGTCTGCAGTATCCCTGCTTTTCAGGCTTCTTGGGGAGGTGTAGGTGCCCGAGGGAGTTCATTGACCAGTCTCAGGTAACTGCAGGGAGTCATCCTTGGAGGAAGCCAGACAAAGGCTGGAGACAGGCGGGCATGGCTATGTGAGGTTGCTCAGGCTCTGGCTGTCAGGCCAGGCGCAGGAGCTGAGGCTGGACAAGTCCCTGGACCCACAGGAGAGCTCTAGGTGACAGGTCACAGGAACAATTTGTACAGGACAGACCTGGTGTGAGTGTGGGTGAGGCAGACAGAGGGGAGGGGTTCGCTGAGGCTCAGGGAAGCGAAAAGACAGCCAAAGGGTGCTGGAGGGGTCATGGACATCTTGGCCTTGGTGGTCCTGCTGCGTTTTTTTTTTTTAAAGATTTATTTATTTTTATTGGGAAGGCATATTTACACAGAGGAGAGACAGAAAGATCTTACGGCCTCTGGTTCACTCTCCAAATGGCTACAATGGTTGGAGCTGAGTTGCTCATGAAGCCAGGGGCCAGGGACTTCTTCCAGGTGTCCTACGCAGGTGCAGGATCTCAAGGCTTTGGGTCATCCTCTACAAGCAGGGAGCTGGATGGGAAGTGGAGCAGAGGGATATGAACCAGCACCCATGTGCGATCCCAGTTACATGCAAGGCGAGGATTTAGCCACAGAGCCATTGCGCCAGGCCTAGTGGTGGTCTTGCTTCTGAAATGGGATGTAACAGGAGTGAAGCTGAAGGTGACAGGCTGGGCCTAATGGCTGCCAGCAAGCCGAACATGGAACTTAAGTACAGCCCCAGCCAGGCTCCTGCCACCCTCCCAGCCTTGCCTGCATAGCCCGCCACTTCCAAGCCCCAGGCTTGTCTCCTGGGGGGTTCATGTGTGACTCACAGAGGAGTCTTAAGGACTCTGAGGAACCTCTTTCTGAGCCATTAGTGGGCCCTGCAGTGGGGAGGGGACCAGGGCTTTATTTACTAAGGTGAGCGTGTGAGGCTCAGCAGGAGCAAGTGCCTTCAGTAGTCCAGACACAATGCCTGGTCTTCTTGACTCCCAAAGCAAAGCACATCCAGTGTGCCTCTGCTGCTGGGAGACCTGTGGGGCTGGAGTGGGAGCTGGCCGGGTAGACACAGCCCAGCTGTCACTGCCTCTGAGTGAGCAGGACCAGTGCATGCACAACCTCTCTGAACCTTGATCTTGTAAAACAGGAGGAGCCTGCGAGCCTGGGATGGGGGATCCCAAGGAGTTGACGCAGCGTTGTGGAGGGCCTCGGCCTGCAGGCACGTAGGTGTCTGGCAGGCCGCAGTCCCTGCTCCCCGTCATGACTGTTTAGAAGGTGAAGCAGAAGTTCTCATTCATTCAGTCAACAGGGGTCAGTCCCTGGAGGGACTCAGCTTCCTGGGTGAATGCTGGAGGTGAGCTTTGGCAGCCCGGGCTTACACAATTTCCTCTATAATAAAGCTGACAAAAGAGTTCTCTCAGAGAACAGGAGCAGCATAAGCGAAGACTGATGTTACCCAGAGAGATTTAGTCATTTTGGTGCCCTTCCTGTCCAGTGCTTGGTCTGCCTCTTGTCCTCCCTCTAAAAGCATATGTTTGTTTTAATAAAATCAGGATCGTGAGTTGAAATCATGAGCCACAGTATAAATAACATTTTATAAGAAGCATTTTGTCGTGAGCATGCTCTCAAGCTGTCAGATGTTCGTTTCTCTGAGAAAGAGATTTATTTATTTGAAAGGCAGAGTCATAGAGAAGAGACAGAAAAGCTCTTCCGTTTGCTGGGTCATGCCCTCAAGAGGCCACAACAGCCGGGGCTAAGGCAGGAGACTGGAACTCCACTCAGGTTTCCTAGAGGCGTGGCAGGGACTCAAAGGCTTGAACCGTCTTCTGCTCGCCGCATTCCCAGGTGCATTAGCAGGGAGCTGGTTCGGAAATGGAGCAGCCGGGATGTAAAATAGCACTTCGACATGAGATGCCGGTGTCATACGCAGTGGCTGAACCCACTGTACCATAACACCAGCCCCTTGTATTCTTTCTTTTTTTTTTTTCTTTGTTAATTCATATATTTTTCTTGGAAAGGCAGATTTATAGTGAGAGAAGGAAAGATAGAATTTTTCCATCTGCTGTTTCATTCCCCAAATGGTTGCTATAGTCACAGAGTTGGGTGGGTCCAAAGCCACCAGCTTCTCTGGGTCTCCCACATGGATGCAGGAACCTAAAGACTTGGGCCATCTTTCCCAGGTACATTAGGAGGTAGTTGGATCAGAAACTGAGCGGCCAGGACTCGAACCAGTACCCGTATGGGATGCTGGCACGGCAGGTGGAGGTTTAACTTGCTATGCCACAGCACAGCCCTTCTGCCCGTTGAATTCTTTCTATAAGGAATTTTCCCACAGTCACTTTTCAGGAAGACACAGGATGCCAGGCCACTGAAGGAAGACAAACTGGTGCTAGAAAACCAAGGGCTGGAGGGTTGGCACCCGAGAGTCAGGTGGAGGCCAGATAGGACAAGCGCGATGCCAGGCCCCTATGTTCAAAGGAGAGCAGTTCTCAGCGGCTGCCATCTGGGCTGATGCCACCCCTCCCCAGCAGATGCCTGGACGCTGAGAGCCAGGGGCTGTGCCAGGCCCAGGCCTGACTTCATTAACCCAGAATCCTGGGACTTCAAAATCAAATTGCCTGCCCGGACATCACAACACGCACAGGAAGAGGGATCATTGTGGGGTGGAACAGAGGGCCTGGCTTAAATTAGCAATTTGTCGTCGCCCAGGCTGTGGGCTGGGTTGGGTCGCCTGGGCTGTGTTCTCTTGATTGATGGCTCCCGGAGCAGCTGCACGAATCAGCCGCTTTGTCTCTGGCCAGGAAGGGTGTGGGGTGTGGGGTGTGGAGGAGCTGTACGGGAAGAGTCCTGCCTTCTGAAACTTCCCTGGTCTCTCTTGGGAAGTGGAAGGAACTCCAGCTTGCAAGTCCCGTGAGTCCACGAAGGCTGCCATTGAATGCCGCACTGCAATGTGGGACCAAATGTCCCTGTCCTGCAGAGATGACCATGTCTTCCAGGCCCAGAAGTCTCCATGGTGGGTGACAGTTCTCTCTCCTGATCACAGACTGTGTGCCGAGTGGTCTGCCTGTGGAGAGACGTGTGCGGGGCCTTTGGAAGGCTCGTGGGAAATGAGACTAAAAATGTGTGTTGGTGCACAAGATTTTGAAATTTGTACATAATAACTTCATGATTTACATTTTCTGTGAATGTTTAAAGTCCCTCTTGGCTTCAGATCAGCTCAGCTCCGGCCATTGTGGCCACTGTGGAGTGAACCAGCGGACAGAGGATCTTTCTGTCTCTCCTTTTCTCCATAAATCTGATATACCTTCCCCAACCCCCCAAAAAAAAATCTTTAAAAAAAATTTATGTTTTTTATTTGAAAGAGTTACAGAGAGAGTGAGGGAGAAATACAGAGAGTGTGAGATTTCCCATCCGCTGTTTCACTCCCCAAATAATTGCAGTGGGCTAGGGCTGGGTCAGGCCAAAGCCAGGAGCTTCTTCTGGGTCTCTCACATGGGTGCAGGGTCCTAAGACCTTGAACCATCCCCCTTTGCTTTCCAAGGTCATAAGCCTGGAGCTGGATGGGACGTGGAGCAGCCAGGACACAAATCAGCACCCATATAAGGATGCTGGGGCTGCATGCAGGGGCTTAACTTGTTGTGCCACAACATCAGCTGCTCTCCTGAGAAGCAGACAGATAAAGGATCTGCAGTGAGTGGGATAGGCTTTTCCTCTGTTTCTCACCCCAAGAGGGTGGTCCACACACATTGCTCAGCCTCTCTAGGTTGCCTCAGGCACAGCTGTTTCTCCCCCTCTCCACCCCTGCCCCACCCCCAACTTCGTTTCAGGATTACTACAAGGCTTGAGTAGGCTGATTTTTTTTTCTTCTCAACGTCTCTTGCTCTGTAGCTTTTTTGGCCCCTTTGGCTCACGTGCCATCCTGCTGGGCTGTGGTACCGAGTGGAAGAGTGGCAAACACCAGGCACAGGTATAGCAGCAATTCCCACATGGCTGTAGGCAAAGCAGCCTGGGGGGGCGGGCAGTGGCTGTACTTAGCTGGGTTGGGGAAAGAAGGGCAGGAGGTAGGCTGCTTGGGCAGGGTGAAGCGCCTTTGAGACAGAGGGTACAGCCAGGGCAAAGCACAAGCGAGGAGGAGATGTCTGTGTGACCCATAGCAGGAAGCTGCTGGTGGTAATGATGCCTTCTGGCTGAGTGCCTGGCCTTGGGGACCCCAGGGATAGGGACTGAGCAAGGGACAGAGGCCAGATGCCCCTGCTGGACTCATGCAGAGTGTTTCCCTGGGTTACACAAGCTCATCCTCCCAGGGTGCTGGGCTGCAGGTGAAACTGCCAAAATTCAGCGTTGAAGACTTTTGCCCAAGGACACCTGGTTAGGACGTGTCAGGCTGCCCTCTCTCCATTTCCCTCACCACCGTCAACCCATGCAACAACCCAGCCTGCTGATTGTCACTGCCTTGAAAAAGAATTATTTATTTGAAAGCTAGAGTTACAGAAAGGGTGGGGAGGAAACAGACTGAGCAGCTTCCATTAGCTGGTTCATTTTCTAAATGGCTGCAATGGCCAGGCTGAAGCCAGGAGTTCCATCCAGGCCTCCCACATGGCTGGCTGGAGCCTGACTACTTGGGCTGTCTGCGGCTGCTTTCCCCGGCGCGGGAGCAAGGAGCTTTGATGGGAAGCTAGGACTCCAACCAGCACTTTGTCATGGAATGCTGGCATCACAAGCAGCTGGCTAACTTGCTGTGACACACAACCTGGGCCCCATCCGTGAGTGCTTTGGTGTCCCCTGGCATTTCAAGGAATTGGTCTATGCCACTGCAGGGTCCAGCCAACACGAGTCTGAGGTTGGTAGGATGGGCAGGCAGGCAGGATGAAAAGCCTCAGGCAAGAGTGTGAAGCTGCAGTCCACAGCGGAGTTGCTTCTTACTCTGGGAAACCTCCCTTTGGTTCTGAAGGTTTCCCAGCTGAGCGGATGAGGCCATCCCTGATTCCTGAGGGCCAGCTCCTGGACCTAACTTCCATTTTCCATGAACCATCACGGGCCCAGACACAACATGAGTCTGGGAACTAAAACCTGTGGGCTGTGTGACCTAGGGGACCTTCCTCCATCTCTCTGAGCCTTGATCCTCTCCTCTCCGAAGTGTTGTGGCAACGCTGACCACAGTCAGTTGTCAAGATTCAATGCAGTGCGGGGGCAGACATGTGGCTTATCGGATTAAGCCACCACCTGCGACACCAGAATTCCATATGCTCCACTTCATATCCAGCTTCCTGTTAATGGCCTGGAAAAGTGGCGGATGGCCCATGCGCTTGGGCACCCCCGTGGGAGACCTATGGGTTCTGGCTTCAAACGAACCTAGCTCTGGCCGTTATGGTCATTGGATGAAGATCTTGTTTTCTCTGTGTCTCAGTAGCTTTGCCTTTCAAATAAATCAGTAAATCTTTTTTTTTTTTTTTTTTTCAGCAGCATTGCATGCAATGGTGTAACTGGTGCCTGGCACCTTGAAACAGAGGATGCAGGAAGCTGGAGCATCACGGACCAGTGTCTCCTAACTGTGTAACTTGGCTTGTTTCTCAGTTTGCCGTCTCTAAAAATTTTTGTTTGTTTTTAATTACTTTTTTTCCGGCTCTAAGGAGGCATCACTGGATATTTCTTTATATCTGATTGGCACTTTATTAGTGACACTGCCTCTGTGGATTTGTCAGGCTTTATAACACAACTAATAGCCTCGAGGCAAGACAAAATTGAGAAATGCCAAAAACTCAGGCTGCTGTCTGCTCCACTTCCTGTTCACCCAAATAGACTCCCCCCACCCCGGCCAGGGGCCTTCTCTCATCCACCTGCTCTGTCCCCACTCCAAGAGAGAAAATCCTGTGTGTTCCCACAGTGTCCTGAGGGTCCTGGTTGACCTGAGACACCTGATGCCTCAGCAATGCTCCCCCACGCTGCTGCAGCAGTGTAAGGAGGAGGAAGTGTCCCTGTGTAGAGCCAACGTCCCCGCCAGGGGTCCCTCGCATGGGCAGCAGGCCAGCAGGTGTTTGTGGGAAGGGCATAGCCTGTTGCAGAGACCCAGCAGTGACATGCCACACTTGGGACACCCTGCTTTTGGAACCTGTGTTCTGATGGCCTTCAACCAGTCCAGCCGTCCTTCAACCAGAGCAGGGCCAGGTGGTGGGGTGCAGGGCCCCAGGGCATTGGCCAGTTCACCTGGGAAGTGGGGGCTCTCGCTCTGGTTCAAACTCTGGGGCCTCCAGTTTGCCACTGAAAGGGGAGCTTCAGGGACCCCCTTACTAGGCTAGGTTCTGTGGTACAGGCTAACATAACTTGTACCCAATCCCAGAACTTGCCAGCAGATGCTGTGGCCTGTACCTATTCTGACTTTCCCACGTGCCAGTGGTTGTGGCAGGTTAGCCCATCTTGGCCTGCCCCCAGACCTAACCCATTTGTTAGTCAATGGGTGCTACAGCCCTGCCTGGATCAGCTCACCCCCAGTCCCAGCTCTCATGCTCAGCAGTGGAAGCAGCAGTCTAGCAAGGGGGTCCCTGAAGCTCCCCTTTCAGGTCTGTTTCCAGCCCTGGGTCTTGCACATGCCAGGAGGTGTTATTGCCCAGTCTGGCATTTCCGGCCGCACAATTCCAGCTCTCACCAGTGAGTGAAGCAGCCTAGCCCAGCTTAGCCCAGCCCCGGCCTTGGCCCTTCTGTGAACTGGCAGCTGTTACAGCCCAACCCTGCCCAGTCTACACCCCATCTTGGCTCTCACTCATACCAGCGTGTACTGTAAACTGGCTCAGCCTGGCCCACACCCAATCAAGACCATGTGCATGCTGCAGCCAGGCTGAGCTGGTCTTCCTCCCAACCCCAGATCTTGGGCTCATCAATGGAAGCTGAAGCCTAGAGGAGAGTCCTCCAGCTCCCCTACCATACAGGCTCCCAGCCCTGGACATTGTGTGTGCCAGTGGGTGTTGTGACTCAGCCTGTCATGGCCTGCTCCAGTCCTGGCACTTACTGGTGAGTACTGTGGCTTAGCCTAACCAGCCTGCATCCATCCTGGCACTCGCTAATGGACTACATCCTAGCCCAGCCTGGTCCACTCCAGATCTGGCTCTCATGTGAACCAGCGGGTACAACAGAAGGACATAAATGGTAACATGGATTCAGCCATATGTGTTCTGAGCATCTGCTCTGTGTCAAGTACTGCTGTGGGTTCTGTGCTCCTGGTGATGACCAAGGTGACACTGTCTGGTCCTGGAGGAGCTTATTGTCAAGGAGGGTATGTGAAGGGCACACAGAGGCCACAGGACAGAAGCAAACACCCAGAAGGAAGGCCCTGAGGTTCAAGGAGAGCCACTGGGGCTCTTCCCTGCTCTGCAGCCCCGAGTGAATGCTTCTATCAGAGAGAATAGAAGTTTATTGTCTGCAAATTGTGGGTAATAGATACCACCTCCCTGAGAGGGGTGCGTGATAGGAGATGCCTGTTCCAGCATCTGCCGCATGGTAAGTGGCTGTATTAGTCATCCACTTGAGACTACAACTGGCACACCTGACAAGAGTGAGTCAGGAAGGAAGAAGGCCTAGTCTGGCTCAAGGTTTTGGGAGGTCACAGGGCAAAGCTGAGTAGCTCCATTGGTCTGGGGTCTGGTGAAGGCACTGGATGATGGAGCATGTTCAGGGTGATGATCTGATGGCGAGACAGAAAGCTGAAAGCCAGAGTCCACTGTCTCCCACACCTGTGCTTCTGGTCAGCCATCCTGAGCCGCACATGGCAGCCCTGTCAATCTGGTCCCTCTCCACAGACCCCACCTTTGCATGTCACAGTGGCCTCTTCCTACACGAATCCAATAACCATCACCAGGAATCCTATAACTGTTAACCTGAGACTTTCGGGCTTACACGTCTGCATGAGTTGGGAAACCTGAGCTTGTTCATGTCATAATAGTGTCCAGTGGGTACTTATCAGCTATAAAAAAGCCAAGCACTGGACCTGGCGCGGTAGTTTAGCAGCTAAAGTCCTCACCTTGCACGTGCCGGCATCCCATATAGGCACCAGTTCTAATGCTGGTGGCCCCACTTCCCATCCAGCTCCCTGCTTGTTCCCTGGGAGAGCAGTCGAGAATGGCTCGAAAGCCTACTGCAAAGTCGGATATACAGAGAGGAGGAGAGACAGAGAGGAAGATCTTACATCCAATGATTCACTCCCCAAGTGAGCGCAATGGCCAAAGCTGAGCCCATCCTAAGTCAGGAGCTCTTCTGGGTCTCTTATGCAGGTGCAGGGTCCCAAGGCTTTGGGCTGTCCTTGACTGCTTTCCCAGGCCACAAGTAGGAAGCTGGCATGGAAGCGGGGCTGCCGGGATTAGAACCAGCACCCACATGGGATCCTGGTGTCTTCAAGGCGAGGTCTTTGGCTGCTAGGCTACCGTACTGGGCCCAAAATAAATAAGTCTTAAAAAAAAAAAAAAGCCAAGCACAGCCCAGGAGTCAGGAAGACATGAGTCATATCTGCAGACCCGGCTGCACTGCTGTCCCTTTACACGGCTGCCACCCACTGGTCACCAGAGGGAGTGTTGCACCCTGAACTGACCTCTCCTCTGTGTCACATGGCACACTGTCCTTCTGTCTGCCACTTTGCACTGAAGATGGGTTTGGCTTGGTTTTGAAAGATTTATTTATTTGGAAGTCAGAGTTACTGAGAAAGAGGGAGAGACACCGAGAGAGAGTGAGAAAGAATTTTTCCCTCTACTGGCTCATTTCCCAAGTGGCTGCAATGGCCTGGGCTGAGCCAGGCTGAAACCAGGAGCCAGGAGCTTTATCTGAGTCTCCCACATAGATACAGAGGCCCAAGCACTTGGGCCATCCTCCTCTGCTTTCCCAGGCACATTAGCAGGGAGCTGGATAGGAAGTGGAGCAGCTGGGACTTGATTGGTATCCCATGGGATGTTGGCCACACAGGTGGCGGTGTTCCCCAGTACACCACAACGCTGCTCTTGGTATGAAGTTTTAAAACTGCTTTCCCTGAGACTCCAGTGGGTTCTAGGATGTGCAAAAAACAGTTGAATACTGTGCAGTAGGCTCCTGGTGCACCAGTTGGGTTCTGGCCAGGACCCTTCGCCATGTCCCATCACTCCTCACTGAGTTGAAATCAAGTGCAGGTGGCAAAGAGTGTGGGGAAGACAGATAGCCAAGCCCAGACCCAGAGATCCAGCTGGGGTTGGGCCCTACTATGTGCACTTCCTGGCTGCATGTGTTGTGCACATGGCTCCACCCAGCCTCACTGGAAGGATGCAGCAAACAGCCCAGGCCACGGGCAGAGTGATGTTAAATCACAGGTCATTGCTGGGGTGCAGTGTCTGGCTCATGAAATAAAAGAACAACTGGAAATGCTGTTTCAAGAAAATAAGGCCCCACGGATGCTGGTGCCCAAGAGGGAAGATGTTCACCTTTGTCTGACCCTTGGGCCTGAAGACATCCAGGGCCGTAATGACCAAATGCTCCAGCTTTGCCTGGGAAAAAGATTTCTCAGTAGGAGCTGACCAGTCGGTCATTCAAGGAAAAGCCCGGCACTGGAGGGGCTCAGGGCCAGGTATGTGAGGGGCTCAGGGCCAGGTGTGTGAGGGCCCTGTCATGACAGGCCCTTCGATCACAGGCTCCAGCAAACGAAAGGGAAATAAGCAGTGATGGGCCTCCTATAGCAGGGCTGGTCCCACAAAGAGGATCGTGACTCAGGGTCTAAACCAACAGGCCCAGCCACCGGCTGCCTTGGCTTTGCGAAGGAAGCCTTGCAGAGAACCAGGAGCAGTGGCCAGGACCGGGCTTCCCAGCAGCCACGCGGTGCCAGATGCACTGCAGGGGACTCTGCCACAGGGCACAAGGCCAGGGTGTCCCCAGGGCCTCTCAGAATCAATGCTGGCGTCACCGGAGTCTTTCCCATCCCCACCCCCTGGCTCGGGTCCAATGGATGATGATCCAACCTGCCGAGCAAGAGGCAGAAAAAGAAGCAGAAAAGCTTCCCAAGGTCTGCCAGCCTCCTGTTGACAGGCCAGCCCACCAGTCAGGGCTCACATATGGAGGCTCCGGAAGCATCCTTATGCAGAAGTCACCCAGGAAACGAGCCCAGAGGGCTGAGTGACTTGCTCAAGGTCATGTGTACTGGGAAGCCAAGAGCTGAGTGGTTTAAAGGATCCTCTGGAGCTTAGGAAATGAACACAGGGACAGCTCTGGGTCACTTCTCAGGTCCCCAGAAAGCCACAGGCGGCAGCCCTGACTGCCACAGGGGGTGGAGATGGGGGTGGGATTGAAGGCAGTATTGCTTCTTGAAAGGCTTGTTTTTGCTGAATTCTATAGATTCTCCAAACCAACATTTTCTCTTTGTTTTCTGACTTTGCTGTTCTTTCCGTGTCTTCCTCCCGGCAATTTGATCCTCATCTATCACCTGTAGGTAAAATACGCACAACAATGAAGATACCACACTGGCGCCCTTGGTGTGGCACAGCAGGTTAAGCAGGTCGAGCTACTATCCCATATGGGCACAGGTTCAGGTTCAGGCTGCTCCACTTCTGATCCAGCTTCCTGCTAATGCGTCTGGGAAAGTAGCACAAGATGGCCCAAGAACTTGGGCCCCTGCACCCACAGAGGAGACCTGGCTGCAGTTCTGGGCTCCCAGCTTCGGCCCAGCCCAGCCCTTGGGATGTGAATGAGCAGATGGAAGATCTCTCCCCATGTCAGTCCTTCTTTCTCTAACTCTGGCTTTCAAATAAGCAAAATAATTTTTTAAAATAACAGTTTAGAAAAAACATCTGTATCTGAAGGCAGACAGAGAAACAAGCAGAGATCTTCTACATACTGGTTCAAGCCTCAGTTCCTGCAGAAGCCAGGGCTGGGCCAGGCAGAAGCCAGGCACCAGACACTCAGACAGAGTCTCCCAGGGACTCCAGTGCTTGGGCCATCACCTGCTGCCTCGCAGGGTGAATGCTCGCAGGAAACTGGACCAGAGCAGAGCTGGGATCAAACCCAGGCACTTCTACATGGGGTGCAGGAATCCCAAGTGATGTCTTGTTTTTGTTTTAAATATTTTATTAATTTGGAAGAACTACAGAGAGAAGGGGTGGATGGAGACAGAGATTGTCCATCTACTGGTTCACTTCCCAAATGGCTGCAACAAACTGAGTTAGTTAGGATGAAGCTTACCATTCCACCCAAGTCTCCACGTGGGAGATACGGGCCTACGCCCTTGGGCCACCTCCTGCTGCTTTCCCAGGAGCATTAGAGGGAGCTAGACCGGAAGCAGAGCTGCTGGGACTCACGCCTGTGTTCTGTGTTGGACTAGCAACCTAACTGGCTGTGCCACAACACTGGCCCCTCTGACTGTGGTTTTCATTTGCATTTCCCTAATAGTTAGTGAGATGGGACATCTTTTCATGTGCTTGTTAGCTGTGTGTATAACTTATTCTTTTTTAAAAAGTACTTTATTTTCAAGGTTGACTGACAAGAGTGTCCATTAGCTGGCTCACTCCCCAGATGCTCATAATAGGCAAAGCTAAGCCAAGCTGAAGCCAAGAGCCAGGAACGCTGTTGGGGTCTCCCACGGGGGTGGCAGGGGCCCAAACACTTGAGCCATCACCTGCTGTCTCTTATGATGCATAGCAGGAAGCAGAATTGGAAGCACAGGAATAGGAACTTGAACCCAGGCACTCTGATATGAGATGTGGGTGTTGCAAGCAGTGGCTTGCCTAGTTGTGCTACAAAGCTCACCCCTCTCTCTACCCTTGCTTTGCTCATTATCCAGCCTCCACATGGCAGTCAGTGTGAAATACTTTATATATATATACACACACATACATATATAGAGAGAGATTTATTCAGAGTTGGGCCTGGTGTGATAGCCTAGTGGCTAAAGTCCCACCTAGTCTTATATGTGCAGGGATCCCATATGGGCTCTGGTTCATGACCCAGCTGTTCCACTTCCCATCCAGCTCCCTGCTTGTCGCCTGGGAAAGCAGTCAAGGATGGCTCAAAGCCTTGGGACCTTGTACCCATGTGGGGACCCTGAAGAAGCTCCTGGCTCCTGGCTTCGGATCGGTTCAGCTCTGGCCATTGCTGCCACTTGGGGAGTGAACCAGCAGAGAGAAGATCTTTCTCTGTCTCTTCTCTTTATAAATCTGCTTTTACAATAACAAATAAATAAATATTAAAAAAAAAAAGATTTATTCAGAGTTGAAGAGAGGAGGAGAGACAATGAGCTCTTCCACCCACTGGTTCATTCCCCAAATGGCCAGTGGCTGAGCTGGGTGGATCAGAAGACAGGAAGCAGGAGGTTCTTCCAGATCTCCCACATGGGTGCAGGGGCTCAAGTACTTGGGCCATCCTCTGTTATTTTCCAAGGCATGTCAGCAGGGAGCTGGATGGGAAGTGAAGCAGCTGGGGGACAAACTGGCGGCCCTATGGGATGCAAGCACTACAGACAGTAGCTTTACCCACTAAGCCACAGCGGTGGCCCCAGAATGATCGTTTAAGAACTCAGACCACATCAGTCCCTTGTTAAAATCACCCATGGCTTCCTGTCACACTTGAAATGAGCTCCAAACTCCTCGCCGGGACCCACAGGCCCTACCTGACTTGGCCCCAGCTGCCTCTCCCTGGGCTGCCTTTCTGGCTTGCTGTTCTTCTGTGGCACTTGATGTTGACTGCTCCTTGGCTCATTCTGCCACATTTCTGTGGCTCTTTCCTGCCCTAGTGCCTTTGTCTATGCTGTTCCTTCTGTCTTCACACGGCTGAGTCCTCATTCTGACCCATCAGGCTGCAGGGTCACCTGTCTCGGTTGGTTCCAATACCTACAGTGAGACAGGGTGAGGAACCTACACAGCAGAACTGTTATTTTCTCACCCTTCAGGGGGCTGGAAGACCCAGCTCAGGCATGCTAATGGGGCCAGTTTCTTGCCGGCTTGCAGGTGGCTGCCCCCTTGCCATGTGCTCCCCTGGGGTTTCCTGTTCCTCTGGAGCCCCTTATGAAGCAAGCACATAGTCCCCCTGCTCATCCCCCATGTCCTCCCTGCAACTATGTCCCACAGCTCCCTTGTGGCTCATCGCAGGGAGCCGGTTTCATGCCTTAGTCACCAGCACTGGGATCCCTCCCTCAGGGCCTGGCACAGACCAGGAGCTCGGGTCATCCCTGTTGGCTGAGCCAGAGACCCCAGTTTATCTCAAGTTCACATCCTGTGGCGTTTCCCCCATGAGAGGTGGGGGAGGGACGGTAACAGGTACCAAGGGCTGGTGGAGTGCTGTGGTTACCAGGTGCTGGCACTGGGCCACCAAGGGAATCCCTACTTAACCGCTTCCTCGCTGCAGGGCTCCGCCACTTGTATCCTGGGTTTTCCTCTCTGAGAGCTGGCAACACATATCTGGACAGGGAGAAGCCACAGGGAAGGGCATACCAGGCTGCGTGAGGGTGCGGTATGGGCTGGGAGCAGGAGCAGTGGACTGTCGCCAGAGGGGACAGTGGGTCCCGAGACTGCTGCCCTTGTCCCTTGCTCAGCTAGGTGACAGCCCTTCCCCCTGCAAAAGAGCGGGCTTTGTTCTTGAAGTGACTCTGGAGGGACCTGGGCTTGTGGTGAGAGATCGAGTGGCAGATGGGAGCCTCCGGCTCTGCTGCCCGAACCAGACAGCCAGAAATGGGTGTCCTCTACAAACAGCCAGATGTTCCTATGGAAAGCCAGATCACCTCAGAGATGTCCCACAGTGAGGTGTGGCTGGCAGCAGGGGCTTCATGCCCGCTGCACCCACAGCTGTCTGTTCAGCACGTGGTCTTCATGCCCGCATTAACCTGGAGTCACACATCTTCAGAGACTTGAACCAAGTCTCCAGGATAAAAGAGAGATGGCAAAGCAAGCCAGCCAACAACAACAAATAGCAAAAGGCAAAACCAGGATGTTTAGTACCCTCTGAGTCACCGGGAGTTACTGTGTACATGTGAGCGCTGGATAAATACTGTGCATGAAAGGGAACCGAGAGGAGAGAGAGAGGCCGTTGGGAAAATAAACCAGTCAAAATTAGAAAACATGTCGACTGAAGGATCAAGGGTAATGAAAAGCAAACTTCCCAGAGGGCGCAATCAAAAGACATAGTGAGAAACTCCAAGGATCAATTCAGGAGGCCCCATGTCTGGTGGCCTGGCCCATGGAGGGGGTAGCAGACAGCAGATCAATGATGGGAGAACATTTCATATGAAAGACAGGAAAGGCTGGGGAGGCCCAATTCCAAGGAAAAGAACTCAGGGTCCCCAGATGCCAGACCGCCAGGAGATGCTGCGGGGCCAACAACATGTACATGGTCTCATGACCAGATGGTCCGCGCACCCGAGTGGCACAGCCGGAAGCTGGGAGAGGACTGACCTAAGCCTTCCAGATGTTTCAGTACTTACTTATTTTCATTTTGTTTGAAAGACACAGAAGTAGAGAGCTCCCATTCACTGCTGCTCTCTTCAGTTACCCACAGTGGTTGGGGCTGGGCTGGGTTGAAATCCGGAATCTGGATCTCAATCCAAATCTGCTCCGTGGGGCGGACAGGAGGAGGCTTTTATCCCAACCCTGAAGACGCCTAGATCCTCACCAAGGTCTATCAGTACGAGCACCGAGGACCACATCCCTACTGCCAAGGAGACCACGGGGAAATGGAGTGCCTTCGGAGACCAAGAACTCTGAGGTCACCCACCTCCATTTGGATCTACCACATGGGATGGAAGAAGCCCAAATCCTGCCTTGCAGGATCCAAGGTCATCGGAACAACAACCAGGATCCCTGAGCGGTCCGCAGAAACAGAACAGTGAACTTCCTTCGGGACTAGGGAGAGGAGCTTTCTCTGGTCCTTGCCTGCTTCCAACTTTGGTTCCCCACCCCCTCTTGTAATAACCATCAGGATCGTTCCAGAAACCCCTCAAAACAAACAAACAAACAAAACTAGAATAGATAGACAGAACAATAAGGAAAGCTTAGAAACAGACAGGAAACAGTCAGTGGGGATGCACTTATACCTCACTGGGTGGGACACAAAGATTAGTTACTCCTCACTGGGGTATGGAAGATTTCTCTGCACATCCCTCCTACACATGCTCACCTAAACTGTTGACATATATCCTGTCAGAATTATAGAGTTAGACCACCCGAAAAACAGCCAGGTTCAGCGAAAACATGCTTCAATGCTATAAACTGCTAAATACTAAAATTAAAATAGGCATGAGACAGCTGAATAGCAATCTAAGCCATTTTAAGGTGTATAGAACACAGTTGAATATAAACCAAAATTGAAATGTCTATGAAGAAGTCACAGGTTGTGGTTGAGAACCTGCATTTTCCTAGTAACATATTGGTTAATCAATACCATGTCAATTAATGCCACAATGTTGTAAATGGTTGGAAATATTATGTTGGGGCTTTTAATTGATTGGGATGATACTCAGCCGGCTCTACCTTCAGACCAGAGATGGTCTCACCAAGAAACCATTGAACTTTCCAGGACAATAAGATGCTGGACTGTATGCTTAGTAAATACCTCCAGTGAAAGAATGTCAACTGAATTTGAACTATGGAAATGCAATAAGGTGGAGCAATCCGCCATGGGGGGAGGGTGTGGGGAGGGTGTGAGGAGGAGTGGGGGGAATCCCAGTGCATAAAAAATGTATCACATAATGCAATGTAATTAATTTTAAAAAAATGAAATGCAATTAAAAAAAGACAAAAAAAAAACAAACAAAACCGAATCTGCTCCGTGGATGGTAGGAAACCAGGTTCCTGAGCCATTACATGCTGCTGCCCAGGGTGCGTTAGCAGGGAACTGGGATCCAAGCGGAGCTGAGACTCACACTCAGGCGCTCTGGGATGCAATATGAACATCTACCAAATGCCCACCTGAACCTGTCAACCTTCTGACCAAGAGCAGTTTCCAAGCTGCTAGTTCATATGCAGTCAAAGCGATCAGAAACGAGGCTGAAAACGAGGGAGATTTTCAGGCAGGCGAAAGTGGTACACATGACACCTTCCCTATGCCCTTCTCAGGAAGTGACCAGAGAAGTCCATTCCTGCTCAATGTGAGGATGATGTGCAGCCGGGGAGCAGGTGCTCTGATGGAGGAGGAGGAGGAGCGGTGTGCAGCTGGGCTGGGCAGCCTGAGGGGAGCAAGAATTGAGGGACATTGCTGGTGGTCATGAGCAGCAGGTTCTTTCTGCCTCTGGGCACACGTGAGCACAAGACTACTTCGTGGACCCTGGTTGTCCTTGGGTTTCTGCCATTCACACAGGGAACCCAGATGGAGCTCCTGGCTGTTGGCATCAGCCTGGCCCAGTCCCAGTTACTGCAGACAGCCAGGAAGTGAACCAATAGATGAAAGATCTGTGGTCTCTCCTTCTTTCTCTTTTTCCTTCTGTCACTCTGACTTTCAAATAAATATGTAAAGAATTTTGAGAAATAGAGCCCAGTGTAGTAGCCTAGTGGCTGAAGTCCTCGCCTTGCATATATCAGGATCCTATATAGGCACCGGTTTGTGTCCCAGCTGCTCCACCTCCCACCCAGCTCCTTGCTTGTGGCCTGGGAGGACAGTGGAGGATGGCCCAAAGCCTTAGGACCATCTACCTGCACGGGAGACCAGGAAGAAGCTCCTGGCTCCTGGCCTCAGATTGCTTAGCTCCGACCATTGCGGTCACTTGAATAGTGAACCAGCAGATGGAAGATCTTTTTCTCTGTAAATCTTACTTTCCAATAAAAAATACATTTTATTGAAAACAAGAATTTTAAGGAATAAAGTTCAGGGTTGTTGTTGTGCTGCAGGTAGGTTAAGCTATCATTTACAACACTAGCCTGCCATACTGAAGTGCCAATTCAAGTCCCAGCTGCCCCACTTCCCATTCAGTTCCCTGCTAATGTAGCTGGGAAAGCAGTGGGTGATGACCCAAGTTCTTGGGCCCCTGCACCCATGAAGGAGACCTATCTGGGATTCTGGGATTCTGGCTTCAGTCTGGACCAGTCCTAGATGTTGTAGAATCTGGGGGCTGAGTGACCAAGAAGGCCTCACATTGAGATGGCAGAATGGAAGCGGAGCAACCTGGAATTGCTTCATGGGACCTGGTTTTCCTGGAGACGAAGAACTTCGTGAGAATAAATAACCCTTAATATATTAAACCACTGGGGCCTTGGGGTTTGTTACTGCTGCTGCTTTGGCTTAGCCACTTGCAAACTTCAGAGGTAACTGTTTAGCATAGTGGTCAATATCTTTGCATCCATGTTGGAGTATTGTAGTTCAAATCCTAGCTCCAGCTCTGGACTCCAGCTTCCTGCCAAGACTGACCTTGGGAGGTGATGGCGACAGTGACGGTGATGGCTCAAGGGCTCGAGCACCTACACCTAGTGGGAGACAGGGATTGCATTCCCAGCTCCTGGATCCAGCCTGGCCCAGTCCCAAGTGTTACAGGCATTTGAGAAGTGGCCCAGTGGGTGGAGGTGTTCTTTATGTTTCAAATAAGTAAAAATGTTAAAGAAATGTCTTTAATGCTAACTTCAACAAATATTGAATAAAACTGATAAGTGAGGAAGAGTCACTTAAACGTTAGTTAGAATTATGGAACTAATTAATGAATAGAGGTGGTTGCCTCTAGGGATGACATTGTGGCACCACAGGTAGGGCCACCGCCTGCAGTGCTGATTTTCCATATGTGCACTAGTTCAAGTCCTGTCTGCTCCACTTCTGATCCAGCTCCCATGCTAGTGGCCTAGCTAAGCGGCAGAAGATGGCCCAAGTTTCTAGGCCTCTTACACACATTTGAGATCTGGAAGAAGCTCTGGGCTCTTGGCTTTGTCCGGGCTTAGCCATAACCATTGTGACTATTTGGGGAGTAAGCCAATAAAATATTAAATACATAAAAGTGGTTTCCTCTGGGGAGCAGGGTAGAAGAGGAGGAGTGGGCAGAGGTGTAACTGTTTTCACTAAGGCGCTGCATGGCGGTGCATGTTAAGATACAGCAAGTTAAGCTGTTGCTCGAGATACCTGCATCCGGTGTGATAGTGCCTGGCTACTCTGCTTCCGGTCTTACCTCCTAATGCATTCCCTGGGAGGCAGCTGATGACGGGCCAAGTACTTGGGCTCCTGCCACCCATGTGGGAGAACCACACTAGATCCTAACTCCTGGCTTTGGCCTCTACCATCTCCAGCCATTGTAACAGTTTAGGGAGTTAACCAGTGGATAGAAGGTCTCTCTCTTGCTCTTTTCCCCTGCCTTTCAAATAAATAAACTTAAAAATAAAAATGCTACATGGTTTTGCACTCTGCTGCTATATTGTATTGACAGAAACAACATTTTGTAAGAAGCAATGTCCATAGATGTGGCTTGGAAGACTCCAACCCTTCTTCCCAATGGTTGTCTCTCGGGGCGGGGGCCGGAGACACTGGACAGAATGTTTGGGGAGCTACAGGTGTTTCCAGACCTGGGCCTCCATGGGGGTGGGAGGCACCCCATAGAATCCAGCCCCATGGCAGCAGGAAGCAGCTTCCTCGAGCAAGGCTGCTTTTGGCTGCACACGCCCTAACTTACCAGGGTGTGTGGGGGAGCCGGGAAGTGGCAGGAGGCTGCTGCAGTGGTCCCAGGGACAACCAAGGTGCCTTGGGGATGACATGCATGTGACATGCATCTGCTGTGTGCACATTGCCTGGTGATGCAGCAGAGAACAGAGGATGGGATGTTTCTTTAGTTTTCAGGAAGCTTCCGCGGGCCAGGGCCAAGGGATAGGGAGAAGCAGAGGGCAGGTCAGGCGGAGAAATGAAGCCACTCCAGACTTTGCCCTGAGATGACAGGGAGGTGGTCCTCCTCTGAGGAGATGGCATTTGAGTGAGGGGATAAGGAGTTTCCAGGCCGAGAGGTCAACAGGTACAGAGGCCCTGCGGTGGGAGTGGGCTTGATTTGGCCAAGTAACAGCAAGGAGGCCAGTACGGGGTGCGGGGGTGTGGCCTTGGGGTGGGAGCAAGCGAGGGGTAGCGGGGTGAGGGTGGGATTGAGGGAGGGTGTGGTGCTCACCAGCTGGGAGCTGAAACTCCAGAAGCGCCAGAGCCAGCTTGGGGAGCACAGGGCGGGGCTGAGCGCTCCTAGGGAAGGGAGGAGACCCTTGGGACAGGGCTCGGCTGTGAGGCTGGGAAGCTGAGGAGTGGGCTCCCTGGGCCCCGCCTGACCCAGCTACAGCAGCCTCTCTACCCGGGAGCGGGGATAGGAGGAGTCTTCACACATCAAAATAGCAGCCGAAGAACAGCTTCTGATTGTTCTGCGTAAGAGCGGAGAAATTAGCCGAGGCAGCTGCGGGGCTGGGCCCGCCTCCCACACAGCTGCGATCCTGCACCCGCACCGCCACCCTGCACTTAACACCTCCGGCACTTCCCTAGCCCGCGGGGCCGCTGTCTCTGAGCGAAACTTCTGCACGGCCCCGCCCCGGAACAAATTCAGGCCCTGGCGGATAATGAAGACATTCATGTTTTAAACCAAAAAAGTCTATGACGTCATGAAGGCCTGGCCTTAGAGGACGCCTCTGCACTGCCGTTCTACACTCTGGGGCACCGTTGTCCTGCCATTGTCCTAGGTGCCCGGGGCACCCGGAGCAGAGCTGAGAGAAGCCCCTGGGAGGCAGAAGGTGTCAGTTCTCCCTTTAGCTCTGCCACTGTTGCTGTGTGACCTGGAGTGATTGAACCAGCTCTCTGGCTTTCATTTTCTCTTCTCTCCCCCAGTATGGGCTTTGGGCTACTCAGAGATATTCCCAGTATTAAGGGTGTAAGGATCCCTTGGGGCGGGAGGTGAAGATTCCCAGGCTCAGACTGTGCCATGTGATGGGTAAGAGGCTTCTGGAAGGCCCCGCTTTGGGGATCCCAGAGCCTGACCGGTGGTGAACCCTGGCTGCTCTGTGAGTACGCAATCCAGGAGACAGCAGGTGACAGCCCCAGCACAGTTCCCTGCCACTTCCATGGGCAAGCCAGGTAGAGTTCCTGGCCCCTGGCTTCAGCCTGACCCATTGCTGGCTGTGGTGGGTATTGAGGGGGAGTGAGTCAGTGGATAGAAGATCTCTCCCATCTACTTCTCTGTCCCTCTCTGCTTTTCAAGCCAAATGAAAATCAATAATTAAACGCAAAAAGCCAAGATTTAGCAGGTCAAGTGTGGGGGTGTCTCCAGGAATTGCGTCTCTTAAAGGCTCTTCCAGTTATTCTGAAGGAGTCCTCAGGGCTCTCCCTGCTGGGAAAGGCAAGGAGGAGTGCCTGGCTCACGCAGACTGGCTCTGGGCAGATGAGTATCCCAGGGGCCGTCTACTTCCGGCTACGTCATCTTCTCCAGGCTTCACTGTAGTAAGCTTGCAGAGCTGGCCAGATTGTGGGTAGCTGGGAGCACAACATAGAAGTCAGAGAGGTGTGGGGGTGGTTGGCTGCAGGTATCTGGGTACCTCTCCTAAGGATGTGTGATGCTGTCACCTGCTCCCCCTATACTGTTGTGGGTCGCAACATGTGAGTCCAGCTGCAGGAGAATGGGGAGGTCTGGAGAGGGCCCTGGTCTCCCCAGCCAGCGTGTAGGGCGGCATCTCCTCCTCAGAGCTAGCCAAGCAGATGCCCCTAGACTAGGTCCTGGGAGAAATCAGAGGGCCCAGCCCCCAGCCTTGTTCTTCAAGTATGAGGAAAAGTGCAGTTAGCCGGCCCTGGGTGCTTACTGTGCATGGACCCATGGCTACACGCTGTGTCCTCTCATTGTATTTTTACAGGTATTGCAAGAAGCTGGGCCAGGGGTATTGGGTTTGATTAGTGCCTCTCAGAAGGCAAGACTTTTCCCTAAAATACCTTCTGCCAAAGTCATCCACAGCCAGAAGAACCCTACAATACCAATTTCATACAGGGAAGCCGTGACGTTGAACCCTTGTTCTAGTTTCCTCTGCTCTTGACCTTCTGCGTGACCTTGAGCTCCATCTCACTTCCTTAAATTTTAGGTGAAGCGGAATTCTCTAACATATAAGCTCGATTACCAATGCACTTCCCTCTAAGGTACACAAAGATGAAGACAGCCACCAACATCTACATCTTCAACCTGGCCCTGGCCGACGCGCTGGCCACCAGCACGCTGCCTTTCCAGAGTGCCAAGTACCTGATGGAGACTTGGCCCTTCGGCGAGCTGCTCTGCAAGGCCGTGCTCTCCATTGACTACTACAACATGTTCACCAGCATCTTCACCCTCACCATGATGAGCGTGGACCGCTACATCGCTGTCTGTCACCCCGTCAAGGCCCTGGACTTCCGCACACCTGCCAAGGCCAAGCTGATCAACATTTGCATCTGGGTGCTGGCCTCCGGTGTGGGCGTGCCCATCATGGTCATGGCTGTGACCCGTCCTCGGGGTAAGTGTGGGAACTGTGGCACAGACACTGACCCCAGGAGGCTGCCCATGCACCTGCTGGGGTCTGCGGGGCCAGATCGGAGTGCTGAAAGTGTGGTGCTGATCAGTGGCAGAGTGGGAAGTCAGCCAGTAGGATGCAGATGGTTAGCCAGAGGTGAACGGCTAAGGACTGTGAGGATGAATGAATGGTGAGTGGCCATGGGGAATTAATGAATGGGATTGGGAATGGCTGGTCTGTGAGGCCAGAAATGTGAGGAGATGGAGGTATGGCCAGGAGGGTTAGTGACACTGACCAGTGGAGGCCATGAGATATGCAGTTCCATGGCAACCGCCCTTTCAGCCTGATTTCTATTGCCCCAGAAGCTGGTGTGGTGGCTCCATGGGTTAAGTCACTGCTTGTGACACCAGCATTCTCTATCAGGGTGCCAGTTTGAATCTTGACCGCTCCACATCTGATCCAGCCCGCTGTTAATGCACTCAGGAAAGCGGCAGATGATGGCCCAAGCCCTTGGACCCCTGCCAGCCTTGTGGGAGCCCCAGATGGAACTGGCTCCTGATTTTGGCCTGGCCCAGCCCTGATTGTTGTGGCTGTTTGAAAAGTAAACTAGCAGATGGAAGATTCTCCCATCCCCCCCTCCACTGTCACTCTTGCTTTCAAATAAATAAATACATCTTGCAAAAAGTTAAGGAAACCATCATGCCAGATGATCAAAGTCATACCTAGAGAAAGGCATGGAGGGAATGCTCACGGTCTACCGAACAGCAGCTGTCCCAACAGGCTCCCTGCTCAAGGGCTCAGCCCTGGAGCAGTTTGTTTTTCCCGGCATCCCAGTCCAGTATTGGAGGAGCAGGGTCTTCCACTGCCCCAGGCTTCCTCTAAAGGTTTCGGAATCTTCTGTTGGCGCCTCAAGGGCCGAGGGCCGAGGAGTATGCAGAGGGCGGGGTGGGGAGGGTCCATGACTCCTTCTGAAGAGTCGGGCCTGCCCCTTCCTGTGGCCCCATGCTGATGAGGTCAAGTGGGAAGTGTGGTCTATAAGGGTGCCCCTGGCTCCAATAACTGACCAGCCTCCTGAGCCGCACTGTGCCACAGGGTGTGAAGAAGGTTAAATGAGGTCATGAGTGCAAGACACCTCCAGCAAGGTCAAGCTCATTGCCAAGGCCATCAAGTGGTTCAGCCTGTGAGACAGACAGGGCCAGGACCCCTGCCTCCAGCTGTTGCTAACAAATTGGGAATTGGAAGGGCCCGGTGGTCTCCTGTGGGTCTTTCAGCCAGGTAGTTGATGTACATTGGCCTGGAATCCTGGATCCGGCCCCTTGGATGCAGGTATGCAGGGGGTGGGTGTTGTGGATGGAAGGCGAGGGCAGCCCTTAGGGGAGGCTTCCTGATTGCCCTTGACTCTCATGAGGGCGCAGCCCTGGTGCCTGTCAACACCCCTTAAGCCACTAGCCTTGAGCTGGCAGCACGGCCCATTGCTCTCTGTCAGTCTTCTGTTCACAGGTCATTAACTGCTGCCTTACTAGAGCAGATGGGCCTCCATAGCCCGCACACACCCACACGTGTGCCCCCTGTGGCCACTGGCTGCCTGACTGGAAACAAGTGCCCCTCCTTCTGGGGTCTGCTTTTACCATTGCTACAATGAAGGGCTTGGATTCGGCTATCCCCCTGGGGTCCTGCCAGGAGGATGCCCTGTGGAGCAAGCTGTTCTGTGGCATCCCACGCAACTTCTGGTAACTCCCAGCCTCATGTCCTGAGTGGATCCTCCACTTGCTCGCATTTGGGGAGAGCCCCCATCTGGGCCATCTTCAGGCCTGGGTTGGATTTCCCCAGCATTCCCCGAGGTGCTCCTGTAGGCTAAGCCCCCACGTGGCAGTAGTCAGCTCACCTCTCACCCCATCCCGGGCAAGTCTGGCCGGTGGAGGGGGCTTCACAACATGCATGGTAACACCTGCTGTCCTCCAGGAGCTCCAAGGGCATTCCACACAGTTAGTAGGGTCTGAGACCTGAGATCTCCCATCTGCTGTTTCATTCCTCATTTGCCCACAACAGCCAGGGCTGGGTCAGGAGCCCAGAACTCAGTCCTGGTCTCTCCCACCTGGGCGACAAGGCCTCAAGTGCTTGAGACAGCCCCTGCTGCCTCTCAGGATGGGCACTGGCAGGAAGTGCACTGGGAAGTGGAGAAGCTGGAATTCCAATGGGGTACTGCTGGGGGGTGTCCTAAGCTGACTCACTGCCCCTTCCCTCAGCACCTGCTCTCTGGGTCCTTCCTAGCCTATGTACACGCTGGAGCTAGTGACGCGGGGGGGCGGGGTGTGTGCTCTGAGCTATCCAGACAACTGACAGGTGGTGAGCGGGGCTAAACTTTCATCCCTGTCACCCCTGGACCTAGAGGCTCCTAGATGGCGGGTGAGGGGACACAGAAAAGAGGGTCAGGGCAGCTGGGGCTTCAAGGATGAGTAGGGGTTCACCCAGGGCTGGAAGCAGGCAGGCAGGAAACCTGGGTTCCCAACCCCCTCATCCCGGCTCCGTTTTCTCTTGTTTCCTGGCCCAGACGGGGCAGTGGTGTGTATGCTGCAGTTCCCCAGCCCCAGCTGGTACTGGGACACGGTGACCAAGATCTGCGTGTTCCTCTTCGCCTTCGTCCTGCCCATCCTCATCATCACGGTGTGCTACGGCCTCATGCTGCTGCGGCTGCGCAGCGTGCGCCTGCTCTCGGGCTCCAAGGAGAAGGACCGCGGGCTGCGGCGCATCACACGCATGGTGCTGGTGGTGGTGGGAGCCTTCGTGGTGTGCTGGGCGCCCATCCACATCTTCGTCATCGTCTGGACGCTGGTGGACATTGACAGGCGCGACCCGTTCGTGGTGGCCGCGCTGCACCTGTGCATCGCACTCGGCTACGCCAACAGCAGCCTCAACCCGGTGCTCTACGCCTTCCTAGACGAGAACTTCAAGCGCTGCTTCCGCCAGCTCTGCCGTGCACCCTGCGGCCGCCAGGAGCCCGGCACCTTCAGCCGCGCGCGCGAAGCCACCGCCCGCGAGCGCGTCTCAGCCTGCACCCCATCCGAAGGCCCCGGTGGGGGCGCCGCCGCCTGAGCCCACTGCCCCGAGGCCCGGCAGGTGTCGGGAGGCGAGGGGTGGGGATGGAGGGGTTGCGGGCGAGGGGCTCTGAGCTGATGGAGACTTTGGGGTGAGTGAAGGCGGGACTCTGGAGCCGGGATCCCCCTCCCCAAAAGGACCTCTCCACTGGAGCCGTGCCTCCAGAGCTGGACTGCCTCGAGCTCCAGTCTGGAGCGGGGCTTAGGGGACGTGGGGTGTGGTCTCGAGGGCGGTGGCTTGATGGAGCTGCGAACTTGGGCCTGACGAATTTGGATAAAAGATTGGTAGGGAGAGGGGGTGAACAGGACAGAACAGTCAGGGTGGCTGCGCTTAGGCGTTGGTGGCGAGATTGGGGCCATGCATACAGATACGGCCTCAGCTTTGCTGCCTTGGGGGGAGACCCAGCCCCCAGTTCCAGCCAGGGCCTGAGCCTTCTGGGTCTAGGCCCAACTTTGATATCCGTGTGCCCAAGAGGATACGGGAGAACGAATCACCCCTTTCTCTCCTGGATGGGTGTCTGTCCCTTTGAACAGACAGGGCCACCTCACACCTGCAGGTAGGGAGCCAAGACAGCTGAACAGGGTCAGTCCCTCCAGGCTAGGGCAGTGGGACAGGCTTGTAGTTGGAGTAGGGTTCTTAGATCCCAGTTCTAACCTGGACCTAAATCAAGGGGGTCCCCTAACAACGCAGACCTGGGGCCTCTGCACCAAGTGTTGGCGGGTGGGAGGGGTACGACGGAATGGCCAGCTTCCACTGTGAGGGCAGCTTCTTCAGCCAGCTGGTGGCTGCCTGAGGGTCCCCAGGGCCCTGGTTTCTGGGGCCCAGATGCTGGAAAACACAGGACCACCTGGGGAGAGCCCCGTGGGTGGGCAATGGCACCCAGGAAGGGAGACACATGTCAGAATCGCCAGTGTCCCAGGCTGCTTAGTTTTGGGGCCCTGATGAGAAACTGAGGCAGCTCCCTTCCTTCTCTTCGTCCCCTTCCTGGGTCTGGCTGCACCCCCTGTGTCTCCAAGGAACTGGAACTACCCTGGGAAGGAGTACAGAAGGCTGACTGTGATGGAAGTGGGGAGGGGGCTTTGAGAACTGCAGAGCCAGCCTGGCCCCCTCCCCGCCCTGCCCAGCCCAGCTGCCCGCTTCAAACTGCGAGGACAGTGGTCACCCAGAGCCAGGCATAGGGGTCCTGGTGGGGTCAGCGTTTATTCAAGCCCTCTCTGATCTCTGCTTCCCCAGTTTCATAGTCTACCCTAGCCCTCTGACCCCCCCACTCTGCCCCATCCCCTCTGCCCCCCTCCTCCCCTCCCAGACACTGCCTCACTCCCCAAGGAAGCAGTGTGCTGACATCCTTGTAAAAACAAATTTAATTTCTTCCCTTTTTGGGACACATGGAAAGGAATTGACGTCTTTGTCTCAAACAAAAAAAGAAAGAAACAATATACCTCTCTTCCCTGTGACAGCCATTTCTTGGGAACAAAAGCTGGGAGGCTGTCACTCTGGGGGAACTGGCTTGGGAGGGTGGGGATTAGGCTATATTTGGGGAAAGGATGCCCTTGGTGGGGCAGGCACAGCCCCCTGCTCCGGGCAACAACCCCAGGGGTCTCAGGCCTGCAGGACGCAGCTCCCGGAGGCCTGGAGCAGTGGCCAGTGCCCACATCTAGCCAGTGTGACCAAGAGGGACCTTGTGACCATGAGAGAGTTCTGGCAAAGCAGGGGCACCCACCTACCTGGGACTCCTGCTGCTGAAGCTCTGGGCAGTTGCAAGAAAAGGGACTTTGGAGGAAGTAGGGGAAACTTCTGAAGGAGGCGACAGGGCTGTCACAAGCCCGCTCACTGACCTGTCCCAGGGCTGGAGTGGAGCTGGCAGCTTGCTCCCCATTCTGTGTCACCGTGTCCACACAGCAGGGGCTGGGACCAGAGCACGTGCGTTTGAGGGAATGCCAACTTGTGTTGAAGCTGAGTTCCTGCCAGGTGGCAAACGCCAGGTACGAGGATGCGGAGATGGGTCAGACATGGGCCGACTCAGGGACAGATTACAGCTAACTGCCTCTGAGGTGCTGGTGCCGTGACAGGGAGCCAAAGGCGTGTCATGGGAAAAGGCTTTTCCAGTGATCACATAGACATGGGTGGAGAAATGTGATTCTGTAGCAGGTGGAACAAAGCCGGGGCCTTGGAGGAGGCTTGGGAGTTAACCCTCAAGAAGAGAGTGGTGTGCAGCGGATGGGGCGTGTGTGAGTGTTTGGTGAGCGGAGCAGAGCAGGGGTGCAGGTGGAGCCAGCGGCTTACCTGAGCCCCGCTCCTGGGCACCTGGCAGCCTTCATCCCAGCAGATCCACAGCACAGGAGTGGCTTCCCAATGTCCTACCAGAAAGGGGAGACTCACGGAGGTCAGGCCATTTGTCCCTGGGTCACGGAGCCTACAGATGGCAGGAGTCCCTGCACAACCACTCAGTCCACATTTCTGGTTAATTCTGGGCATTACTCCAGTAGAAAGGCCTTGGTCACTGGGATCCCGGCACAAAAATATTAGAAATATAAAATGGAAAAGTCTGAAGGAAAGGGGGCAATTTTCCATGAACTTTTGTTCCTCTTGGAGTTCTCCAAACTTTCACATTTCAAAATGTACCTTACATGATGCATCTGAAAGCTCCAAAATGACAACGTAATTCTAGATCATTACATGGTTTTCAGAAGTGCAGAGCAGTCGGCTTCCCCCCAATTTCCATATCTTTCTCTCTCTCTCCAGGAGGTGGGAGGGAGGTTTCTACCTCTAGCTTCAAAATGTCCCACAGGCACATAGCTCTTCCTGGCATGATGGAAGCAGTGCTGAAGACTGGAGTCAGGGACCCAGCATGGTAGCCTAGTGGCTAAAGTCCTCGCCTTGCACGTGCTGGGATCCCATATTGATGCCGATTTTAATCCCCTCGGCCCTGCCTCCCATCCAGCTCCCTGCTTGTGGCCTGGGAAAGCAGTCAGGGACGGCCAAAAGCCTTGGGACCCTGCACCCGCAATGGGAGACCCGAAAGAGGCTTTGGGGCTCCTGGCTTCGGATTGGCGCAGCTGTTGCGGCTTCTTGGGGAGTGAATCAGTGGATGGAAAATCTACATGTCTGTCTCCTCCTCTGTATATCTTGACTTTCCAATAAAAATAAAATAAATCTAAAAAAAAAAAAAAAGACGGGAGTCAGATCTTGCTTTCCTGCTCCCGGCCTGTTTTCTCATCCCTAGAGTGGGTAGATGTGAGGACTGAGGGAGACCATACGCTGCAGGTGCACAGGAAGTGGTAAGTAGTTGTCACTCAGAGCAGAGCAGGAGTACAAGGTCCCAGCTGCGAACCTGCAAGGGTGGGGGGGAGGAACTTCCAGGGGCAGCCCTAAAAGTGAGAGAGACTAGGGACCCGGCCTGAGGAGGCCCTGCTCGCTGGGCTCGGCAACTACCCTGGAAGAAGGAGGAAAAAAGCTGCAGGAAAAGCAGGAGGAAGGTGGGGGAGACCGCGTTGCCATGGAAACTGGAGGAGGGGGGCGTTCCCAGGGGGAGGGAGTGATGGGTGATGTCAAGTGTCAGAGAGAGGATGGGGGTGGGGAGGGCAAAAGGGTGAGGGGAGTGAACCAGTTTCAAGTTCAGTCTGCTCCCATAGCCTGGAGGGCAATCCCAGCTGGGTTTAGATCTCTTGGCTTTGATGCTAATGGGCTGAGTGACCCCGGCGAGGGACAGCCCCCTCTGCGCTTGGGCATACTCCTGCATCTAAGGGCATGGCACGTCTCCAAGAAGGGTCTTTTGCTGCTGGTCTCTCGGCCTCTTGCCAGCAGCAACCTGAGGCAAAGCACTTCACCTTGCAGGATCACCTCACCCCCAACTGCTGACCCGACCATTTACAAGCCAAGTAGCCCTGAGACCAGCAGGCCTGAGACCAGGGTCAGCCCTGAGGGTTGCACAGGGACTGGAGGCAGCTGCTCCATAGAGGCCTGCTTGGTGTGGAATCACAGATGCTCCTCCAGATGCAATGGGGTGCAGCTGGTCGGCCGAGAGCACCAGGCAGAGCAGCAGGTGCAAGCAAAGCACCTGCCAGGTCACAGCCCAGTTCCTGGCTGCCTCTGCTGCATGGAGCCACGTGGCGCCAGCGCCCCTGCACCCACACAAGTCACCCGTTCCTCTGCAGTGGGCTTGCAGGTGTCTGGGGTAGACCCCAGGGCAGCTGGCTGCAAACAGCATGGCTGTTCCCATGGGGGCTTAAAGAGGGTTGGGGAGGGCCTGGAGATACAAAGCAGTATGGCTCAGATCCCAACCCCAGTGGTGTCACCAGAGGTGAGCCCCACCTGGGGCCTAGCCACTGGCAGAGGGCAGGGCCTTTCCTACCCTCTGTGTAAGCCAGAGCCCCCGAGGTCACTAGAGGTGGGGAGTAGGGACCTATGTGCGGCTCTTTTAAACCCTTCCAGCACAACTGATGGCGACCTTGGCACCACTGTGTCGGTTTCACAGATGAGGAAATGGGAAGGGCTCCCAGAAAGGAGCAACAATCCCAAACTCCAGGGGTTGGCAGTAATTGGCTCAGCTAGGAGCTCCCCTTGGGTCAGCCAGGTCCAAATCCACTGCCTCTGTATCCCAACTGGCAGAGCGATAACCACCCTACTGGCAGAGGGATAACCAGGCCTGCTCACAGTCACGGCTGATGCCAGGTGCCCACCTGCTGAGACCTCGGGATCACACTCCTCTCCCCAGAAGGCCTTCCTGTTTGTCGTGTGACCTCGGCTGAGTCATTCCACTTTCTGAGCTGTGTTCCAATCCTGACAGTGGTGTTTCCCTGGCAAGTTTGGAAGGAGCGTGGCAAGGAAGGTCCTTGTCCGTTTGGGTCCTGCAGGCGTTGGCAGCAGGTGCAGGCAGGTGCGCAGGAGTCACCCCGCCACATGGCTGAACAATGTGCCAGGTGTACCTCAAGTGCCTGGTGTTCAGATCCCCTTTTCCAGCCATGTTTTTAGTGCTGGGAAAGAGTCAAGAGGCATTCCCTCCAGCTTTCTCTTTGGGTCATGTCCTTGAATTTTAGGAGGGGCTGTGTGCCTTGGAGGAACCGTCTTCAAGAGTTATTTGTATTTGCCTGGCCTCTTCTACCGTCACTGGGGGAGTCTGGAGGAGAAAGGTCCCAGGTGGTGCTGGCCTGGGTGTTTGGCTTGACCTTGAGCCATGGGAACGGAATCCCTTGGTGGGTGTTGGTGCAGGTCACATTCATTTGATGGCACTCATGGTCTAGAATCTTCTCTCGGAGAGAAATCCCAAAAGAGGACTCAGAAATAACAGTTGATGGATTCCGTGTTCCTTAAGAGAAATGAGACAGCGCCCTGCTGTGCCTCCAGCCTAGACAAACACCAACATGTCCCGGGGAGCTGCCTGGATTTGGGGGTGGCAGGTCAGCATGTCAGAGGCAGAGCTTGGCACGGGGCGTTTCGCCTCTCCCAGGTCTCCCCTTGCTACTGAAGACCCAACCTTCGATTTTCCACAAGAAAGTGTGTGCCACTCTAGGTCTCTGCATCTCCCGCTGTTCCTTCCCTGGCTCCTCCCCACCCCTCCCCCCACCCCCACCCCCGTGCAAGGGGAGGCCTGCCTGCTCCCACTGGGGGGTAGCAGCCCCACCTTCAGCGTTGTCTCAGAAGGAGACGTGGCACTGTTCTTAGGGTCCTCCTCGTCTACCCCTACCCTACCACTCCTGGTCTGGTGGGAGACACTGGCCCATGGGCAGCTGTATCCATGTCCCAGGGCCAGTCCCAAGGCAACCTGGGGCCTTGGCTCCCCTCCTGACCCCCAAATCCGTCCTTCCTAACCCCGTGTCCCGCCTACTCATTCTCAACTCCATTTCCTTGCAGTGCCCTGCGCGGCCCATACCTCTCCCCTGCCCTGCCCCTCAGTGACCCTGTCTTTGATGGTGGAAACACACACCTTCCCTGCACGCATTCAGGGTAGCCCAGCTGCGGGAAGGCAGGGACCCCTGGCCGGGAGACAGTCTTCTCCCACATGGTGTTCTCAAGCAGTTGCTGGCTTTGATGGTTAACCCGGAATCTCTTCCTGACCCAGGTTATGTGGCCTGAACCCTCTCCTCACCCGGAGCTTTCTCAGAGGTTGCAGCCTGAGGGTGCCTCCCCACTCCCCACTGGACTTTGTGGGTCAAGGTGAGGGACATCAGGGAGAGTCTACGTCCATGGGTCCCTCTGCAGTGGCCTAGCAGCTGCGCCCCAGGCCAACACAGCTTGCTCAGGGCAGTCCGGGAGCGGAGTGGGGTCACCAGGCTGCCCTGAGTGGTGAGGGGGTTGGTTTTTTTCCTGCTGGCCCAAGGGGCTCATGTCCTGGGTCAGCCCCCACTAGGGCCTGGAAGGAGCACACTGAAGGTGAGTGTGTGTGTGAGCTTGTGCAAGAACATCTGGTGGTTCAGCGTGTTTGAGAGTGGAGACGATTATTATTTTGAAAGGTAGAAAGAGGAAGACATTTCCTGTGTCTTGATTCTCACACAGATGCCCACAGCAGCAGGGGCTTGGAAGCCTGAGACTCCATTTGGGTGGCAGGGATCTAACCTCATGAGCCATGACCTCCCGAGGTGTTCCTTAGAAGGAGCTGGGGCTGAGGCGCAAATCCAGAACTCCACATAGGACACAGGTGTCCAGACAGGTGGCTTAACCACTGGGCCAGCCACCGCCTCCAAGTCGAGGTTTTTTTATTTACCTTGGTGTCACTCCCGTGAGCTCGCTGCCCTGCCTGGCACGCCAACAGTCCTGGAGCCAGCCAGGGTCCTCATGTTGCTCCTTTGTAAAATAAGACGACAATTATGACTCACTTCCTGGGACTCTGCCGAGGACCTGGAGCAACCCCAGCTGTGCCCGGGGTTTCGTTGCTGATGAGAAGGTACGCTCGACCTTGACCTTCAAGAGCTCCCAGCTGCCCACACAATCCAGATGACCTCTCAGGCCCCTGAGAGGGCTATGCAGGAACCTACACTCCCATCTGCTCACTGGCACCCTGTGCCCCTGGGAGGCACACAGACTCCTCCTCAGGGAAGAACTGAAGCCCAGCTCGGGGCAGGTGATTGTCAGGGAAGTGGAGAGGCAGAGCAGATACCCGTGCCACCTTCACCACCTGCTGCCTCCAGGAAGCCCTCTCTGAGATGGGTCTATGCATCGTTTTGGAATCCTCTAAAATGGGGTGCAGTCTTCAAACCTTTGTGCAGGCTCATGAACCCTCTGTGGATATAATTAACACCTGAGGCACCGGAGGACCCATGGGCACCCCACAGTCACCTGCTCATAGGACCAGAGAGGCCTGACCCTGCTAACCTCATCCCCTCCCCGCCCCACTCCACACCGAGGGTACATTCTGCTCTCCCGTGCACTCACTGGCATTCCACTCGCATCACTCACAAATCCTTTGTAGCCCATCCATTCTCCTGCCCCACACACACATCTATACCCCGACCGCCCGTGTTCACACAGCGGCCAAACTGCGTCTCCTGAAGACTCTCAGGCTCATTTCACAGATGCTGCTGCCACCTACCGGTCAGGCTTTGCATCAGCGCTCTCACTGATTTTCTAGGCCCTCTGTTCCCCAGAGTGTATCCACCTACCTGCTTGGCCCCCTCCTCATCTTGGGAAAGCTGGCACAGGAACTGGTTCCAGGAAGAGAGGAGGCCAGAGAGGAGTGGTGGGACCTGTCTCTGGCTGACTGTCCACTGCGTGCTTAGTGTGGCTGTGGTCTCTAGCTGTTCCCGCGTTGGCGTTCTCAATCCTGCGGACTTCATGCCCTGCCTGGCACACCAACAGTCCTAACAAACATTTTAATGGAATGAATTTAAAATGCAGGAAAGCGAGGCTAGGTTGCCAGCAGCCTCAGGGGTTCAACAACTGCTGTTGGGAGACATTTTTTTGCAATGTTATGTTATTGCTGACCTACAACTACCATCTGTACCGAAAACGTCTAGATTTGCATCGTTCTGTAAAGAACACAGGGGAACAGCCATTTGCGTGGCATGCACTACACTGCCTTGGGCACTCTCTGTCTCTGTAGGTGGTTATACAAGAGTGTCGCACCACTTTCTCCAAGGACATGAGTACCCTTGGATTTTAGACATCCATGGTGTAACCCGGAGTGTGGGGTTTAGGCAGGCGGGGGACCCGGGGACAATGGCAGAGGCTCTGGATGAGTTCATTGGCTTGGGCTTGCTTTTTACAGGTGGTTCTAGAAAAGCTTAGCTTGCCACAAGGTACTTGAGGGGCAGCTGCCAGTCAGCTAGGGAAAGCTGCCAGAGACCCACATGAACCAGGGCTGTGTGTATACAACCTGAGATACGGGGGGGACCTCCTGATGTACCTTTTTCACAACATGGAACCCCCCAAAATTCTTGCTATAAAAACCCCCTGCAGACCCCCTTGTCTCTGAGAAGCAGCTTTCAAAAAAATACCTTTTAAAACAATTATTTGTTTATCTAGAAGGCAGAGTGACAGAGGGAAAGGAGGAAACACAGAGAAGATCTCCCATTCAGTGTTGGTTCACTGCCCAGAGGCTCACAGCAGTCAGGGTGGGGCCAGGCTGACGCCAGGAGCCTGGAACTCCATCAGGGTCTCCCATGAGAGTAGCACGGGCTCACCCGCCTGGGCCACCGTCTGCTGCTCTCCCAGGCACATTAGTGTGAACTGGATCAGAAGTGGAGCAGCTGGGACATGAACCAGTGTCTAGAAGGGATACTGATGCCACAGGTTGTGGCTTTACCCCCTACACCACGGTAGTGAAAATGTCACTGAGATCTACAAGAGACCCCAGAGGACCGAGGGTACTCCCAGCGGCGGTGAGGTGCACCTGGAGAGATGTTCTCCCCAGCCGGGAAGGACTCCTATCCCGTGGTACTCCCCTTAATCAATTGCCTCAGCTAACATGTCTGTTCACAGAGTGCCAGGCTGTGGGCGCAGGCTGAGGAGAGGCTGTGAATAAAACAGCCAAAGGGCACAGGCTGCAGGTACAGCTTGGGCTGCTGCCTCAGGAGGCCTGGCTGTGCGTCCTGGACCCCATTTCCCACTTTAGCTTCCTGCTCATGTGCCCCCCTGGGGGGTGACAGTGATGGCTCAAGTCCTTGAGAGCCAGCCATCCCCTGGGAGCCCTGGGTGCCCTGGGTGGAGCTCCAGACTCCTGGCTCCCGCCTGGCCCCACCCTGGCTGCTGTGTCCTCATTCCATTCTGGGGCTCCCAACGGGAGCTGGTCCTTGCTGGTGGGCTTGGGGGCCCTTGCTCCCCTTGAGTTTCTTTCCTTTTCTGCAGAGCCTGCTTGGAAGGAGGCTGCAACCCAACAGAGTGGCAGAAGCAGGCCCAGGCTGGCTTGCCCTCCCCCCCCCCCGCCAACTGCCTGGCACCAAAAAAGTTTCAAGCCCGGAGTCAGGTAGACATGGTCTGAACACAGCCTTGGCCACTGTGACCTCGCTCAGGCCTGCTGCCCTGGCCAGCCAGCCCTGGGTGTGCTCACCTACTGAATTAAGAACTTACAGAGAGCAGCACTTTTAGCTGTAGGTCCTGGGAGGGACTGGGAGAAACCCAGCCAAAGTTGGACAGGGCGATGCCAAGCCAATGGATGTCCCCATGCCCAGCCCTGCTGCCTGTCTCTCTCTGGTGTCCGTGATGGGCTGCTATGGGCAAGGGTTTAACGACTACTTGGACGAGTTGATCTAGAAGTTCTTTTCAGCTCTAAGGAGGTTAGCACTCAGTTTGTGTCTTACCTGACTACTGGGATAGGAGCGGGCGAGAGCTGGGACTGGGTCTGAGTCCTCTTGCCGGTCCACCTCCTGCCCCCCACCCCATAAGATTACGGGGTGGGGTGCAGGAGGTGTCCACCTGTGCCAACCACAAGTGCCTGAAACAGACTGACAGGCACCCGCCGTGCTGGTTCTGCCTGGGGAACGTTGCATGGACTCTGAGCTTAGGCACAGCACCCCTGAGCAGCCCCACCCTCAGGCAGGGGCCACACAGCAGATGCCACAAGCCTGGATTTCATTCCAGATGAGAAGCTCTGGGTGAAACCCCTGAGACAGGCCCGGAAACCATGATGCACCCCTCCCCCATCGCCTCGCTCTTGCCTCAGACGTCTGCAGTCTTCCATGGCTGAGTGTATGTGGTGTGGAACCTTGAACTTGACTGTCCCAGCCCAAGGGCAGCCTCCCACTCACAGAGGCCCTCAGAAGGTCTGGTCAGCCTCCAGAGCCCCAGCTTCTCCTCCTCCTTCCATTGTACGCTACTCGCAGCTACCGGCATTTTGCGTTCCTTTTCTCACCCCAGCCAAGCCGCGATGCCGTCCCCATAGTTCCCAATGTCAAGGAGAGAATAAAGAACCTCGTAGGAGTAAAGTGACTTCTTATGATACAGCTCTCGTTGGAGAGGCAGCATCAGACGGAGCTCCCATCTGTTAGCTCATTCCCCAAATGCTTGCAATGGCTGGGACTGGACTCAGCCAAGTTGAGGAGCTGAGAATTCAAGCCAGGTCTGCATGAGACTGGCACAAACACAGCTTACTGAACCATCAACTGCTCCCTCCCACAGTGCACATCAGCAGGAAGTTGGACCTAGGGGTGGAGCCCAAAGGGCATGCTGACCTGGTGCCTTTGCCACTCGGCCATGCACCTGGTATTTGATCTGGTATTGGTGATCTCTTTTAATCCACTCAAAGGCACTAAGCGAGGAGCTGAAGAACAGGAGAAGGGTCTTCCGGTGAGTCATGTGAGCTGGGGCTGCCATCCAGGAAAGCACTCCCCAAATGGATGCAACAGGCAGGACTGAGCCAGGTGAAAGCCAGGCGCCTGGAATTCTGAGCCTCGCTCCCACCCAGGTGCAGGGACCCAGGGACTCAGGTCCTCCTGCACCTGCCTTCCCAGGTGCGTTAGCAGGGAGCTGGATCCGAAGTGAAGCAGCAGGGACTCAAGCCACATTCATAGGAGATGGAGGTGTCGCGGGCAGCGGTTTAACACCCGGCACCAATAAACTGCACGAGTCCCCAAAGCCCGCTTTTCATCACAATCCCTGCTTCCAAGCTGACACATTGTGCTCAAAGCCTCGCGGGTACCCAGGTTGCAGCGTGAGAGCCGCTCCTCTCTAGCAACCAGGACTCCCTGCTAGTGGCTCTATGACCACCAGGTGGCAGCAGACACCGTCGTTCCCAAGTCTCAGCGCTTGCTCCTTCCCTGTTCCCTGGTCTCAAGTGGCCAGGATCTCTAGTGTCCAACACTTCAATAGCACTTTCTCCTGTCCTGCCTCCACCGGATGCGGAACGCTGCCTTCCAGCACAGTCTGGTTGGGTGGCAGCAGTAGGTGACTATCTTTCTGCCTCGTTTTACTCCTCTGTCAATTAGAGGCTTCTAGCAGGTCAGCAAAGGCAGCCGGCAGGTGTCTTTAGCCAATGATCACAGCCACCGTTGTGGTTTCAGCCCAGGGCTGCCAGGATGGCCCCCTCCTCCTACCCTGACCTCAGCACTGCAGCAAGCCTACAGCAACTCTGGGTGGTGGGGTTTCCGGAGCCTTAGATGGCCATTGTGTGCTCAGAACAGGTCCCTCCTTGGCCTGGGGTGTTTGCTGTGGCTTTTTTCCCCCATGTCTGCCTTGGCAGTCTCTGCAGCCTCCTGTCCATCCTGCTCCCATCCTGGGGACCTGCTCCAGGCTTCATATGAATCCTCAAGGGTGGGGTCCTGACCCACTGTCCACTAATTCTCACTTGTCCCTCCCCTTCCTCTAAAACGATGGCTACACCTATTCTAGAACTGGGCTGTGTTGCTTAGTAAAGACGCACTGACCATCTACAGATACCCACCTCTCTCAGCCTTGACCTGGCATTCAAGGCCTTGTGTGACTCACTGTGTGCCACAAGTATGCCTCCTGGGTCCTGCCACCAGGCTTTGTGCAAGCTGTTCTTCTGCTGGAGTGCCCTGTGCCATTTCTGTGTAGTCCATCTCCTCCTCCTCCTTAATATTATTTTATGTGAAAGGCAGAGTTATAGAAGAGAGAGGGAGATAGAGAGATCTTCCACCTGCTGGCTCACTCCTCAAATGGCTAAAACCACTAAGGCTATGTCAGACCCAAGCCAGGATCTAGGAGCTTCTTCCTGGTCTTCCACACGGGTGCAGGGGCTCCACACTTGGGCCATCCTTCACTGGGGAGCAGTGGATGGGAAGCGGAGCAGCCAGGACTCAAACTAGTGCCCATATGGGATAGCAGCGGCTTAACCCACTATGCCACAACATTGGCTCTCTGCCTAGCTGGTAGAAGGAATGGGCGTTAAGCCTAGTAACTGAGATGCCAGCACCCCACGTTAGGGTGCCTAGGTGTGCTTGACACTCTGCTCTGGCGCTGAACTCCCAGTTTCCTGCTAATGGGCACCTGGGAGGCAGCAGGCGACAGGTGCCGGGGGCCAGGAGCCCTGGGTTGAGTTTGCAACTTCTGGCTGAAGCTCCGCCTTGGTCGTGTAGACAGTGAACCAGCACATGGGGACTGGCTCTCTCCACCTTTCCCCTTTAAAGATTTGCTTGTTTAAAAGTGGGAAAGAGAGAGCGAGAGCGAGAGAGAGAGAGAAACATCTTCCATCCTCTTTTGGATTCACGTCCAAGTACTGACACAGATGGGGCTGGGTCAGACTGAAGGCAGGAGCCAGGAGTCCACCTCTGGTTCCAACACAGGTGTCAGGGACACGAGTACTTGAGCCACAACAGGCTGCTTCCCAAGGACATTGGCAAGGAAGGAGCTGGATTCGAAGCAAGAAGCCCCGACTCGAACCAAACTCTGATATAAGATGCAGGAGTCCCAAGCCATGGTCTAGCCCACTCTGTCACAACCCCTCTCCTTCCCTGTCGCTCTCAGCCTCTCAGATACATGAAGAAAAAGTAAAATTAAAAGACTAGATGGAAGGCCCCTTCCTCCAAGCAGTCTTCCCTAATGAGTGTGTTCTCACTGTCTATCAAACTTATAACTACAAAGGAGGGCCCGCGTGGTGCCTAGTGCCTAAAGTCCTCACCTTGAACACCCCGGGATCCCATATGGGCACCGGTTCTAATCCCAGATGCTCCACTTCCCATCCAGCTCCTGCTTGTGGCCTGGGAAAGCAGTTGAGGACGGCCCAATGCATTGGAACCCTGCACCTGTGTGGGAGACCTGGGGGAAGTTTCTGGTTCCCGGCTTTGGATAGGCACAGCACTTGCAGCTCACTTGGGGAGTGAATCATCGGACGGAAGATCTTCCTCTCTGTCTCTCCTCCTCTATGTATATCGATTTTACCATAAAAATAAATAAGTCTTAAACACACACACACGGGAGACAGAATTGTTCTCTGCAGGCCTGGCCAGTTAGTTCCCTCATGAAGCCACAGAACCCAGCAGGAGTACGTGTGGCCCTCATGGGGGAGCAGCTGGCAGGTGACAGTTGACTTTCCCCACTAGTTTCCTGGCCAGCGGGGAGCAAGTCCGGGTAGGCAGGATTCAAACTTGCAACTGATTGAGCCACACCCCCAGCTCAGCTGGGAGCTGCATGCCCAGTTGAAGATTCTGTTCTAAGAACAAAGGTTGCTGGACCTGCACAGCCCCCAGCCCTACCCCTGTTGGCTCTCTATCACCCACCCCAAGTCCATCTGATGCTGGGGGCAAGACGCAGGTCCTGGCCGGATAAGGTCTTGGCTGGAGGCCCAGGCCTTCTGGGAGGCAGAAGGAGAGACACAAACAGGCTCCATCTGCACCCTCACTCCAAGGCTTATCAGTCGGCGACAGGCCCCAGCCAGCTGGGTGCCCAGCCTGCCCCCTTCGCCCCAGACTGCAGAGGGCTGTGTGAGCTTGGTCGCCCACTCTTGCTGAGCCTGTTTTTGGCTAGGGGGTTGGGGGTGGTTCACTGGAATGTACACTCACCCTCCCATGGGGTGGAGTGGGGAGAGTCAACGGCTCCCCCCCCACCGCCGCAGGGAAGGAGGGTCCCCGATAAAACTTGGCTGGCACAGGCAATGTGGCACGGGGTTGCAGTCATGCCAGCCCTTCCAACAACGCAGGAACCCACAAGAACCCACGAGTTCCCTCCCACCCATTGAAAACACACAGGCGCCTCTGTGGGGGAGACCCCCGAAGCAGGACAAGGTTCCCAAGGCATGGGGTCCTGGGGCAACCTGTGCCCAAGGCACCTTCACCCGACAAGCTCCCCCAAGCGCCGCACACCCCTCCCATGTGCGCAAGCCCTGCCCATGTGCGCAAACACACAGGGCGAGGAGAAACACGCAAGGTCACAAACACGTTCCCAAAACCCCAGAGAAGCAACCCGGAGCTTCTCTGGCCA